>NC_140448.1:22960188-23560188 GCF_963576455.1 Neolamprologus multifasciatus
ATGTTGACTGCTGAGGACCACACACAGTGTTGAGGTGACACCCCCTCACCTTTAGGGCACATCTCCTCCTGGGAAGAGCCAACAGAGGAGAGGAGGAGAGGTGGAGAAGAGCAAGAGAGGAGGGAAAAGGTTGGGAGGATTTACTGGTGTGTTTAAGATCAGCACTGTGATGCTTTTTATTGTACTATTCATCCATGGTTACCGCTAGGTTAAAAAAAAAAAAAACGTTCTTTTTTCCCTTTAATGTCACCATGTCCCTTTTATGAAATAATAGAAAATGGTTAAAAAATAATCTAATTTTCAGAAGCCAAACCTTCTGAAATACAGCTGACAATTCTAAATGAAAACAGTTCAAAAACATAAGAAAGAGACCTGAAAATCTACACCTATAAGGAGCTGGCAACTGCATTCTTTTTGCTTTTATTTACTCTGACAACTGACAATTAAGTCTTGACTATACCAATAACATCAATATTATTTAAATTAAAAAATACAAAGCACATTATTTAGCATAATAAGGTCTTTACTACTGCTTGCTTTATTTCAGTTATGCTTTTAATGATTGTCTAAATGGCATCTGTAATAACTATTAGTCATTCTGGATGTTTCGCTTAGAAAACTAGTGTTTGCATCCTTAACATTTAGAGGGCAGACTTTGCAGTAATTTCACTCAAATATCGACTGACTCAACATATGTCCCCTGCAGGCCCTGTAGTCCACCGTCTTTGCTGACGAGACAACTATGCACACACTCCCTCACTTACACTATACTGACGTAATCATTAATGCACACACAGAGGTTGTGTTCCCAGAGTTGCCACCTCCTCTCCACCTCACCAAAGTGGAGAAACTGCTGTTTATAGCAGGAACTGGCTAACACATGGCCTATTGAGTTTGTATTGATCTCTAATACAATTACAGGCTACTGTAAAACCCAAATCCCTCAAAAGAACAAGAACTTTTACCATCTAAAGCGCCCTGCTCGAGGAAAAGGATGTTCTCTAGTGGATTAAAAACCCCAGGTATATAGACTATATGCTCTGTAGTTGTGAGCTGTTGACTAATGGACATGAGTAATCCTATTACGTTTAGTCAGTTGAGGAGTCATCCAATGACATCAGAGAGGGAGGAGGACGAAGGATGGCCTTGATCTAGGTGGTAATTTCATACTGGACTGAAATGAAGAACTATAGAATGGACTTAAAAAAAATGGAATAAATTAATTAAATAATTACAATATATCTTAAATATAACTTACTTTTTATAATTTGGCTTGACTATATACTTACTGACATAGTTTACTAAAAGATGAGCATCTATATTGAACAGCATAAAAAGCTAAATGGCATTTTGAATTTAGAATCGATGATAAGTGTTAATCCACTGCTTGTCATTTTAAATTATACAATTCAAGGTTTTATCCACGAGATTTCTGGTGAGCTGTTTGGGAATAGGATGTAGACTGGCTGGCCACTTTGTTAGGTACATTTGTTCAACTGCTCAATAATACAAATACTGAATCAGCCAATCACATGACAGTAAGTCAGTGCAGGTAGGTATGTAGTTATTGCCAAGATGACAAGTTTAAACTGAGCATTAGAATGGGAATGAAATAGGATTTAACAGACTCTGAATGTGACATGATTGCTTGTGCCAGACAAGCAGGAGGATACTAGGGCTGGGTATCGTCACTGATTTCTAGAATCGAATCGATTCGGGGAAATTTTGCCTCAGACAGTCAGAAATATTGTAATTCTGATCACTTATCAGTACATATCCATATTTTTATATCTATAAAAACAAAGCTGATACTTGTGAGACTTCATCAGAGGTGTACGCATTACAGCAGATGTCTTTGTGTCAACGTAACAGAGAATAAAACACAGAAAAACATGAAGGAGATTTTCCTGGCCTGGCTTTTTATAGCACATGACTGCCTTAGAAATATTCTGCAGTAGAACAAAAACGAAAGAAAACCATTAATCAACATCTGAACATCACCTGATGCTGCTGAAGTGAAGCAGAGCAAAGTTACAGAGGTTTTATTAAAGACACAGCTAAGCATTTTGCATAATTTTACATAATTTTAAAAAGTAAAAAAAAAACCCAAAAAAAACCAAAAAAAAAAACCAGTGGCCGACAGCGCTGTACACAACGGTAGACTGGTGCGTAATAAGCAAGTGAATAATGCAGATAACAGAGATTTTTAGACGGGAAACTATTCCTGAGAGAGAGAGACAGAGAGCTCTGCAGGAAGTGTGATTTCATTGTGGAATAAAACAGCAAAAGTAAGAGGGAATTCATGACGATGCTTATGTGAAGCGAAATGTGAAGCATAGTTTGGATCTTCTTTTGCTGCTGGTTCAGTCAATATTGTTTGGAGAGAGATAAAACCTGCAGCTTCAGAATCCAGCACAAAAAAATACATAAACACAGTTGTTGAAATTTGGGGAGGTTTAACCTGAGATTCTGGCGTTTCGGGCAAAATACATTTATATTTAAAAATTGATTCAGGATTTTAATGAATCAATATCACATTATCCAAGCGATAAATCGATAATCAAAACCCACCCCTGGAGGATACATCTGGAGCAACTACACAATGCTGTTGTGTACCTAAGTAAATGCTTATTAGCTACATGTAAATCCAACACATTTTTTAGAAAGATATAATATTAAATATCTTATTGAAGTATCACACATGAAAGTCTGTAATAAAAAAAAGGCAAGGCCGTTAATCCAAACCTAACCCTGCCCTGAGTTTCTAGTGGACTGCTATCGAGTACAGATGGGTTACTAAGACCTGCATACTGGCCTTTAAGCTAACAAATCCACAGAATTAATGTTCAAAGGGTTAGACATGTGGAGAAGGCGGGACCCTTTTACAGTGTGTGGGGTCCTCTCTCTTCAGTGGTCAAGTAAAAAAAAAAAAAACACTGCTGCATTATGTTTTTATTTTGACAGCAGTTACAGAGATGTTTAGTTTGTTTGTTCTGTTTGATGTTTTTTCTGGTTTCAGAACAATGAAAGGGTATCCTGATTTACTCCCTATACTCAAAGATCTTGAATTTAAAGGACAAAACGCCTAAGATTTTAAAAGATAATTACATGTTTCCCTTATATAAACACCTGGTACCTCATAGTCATTCTTTGTATTATGGTGTAAGAAACTAATACCTTTTTACTGACTGCGATATACTTTTATGTTGTACCATGGCATGATGAATGCATGCCACACCTACTATAAAAAAGTGATGGGGAACACACTGAGTGGCATTCTTCTACCTTACATGTAATTTGATTTTAAAACACATCTGCTCAGCAGTGACAAACACCACCATCCTGAAATCTATTTAGTAAAATATAGAGGAAGCCTGAAACTCACCTATAGGTCAGTCATTAGCTAATGGGCGGCACTTTTTGTGTATTTTCTTCTTATTGAATTTAATCCATTATTAAATTCACATGCACTTACATAGGTAGCGACAATCCTCTCTGTCCGCTTCAAATGTCTCCGTATTTCACATTCACTAGGCTGAAGAAGAGTGATGCCCTCATCAGAAAACACGTAGAACATGTTTCCCACACTTAGCCCTAAAAGTCAAAACAAGCGGACAGGAAAACATATTGTCAAAATACTTGACGAAGAAATAAATATTAAAAGAATCCAGCTCCCATCTTTTCTGTCATTTGTGATTGGCATTTAAATTTTCCTGCCAGAGGAAACACAGCAAGACGCCAGTTAGCATGTTAGCATGGATGGGCAGTATGTGGCTGCCAGCTGTTTGACAGTGCTTATAAAGGATCCTGTCAGCAACTTGTTCACAGTCTAATACAGCAAGAGACATAAATTAAAAACACAATTTTTCACATGTATTCTGCTAAGTCTAAACTGCAGCTAAAAACCTTATCAAGGACTCAGCAATCCTATGTTCCCTAACCCTAACAAATTATTACTCCTTCACATATCATTATTCACACATATATACAGTGCTTAACAAATTTATTAGACCACCTAATAAATTAGAAGAAATTAATCAAGCATAAAGAAATCACTAAAATATTAAAGTCGTATCTTAATCAAAAAATAATAATGTGCTTTACTATTCTGTCTACTTTTTGTAAAAACAGCAATTATGAAAAATTATAGAGCCCCAAAATAATTATAGTTTAGCAATAAATCTGCCAATTTTATCACTTTTTTAACCATTACATAAAGTTAATGATAAAGAAAGAAACTGTGGCATAAACGTTTCAGTGGGTGGTGGTCTAATAAATGTGTTAAACACATTGCATTCATATATAAATGCAAGCTGTATGCAAAGAGAAAAACTAGTGGTTGATATTGATTTGTTAGACTATTAGGATATTGCTTTTTGCACAAAAGTGCTGTGAGGTATCAGACCATTTGTATTGCTAAGCAATTTAAAAAATGAAACATAAACATGCAACATGAGTCATTAAAGCGAAAGAAAATATCTGCTCACTTACAACCCCCACTGTTAACAAGATACAAATACTTCAGTTCAAGAGCTTACACTGTATTCTAAACCACTCTGACTTCTTTTAGTCCTGTGGTGAACATACTTTGTAGCAATGTATGCAAAAAACTCCAGATTTGATTCGTATTCTATTCTAAACCACATTAAGTTTTTCAATGCGCTGCTACTAGAATGCATGTACCTGTGGTAATGCTGATGTGGTAATAATATTTATTCCATAAATACAGGATGGATTTATATACTGCTGAAAATCACATGGCTGTTTTTCTTGCAGCGACCATGCTGGGTCTGTGGTATTATTTGTAAAATACATAAAATCCCTGCTTCTGTGCAAATGTTCCCCTTAGGTGTCCTGAAAAAAATGTTAGAAAGCACACTAAGAAAAGGATGAAACACTTTGAGCATGCAAGGGAGGAAAACTTAAAGAAAAGTTTTGCTGGAAACAAAACAACTCTGAATCTTCTGGACAGCAGGGCAAACATCTTGGTAAGTCATATCTAGCCAGCTGCAGACCCTGCAGAGCTACAAACATGCACATCACATTTTCCTATTCACAAAAATGCAAAAGTGTTTTGAGAAGTGTTATGTATTACCTTCTTCTCTCCACAGAATGTTTGCAACTGCACAATCAGCCATTGAGCAAAAGGAAATGGAGAAAAAAAGGAGAAAAATATTATTCCAACCCAGCAAAATGTCTTCAGAAATAGGAGATAAGTTCTGTCATGCCATGTCGATCCAAAATACTATGTTTGACAGATACAAAATGTTCCTCACTACTGTTGACAGGTCATGCTTCCTCTTAGATCAAGACATAACTCTTGTCTTCAGAGAAGACGTGGCATCAATTATTCGGTTTCATTTTCTCTGACCCAGGAGCTCTTTTTAGGTATTGCTAACATGTCAAATGATGCAACATAATGAAAGACTAAAATTTTAGAGAGAGCTAAAGTATTTAATTTGATAGGTTAAACCTGCTTAAAACAGATTACTCCATAAAAAAATGTAGTACCTCATAAAACCTGCTTTTCCCTTTATTGAAACATTTTAGATGACCCCAAAGAGATTTTAGTCAGAGGCAAAGAAATATGATCAGCTTGCATATTTATGCATGAAATTGTCATAAATAACAAAAAAATGCACCGATTTCTGTCAAAGGACTTATGATATTGTCAGTCTCTCAAGACAGTTCAGTTCAGTTCAGTTCTTTTTTATTTCAAATAAAATATACATATACATTCACCAACGTTTCATAAAATCATTCCATGCAGTTGTTTGAAAAGGAGTAGGCAGAAGTATATACTTATTTAGCCCTACCCCCTCAGGTTTACATCCTCATCATCTAAATTTGAACAACAAAAACGTATACATACATAACGCCTTCAACTTAGAACATAACATCACAAAAAAAATATTTTCTCATGTTCAACTAAACTATATTTAGATTTGCTAATTTGCAGAAGAAAATAAACAGTCATCAGTTTGACTGCTCTCTTGGGTTAATTGCATTTTCTTCATTCTTATACTTATTTAAAATTTCTTTTTTGAGTTTTATTTTAAACTGGTTTATATCACTACTGACCTTTATTTCTTCTTCTAACTCATTCCAGAATTTAACTCCTGCTATTGAAATAAACATCCTTTTCAATGTTGTTCTTACTCTTTGTAATTTTAAATTCCACTTCCCTCTAAAATTATACCTCCCTTCTCTTTCTAAGAACCATTTACTTATTTCGATTGGGAGCATCCCTTTCCTTGCCTTATATATTATTTGCACTGTTTTAAACTTCACCAGATCCTGGAATTTTATAGCTTGCGTCCTAATAAAGAGTGTGTTTGTGTGAACCCTATACCCCTCCTGATTTATTAGTCTAATGGCCCTTTTCTGCATTATATTTATAGTCTGAATATTACTTTTATATGTATTTCCCCAAACCTCTACACAATAACTCATGTATGGTAATAGCAAAGCACAATATAACATATACAAGACCCATTCAAAGCCATAAAACCCCCACTGAGTTCATATTACAAAGAGCTAATTTTGGACAAGTTAATTGTCCTAGATAAATTATATTTGGACCCTAAACAGTTAATCTGCTGCCTTTCATTTGTCACTGACCTCACTATTTCTCTTTACAGTACCAACTGAAATGTTTAAATTGATTTAAACTCAATTTTATGGACTAACAAAAAGGTCAGTCTTAAGTGTTTCAGAAGTGTTCACAGAGATAAATGATCTTGCCTAAGGGATGGCAGTCTCAGAAGCACTTCATGTTGCAGCTCTGCTGTAAAGGCAAGATTGATAGATAGCAGTCTGAGTGAAACACCTGACATTCCTTAAGTGCCCTGGTCAAAACTCAAAGACACCATAAGATATTTGACGGAAGACCTAAAGATGGCAGTTCACAGACGCCACCCATCTAACTTGATAGAGATTGAGAGGCTGTGATAAGAAAGGAAAGACTAAGCCAACTGCAAACGTCCATAGACTTAGCCAAGGAGGCACAAAGCTGTAACGGCTACTGAAGCAGCCTCCCGCAACTTTTATATTTAAGAGTCTGAATACTTTATTCTGTAGAATTTAGTTTTTAATTTTTAATACATTTGCAAAATGTTCTCAGTATGTCATTATGGTGTTTCAAGTACAGATTAATAGGAGAAAACAGCAATTTTGTTTATTAGGAACAAAAATAAAACTCTTTAAAGTGCTTGAAAAGCAAAAGTGGTCTAAAATCTCACAAAATGACTGCTTTGCTGTGTGTGTTCACAGAGGGGGATCTCTTAACTGCAGACATGATTATTTTGCTAATACTTCTGGTATATTGTTCCTGTTCCTGGATAGGCTGACTGAACTATTCCCCACGAGCAGCTCTTTACTTCAGTGAATCAACCTCAGGAAAACACATTACAGACAGACACAAACCTACATGCTACTGTATTCTTCTGGCGTGGAGTTTTTGATGTCTCCCATAAAATCAGTTGTTTCCTACTATAAAAAAAGGAGCTCAAATAGGAGATTATTGTGCCTGACATTCATCTTTTATCCGTGCCACCCTGTCTCAGCAAACATCGTTGGCGATGTTTTCACAGTGTCTAGTCATTGCTGAAAAATAGTTTCAAAATGAAAGTTTGCAAAAACGTTACCCCAACGTTAATTTTAAGCTTAGACATTTGTTGTTAGCTTTTCGAGTTAGAGAAGGTTTGTGTTTACTTATTATTTTCTACCTTCTTGTCTTTTTTATTGATTAGGATAAAATGAGAAAACAAAATCACTTGATATGAACAGTCAGAAGAGATGAAACATCTCACCTTGAGTATGACTCAAACCCTCAGCCTTTTGAGTTTCATTCGTCTAGTTACCCTACTGAGGTAATCAACTTCTTGTTAAAAAAAACAAGAGCATTCATAAGTCTATGATACTGAAATCATGGACAGGGAAGGGATAATTGTAAGGATATGATGCCACAAATTAAAATTAGATGCACAAAACCATAAACAGCTTAAAAGTGGTGTTTATTAAAAACAGGGCTTAGTAATACTAGTCTGTCTCTTGTATTTGGAAAGATGTTCTGTGGACATCTGTTCAGAGCCATTGACAACCCATATGTCACTGACTAATTGTGTGGATGCCCTCAAAGGGCATCCAGAGTTCCTGTTTGTCTTTATTGTGTCGATGCCCTCAAAGGGCATCCACACTATTGAGTTCCTGTTTCTCTTTATTCTTTATTATTCCTCTAGTTGCTTCCGTACGTTTTTTGCCGATTAACTACTCCCTCAATTTTCAGCCGATTTTCTCCATTCAAACTTTAAAAAATTCTGCTCTTTCTGCTAATGCCAGCTATGACTTTTGGTGCTCGTAACTTCTATACTTTTTGAGATATTGAATTTTTTTTTGCAATATTTTTTGCCCATTTCTGCCATATTATCAGTGGCCTCACTGATTTTCCTTGCTGGGCTGAGCTGTGTTTTAGCTCAGTGAGATGAGCAGCCGTTCTCAGACTGGGAGGCCCGGGTTCAAATCCCGCTTATGGCAACATTTCTTTCAGTTAACGGTTAAACTTTTTTTAACTCTTTTCAGCAGAAATTCTGCTAATTCACCTCTTTTCAGCAGAATTTTTAATTTTTTCACCACTTTTCAGCACAAATCCCAGCTTTTTCAGCTGTTTTCAGCAAAAACCTCTTTTCAGCAGAATTCTGCTCATTCACCTCTTTTCAGCAGAAATTCTGCTGATTGAACTCTTTTCAGCAGAATTTTCACCTCTTTTCAGCCCAAATCTTAGCTGTTTTCAGAAAAAAACTCTTTTCAGCAGAAATTCTGCTGATTCACCTCTTTTCTGCAAAGTTTTCAGCCTTTTCACCTCTTATCAGCACAATTCTCAGCCACTTCTGCTCATTTCAGCAAAATTGTCAGTCTTCTTTGTCTCTTCTTTTGTGAGAATCACTTTGGCTCAGTGTGATGAGTAGCCGCCTTGAGACCATGAGGGCCAGGTTCGAATCCTGCTTAGGGCAACTTTTTTTTTTTCACCACTTTTCATCAAAAATTTCTCCGTCTTTTCCCCTTTCAGTATAATTTTTGCTTTTCACCACTTTTAAACAAAATTTTCTGCTTCTTCACCTGTTTTCAGCAGAATTTTAAGTTTCTTCACCACCATACAACTTTTTGCAACTTTTCAACTTTTTCAGCTTTTTTCACCAGACATCTTCAGCATTAAGACATCCACACAGCATTTTCGCAGGAAATGCAAATTTTTCTAGTTCTTTATTATTCCTCTAGTTGCTTCCGTACATTTTTTTGCTGATTAACTACTCCCTCAGTTTTCAGCTGATTTTCTCCATTCAAACTTTAAAAAATTCTGCTCTTTCTGCTAATGCCAGCTATGACTTTTGGTGCTCATAACTTCTATACTTTTTGAGATATTGAATTTTTTTTTGCAATATTTTTTGCCCATTTCTGCCATATTATCAGTGGCGTCACTGATTTTCCTTGCTGGGCTGAGCTGTGTTTTAGCTCAGTGAGATGAGCAGCCGTTCTCAGACTGGGAGGCCCGGGTTCAAATCCCGCTTATGGCAACATTTCTTTCAGTTACCAATTCAACTTATTTAACTCTTTTCAACACAAATTTCAGCATTTTCACCCCTTTTCAGCAAAATTTTCAGGTTTTTCTGCTGTTTTCAGAAAAAACTGAAATTTTTCAGAATTTTCACCTCTTTTCAGCACAAATCTCAGCTGTTTTCAGAAAAAAAAACTCTTTTGAGCAGAAATTCTGCTGATTCATCTCTTTTCAGCACAACGTTCTGCTTCTTTACCTCTTTTCAGCCCAAATTCTGCTGATTCACCTCTTTTCTGCAAAGTTTTTAGCCTTTTCACCTCTTATCAGCACAATTCTCAGCAGCTTCTGCTCATTTCAGCAGAATTGTCAGTCTCTCCATCTGATCTATGTGAGAAAGAGTTTGGCTCAGTGAGATGAGTAGCCGCCTTGAGACCAGGAGGGCCAGGTTCGAATCCTGCTCACAGAAACATTTTTTTCACCACTTTTCAGCAAAAATTTTCTGCTTCTTCACCTGTTTTCAGCAGAATTTTCAGTTTCTTCACCGCCATGCAACTTTTTGCAACTTTTTCAGCTTTTTTCAGCAGACATCTTCAGCGTTAAGGCATCCACACAGCATTTTCGCAGGAAATGCAAATTTTTCTAGCTACATATGGTTTGCAGTAATCTAGTCTTTACTGTACTCCTCACTTTAATGATGCTCTGATGCAACCTCTTCTCTATGTGGAAACAAAGTCAACACCCGTTTGTCTACGATTCAGTTTTTACTGTTGTTCACAATCAGTTTTGACCAGGGAGGTGATGTTGGGGTTTCAGCCATGTTTGCTTTGGTGTGGATACGACAGAGCTATATAGTGTTGTGGTTTGATCTTAATACTACTGTAAAAGAAATGTGGCTTTAAAGTGCAGCTGCTGAAATGCTGCTTCACTGTTGGTCTAATATGAATATGGTGATTCCTTCTTTATTTTTCAACCATCTGAAGGCATAGGGAATTGGCTCACTGTCAGCTGACATAAAGCAGTTTTGGTGCTTATTAGGTTCACCACTTACTGCATTAAAAATTTAGGAGATGCATGGAGCATTTGCTGATGCTTGTCTGCACAGGACAAATTTGAGCAAGCTTATTTTTTTTAAATAATAGAGCCGTCCACATGTTGGTAAATGACTGTAATTTGTTTGTGCTATGTCTTTATTACATGTCTGAATTTTATTTCATTATACATGATGATCTGACAATCGTTTATTGTGGATGATGTTCTAGCCTAGTCTGTATAAATAGGTATCGCTGTGCTAACTTCCCTTAGATTTCTCAACGATTAGTAAGTGCACCATCAAAAACTGTTCAAAATCAGCATTTTGCTCTAGTCAAAATCAAGCTCCTGCCTTTCCTTTCTATTGAACATTCAAAGAGGCAGCAGTATAGACAGTGCATCCAGGTGAAGGCAGGCTTATAACTGTTAGCGCAATCAAAACGCTTTGTGAGCACAAAGACAATAAGAGTTCTTATCACACCACCTGTCCAAGGCTTAAACAAGTAGAAAAGCTTAAAATCAAAATATACTTGGCTGCTGGCTTAAACAGCAGAGTCCTTTTCTTTTACAGTAACCTTGCAGGTAGTGGATCCACATGAGCAGCAATGGGAGGCAAACAGGCAAGTTGACCAGTGTTGTTTCTGATCTCAGTGTCATCAGTACATCAGTTTTCCCTTCTCAATACTTTCATGTCGGGAATCATTTTTTCCAAAATATTATTTTCTAAGCTTTTCTTTTAAAGTAACTCTTATCAATTCAAATATTGACTTCTTACATAAATAGTGAACTGTGACTCTGTAGGACTTACGAGTCTTCTTAGCCGAATCTTCAACAAACAGAGACGAGATGTCCTCATCCACTCCCACTTCATTCTTGGCAATGCACGTGTAAGCTCCTGTGTCCTCGTAGCGGACGCTGCCAATAAAGAGTTCACTACCGTTCGCTAAAGAAGAGAGGAAACAAAATCAAACAGGTATACACATTACTGATGCAAAGCTACTATACACTACAACCATCTTCAGAGTGTTTATGTTTTTATAACAAACTTTTAAATTTCTCCACTGTGTTAAAATTCTGTGGTCGAATCATGAATATATGTGTGGTCGTGCATCTAACAGAAGCACAATGAACCAAATACAATAATAATGCAAGTAATGTGTCCTCAAAGGTGCAGGGGAATAGAGACTAAAGACACCTGGGAGCTATAAAAAAACCCCCACAGAGTTTGATCAATATTCTTGTGTCCACAGGCATTTTTTATCTCAATGAAATCAGAGACATTGTAGCTACAGTGTAGCAGCATGTACAACTTGGTCAGACTCTTTTCTGGTCTATATCTGGTCGCTGTGGTTGATGAATACATTTAATAGTATTCAATCAAAATAATATAAATTTATTATCCCACTATCCAAAGATTTATACAACTGGTGTCCTAAATTAACACTGGTACCAACCAATTTTTTTTTTTACATTTCTGTAGTGGTAAATTAACCAGTATGCACAATCTCATAATTATATTTTATATTGCTAATATATAATTATTGTTGAATTTTCAAATTTCTGGTTTAAAAAAAGTTTAAAAAAAGTAAAGCACATTGCTATTTATTTTAATTAAGATACCTAATTATAGTATTTACTATAATAGTTTTACTGGTTGTATGCTGCTGCACATACATGAGTTACAGTTTTTTCCCGTACATACGTGCGGCACAACACTGTTGCTCTCAAGTTTCAGAATCATATTCTGAATCGATAGCGACAGGTGATGCCGGTGACGTTTAGAGACAAAAGTCAACATCAGAGGTGAGCTCTCTGATGTTTGCTGCGGCATGCTGTAGCTTTGTGATCTAGAGCTGCACTCTGATCCTTCCTGTAGTACTTCATTGATCACACGAGGGGAATTTGTCACAGTGGAGCTCTTACAATCCAGGATGTATAAAAACATTAAAGCAAGCTTTCATTTTCACCCCTTTCTATACATCACCTGACATAACATTTAGATAACATCAAACATAGGCACCATCCTTTTTCCTCACATATACAGGATATGATGTGCTCCACCTGCTAAAACTTAAAAGCATTTTTAATGGAGGTCTTTCTATAGAATCCATAAACAGCAATGTCGCACACAGCTTGTTAAAAAAACAAGAGAAAAAAACAACTGTTCTTCATCATAACCTTCTAATTCATGCCCAGTGGGTTAGGAAAAAAAAACAACACAGACATTGATGCAAAGCTTTTCACATTAGTGAAATGTCTTTTGGATTCTGATAATAATTCTCTTTTATCGGAGGAAATGCGTGCAATGCTTTGAAGTGAGAGTGCCTTAAAGCACTTCTAACGTCTCATGGAATGAGACAGCACTTTAATTACTTCTAATTCATACTGATGTTCTGATCAATTCTTATTAAAAACCACTGAATCAAGCACTTAAATGAGTGTTTATATCCTCTGCATGTTTGCAGCGCCTGTGATGATGTGACTGGTTTTGTCTTAAACTGAAGCGATCTCATTTTCTTAAACGGCTCCCCGCAGGATTACTGCATAGGTGAACAGGACATGTCACCTGACTCAGCAGCTCCTGTTACCTTTATTGGGCTTTAAAGCACCTTTTAACTCACTGTTGTATTACATTTTTGCACACCACAAGTGAACTGCTCGACCTCAAGTAAGAAAGAGTAAATTAAAAAAGTGATCACACAGTGATAGTAATTCATCAGTGGTCTCACTTAATGTGTTATCGGTTTCCATCGTGATGCTCTGTAGCTTTATAATTGCTGCTAAACAATTCAGATATATTCTTCAATTCAGTGACCATAAATGCAGCTTAAGTTAATAAGCTACCCTTGACCAACAAGGTAGGTGGTACAGAAATATATTGCCCCAACACACACACACTCCAAAAAAAGAGAAAAAACAATCCACTGATTCTTCTGGGTCAGAGGAATTATCTGTAATCTCACATGTTGAGATTTTCCTGCGTTTCCTGTTTGATAACAAACTAAATGACAGAAAATATGAGGCAGTACTTCCTTTACAATTCAACTGTGGCTCGCAATCAATACTTCTTATTATCAGCTGTCAGTGCGTTGTTCAAATTTTACAGAAACCTATGAAAAAAATGAGGATAGGGGTAAGACTTTATATTATCTTTATTAAACTCCCATCAATACAAGTGTGTTGCGGAAATAAAATGGTGAATTACTCTTCCTGTGCTTTGATCACTTCCTCCCCAACCACGGCCAGATTAAAAAAAAGGAACTCTGCGCTACATAATTTGCTTTTCCATGCTATTCTTTTCACTTACCTAAATGTTGTTTATTGAATAAGTACAAATGATCACTTTAAATAGGGCTGCTGCCCCTTTCTGCTGCCCATATTAGTTGG
This sequence comes from Neolamprologus multifasciatus, assembly GCF_963576455.1. Taxonomy (NCBI): domain Eukaryota; kingdom Metazoa; phylum Chordata; class Actinopteri; order Cichliformes; family Cichlidae; genus Neolamprologus; species Neolamprologus multifasciatus. The sequence continues at coordinate 22,974,158 of NC_140448.1, forward strand.
TAAATCTGAAACAGCAGCTACTGCAGTGTTTATACGGTGGTGAACCTTGCAGAACCTCCTTGTTTGAGTGTCTAAGGGTTGATAACAGGCTATTACCATAGGTAATGACCCACACACAGCCAATAAACTTTCCTTTAATGAGAACTAGGCCGTAAAAAGGGAAGTTGTGCTTCCTCTCTCTGATATTGAGAGTGTATCATAAAACAAAAAAGCCTTCTTGCCCAAACAAGTTGTTGCCGTCTTCTGTCACACAGTGTATTTCTTTTTATCTTCAATATCCCATCTCACTCACCATCTAATAATAAGAATATTTACATTGTCAGAGGAGCAAAAGGATGTAGTGAAAGAGGGCAGCTGAATTTCTTTTCAATCATGGTTTCATCACAGTGGTACAGAGTGCAAATAAACTGAAAGTATAAGAGAAATTATTACTGTGGACAAGTGGAACCACTGAGTTTTCAATAAAAAAAGTAGCAGCTTGAGTTTCAAGATTTGTTTTCATTAGTCTTATACACTGTATATGCTTTTTCCATTGTACACTGTTGTTGCTGCGTATTGTGCACTTGGAAGAAATCGCTTTACCGCCGAGCTGTGACACACAGAGTCCGCTAAAGCACAAAATATGCTGATAGCAAAACACTGCAAAACTCACCTATGAGAGAGAGCTGTTTGGAGGATCTGGGCTGCAGATCCATGCCATTCTTCAGCCAAAGGAGTTTGGGATTTGGGATGCCGTCGGCGTGGCAGTGGAGGCTGGCAGATACGCCGGGCTCCTGAGCCTGTGTCTCTGGATAGACCAGGATCACTGGAGGGACTGGACGCATATACACAAAACCAAAAATACAAATGGAAATAGTAAAGCGGCAAGTGAAAACATAATTACACACTGTTTCATTGGTAGACCGTAACTCCTGGGGGAATATAACACAAACACCCACACGCACAGTGGGCAGAGAGGAATTTGTCTCACCACAGCATGGGATATATTCACAAATAACAAGAATCCAAGAGCTCTGGGGCTGCTTTATTACAGCTTGAGTCCTGCAAGAAATAGATGTCGGACGTATGTGCCACTTACCACCTCCTTTGGAGAAAGAGCCGTAAATAGATGTGGAGAAATTGAGGAGGAAAAATGAAATATGAAGTAATAGTTTACATGAACAGGTAAGATGCTGTTTTCGGATTATTGCGCTTTGCACATTTTGCACCGTGGGCCAGCTGTCAAATTCTGACAGACCCTTCCTCCAGGAGCTTACTCACCTCTCCCATTCAGCTTTCCTCATTTTTTAAATGTTACCCCTTATAGCTCTTTTTCTCTCCTGTTCCTGTGTTTAAAGTGCTGTGCAAAAGTCTCGAGCCACCCTTTGGTTCTTTTCATTTTCAAAGAGCCAGACGTTCTTGTAATCTTTTAAAAAAGTCAAGTAACTCGAGGGATGAATCAGTGTTGTGTCTACGCATCCAGAAAATGTAGCCAAGAACCAGTTTTAAATGATACCTTTAGGCACTCTTGTTATTTTGCAGCCTGTGGTAAAAGAACATAATTTCTTTTGTTGAATCTATGAAAAATGACAAAGCAGTCTGACAGGAAAAAAGTAGTGTTTTTGGCCAATAAGGTAATTCAAATATCTAAATATTTGGCATATTTTGCCATGGCGTGTAGTGTGTCCTTACAACGCATTGAAGAATCATCTTCAGTAGATGATCAGTATCTGAAAGTCATGTTCTTAAGAAACATGAAAACATTTCAGCAAAGACCTCACAAAGGACCCGACAGATGCATCTGGCCCTTCACTTGATCTCTTTACTGGTCGCCCATGCCTCTAGAACCTAGAAATGGTCTCAATGCTGTGTTTCAGGCAGTGGTGTTGGTGACCTTGTCAAGGTTAATGGAGTTATGAATATAGAAAATCTGCATCAGATTTTGATCCACCATACAATGGCATCTGGAAAGCATCTGATTAGCAATAGCTTCTGTTTTTAAGCATGACAGCGATTCCAAACACACTGGCAATGCAGTAAAAGCATACCTGGATAGAAAAACACACAGTGGAACAATACAAGTCATAGATTGACACAAAAGAACCAATTTCCAAACAGGAGCTTTGAGTGTCTTTTAAGAAGCCTGGAGAACAATTCCTAAAGACCTCCAAGTTTTGGTATTGACTTCCACGCTCTTTACAATTGTCCAAACTCTGTTTTTTGCCTTATATACTGTGTTTCCATGTATGTTTGCAGACGTTTGAATAAATCACAGAATCTCTGTGTTGTTTTCCTCACAAAGTATAAAGGTTAAAAAGAGTTTCTTGACACCTTTTGCACAGTATGTCTACCTCAAATCCAACATTGTAATGACCTGCCTTATCATCCTACAAAACACACATATGATGAACTCCTTCTTTTGCATGCAGCAGGCCTCTTCTTGCCAAAAGTATCTATAATATATTCTGTATGTGTCACATCTGTCTTTGACGTTAACTGTTCTGTGTCATTACCAAAACAGTACTTAACTAAACCAACCCTTTCTCTTCTTTCAACATTAATAATGTTTTTAACTTTTTGACATTATTAATGTCAAAGATTTCATATATACCTCTCTTATACTGTCATACTATAGGGTACGGCCACAGCTACTTCACCAATACTAAAGCTGCAATATGATCATTCCTCTCACCAAAGAAAAGAAAGCACAACAGGATACAAACCGCCCACTTAGTATAATGTGGCACTTGGCTCATTTCCATTGCACCTTATCTCACCTTGTCATATCTTATTTGAAATACCTTGAATCCCTAACACAAACATTTGGTAATTGCTCTTTCCTGATCACTCGCCCTTCAGTCCCCCTGTCTGTCTCCATGACTCCCTTCACATCACTCCCCCTCCCTCCTTTTTTTGCGACAATTCCACAATGCAGCTGGATTTCTTTTCAATTAGCAAGTCAAAAAATACCAAAACAAAAAAAGGACCCATTGTGATTCCTCGATCGGAAGAGGCTTAGTTTAATCATTTGTATTTTGCGTTTGAGGCTGAATACATTCAGATTCAAAAACAAAAGCACAGTTTAAGGGGGTCACCTTTGTTGTGCTACAGGTGTGGCGCTTTAAACTTTCTTGCAGGTTTTTCTTTCGAGAGATGTTGAGTAAAGTATAACAGTAGCAGAGACGAATACCCTAATTTCGGTAATTATTATGAGTGAGGCAGCGCTTTGATAACTTCAGTGGTGTTCTGTGTTTCTGCTGGTTTCTAAACAAATACCAACGTAAGTAGCTTTTATCCACTGCACAGAATCAGCTGAATAGGCTGCATGCACTCACATTTCATTTGCAGCCTAATATGAAATTATGTTTTGCTCTTTGGCAAGAGTTACTTTGATGCAATGCTCTGTGCGCCCTTGTCTCCCGAAGCTCTTGTATGAACCATGCTACTTAAAAGATATTTAATCTTTTAGTTTTGCCTTTTTTTTGTCATATATGAAATTAAATTTGATATCTTTTGCGTTTTTTTCTTCGTCAGGCAAACACTTTTATTTGTCTGACGTTTGCTAGACTAACACTGGAATAGATAAATCTCCATTAAATAGCTTCTTGAATAGAATGATTAGTTATTGTGAACATTATTCGATGGTAAGCCCTAGCTCCAGATAAACAGACTAACAAGACAGACAAAAATGAAACAAACAAAGTTTTTTCAGTTCATTACGACCTTTGCTGTACTTTTGGAATCATTGTTATGCTACCAAATTGATGTGAGACCAGCAAGACAACTTCCTGATGATATCCAAACACTAAATGCCATCATTCTTTTCCCCAGAATTTTGTCCACATCACCACTGTAAGTAAGAAATGAGCTACTACTGACCATTCACCTGGAGCACATGTGTCTGATAGAGGTCTTCATAGCCGTAGGCATGGCAACTGTAGTTTCCCATGTGGATGGTTGTCACCTTAGTGATGTACAGGGAGCCATCGTCCCCAAAGTCCTGAGATAGAGGGAAGAGATGGATGAGTAAAATTGAGTGAGAAAAGAGGCAAAAAGGCAAATGCGGTGAGAGGGCGTGAAAAGTAAGGAAGAAGCGGGAGGAAAATTAAAGATGGAAAAAGAAGAGTGGGAGGTGTTGGAGAGGGAATACCGGTGAAGAATGGGGTGCAGAAAACATCCACGGGGAGTGAGGTGGAAAAATGAAGGTATCTTGATAGAATAAATAGGGATGCTTGAAGGGAACAGAGAAAGCAGGCACACAACAGCAGGGAGTGATGGGAAAAGACAGCAGAGAAAAAGAGTGATGCGAAAAGGACGAGAGACCATGAATCAATGGTTTCCCTGTTGAGCTGAAGCAGGCAACAGGGAATTTGATCCTCCTCTCTCCCTCATCACACTGCCTCAGCCTGATAAATGGCAAGGGTTAAAAATATAAAGCCCATTAGGTTGATGAATGGAGCGGGTTGTTGTTGGTGCAGCATGCGACAGTCACCGGGGGGTTTCCAGCCACAGCTTAGGGTGGATTAAGGCATTAAATAGTTTGCTGTCCCACCAAGTGGCAGAGCAGATGTCCTGATGCAGCTCTGTCATGACATGGAAACCACAAATGGCAGCTCTTCCTTTTCTCTTTTCCTTTTTTGAGGGCTCTAGAAATTAATGTGACCTGACAAGGGGGCGGCGTTGTGACAGGAAAAATGTGAAATGATTTTCCCGTAAGATAGATGGAGGAGCTTAGGCAGCCTTTCAAGTTCAGGATTTACAATTAAGGGAAGAGACAGCGCTACACTGGCAAGGACAATTAAAACTGAATGGGCCATTCGGACTGCAAAGTAGGACTGTAGTACAGTATATAAAAAACAAGGGACTGAGGATGGTGGTCTCCTAAAACTGACATAGTTGAGGTACCTTGGATTTTATCTTCAGTATGTCAGCTGAAATTATGTTTTGGTTGGCTGTAAACTTCAAAGTAAGTCACATTTATCTGTGATACGCGTCATATCACAGATGAGTGATCTCAGGCACTAAAATGTAAACCATAAGGCTTAACATGTGTTGATGTAATGCTCTGCAGGTCCACTTGACTGTAGTGCAACTGGGCATACATCGTAATGGTTAAATATAAGATTTTCTTTTAGAGGAAACAATTCAAGTCCAAGGTAAAATAAATTAAAACCCCGTTTTTCATCGTTGACTAATACATTTACATGGTGATCAAGCCTGCGTTGTCTCTGGGTAGCTGGTGCTATTACTGCCTAAGAATAAATGGGAGAGACCTGGCCTGCAAACCTCATCATAACGTAATGGTATTAGCCGTTAATATTTGAGTTTGTGAAATGTGCTGATGACACATGGACACAGAATTAAAAAAAGGTATTGGAGAAAAATTACAGGGTTTTATTACTAGTCAAGGAAAATTACATTATTCAAGGAAAATTATACACTTGAATAATAAGAGCAGTCCCAGAGTTACACAGAAAGATGGTCAGTGGCCACATTCAAATTAATAGATCTTAAATCACTCGCGGAAATTATTCCTTTCACATGCAAAACTAAATCAGAGTCTCCTTTGGTTGGTTCTCTAATGTTAATCATCATTAATTTGCCTTGATATACAGAATAGAGCCGAGTAGTACTATAGTAGTAGTAGAAGTAAGTATCTGCTTCTATATGTGTTTAATACATGTTAGCAATGCATATGCATATGGAAGCTCTCTATTAACTGTTTTTTGATGAAATATAGCTAATTTCATTTCCCAATAATCAGTTTCCTATTGCAGCACTTCATATGAACTGAAAAGTGAATCCACCCATATACACGGTGCGTTACTTTTTGGGGGCACAAAATGCCTTTTTTGTGATCGCTGGTGAAAGCACTGAGAAAGAAGCTCAACGGAAAGAGAAAAATATGGGCAAAGCTAAAAAAAGAAGAAGAATAGACTGACTGTGATAGATGCTCAGCTTTCTGGTTTCAGTGAGGTTATATGCCAGAGAGCAGGACTACTTCAAAAACGATCAAATAAAACTTCTGAAAACAATCCTGTTTCCATTCTGCACGGCTCAACAGGAGAGAAAGGTGTGCTGAAAGGACTTCGACAGGAGAGTAATGTCCCGTCCCTCCTGTCGCTGGTCACCTCACAGAACCACTGTGGTCCAAATCAACTTGTACAAAATGCTACACAATAAAAATAAAAAGTCTTAAAAAGACAATGGATCTGTGTTTGTAACACCCTGCCCAATTTAACTGTTCTTACATATGAGGTTTAGAGGGAAGTTTGCCTTGGAAGCTGCCTTGCATATGGATATTAAATGCATAGATTTCTATTATAGTCCTGTATAAATTGCAAGAACATGTGCACATGTTGAGATGAAATATACCCTGCATCAATGAGATATAAAATCCTAGGATAAACTTGAACATTTACCTTTAGCCCTTTATGAACTAATTTATTTGGATGTCTACATTTTCATTACTTAATGGCTTCTTTATCTTTCGTTTAGCCAGGAAGTCACTTAATCTCCAGAGATGGCTGTCCAAACTAGCTTAATTGACCAGTTGGCCACAAAAACTTGGCACGTTGCATTAAGTATGCAATTTTTCTTGTTCTTTCTGGCACCGACATCCAGTGTGTGCAGAATAACACAAAATATTAAGAAGCTCCACACGCAGAGGTTATCCCTTTCATTAATTCTGGGATTTTGTTTTTAAGCTTCAAGTTTGATTTGAGTGACTAAAACAGAAGCCAAACAAACTCAAGCTTCCTCTCTCCCTCCATTTAGATCACTGTGCTCTGTGAAAATTCATTATGCCCGGTCAAAAACCCCAAGGGACCTCTGTTGCCATCACCTCTCCTCCAGTCTCCACCTCAACACTTGACATTGTTTATCCGCTCATCATCACAGCGGACCAACAAGGCTGCTCATTAACATGCAATTAGTGAATTGTGATCCGGTTGTGGATAAAGCAAGGCCGGCACTGCGCTTTCACCTGTGCAGATGTGTCTAAACAGGAGCACGGCGACATAGTTCATTAAGCACTGAGCGAGGTATAATTGCACCATTTCATGGAGGGTGCAAGGGAATCGTTGTTTTCTTTATTTAATTTCTCTCCTTGATTTTTGTCCCCATCCTGCCCTGTTTTGGTTTCTCAGATGCTGGTGGATTATTAGGTGGGGTCGCGTGATAAGAGGTTCTGTTAAATGAAGAGCACGAGATTCTCTGCACACCTTCCAACATTTCAGATCCCCGATGAGCATTTTATAAGTACCACAAGCAGTGTGTGAATACAAAAAGAAAACAATATGCTAGTGATTAGAGACTAACTGAAAAACTCCCAGAACTCTTAACGCTTTTACAGCAGCAATGTGATTATCTAATTTTAAAAAGTGTTAATAGACTTTCTGGTTTCAATCCATGTGAAGAGCCCTCCGACTGTGCCCCCATGCTGCTGAAGTTTACCAAATATTAATTAGGCGGTCCACTCAGAAGAACCTTTGGCAGACAAACACGCTCACATGCTTTAAGGTTGTGCGTGTGCATTCTATTTAAGTCGATGTCAAGACTAATAAATATGTTTTATAAAGTAACTACAGGACTTAAGTAATTGTAGAGAGTTTTCTCATGAGTGTCTGGAAATTTTAACCAGCACAGTTTTACTAATATGTTTTTATATTTGCACAGATCACTCACAGAACTCTCAACCTCATTTTCAACAGTAGATACACAGCAAACAGAAAGTTGGCAACTATAGGTGGTCAAGACATTTAATTAACTGGCAGCTGAAGAATCAAATATTTGTATCTATGGTCAGAAGAAACAAAGCAGATGAAAAGTAGATGGTAAATTTTTGCTTGCTTCTACTACAACAGCTTATAATTATGGAAGCCAGTTTCCACCACTAAAAAAAGAAACAAAAAAAGTATCCATAACTCGAAAATTCAAGTTATTTTCTCAAAATTTTGAGTTAGCTCTGCCAATCAGTAATCTAAGTGAATAACGTCATTTTCTTGTTACCCGGAAGGATATGGCGCAGAGGAATGCACACTCAAAACCAGATTGCAACAAATTGGCACTTGTGAGAGTACGTTTGCTGATAGCAACTCCATGTGATTCAGCTAATAACACAAGGATTTCATCATTTGTGAAGCCACGCTGAAAATAATCAGCAATTTGTGCATTCTTGATTGGCTGTAATACTGGTAGCTTAGCTGTAGCATTTGTAGCTGAGGGCTTCAGCTTCCGGGTAACTAGGAAATGACGTCATTCACGTAGATTACTGATTGGCAGCGCTAACTCGAAATTTCAAGTTACTTTTTTCAAAATTTCGAGTTAAGAAGTCAAAATTTCAAGAAAAAAACCCTCAAAATTTTGACTTATGGATTCTTTTTTTTAAGCGGCGGAAACGGGCTTCCATATATAATACCTGACTTACACAAGCAGTTTATGTACAAAACCTTATCCGCCAATAAAAATCAAACAACCTCAGTTTTTAACTGGTTATAGCCATAAAGAACCAGCAACTTGACTTTGTAGTTGTGTCGTTTGTAGTTGCGCACCAACAGCCACAAATAATTACATCAGCCATGGAAAAAGACATGAACTCACATTGATGTCCTCCAGGTCCAAGAAGTTTAAGATGATGCCATTCCTCTTCCAGATGACTGGTGGGCGCAGAGTCCCCTGGATGGCGCAGGTTAGGACTGCACTTAGGCCCACTGTTACTGTGGAGACGCTGATTCGCTGGTCCTCGGCCAGGCTCAGCTGGACAACCTCTGTTGAAATGAGAGCATGAAGGAAAATAATTTGCGGTTGGCAGAGAAAGAGACAACAGTAAGAAGAAAAGATTGAGAAAAAGGGGAAGATGGAGAAATAACGAGAAAAATCACAAATCTGAATGAGTGCTGATGAATTGGAACTATAGCCAAGCTGAACACATTTCTAAGCATTCATCTCATTACAAGTGGACCGAGGAGGATAAACAGCTGTCCGGCTGTGAAGGATATGCAGTATGAAGAAAGACCACATATCAGAGGACACACAGCCAGCCAAATATCATTCTTCTCATTAAGGGAAATTTATGTTCATTGAAATGGCCGTCCAATTCAATTCACCTTTACGGCAAATTAAGAATTATTCTTCTCTGTTCCCGCTGGCGCTATAAATAGTATCTGTCGCCAAGATGTGTGGCCAGGCACCAAATCTACATGGTCCCTGTAAGACTTTGAATCCAAAAGCTTCATCATATACTTTGTACTGTCTTAAACGTAGTCCGTTTAATCTAGACTATTTTAAACAGCGTCTTAATTATAAAGTGGGTCATGGGATATATTATAACATGAAACATGTATTTTAAACTATTAAATATATTGTGTGGCCTGTATTGCTCCACACCACCTCATCATTTGCTTTCCAGTTTTTGTATCGGTTTAAAGTTGATGCATGTATGCCTGCTGCCAAAAGATATTATGTGTATCTGCAATTCATTTGAGTCACACCTGACATGATACGTGATCCTACGTCAATACTGGCTCAGGAAACAATTCAATAAATGTAAGTAACACAGATACCTGACAAAAATCTCAGTGGAGCCAACTGAGAGCAAAAATCAGCTCATATGTAACACACACACACACACACACACACACACGATTTTATCAACTGATCCTGTTACATGACTTTGCAGCACTGAAATAGTTATAGAAAGGGTACAACACTGAGGATACAATGGATGCGAAAACGCACAAAAAATATTATTACTGGAATCCTTGATGACGCTAAAGACCAAATGCAATCACATAATATTACAGACTAATTAACATATTTTAATTGTTAAACATTGCTAAATATAAGGTAGTTAATATAGTTAAATATAAGGAATAATTTGAGTCCATTAGACTTCCTGACCTATGTAAAAGGAACATTTATTTAGACACCATTGCAATTCATTTACTTTTTCTACCAATATTAGCGAACAATAGATTTATGGATATTCTCTTTCATGTTCTGTGGCATCTAACAGTGGTTTCTAGTGTAATTGTTATTCAGCGCGTTACTGCCCGACTTTGACAGTAGTGTCATTTATTTATTGCAGCTGCTAAAATTAGTGAAGCATTACAAACTTGAAAGTATCTGCCTGCCATGGAGCTTCTTTTAGATCCAAAAAAATGTTGAGGAACTGATTAAGAATAAACTAAACTTAGCGTGATGACATATTTTTACACACCTGACATTTTGCTATCACAGCTATCCGAATGCTTGTAGAGAAAAAAATGATTAAAGTTTCCTAACTTCAGCTTCCTCTCCATGTATTTAATCTATCATCACATGCAGTATCATAACACATAGACCTACATGAAGAAAAAGACTAGAACACTCCTAAATTCCTGACTGAATAACAGTGGTGAGGCCAGCATCACAACAAATCGCCATTTTGACATCCACCAGGAACAATATTTCATTGTCCAAACAGACTTCAACGAGATGGCTAAGAGACTTTGAAATGTTTGTTGGGGAACTTGCTGTCTGGAATCCGACTGTGACAAACCCTGTTGTAAAAGACCCCGGGATATTAGCTGTCTGTTTCACATAGCTCTCCAGATGATAGATATATCCATGCTGACAGCTCGGTCTGTCAGTGATATTTCAGAATGCCTTGGGTACAGTACACTGCCAGGTCCAACAAAGTTATAATTCAGCAGATCAGTAATTTGGGAGGCAGAACAGGCTTTGAGTGCCATGTGGACAGATGAGGGATGAAATGCATTGATCTGACATGGCTTGGAGGGGTGATTTCAGGTGGTACAGTGAATTTCAAGTAGACCACTGCTCACTCTGAATTTAATACAGTGCAGTGGAAGCAAGACCTGTGTAGCTTGCTGTGTGTTCATGCAATGAATGCTCACTCTTAAGACAGACGCAACCATCAACAGATTATTTAAGGGTAGAGTTAAAAAGTCTCCATCTTCATTTATGAAATGTAATTAATATGAATTATGTGCAGAACAGCTACAGTTTATACAAGCAATAAACTGTAGTCTGTAGCAACTGACTTAACACACACTCGTAGATTTCCTTATCAAGATATAATATCAAAAATCTGGTCCTTAAACACAGCAGCAAATCTAAAATAGAGCAGCTAAAATCAAAAAAGTAATCAAGGTGATGCAAGTGCCCAGTCCAAAGTCCAAACCTTAACTTGTCTGACGTCCTGTAGCCTTAAGAGAGCTGTGCACAACAAAAGTGTGCAAATCTCAATGAACTGAAAAGTTTCCTCCAAATCAATGCGAGGTACTGATAAAATCATACAAAAAACAATTGCTGCAACTTGTTGCTGCCAAAGGCGGCTCCACAAGCTCCTAAATCATGGGGTGTATTTAGTTTTTCAGACTCTATTTCTTCATTTTGGCTTAGTTTTTCTTATTTGTCACGAGTTGTTGTCCACTAGAGTTTGGTTTTAAATAATTTGAAATTTAATAAAGACCAGATGACGTGATATGTTCTAATAGATAAAACCATAAAATGGATTAGGATTAGGGGTGGGTTTTTACAATCGATTTATCGATTAAAATCGATTCTGGCTTGGATAACGTAAAATCGATTCATTAAAATCCTGAATCGATTTTTTAATATAAATTTATTTTGCCCGAAATGCCAGAATCTCTGGTTAAATCTCACAAAATTTCAACAACCACCAAACAGCTAAGACAGTAAATGAGAGCAGGAACACGGATTCTGCACACAGACTTAAACACACAGCGCAACCCGTGGATCAGAATCAGTGAGATGTCGCCTTTCTCACCCGACGGCACGGACACGGTCGGGGCTGAAAGCCGACAGCTCGCCGATTCTGATCTGTCGGCGGTCCGCGCTTTGTGTTCACGCCCTTTATGCGCTGATTCTAAAGCTGTCAGTTTTATCTCCCTCCAAACAATATTGACCGAACCAGCAGCAAAAGAAGATCCAAACTACCCTTCACATAAACATCGTCATGTATTCACTCTGACTTTTACTGTTTTGCTTCAACCACGTTGCACAGCTCTCTCTTGCTCTCTCTCTCTCCCCCTCTCTCTCTCTGTACTGTTTTCTGCATTATTCGCTTGCTTGTTACACACAAGTCTACCGTTGTTTACAGCGCTGTCGGCCAATGGGTTTTTTTTTTCGTTTTATATACTTCCGAAAAGAAAACCTAATTTCTGCCGTTCAATACTGAACAAATTTAAACTTTTTAGAATTATGCAAAATGAAAAACGCTTAGCCGTGTCTCTAATAAAACCGCTGTAACTTCAGAGGTAATGTTCATGTGTTGATTAATGGTTTTCTTTTGTTTTTGATGTACTGCAGAATATTTTTATAAAATCCCAGGCCAGGAAAATCGCCTTCATGTTTTTCTGTGCTATATCCTCAGCTACTTTGACACAAAGGCATCTGCTGTGATGCTCACACCTTTGATAAAGTCTTGCGTGTGTCAGCTTCCTTTTTATAGATACAAAAATATGTAACTGTACTGATCTGAATTATAATATTTCTGACTGTCAAAATTTCCCAGATTCAAATCGAAGTGAATCGAATCGAATTAAATCGAATCGTGGATCGAATCGATTCGGGACCTTGTGAATCGGAATTGAATCGATTCTAGAAATCAGTGACGATGCCCAGCCCTAATTAGGATGTTCTTTCTTTTCAGTATAACTGCATATTGAGGCTGTTAACTCCAAGTTTGCAATCAGTTTAATTCCACAGACAAATTCTTGCTATAAGAACTAACTGCGTACTGAGGAAAAGGGGAAAATAAAAAACTGGTTGCACTAGTATGCTGTGTTTGTGTACATAAATCTCTGTTTAAGGACTACATCAGGTATAGGTTGGTGAATTTTAGATAGCACTGTTTTTATCTCTCTTTTGGAATGAATACCTTCACTCCATCCTGTCAGAAAGCAATATGGCAGCAGTGAAAAGATAACCTTCAAAGCCCTAAAGCAAGGCAGTTACCTTGTTGTTTGCAAACCAAATCAAACAGAAAATGCACCGTCAATCCAAAATCGGCAGCTGTGTTTAGATGTTTCTGTCAAAACATCATCGTATGAGGTCAATCTAAACTTTTAACATTGCGGCTGATATATTAGTCATCGCTTTTAATGTCTGTCAGAAACACCATGGTAAAAAAAGGCCTATGAAAGACGGACTAGTTGTGAAATTAATCGTGACACCGTGAAATTAATTCTGAGCCCATCCTTACTCAACCTGCTGAGATTACAGTCAAGAGACCAAGAAGAGACAGAAAAACCTCTGCCTTTGTGTGCAAGGGGAAAAATTGGTGTATAATAATAATTACAAATCATAATGATTGCTTTAATGTCATTTTCCAATGGAAATGAGTCTAGGTGAGTCATTAATGAATATTTTTTTAATGTTTTAAGCTGTAATTAAAGTCTTTAGATACTTAAAAGTTGGCTTCTGAAGAGTTAAAGGAAATAGACACCTTTAATGAGCTTTAGATGACAGTCACACATTGCAACTTTGGTTTTATGTTCACAGGCAGATCCCACTTTTCAGCACTCTTGCTTTGAAAAGCAATGCTGTTCCTCATTCACAAAACCTTCAGCAACTTGTGAAGCTGCTTGATCAGACAGGTCCCCCCTGTGTTGACAGACCATTTGGCATAAGGTGTTACTATGGTCACTTTTGCACATCGACTAACAGGGACTTGTTAAAAAGCAGAGCTGAATTAATTTATCAGATTAGGATCAGGACCACGGTTTCACATTATAAGACCCTTACTTTTGTTTTTTAATTTGACTGTAATTTAACCAGAAAAAACCCCACACAGCACTCTGGAGACTTTAAATCTCTTTTGCCCAATATCGCTCAGTACAAACGATACATACAGTGATGTACACAAAATAAGTCTATACATTGTTCCATTGTCTATCGCAGTAGTTACGTTTTAAAAATAACCTGCGATAGGTGAAATCCACGAAGTAGCCAGCTTTATTTTTTACAATTATTATAGATGCTTTAAGGCTGTAAAACCCCTCGCTACACACTTCATGCACTTTTCTAAGACAGGCATGAACATTTTCACACTGTTCTCTTGTTTAAACACTCTCAAAGTTCAAACCTTTGTAGAAAAATAAGTCCAGTATTATAGAATGAAACCAAAGGCACCCACGGTTGCCTTTGACGGTGCAAAATGTTTCGTCGACATTGTGTCTGTTGGGGAGAAAACGTATACCGTACATACCGTACAGCACTTCAGAGTCACACTGTTAGCGATCGAAGATTTATGTAAATTTGACAAGCTGAATGCATTCGTGCAGGAGACACGGCACGAGATTGATTGACAGTGGTCTACAGCCAATCAGGACGCACAACAAAATGCGCTGTAAGAGGGAAAAAAGCATGCAAAATTGCACCAAAATAGATCTGCGAAAGAGCGAGGCCGAGAGAACCACGTTATAGCGAGGGACCACTGTACGTAAAAAAGGTAATGAAGTACCAAAACATAATAATAATAATAAAATACTAGATGCACCTATGGTATCAACTTCAAAACCCTACGTCACCTTGTTCTTGATTTATTGCATTCACAAGATTTTTAGAAAACCTGACCTCTGACCTTGAGTTGGAGGCCATTAACACTGAAACTTGCACCCATGATATCAGTTTGAAAATCCTAGGGTGCTTCTTTCTCAAGTTATGGCCTGAACAAACTTGGGTGTCTATGCCAAGCCTGCATGCTGGGGTGACGACAATATCCCATCAGCCTTTTCTTCCTGGGAGGTAAAAACTAAAGCAACATTAGAACTGAAATGTGATACTCAGGCACAACATCTGCTGGAAAATCTGATTTAAACTGGACCCAAATTCATGTATCAATGCCCCCAAACTCCCTAAGACTGAGCAGGTAATGACACGGATAAAGCAGCATATTTAAACATCATTTTCTTCAATACAACATATGCTTAAAATGAAGTGAAGTGAAGACAATAAAACAATTAAATTTGTGGACTAGTCTACAGGAGGACAACGCACTACATTCAACACAGGCATCCAATGTGAACCTGTGAGTAAGGCAAATGGAGTTTGTGTTGAGTTTCCGTGACAAAATTCATAATTTAGGATGGATAGGTACTGCAAACATGCATGCATATAAATTTAAAAAAACATCTTTTCTTTCACCAGTTGTTAAATTAAGAAAGGATTAAGAAAGATAAATCTGAATATCAGAGTCACTAAGTTCTGATAGCTGAAAGGGTAAGTGTTTTACATTTTGTATTTTATGATTTCTGTTTTCTTTTTTGGCCAGCATGTAGAATAAGTCTTAGATCATATTAGGTGAGCTGTATTGTTCCAAGACCTAAGCCTGTTTATGGAGTTGAATCAGACCATGGACCTATTACAGAAAACACTCTGAACAAACTCGGAGCCTAGCTATAAACAGAAAGACTCAACAGAGGTGGTTCAATCAATTCTAAGTATGTTGACCCTGACTTAAACTCATCCATGAGTAGAGAAAGAAAGCTATTATTAATGGAGCTCCGATAACACGATTCACCATGACAACAAGTGAAGAGAGAAGAGCCTCCATTTTAATACAGTTGACTAATGAACATGAATGTGTATCAATAGAAACCAAAGAGAAATATTGATCAAACAGAAAAGATGTGGTTTTCTGTTGGCCCTGTCATATTATTTAAACCCAGCAAGACTCATTTCAGGGATTTTCAGTGGAAAATATGCTGAGGTTTTCACTTTGAATTTTCAGACATCGGACCTTTTAAATTGTTGTTTGACATCATTTAATGAGTGTATTACAACATGCCAGCGTATTTCAACATGAAATCTAGTCAGAATACAATCAAACTGTCTGCAGCCTGCTTTTAAAAATCACTTTAAACTATATTTAGTCCAGTTTTAGTCATTTCAGACAAATGTTCCCTCAAATGTTCACATAATCTCTAATCGCCAACTGTGACAGACATTTTTCCTTCCGTGTCAATCATTCCAACATGACGAGTGGTTGGTTGTGTCTAAAGCTTCATATATATAAGCTTTATTTAAACAGTGATTGCTATGGTAACATACACTACATGTTTCAGTGCTAGGGAATTGGCTTACGACTTAGCTGCTCTGTCCACAGAGTTACAGAGTTAGAAAGATGCAGCCTATTGATTCCATTCTGAGCTGATAAAAAATCTGTGATGTAATTACAGTCTCTGTTCTTACACTGGCGACTGATTAATCCAGAAACCCGGAGGTTCCCTAATTTCAAGGTTAACAAACTCAGAGTTTACATTACACCTGCTTTGTGATATATGGCCCAGTACATCTCTGTATTATCATCAGTATACATGTATAAAACTAATAGTTTTACTGCAGCACAGATATCTGGGACATGCCCTTATTCTGGGTAAGGTAGCCAGAAGGGAATCCTTTTGCTTGCATGCACTGAGATTGTAAATAGTTTTTAAACTTTTCCAACAAAAATACAGAAACAATATGGGCCGTGCCTTAGAAAAAATACATATTAGCACAGTTTGCTGTTGGTTAGTTACTGTTGCTTAATGCAACATCTATATTTAGTTTAAAAACCTTAACTATGTCATCACACGTGCTATAAATGTTCATCTTTACCTGCATAAAATCCCTGAATTTAATGGAAAAATGTGGAACAAAGCGAGAAAACTTTGTGTTTCTATTATTTTTACGGTTTAAATTTTGGTGAGTTTGACAATGTATAAGCTTTTTTTTCTTTGTTTTTTCATTTACTTTTGTAATTTCAGAACAATGTCAATTTTGACCTTGGGGAGGAAAATATATAACTATTTATTTGTGCTTGAAGAAAGTAAAAAGAGCTAAAAATCTAGCCAACGATTAAGCCTCAGTTGCCACTTCAAAGTGCACTTTAAAAACATCCAGTCCCAGGATAATGAATTACACCCATGTTTATTTTAACTATGAACATTATTTCTGCCTTTTGTGGGACCCTATAAAAATCTGTTTTAAAAAACTCCTCCTATGCTCTGTCCTGTTCTCAAATGACCCAGACAAATTGCATATCCACAGGCAGTGCCCGCTCTGCCCCGGCTGACTGGGAAAGGTTGTCATGACATTAGCTATTTAATGATTCCTACACTCCCTTCCTTTTTACCAAAATAGCTCCTAACGTATATGTAAGTTAGTAATTGACACTCTGGGGAATTCAGGAGCTCCTCTGATCGATCATCCCTGCTAACCGAGCTATGGATCAGCTGACAGGGAAGTTTCCTGTATCAAGCTCAGGAGGGATATACATGAATAAAAAAAAATAAAAGGAGTGAGAGAACAGAGAAGGGGTGAGGCCAAATACTGCAAGAAACAAATACAGAAACAAGGGTTTAAACCAGAAAATAAAACAAATGTGAAAAGAAACAAGGGAACTTGAGATGAAACGCCAATAGAAAACCAAGTAAAAAAATCTACGATGAAAGAAGGCAATGAAATTAAAGATGTAAAACTGTAAACTGTGCGTGTGTGCGAGAACAATTTGATGCTGAGCACGTAGAAGAGCTCCTCGGGGCTAAGTATTGTAGCAAGCTCAACAATGCAACTCAGAGAGTTGTCCCTTCCTACTTCTATGAGACCACTAAGACATCAGACCACAAAGCAGAGAAGTCGAATGTCTTTCTTAGAGGATAAGTCCGAAGATGGAACAGTGGAGGTGGTGAGGTGCACAGCAAGAAGACAAAGACATATCGAATCAGGGTTATAGGGGAATAGGTGGGACGTGAGAAGCCATGCGAGTAGGCCTAGGAAGCACAAAATAAGCTGACAGACACACATTATGCAAAGTTTTGTTTAGATTACTTAATTTGTGTGTCAAACGATGTCTACGTAGCTAAGTGTAGGTAAGAAGAGAAAATATTCCACATTCCTCCAGCTAATTTAAAGTGTGAAATGAGACGCTGAACCACGACATACCACGTGTCTGTGTGCCATGATTCTATGAGTCTCTGCGAGTGAGTGGGCCAATGGTACACAGAGAGCATAACGCCATCACTTTAGAGGTCAAGGGTTTGATTTTTTTCCACCACCCGTCTGTACCAAACCACTGCTTGAACAGCCTCAAAATTTCAGTGTCCCTGTAATCATGTTATGACGCATTCTACTTTGAAATGACTTGCTAACAAGATAGCCCACCAAACACCAGAAAGTCCTTTTACATTTCAGTTTTATTTCCTCATTGTTTTGACCTAGACACCATTCACGCAAGTAAAAGGGAGCACTATTAAAATTAGAGTAGAATCAAATGATGAAATGTTTTGAATTATTGTGACACGAAATTCTCAACAGTGTTTTATTAGAAAACAGAATATTCTGTAATGCAATTATCTTAACTGAATCTCCTTTTTTTTTTTTTTTTTTTTTGCCTGTCCCGTTTGGCTCTTTTGCCATCAGAATTATTGTCTAAAGGCGAAGAAAGATGCCCAACGGTTTTTCTTTACCAAATTGACCATCCCAGCTTTGCCGTAATGGTCCATTTGATTCACCTTTTATTCTTTATTTTATTTTCACTTGCTGAGTACGGGACAGATTTGACTGGGGGAAAGAAAAGGGAGAAAGAAAGAGGGAAAGAAAGACAGTTGAGAAGAGGGACGGGGGAGAAGGGCAAAAAACAAAAACCAACAGAATAAGCAGAAGAAAAAAAATAAATAAATAAAAAAATAAATACATATATCGATCACCTGGATCACCTGTTGAGAAAGAAAAAAGAAAACAAGCAGAAGAAAACGAGAGTAATACAATAAACCACATCACAATGATATATGGGAATATGACAGTAACTACTAAATATTAAACATTATTGTGCAGCAACTGAATAACTGAATCTCCTTAATTTGATGCACCATTCTAAAATGTAGTCTCTTCACTGACTGAAAAAGAGTGCACCCAGTTTTAGACTTTGCCCAAAGCACAATCCGAGTGAAATTTTAATACAGACTTCAACAATACCTCATCAAATGACAGAAGACAAAAAAGTCAGTATTTCACAAGCTTGAGAACGATGATATCTACAGAAGTGGGAGGTAGAAATTATTGTGGGCTGGTGATCGAAAGGCTACTGCTGAAAAGAAGTGCACAGAGCGGCTCACTGGAGGAAAACAGAAATTGGATGGATGGATAGACGGATGGACGGACGGATGGATGGATGGGAAGGAAGGCAAACAGTTTCATAAAAAATCTCTATGAAATTAACTTTATAATCTTTGTGGTTACGTCATCTTCCAACTCTGATCCGGACACTGGATCCAATTTTACAACTAGCTCAACTCAGTGTATACCAGATGCACCACAGTGCTTTTCTGAAACATTGCATTGCTTAAAATAGCATTTGATATTTTTATGGAAGCCATGTTAAGTTGCACGGAACATGTAAAGAGGGTACGAAGTCAGAAACCAGTGCAGCAGTGAGTATCCAGTAGTGTGAGCTTTTGAAATAAAAGAGTCCATATATAATACACGATGCTGTGCAAAAGACATCACAGGAGTGACCTGATCGATTTGCACCAGGTGTATTCCTTGAGTAAGCGTTCATGTCTGTCCATTTATTTATTTATCTATGTGCACTGGTAGCATCTATTTTCTAAACAAATCCCTTGAAAATCAGCAGAACTTTTGGTACATAAATGGCCACAGCACACTGCTGCACAAAAAGAGCTTGGAATTAAAAATAGCTCAACATCTAAAAGACTGCACCAAAAGAAGAGGAGAGGAATTTACAATATCAGTCCACAAAGGAAGCAGTTCAAACTGACATAACGACCAAAGGCCATATAAAGTTACATCTGGCAACTTCAACGGCCATAAGAACAGCTGATGACACTAAGCACAAGGGTCCCACAAGTTCAATTTTTCTCCACTTGAAGGCAAACGACTGAAGTGGCCACCGATGAGTGAGAAGAATACCGTAAAACATTATCTACCCCCCTTCTTGATTCCTTAGTTTTTTGCATTTGTCACAAATGTTTCAGATCATCAACAGAAATTGGAATAATAGATAAAGATAACCAAAGTAAGTACAGAATGTAGATTTTAATTGATGATTTTTGTCATTAAGAGAAAAAAAGCTATCCAAATCTAATTCAGCCAGACTGCAGGGTTTTAGGGCATGAGCGGCCTGTTTAAGCTCATGTTAAAGTATTTCAGCTGGATTCAAGTCTGGACTTTGACTAGGAAACTCCATAACCTTTGTTGTTTTATTTAATTATTCTTGTTTTCAGCCGTTCAAAGGTAGACTTGCTGGTGTTGGTGGTGTTTTGGATCACCGTCCTGCAGTGGAAGTGTGCTTGACTTTCATTGCATGAACTGATGACCGGATATTCTCATTCATTATTTTGTGGTACAGAGAAGAACTGATGGTTCCAAGAATTACAGCAAGTTCCCTAGATCCTGAAGCAGTAAAGCAGTCCCAGACCATCACACTACCACAACCATCTTTGTAACCATCTTTGTAACTTAGCAACAAATGTGATGATATATGTTTTTTACACTCACTTTATTTTAAGAATGCGTGTTAATCAAACAGTTTTGCATTATTCACATTGTAGAAACATAAATGTATTTATTTTCACCTACAGAGCCTCTTCATACCTTAAAAAACAAAGTGCTCTCTCTCTCTCTCTGTGTCAGTCATTGTTTACTTGCCTTGGCGCAGGGTAACGTGTCACTCATGACAACTATATCGTCCTCTTGTCGTGAGTTATATATGCAAATACATGCACGACACACTTTATTATTCATATTTGACCCTCTTGAAAAAAAATATCCTCATTCGAACTCATTTGGTAAATTAAGATTCAGGCATTAATCATTAGGCTCATCGCTTAGTGAAAAGCAGCTGCTACAGTAAGTGGGCTTGATTTGCCAGCCTTCACACTTCCTACATGTTCTTGCAAAGCTGCCAAACTAGGCACAGAAACTTGAAGGATTCAAAGCAAGTAAGCACTAAGGTTATTTTTTTTCTTTCTTTTTTTTTTTTAGAGACAACAACATGGATTTTCTTAGTGATTGTTGCCAGGCAACAATCATAAATCATGACAACAGGCAATCTTAGACCATCGGGCAAGAAAGCACAATCGTTTTTTTGTGTGTCAAACTGTTTATAAACACAGGTTTCCTCCCGCAAAGTGCACTTCCGATCAGAGTGACACATCCTGCCCCCTGTTATCTTCTGCAGCATGATTGAGAAAAAGGCCTGGACGCCTTTAGCAATAAATAAATTCATACTTTTTGCAATAACTCTGTAATACAATATCAGTCTAGCAGAAAATCATCAACTGAAATTCTATTTTGCTTAGTTGACTCTGAAATAATTATTATTGTTAGTAGTGCTAGTAGTATCATATACCACTATAGCAAAATAATTTCCCAAATATGGGAAAAAAGTATTTATCTATTTTAAATGTAAGCATTAAAAATACACTGTATAATTAAACTACACAAACTAAGACAAATACAGGTAAGTAGAGCTGTTAAGTAAATCTTCATAACAATGAAAACTTTTACGCTCCACTTATAAAACACAGATAGGCAATAAGGTTCAGTGACAAGAATAGCAGTTAAATGTGCATTATTGTAAATTAAAATCACATTCCCGCCCATTAAAACACACAGTATACAGATAAAAATAAATATGAGCAATATGAGCAATACAGGCAATATACGTTTTAAATACACACACACATATACATATATATATACATATATATATATATATATATATATATATATATATATATATATAAATTCCAATTAATCAGTCCTCACTCATTTGCAACATTCCCCACACAATACACCACAAATAATAAGGGGAGCTTCCTCAATATCAACTGTAATAATGTCTTCCAAACATAATGACACCAGTGGGTTTATACAGTGCAAGTAGGGAGCCAGATCTCCCACTGGGAGCCCACGGTGCGTACAAATGATCTTGGTGCTTTACTGTGCATTCAATATGAGGGCTGCTCTCTGCAGGTGGGCTGCAGCTATTAGTAAATACATCATATAAAGCACAATGACACACTGAGTTATGTTGTGTATATATAGACATAACTATGCACGCTCAGTTAATTCTGTGTATATCACATCTCTTCCACATATTGTACATGCATACTGCTCATTTAATGTCTCTCATATATGCATGTATACTCTTGATGTGCTGCATATCTAATGTACACACAAGCACTTTGTCTTCCTTTCTCTCATATACACATGCAGAAATTCATGCTTTCTCTTTGGGAGTGCTGGCGTGGTGATTATTCATGGGAGGGAGACTGGGGATGAGCAATCAGTGGCCAGCTCATTAATCACGCTGGACGTAGACCCTTAATCTCCTCCACAGGTATAGAGGAATCCTCCGCAGCCACTCCTCATTGCTTCTCTAAATTCTCCCATCTCTCTCGCTCTCTCTCTTCCACCCACCGCCTCATTTTCTCTGTGATGCTGTCTTTGCATCTTTGGCTATTTCTATCCGTCTTTGTCTTTTTCAGAGCGCCTCACCTACCTGATGTCTTTGTGACTCTACGGCTGCCTGTCATTCTTCCCGTCCGTATCACTTCTTCCTCTTCTCAGAGGGTTTAATTTGTCTTTTTGTCTTCCCTGTCTTTCCAGTTAAAGTGCTTCCTTGTCTCTCAACTTACTAGCAAAGCAACAGTAGTTGTTTTCCAGCAGGACCCATTAACTATGCAAAAAACTAGCCTTGTTAGGATCAAAGAAAGAAAGAAAAAACAGAACAAAAAAAGCATAGTAGAAATCTAAGTTGGAATTAGCATTTAAAAACAATATGTTTAAAGCTAGTTGGGTAGGAGATCTGGCTGTGCCAATTTTCCTTCTGCATCTGCATAACCATACTTCACAGCAGCAGGACTCTTAGTAATGGGAGTTATGAAGCTGTGCTGTTTGTCAAAATTACTCTCTAGGTTTATTGAAGAAAAAAAACCTGAGGTTTCAAGAACAGAAACGGGTCAGTCAAATGTCTTTAAAAATAAATAAAAAGGAACGGGTGGGTTGAACAAAAATCAAATCAAATCAAATCACTTTTATTGTCACATCACATGTGCAGGTACACTGGTACAGTACATGCGAGTGAAATTCTTGTGTGCGAGCTTCACAAGCAACAGAGGTATGCAAAAATACAATAACATAAAACAAGCAAAATATAAGAATGGCTAAATATGAGAGTAATAAATATATGTACAATATAAGAGTGTATGCATTACTGGATGTGTATACTAAATATGTTTTTCTACGTGTGTGTGTGTGTGTGTGTGTATACATATTTTACAAATTAAATAGAGTAAACAATAAAATAAAATATACAAAATACACAGAGGTTGGTAGTTGGACATGTGCAAAATAAGTGGCATTTATATACAGTGTGGAGTGCATAATGAAATGAAATGAAGACACTAGGAATACGAGCATAATGAAATACTTTAGAATACTTTAGAAATGTGTCTGCATACTTATATTAACAAAAAAAAAGGCAAATTTATTAGTTTTATATAAGAGAAATTCCAAAATCCTTCTGGAACAGCATGTTTCCAAGACCATTTAAAGGGAAACCATTGTCTCCCCCACATTCTTTAATGGACAGCTTTGCAGGAACAGGCTGCTAACTACAGAGTCTATACATAAGGTGAGCATATCTACAGAGGACCTGTGTGCATTGCAAGGTGGCGGTGATATTCAAAGGACAACACTCAATAATGAACTGCCATCAGTTTGCTAATGAAGGACAGAACTCTCCTTACTGTGTTGTTCAACCCCTAAGGACAGGAGTAACCTGTCAGGAATATAAACAGATTAATTGCCTGTCTGGAGGCTTCATGGACATTTTCTTTTACTAAGGCTTGGCCTGCCCGCACCATAAATCCCTATTTTTTAATATATACTATACATTCTGTTGCTTGTGAAGGGATTCTTCATTCGGGATGCTAAGGTTACACCAGTGAGGTAATGTAAGTGCTTATGATCTGCCATGATGTAGTAGCTTTTAACCCAAGAGAGATTCTGTGAAACACTTTACATTTTCACACTGGCACACCATGCAACGTGCTCGCCTGCCAGTGAAAGAAACTTAGGTTTCGGTGTCTGGTTTGTGGGCACTTAAGCTCATGGACGGGCTGGGATTTAAATAACCAATCACGTAATATCTGGAAAGCTCATTCCACTACCAGAACCACATCCACACAAGGTTGTCCTTGTTAGGGCAGGTAAAGGATGTCTCCACAGTGAATCAGATATTTTCTATGATATCACCCCTGAAGGTCGAGGATATCATCACTTTTTGACATCACTAAATTGTGTTGAAAAACATTTGCATAATAAAATGTAATAAAACTGAGGACATTGCTTTCCAGACTAAACAGAGAGAAAAAAGTTCATATTTCAAAAATACTGTATGTTATGTTGTAATTGAATTTCAGCTATAACTATGAGCTTGAGGAGTTAAAGCTTTCTATAAGCCAAACTAATACTAATACAACTGTTGCATGTGCAGGTTTTATTTATCCATCACATTTTTATTACATATTTACATCTGTTATTTTTGCTTTTAGGCAAACAGCATGAAGTGGCTTGCATAACTTCAAGAAGAAAATGTACGAAGAATTAAAAGTCTTAAGACACAACTCGGAAAGAAATTTTACGTTCGCACCGTTTGGTTTAATAAAACCGAGGGCATTTTAACTTTCAAAGTCCAAAAGAATCCATCCTGCTCTGAAAGGCTTAATGGAAACAAGCTGACAGTCTTGAGCTAATCTCCCATACTTCATTTGGTCGGATGAGACCCCATTCATTAAAGCTATACCCTCATCTGATAGTGGCATACAATCTCTGACAATCTGGATAATCTTTCATCTTTATGGAAGAAGGAAAGTCCCCTCAACCCACTCTCTCTCCCCTCCCCAGCTATGCCTCTTACTGTAAACCACTGGCAGTTTTCTGACAGAGCTGGCTAAGTGGTCTTTCTCGTTTTAAAGCCTTTTCAGCCTTGTGAAGGAGGGTGAGCGAGATTAGTGGCCTGCAGCAGAACTCTGCACTGCAGGAGCCACAGCTTGACCTGACCTGGAGGTCCACTTCAACAGTTACAGAATGCAGAATGAGATACACTGTGTGAATCTGGGTGTACAGAAGAACACTGAAAAGTATGTTTTTAAATGTGCATGCATGGAATTACAGCATCTATGCATTTTATACAAATGCAAACATTAACCAGTATTATTTGTGATTAGAGCTGCAGTCTGGAGGAAAGAAAGCCCAAACATCAGTTTTCATGAAGCTCCCATGAAGGCATCTTTTCATACAAACCACTCCACATAGGTCAATGGACTCTTTGATTAAGACTGAAGTAAAGAGAGCATACTGAACACTATATTTTAAAAGGTTTTTTTTTTTACGCTCTTAAAAAAGATGCATTTTTTTTCTTATATGTAGTTTTTTTTGTTGTTTAAAAAAAAGTGAAACAAAAAAAACCGAATTTGCATCTAACAAGACAAAGAAAATAATCAGGAAAAAACACTGTATCTCTTTTATTTGTCACTACCCTTTGTCAAATGAAGAGGTAGAGCTCATTTATATTCTCCACATTGTTCATTTTAAATTAATGGTGTTTTGCAGTGTGACAAATTGGAAACACTTATCTGGCATTATGCTGCTGCACTTACTACGTTTTTTAATATAAATCACTATGCATATCAAATACAGAAAGTCGGCTATGTACATGAAGTCTATATGCATTTCTGTGAATTCCAGTAATTCTATTTTTACTTGGAAATATTCAAATAGTATTATAGTATTGGAATTATTCATATAGTTGAATGCATTTTAAAAACTGATACGGTATAATGATTTTAAATGGCGTACTGTTTTAATTGTAGCTGAATTGCTTAACTGACACCCCTGAGGTTACCAATTAGTCTAAAATATGGGTGCATCCTGCATCATGGTAAAATATCCACTTTAGGACATCAACCAACCTTTGTATCATTTCTCACATCACAAAAAAGCATAATTGCTTCCACAAATTTACTTAGAATTGCAGCAACACTCACTTCACATCCATACTTTATATTACTTCATCACATATTCAAGTCACATAGTGGTCTTTGTGATTAATGGTAACACTTCGTGAGTAAAACTATCACAAGAATGACTGGTGTAAGTTAGGTGTTCTCAGAAACAACATCCACAATTTGACTCAGGTTGCAGTCAGAACTCTTTGTAACACTTTGATTCGTTTCTTTTTCAGCCATTCTGGTGTAGATTTGCTGCTGTGCTTGGAATCATTATCCTGTTGAATGGCCCAATTTAGGCCAGGCTTTAGCTGTTGGACAGATTACCTTACACATGTCTCTACAAACCTTTGGTTTACAGAGAAATGTTTTACAGCTGGTATGAGGTGTTTGTGCTGATATGCTGTGTTTGGTTTTCACCCACTGGTACTGTGCTTTATGGCCAGACATCTCCACTTTGGTTTTATCTGTCCAAAGGACTTGTTCCAGAGATTTTGTGGTTTGTAAGTTTGCAAACTGAAAGTGTGCTGCCCATGTTCTTTAAAGAAAGGAAAAGCTTTCTCCTGGCAACCCTTCCAAACAAGCCATACTTGTCCAGTCTTTTTCTAATTGCACTGTCATCATCTTTAACATTTTACATGCAAACTGAGGCCTGTAGAGTCTGAGATATCACTCCCATACTGCATACTGTAATTTGGTTATATGTGGCATTTAAGGGTAATACACCAGTATTGAATTTCCCAATACAATCTCATTTGCATCTTCAGTAAAACATCCATCCATCCATGCATCCATGCATCCTCTTCCAAACATCCATATCGGGGTCATGAAAGGGCTGGAGCCTATCCCATTCCTTCCATAGAGGCGGGGTACAAGTCTTGTCACTTTAAATATTTTTTCATAGTTCTCCTCCAATTTAGGAACTCCATACACAGAACCAAGAGCCTCTGAAGAATAAAGCTACACATTAGCAATAGCCTTCAGAGTTGCCTCTGTTATGAATACTAATGGCAACAGTTTTGGCTTTGGTTTAAGGTTTCTTTATTATCTACAGACAAGAGCATGACTTTTCAGAATTATGACTCCATATTTGTAGATTAATGTAGCTCAGCATTGGCTTAAGTATCACATTTACCGCCAGAACACTCCTTTCACATTTCTTCCAGTTCCAGGAAACCATGCTCATTTTATTTTATGGTAGTAACATAACACAATTAGATTTGTTTGGGCTAAATGATTACAGCCTATGCTAAAGACTGTATATACATATATCAGTACATTTATTATTAGTCTCTGAGCTAGTGTTGATGATTCAATAAAAATAATGCTCTCATTACATAAACATTCATTAAAACTAAATGGTCCCTTGTCTTTGCAACTTGGGGACCACTCAACAGACCAGCTGATTGTAAAAAAAAGAAAAAAACACACACACACACACACACACACACACACACACACTCTTTATGGAAATGTCTTCATTCATGTGCTGATCCCTTGATATATAAACGGACTGAACCAAGAAGGAGATTACAGGTGGTTTGTACCTGACTATATCTTCCTCCTTTATACCTTAGTAATATAGGCTGATTAATTAGCAGAAAATTGAACTAAATAGGTAGTGCAACATGGCTCCATTATAACCACTAACGGTGTTTTTAAAAAGCTGCTGATGAGCTGATGAAGTTGATTAATTGCTCCATATTTTCCCCTGGAGAACTCCCCCTCCGTCTTTCTCTCTCCTTCTACCGTGTAATGAATTATGGGCGAATAAATTTTGTCTACAGCGTGCGTATGCTGAACTTCAAAATTATTATGGATCCTCCAAGCATGACAGGAGCTTTGGAAATCACTACGAAAGTTTCAGGCTAAATTTTTGCATGCTTAATGGTAGGACTGTATGTGGGCAGCACAAAGGCTGGGGGTTGGAATTGCCTGATTAAAGTGATATGGGTACCATTTCCAACCATCTCCTGTAAAAATTTGATATCAGCTGACCTTTCTGCTTCAAGAGATAGTATACTAATCTTTCCACTGCTTGTCACATTAAGAATACAGGTTACCAAATGCACATCATACAGAACGGGTGTCAGCACAGAGGCTTTGCCAGCAGACTCAGATCTTTGTCACAATAGCAATTTTGCATTTGCAGTCCATTATGAGTTGCAGACAATGAGGCAAATCTGTCCCAGACCTTCATCTGGCAATAAACAATGCAATAAGCATATTTTTTTTAAAGTTCTGATGCAGGGTACAGAAATGAGCCACAAAAGGTGTCAAACCTCAAAAAGCTCTCATGTAAAAGAGATAAACAATTGAGATCATTATCTCAGGCAGTCCACTATCATTAGATAACTTTCTCCTACATACTCGGCTGAAGTGAGGTCTAATTTGCCCAATGTTTTGTGAATTATAGATTACATTCTGATCTCTTTATGTTTCTCTCTCCCAGCTGGCGTGGGGCTTCCAAATCCTCAGATACTTTTCTGCAGCCTCCTGCAATCCTGAATGTCACGGCTGTGTTCCATGACATCAAGGCATCAAACTCAAAAGCTTCAGAATTTCTTTCTGGATGCCTGATGTGTAGTTTATCTACACTTCAAGGTGTTCCATCTGCGTGTTGCTTGTAACTTGGATTAAGCCTGGCACACCAAAAAAAAAGAGGAAAAAAAAACACTGCATGATCTCGGTATGAAAAAGCCTCTGAGCTTTAACCCTCAAGGTAGCTCAGTGCATGTTGTTTTAGAAGACTGGGTTGAACAGGAGCTTGTTGCCACAGGAGATACTGTGTACTAACACTCAGCTGGGAGTGTGCAGCATTGAACTAAACCAGAGAATCAGACCGCACTCTTGAGAATAAAGACTCTGGAGATTTGGGAATACCTGCTCCCCTATTATCAACCTCGCTCTTGCACTTTAAAAAGTTTGACTATATAAGCTTTCTGAAGCTGTCAAAGCTGCTCTTTCAAGGCGTACTGAATGAAAACTCTGGCTTTAGAAATACTTTGAAGGCTACTAAATGATATTGGCTGCTGGCTTGAGTGCCATGCAGGAGAACTGTAATTCTTTTTAACGGCTCAGGAAACCTCAGTGTGGCTTTATGGAAACTGCAAGAAAACTAATCGAAACTTCTCTGTAAAACAAGAAACTGATCTGTCAGGTTTAGTTGGTGTTTCTATCAAATCGCCTTCTACACAAGCACAGAATTATACACACAGCACTTTGCAACTCATTTGTCTTGATAAGAAAGATAATGTGTATAACTGAAGTTTTTAAAACATGTTTGATGGTTGTTGTCCCTGTAAGTGTATTTACTGTACTTGTGTGCTTGTCATAGTTCAGCTTCCAGCACTGAGAAGCATCTGTCCTCTCTGGTGGGTGTCTCTCAAATGTCAGTGATATAGTAGGAATGTGTATTAAGAGCACATGGTCTCAAAAGTTAACATAGATTTACACCCAGCTAGTCCGTTGTGCTTCTGCTTTAGCCTTTCACTTCTGCTGCTCTTTTCAATCTCGAAACTCTTATACCCTCCTAATCTTTCCTCCAGTCTGGCCCAAACTCTTATAAACACAAAATTATGTATTACCTACTTGTTTTGTCTGCACCCCCATTCAACTCCCTGATTGCTCCTCACGATGCACCTCTCTCAGCCCACCTCTGTGCTCCTCTAAGCCTTGATAAACATGTGCAAACATGCAATTATACATCACCTGCTCTTCTAAATCCTCCCAATCTTAGCTGTCCTTCTCTTTTCTTGACACTCCTGGCCTCTTCCCAAATCCTATTTTCTCCTTCCTCCCAGGTAAACACATGTAGGCAGGCAGAATCACCAGGTTAACATTTGCATCTTGTTTTTGTAACTTATCTAAAGCTGTAGTCCTTAGGTTGATCCAAACACAATTTCATCCTTCTGAATATGGGGGTACTAAAACCAACAACCCCTTAGGTGTTTCTTTAGGCTTCGGATGTGTGTGTGAATGTGATTCAGTTGTTTGGAAATAAGCTTTCAGCTTGAGGCAACCACATCTAGTCACTTGTACTTTAATTCTTTTCCCACTTTACTCCGTTCCACTTTCTTTCATCCCCTTATAAGATCAGAGTGTTTGCTGTCTTGTTTGTTGGGTTCAGCTTAGTGACGTCACTCAGCGCTGGCCTGTGTTCATCTCCATCATATACATAAAGAGGAGAAAACTCTTTCATCAAAATATAACCTTATCACTATGACCACACCATCTGGACCAACCTGCTGATGATTTACACGGAGAAGATGTTAACCCAAAGAGAAGAATGCTCCCTCTATGGGAAATATTCCTTGCTTTCTTACACAGAAGCAGTGTAGCCATAAGCTAAAGTTATCCAACCACGACGGATTATATGGTCCTATTCTTACCTTGTTTTCTGCTACCATGTTCTTTTTTTATGCAAAAAAAAAAAAAAATCCCCCCTAGTTTTTGCCCTTTTCTGCCGTGTTTACCTCCTTTGTTCTGAGAGAACATTTTCAAAGCTGATGAAGGTGGATGCTTGGGGGGATATTGTTGAAGAGATGAGAGGAGAAAAAACAGAAAAATCATCACTTCCATGCAGACCCACACTTACAGAGAGTTAAACAAACACTGGTGAAGATGCACGCTTGTTTGAAATTGAAGAAGGGTGTTAAAATAAGAAAAAAAGAAGAGGAAGAAAAGGGGGATTGTTCCACTAAAGAAGCTAGAGAAATACCAAATCAATGGAGGCATGATAATGAATTATTTCCTCGCCCGAGTGGGAGTTAGAGGAGAGAGATAAAAGCAGACCACATGCTGTGCCACTAACAGCCCAGGGGGCTGCTGCCTGTGAATTACAGTGCGCTGAAACACACTTGCTGCCCTCGGGACCCATTGGTTGCAAAAAGAAAGAGAAAGGAGAAAAAAATAGGAATAAGAAATGGGGATTGGGGGGGGGGGGGGGGGGGGGGCAGAAAAGAAATGTCGGGAAGGGTAATAGGTCAAACCGAAACCCCTCAAGGCCCTGCGAAGCGTGGATTTACATCTCTATGGCTAATTAGAGTCATAACGATGAAATTAAAGTGGTGGAAATGAAAGAAGGATAGACGGATGAGGGAAATTGAGAAGCAGGGACATAGGCAGTGTCGGATGGGATTATTCAGCATGTGTAATTATTAGAGATATTAGATGTCTGGTAGAACAGCGAGTGTGTCACCAATAAGAAGTCACATCTTAATAATTCTTATATGATGTTCTACATGTACTGTGGGATTTTTGCTTGCAAATTTAGCCTCGAGTAAAAACATTAGCTACACTTAGAAGACCCAGATTACTTAACTACTCAGAGTCAAAGAAACAAGCGATTGACAAGTAGACGTGCAATTTGTTCTTCACCGTGACAACTGCAGCATGTTTAACAGACTCAAAGCAAACATTTGGTTTCGCTCTCTCATCAAAGACATCATGTTTAGTAAGTTTAGTAGCTTGGATTAAAATTGACATGTACAATTAGTAAAAAAAACATATACCTGAACTATACAGTTATAGCATATAAGAGTTCATATGAAGATTAAAATTCAGCTGCTTGTGGATGAATTTTTGTGTCATCTTAATGAGTAGACGAGGCACTAACCTCAGCTTTTGATGTTTAGTTAGTGTTTTTAAAATGGGAAAACGTATCTGTTAGGTTTTGTAATGTTGATTGTCATTTATGCTTAGAAATATCTACTTATATATGCTTAGAGTTTTATAACACACACACACACACACACTTACACAACACACGGGCAAGGTACTCTTTGTGTGTATGTATACGTCGTATGTTAATGAACCTATGCATATTCATGTAACCTCAATAAAAGAGCAGTGTTACGGGGGAGCGGACGAGAGCAACTGGGGTTAAGCGAAGGAACGGCGTTTGTCCGGTTCTCTCCCGTGCACGAGAAACATGAAGAACTTTGCCTACTTCGTGTCTTGCTTTGCTGTGTAATTATATTGTCTTCAACGTTCCAGCGAATAGGTTCAAGCTACAAACCTATCAGTATCTGCCAATATTACAATTTTATACATCATCCATGTGTCATGGTAACTTACTTTTTACTACAATCACTGTTGGGCACACTGACTTTCTTTCAACTTGCTTCATCTTTTTAAGTTATTCATTCGCTACATATCTGTAAATGTCAATATCTCTCAGAGAACATCCAGTTTTTTATAATCTATGTGGAAAGACAAATGCAATGTAGATGTAAGAGCGCTACTGCAGGTTATTCCAGTTTAGCAACTATTAAGCTATAAGCACTTCTTATATTCACTTTTAATTGACTGAAACCAACTAATTAAATTTGGTTGGAGATGCTGCCACATCTCGATTTATAAGATTCTGGAATCTGGTCAATAAGAAAGAAAATAATCATAATAATAACAGTTGTTATAAAACCACACCTTATTTAAATTTATCTGTTCTGCCCTTTCAGAATCATCTCTCCATGCATAACAGGTTTTATATAGAATGTTATATCTCATTCTGTTTCCTTGCAGTTCTGTGATGTGTGCTGGATCTCCAGTGCACCACAAAGATGATCCTTCAACATGGATTTTGTTTTGTGAAAATGGATGAAGCAAATCTGGTGAATGGAGCAAACAGCGAGTAAATGTTGTTTTGGTACATATGTCAAGAATGATGACAAATACTATCAGTTTCTTTCAGCAGAACTCTACCCCACACTTTAGGGGACAACGTTTTGGTGTACAACCTCATGAATCTAGAAAAAGTTGACTAGTGTAATCCTGGTGCCACTCCTGACCTGACATGTTTCCTTTTGCTTGTAAGTGATGGACTCTGCAGTCTTCGGCTTTACACCAGTAATTTTCAGATGAACTCTACCAGATTAACCACAATAACAGCAGCAATATTAGTACAAATAGTTATGACCACATGCACAAGATCATGACCTTAAACATGTAACTAATGTAATATATATGTATATAGACTTCTGCATCATCAATGTGATGAAAAACCAAAATAAATGGCACAATACATTTAATAAATTGCTACATATTTGCTACTGTTGTAGCAAATATGATCCAAACTGAAACTCATATATGCAAATATTCATTCTTGTTTTATACATTTATCTATATAACAAAGACTTCACATATCCATTTTCAAAAAAATTAATTTCATGGTTTAGGCTTTAAAGTGACTTAATATGGATTTTTGATTTTGGGGGGGATGGGGCTAAAGGTCAGCAGCCTTTGATCACAGCTCCCATTTGCTGATCAAGATTTAAAAATCAACCTACAAAATAACCAAGCATATTAAAATAAGATAAGCCAAATTGTACAAATGTAAATATCAGTGTATCAGCCCCTGCAGAGTACTGGATTTCCTTCATTCTTGTTATTCAACTCAAGCCTAATCATTCCAGTCATCTAGGTAGTAGTGCAGCAATAAAAGTTAATTTAAAAAGTGTGAGTGCTATGAAGTTTTATTTACTTATTTTTTTCTTTTGTGAATACCTCAGTATTCCTGTTGCTTTATGTACATGTTTTATATCATTCCTGCATAGCTTTTCTATATATTTTGTAAACTAAAATGATCCAGATAATCCATTTTAGTGCTGCTATACCTTATGGTAAACTCGTGGCTCCAACTCCATATTGAACACTGTGGCACAACAATAGTATTGACCTTCTTCAATAAAGCTGTATTTAAAGAGTAGAGAGATGATGGCAAATAACGTATCCTACCTGGATGATATGTAATATACCGCTTGCTTGCTCATTTATTTAATTATTTGGCGATTGGGATAGGAAAACAAGAGAACGCGAATATCACAAGGAGTAAAAGACAAGTCCATCACACTTCATCAACTGCAGGTAAACAACCCTCCAGTAACTCTAAAACCACTCTATCAAAGTCAAAGTTACATTTTACTTACAAGTACAACAATCAGTGTTTCTATCAAAGCACTGCATAGACAGTATTTATGTCAAGTCTGGCAGATGTTTACAAAGCATGAATGTCTCAGTTGAGAATTTCACTGAAGAGTGCTTCACAGTGCCTCTGATGCTGTGCACATTAAGTGTATTTATAATACCATAAAATAAACTGATGGCCCACTGCCTCTAGTTATCCATGGGGGACATCACTCACGTATTATTATTTTTGTGTTTAGATGCACACAGTGTGCTCTTTTTGTATAAAGGAGCCTCAACAGACTCCATCAGAATATTCTTTTATGTTTCACTGTTGCCTTTCCCTCGGCTCATCTATTCGTCTCTGGTATGTGCTTAAGATGTCCACCTGTGTGCAGCGTTTGCACCTGGGGATAATGCAGTCCTGTATCTCACACCGCACACGTTTAATTCTTAATTGTTGATCGTGCGCAGGGTTCAAATTGCTTACTTTACTCTACCTTCCTCTGGCTTTATGTTTCTCTCTGCTTGTTTCCTCTTTGACTTTATGTTTCCCCTCCTCTCTCCTCCTCTCCTCCTGGGAATTAGCTGCAGTGGGTAAGTGTTGCACTAAATAAATGACTTGGAGATTAAACAGACAACCACAGTTGCCATGGCAACTAACTGGGCATCTCTCGCTATTGTATTCGGAACACTGCTGGATGACCACTGGCTGTAAAGACTGTGGGTCTCTCGGTGTATAGGAAATGCATATTTACATGTGGTTATGTGAATGCCTATGGTTATGTGTTAGCAGTATTAAATATAGTGTTATTATAGTAATATTGTTTTATATAAATATACTATTAAATATAACTGGGATAAATGTATTTTAACATATGCAGCAACAGTGATTTGAAAGATCCAAGTAACGTGCTACAACTAAGGCCCACAAGATGCTATCCCCCACAAACACCCACTCAGCCAGCCACCCACACCCAAACACATGCACACACCTCCACCCCGTCTAGTCATACTTTGTGTGTCTTTTAGCATTTCACTTTTGGACCATGTTGGATCTAATTAAGATGCAAGCTGCTATTGATGCAAAGTTAAGCCACAGCAATCTTCAAAATAGATCTCTCTCAGTGCAACACATAAAACGTAGAACCAAAATCTCAACTTTCTCTTACCTGTTACTGCAGCTACCTGACACTGGGTAATTACCCAGAAATAGAAACGGCACTTGGAAGTCACCAAAAAGGCCCTTATACACACTGGCAATTAGCTTTAAAGGTTCACTGAGCAGTAACGAGGTATCAGACACTGGCCAGGAGAAATGAAAGGAAAGGAAATAACAAAAGTGTAGGTGTCCTTTAAGACCCCTCTGAGAGAATGTGTAACCCAGGCAAGTAAAAAAATAAAACTTAACGTTGCATTTGAACCTTGATCTTTCACTAAGCCTAACTGCACACGTCTGTTGCCAAAATCTATCCAAATAATAAGGGAACAGAAAACGGGGATGGAAAATGCAGTTTAAGTGTAAATGCACCAAAAGAAAGTGTAAAAAAAAAAAAATCCTGTGTGGGATTTGATCTGCAGTCTCTTGTGCAAGTGGTGACTGACTTACGCCTCCACCAGGCCCCTAAAGTCCTAATGTGAATGTTTTTGCTCTTTAAAATTGGAAGCACTTAACCTTGTGTCCATGGACCGAAATCAAACTTCCCTCAGACTCCATGGCAGGTGTTGTGCACAAAAAAAAGGGGAAAATCATGTCCAGGAACACGAATCAATAGATTACATTTCACGATTATTTTACTAACTGCTACAAGGCTGCAATATGAACTAGGTAAGAGGAATTTGGAAGTAGAATTGAAGTGGAGAAGGGCATGGTGCAAACAAAATGGCCAAAAACACAATAAAAAGCAGAGGAAAGACTGATGTAATTTTGCGTGTGTGGGTGTTGAAGACTATTCCAAGACCTTCACTTCAAAGTCACTTTGCTGTTGACAGCTTAGCTGGAGGTCGCTCACTCACAGGGCTGTCAGAGAACAACAGGCTCATCGTGTAAAACTGACATCCGATCTCAGCAAGATCATTTGTGCAGATTAAGAGCAAACTCGAGAAGCACAAAAGATCAAACCTTGACAGGAGCTACACGAAGATTTTATCTTGCAACACGGACATCCCTTAAAGCTTTTTTGTCCATGTAATCTATAAGCGTGATAGCATAGAACCCAAGCTCAGCAGGAAACATCTGAAAGCATCTACCCAGAGGTGTGGATAATACACATGATATAGAATCAAACTCTCTACTCAGGGATGATGAAATGCAAATTATAGTCTATATGAATATGAATACCTACATATGTGTGAATGAAAATCATGCGTTTACAGTCTGGTTTTCTCAGTTTAAACTTTGGTGCTTTGGCAACTGTCTCGATGACCACCTTTGCTCCTTGATAATCATCATATGTCATTATTATAACATTTTACTGACTGCAAAATGTATTGATTCGGCTGAAAATGAACAGATTAAATAAAGAATATGATAACCTTGAGATACATGAAACTCTGTTCTTATTCAGCCGTGTTAGGTTTAATTAAACTCTTGGGGTTAACCTCCCTTTCACATTTGCTGCGCTAACATTAAATCATTTTCTTTCGTTATCTATCTATCTAATGCAAGCTTCACACAAAGTGGGATACAAACACAATCCCATGGGTCATTTTTCAGGGCTTTGCCATTTTATAAATGAATACAGATAAATTCATACATCTCCCTTTATGGGGGTCACACATATTTCACATGTGCAATTCACCAAAATACACCTGCTGAGGTTGTACAAAGTTCCTTCTTCTACCTATTAACCTGCATTTATTTAGCAAGGCTGCTCTAAGTCTCTTACATATTCAATTACAACCAAATCATTTTCTTACCCCTGTTTTCACTTTCTCTTATTTGTCCCAGCGGTGACAAAGAGGAGCTTTCTCCCCCTTTGTCTCTCTTTTTTCACCAGTACCACTTTCCACTATTGTTCCTCCACTAGCCTTCTCAGAATAGCCAATTCCCCATATGATGCTCTCTCCCCTCCCTTCTCTTTTATGCCATCCTCCTCTTTCTCACTCTCTTTTTACCTCTCTGTCTCAACTTCTCTCCTTTGATTAATTAGTCAGAGCCGCTGAGTGGCCCTGCCAGTGCAGCCCAGCATCACAGCATAATTCCACTCTTAGTTGGCGTCACGGAAAACAAATACTCACAGTTGAGTAAATGCTTAGAGGGAAAGAACTGCATGTGGGAGAAACATGGAGAAGCAATATGAACCACAGAAAACCAACCTGGACCTAATTAGAAGCTTTCCAGCTGTGTACTTTTGCAAATAAAAAAATAAAAAATAAATGGAACCAGTGGTTCGTTGCACTGTCCCTCAATGACTAATGGCTCTGTAAATATACAGTTACATGACCTTCAGCTTCAGCAACCTTGGCATGCACTACATACCAACATGCCTCCAGCATTTTCTATTGTAAAGAAAACCAAAAAAAAAAAAAAACCCCAAACAAACAGAAAAAGCAAGATGAAGTTTAGGCTACTCCTCTGATCAGGTACAATATAGTCACAAACCTCTGAGATATCAGTATCAGCACTTCTCATATTTTCTTTTAAAACATCTTGCTGTCTTTCTGCTGCTGCATTGCTGTTTCCTTCTCACATTGCATCACTTTCGTATCAGTCCTCTGGTCCACTCCTGTTGTTTTCTTGATGATTGAGAGTCAGTCATGAAGACTTAAAATAAACAAACAGGTGAAAAAGGAGCAGAGGCACGTTCCTGTCCATTACTGTTTATCTTTCTCTGCTGTTTGAATGCTCTTCTGTGCACAGACTGAAGGACCTCCAAAATTCCTGCTTTTTAAGTTTTCATCTATTAATGCAAATTCAAATTGGAGGACTGTCATGATATTCTGAGAGATTCAGCTTTAAATACTACAGCCTTTGATGAAAAAATACTAGATATATTTATTATTAATAATTATTATTACGCAATTCACAAAGGTTGCACTATATTGTAAATTTCTAAAAGGAACAGGAACGTAGAGGATCCACACGTTATCATATCACACTAGTGTGTTCTACCTTTCAGTTAAAAAGCATGCAGTTTACTGACTCCATGTACGACATAACCTATACTGAAAACCACAATAGCTTGAAACGGCACAATTAAAATTGCAGCATAGATATCCCAGTCTCCACATTTTCCAAAAGGTTACTCGCCATAATGCGCATGCAGTCCACGTATCACCCCAGGGCAGCTCTATATACTACACATGTATCCTCACAGGAGCTCTGACCTTGTGCGTCCACATATATTACATCTGCAGGCTACAGATATCTCTCAATAAGCCTGCTCACTTAGCAGTTTCAATTCTAATGCACTGTGTTGTCTTTTACCGAACATTTAGGTAATGTGAATCACCTTGGCATGCGCATCACTGGCTCAGTCCACGAGGCACGTTTCTGCACATTTATTATTGTGTAATTACAGTGGTTTTAATTTGGACACAAAGGTCACGTGTACAAGCAACCGACTCCTACAGAATGTTGACACTGTAATAAATGTTGGGAAACAGAACCCCGTTGAAACCCTAAACCATTAGGAGGCTACAGAGCTAATTTAAAGCCATTATGCTGTTATCTCTGTCCCGCAATATGCTCTATGGGAAAGAGAATGTTGATTATTCAGTAAAGCAGAACAAGAGGTCATTCTTTTTCTGGCTCTTCTGAGCAAAACCTCTGAATTAATGGTGTGAACTGCAAAATAAGCAATAAAAGAGAAAAAAAACAACAACAACTTTGCACTGAAATACCAACTTGAGTGGCTTTTTACCATAAAATGGCAAAAATATCAATCTTATATTTTTAAAGCATTTCTTTTTATTAAACACATTAGAGGTTCCTTCTATAATGATATACCTCTAACTATTTGGTTACTTAACTTTTTTTTTTTGGTACCGTCAAACACATTTTGAAGGTACCATGTGTAATAATATGCAAATTGTAAGTGATTTCAGAGAAAAGCAATGGGTATCTTGACCAGCATTGGTCTCCCATCATTGTTCTGGCAAATGTCCATGCACAGGCAATTGAAATTAACGGGACATGGACACAATAATCAAGAAGACAAAAACTGCAGATTCTAGTGACACGGAGTAAAGCTATCTTCCACACAATGCAGTAAATTACAGGATAGATTCAAAGATGAAGTGCTTATGAGACAGACTTTCACTTCGGTATGTTTTAATATATATCTAGTTTTGGGTTTCACTGCTTGCGCTTAAAATTTCGCAACTTGCAGATACAAAAAACATTTTTCATTTATCTCTCTTTGTTAACTTTACGAATCAAACTGAGTTATTGTGGTTCAGCATTAATGTAAAATTAATAAATAGTCAACTGTAGTATGTTCGTGAATGATTAAACACCTGGTTTACAAGAAACTGCTGATCACTCGCAGTGTCTATCTCAACAGACTAAAGACCGAAAATTCACAAATGTTGCAGGCTGACTGCTTATTTGGGGCAAAATATAAGCTATTCATCATTTTTGTATTAGAAACTGTTAAATGACCTATGTTAAATCTGTGCAGGTGACAACCACTGGAAATACTGGAAAGTGCGGTTGTCCCTAATTGCGTTTTCTGCCTACCTGAGTTCTCGGTTTGTATCTTTTGCTGCCTTTTCACATGATGCATCTCAGTAGGTTTTGCCCCATGTTTGTGCTGTTTGGATAAAGAGCACTATCTATGATACAAATATAGATGTGATTGCTGCTTCTCATTTCTGACAACGTATCAGTAAATCTAATCAGTGTTATTCTTTGATTTTAATTCTAAATCTATGCCCTTGGAGACAAAAATAGATGTTTAAGTGGGATCCACTTAACACAGGACGCAGTGACAGTTAAGAAAAGTAAAAAATAGGTCAAAAAGAACCCTGCTGGGATTGTAAAAAGGTAGAGTACAAGGGTAAAATCAATAAGAATGTAATCATCTAAGGAGTATTAGCAAAGCACATATTGCCCTCTATTCAATTTGTGGTGGAAAAAAAAAGATTTATCTGACAGCAGGACAGAGCTTTGAATGGTGGTTTACTTGCTTGGTTTATACATTAAATAAGGCAAAGGCAACATGGAGGGCCAAAATAATAAAAATAATAGAAAAACACACTGTGTTTCATAAGAGAACAAGTTCAGAGACTGTGGGAATAACAGTGAAGCTGGAGTTGGCTTCTTGGAAAATGGCCAAAGGGTTGTGATTTTTACATCAAAGCTACAGAATAGAAGAAAAGCACCAACAGAGAGAACCATGAAAACCAAAGAAAGACTCCTGAATATGCCTTCTAACCTAGTGCTTTGAGGTATATGATCCCCAAAACATGACTAAGGCTTGTATTTAAAATGTTCGCCCTGAGATCAAGCATTTGGCTGCATGGAAGAAAATCAATGCGGGGAAAAAATCCTTCTCACATCATTTAGGTTAATTTTTCATTTTTCCAAACTTGCGTCCATATTGTAAATGCCCACCCTGTTAAACACACCTGTGATTCCAGGCTTTTTGGTTTACAACACTACCCACCAATGAGACCTCGGACTGCATCGCAGAAACACACACATACACAAACATGCAAACACACACAATTTAACACCATCAACATTATCCAGAACACCAGATGTGCCACTCAAACATAATTGCTCCCCCTCGGTGTTGCCTTTCTGCAGCCCAACACTTAACCTTGAGTGTCATCTGATCAATAGCTTGTGTTATTGGTCCCTGCCCACTTCTTCAGCCGCTTGTCAAACATAAAATGCATTGACTAACCTGGCCTAAAATGCTGCAGGCAAACCTGTAGGTAGAGAAATACCATGCAATGGCTTTTCGCTGCCCATCTGGAAGGTGAAAGGACTGTAACCAAATAATAGCAGGATGGCTTCCACTTAAACCAGCCATTAAGGGCTAAATTAATGGTGGAGCTT
The DNA here is from genome assembly GCF_963576455.1 of Neolamprologus multifasciatus. Lineage (NCBI taxonomy): Eukaryota > Metazoa > Chordata > Actinopteri > Cichliformes > Cichlidae > Neolamprologus > Neolamprologus multifasciatus. The sequence goes on from NC_140448.1 coordinate 23,015,099, forward strand.
AATGGACCCGCACAAGCCAAAGGTAAAGCTTTGGAAATGGCCACCAGCCATAACTAGCTGCTGGATTCATCAACTTTATTACCATTTTGCAGCATAGTTCAATACAGTTTGAACTTACACACAACAAAAGACAATGATCAAATTAGATAGCGAGTTTGAGAACAATATTTGCAGCAGGTTGCCTCTGTGTCTAGCAATTTTCATGCTGGTGCTATAGCAACATTAGTGACGGAGTTGTGATTTTTGGTCCTAATAAAGTGGAACCTGCATGCTCTCAGCTGCCACTCAGCCTAAACCCCAAAGGCTATTATAGCTCTTCCAGATGATTCCAGATGCAATTATCAATTTATCTGTTCCAGGAAATCTTTTATCCTCGGAACTGCTGTGGAGAGGCTGATTAAATTGTGATGTTGTGAAATTCTAAAATGTACCAACAGTAAGTACGTCACCCGTACCTTACACATATTTTTTGTGCCATCTTTTTTAACAAATAAATGCCTTATGTGGCTCATTTTATGTATGCATCTATTGGAAAAGTGCACATTTCTATACTTTCAACTGTTTAGATTACGAAATGCTATATGTTAGTATTATATGTACATATTTTAACAGATTAACTGTGCATTTTTTTGTAAGGGGTAAAAAAAGGATAGAAAAATATTTACGGAAAGCTGTGTAGAACTCGTGGAGGCTGAGATGGCCATCGTTGTTGTAGTCGTCATAGCGCAGCAGGTCTTGCATGGTGCACTCCAGCAGGCTGTCCTCCAGGTGCTCTTTCATGGAGATCTAACACATATACACACACAACACAGAATACATCCATTCAGTCATCAAAAGGAAACATCTAGAGGAATATGAGGAAAAATACACAGGTGCCATAGTCCTACATCTTATTATAGGCTTTATTTATTGTTTCTCTCTTGCCTCCATCTTTTTATGATCCTAAGCTATGTGTAGTAAGAAAGAACCACATTATTCATACTCAGAAGGAAAGATACTGTACAAATTGAACTTTTCTGTATCACTTTAATAGCCTAGTTTCAAATACTGAAGGGGAAAATCACAGAATCCTCTGTTTAATTAAAACAATACTTTTTACATTCACTGGTTATTACTTTTATAAAAGTGATATATTAGTGATTAAACCTCTAATAGAGCCTTTTTATGAAAATTTTATTTTGACTTTGCTGTGCTATGAGGAGTGAAATTGCCACTTTTTTCTGTATTTTAAAAAACAAAACAAAAACAGCACTGTTCAGCTGTCCCTCATCATAATTAAATACCAAATGTACTATAAACAAGAGAATCAGACTCACAACTCCTGAGTGTACTTCCATTCTCATTAAAGGTAGTGGATTAAATATGTAATCCGTCATGTTAGTGCTATACTGATTACCTTTCCTTTTTAAGAGTATCTGGTCCTGCTACTCTTGCATACTGCACCTGAGTTAATTCAAAGATGTTCCCCTGGGAAGACTCACCACTCTCACATCCATTCGCTGTCATTTATGAGTCCTCTTTTGCAGTAGTAGCAGTACTACCCACTCTCAGGGGAACCATCTTTGAGTGGGTGATGTTTAGCAGTTTTTAGGAAGTTAAACAAAAAACTCAGCCTTGCTTATTCTGTTAAAGTTGTTTCTTCTCTAGAAATAAGAGAATAAAAATGCTTCTCAGTGTAACTCTATATTTATCAAATGCTGGCCCATGCTAGAAAGCTTAGACTGCTTATGTAGCATTTATGGAGGACACCTCACCTAATCTTTTTAGTTAGTGCCAATATTTATGTGCTTAGAATTTATTATAACAGCAACAACAAAAACGGTTGGACAGTAAATTCTGGAAATTGAATCCTTATGTGGTTATTCTATTTATTTATTTATTTATTTATTTTGACTTTATTTTTCTAAAATCTGTGAGCTGAGACCCTTGTAAGAGAAGAGCAAGTCAATATTTGATTTAAGGTACAGTTCGATACAATAATAATAATAATAATAATAATAATACATTTCCTGTAAAAATATGTTTTTAGGTCAAAATCTAATGGAAAAAAGTAAACTGCTATTCCAAGCTATTCCAGCTTAGCATTTATCTCCAGCTGATTTTATATGGTTCTAGACATGTCACATGGCATAATAATGGATATACCAAACTTTTTTTTTTATGAGCCAGCCTGCAGATGACTGCAGTCATGTTTTTCCTGTCACAGATAACTCTGTCCTTAGGCATTTGAATTAAATATTTCAAACCTAAGGACAGGATTTTACCCTCCAAGACCATCTGTGACAATAGACAGATCCAAAACTGGAGACAGTCTGGAGGGATGACTGGGATTCATCTTTGATTCTTAAAAGCATTATCTCTGCGAAACTGAATTTAGGAATTCCTCAGGATGTGAGTGTCCAATCTAAAGATTTCATGTGGACATATATCAGCATTAATAATTCCCTCAATACAGATCTGTCACAAAAGGCAGAAGTCACTGAAATTCTAAACTTGGACAACACTCTGGTTGCAATATAAAGCCACAGTGAGATAACATGAGAATAATTACGGAAGTCTAAAGGGCTTGGAAAGAGCTGAAGCACTTTTGAGAATTCATTTCAATCCATGCTGAGTTTATATTCCTTTGGCATCATGCAACCTCTGTCTTTGGATGCCCACATAATAATAAAGAGCAACAGCAAATGTAAAATGCACATATAAACATCTGTTCCGGCTCCAGTCTGATGTCAACTATGGCTAACATGGTTTACTGCATATTGGCACAATGGCAGTCACTGATATCATAGAACTGGCTAGGTGGAGTCTAATTAACACCCATCTCTGATGTCCATTTCAAGATACCAGATGACACTCACTGTGATTTAATTGAGTCAAATATATTAATGCCAAATTTTTCCCATCAGCCCCAGGCGGGAAGGCAGACTTTCTTATTGTTAAACAAGATGACTAAATGTTCCAGCCGTTCTCACTTATAACCAGATCACACTGTCTTGATCATTGGTGTAGATAAAGATAAAAATGTGGTTGACTAATTCCCCACTGTAAGCAATACAGGCTTCTATTTAAAGGATCACATTATATATAATTTAATAGAATTTTTAAAAAATAACCGTTATTTTTAAAAAAAGTCTTTTTTTAAAAGAAATATCTGCCAGCATTTTCTTTTTCTTTTTGTAAATTTGCACAGTGATACATTTAAACTGGAAATACTTATTGGAGACAAGTCCACAAACAAAAACTGTTACAAACACTTATGGCAAACAAAACACACCCAGCCATTTATCTCTTCTTTCACGCAGCTGTGTTGATTACCTTGACACTCACCTTTTCCAGTTCATCACTGATCATCGGCCATCCTGGTTCGCATCCAGGTATTTAAACATGGTGTCCACCAGCGCTCTCTTCTCCTCCATGTCTCTCTGCTGATTTTGCTCCCCAGCCTTAAGCGCTTTCGGTTGCATATCCAGCAGCATGCTCTTCAGCTTGTTGTACTCTGACATGGTGCATGCATTGCCTAGAAGAACGAACACAAACATGGGGGAGAAAAAAAAAAGACATTTGATTAACCTCAATTGCACAAGCCGAAGCCTTTGGATTGTAGCTTCAAATTGGATTTAATGTGTTTGTGTGTTTCCGAGTGGGAGGAGAGGAAAGGAAGGCAAATGGGACAGATAATGTGTCTGTTCGTACATCCGTACATATGTCCTTGAGTGTTTACTCATTTAAAAAAATATTCGTTTTTTGTTTGCATAATTTGTCTCACAGCTTTTCTGTGCAGGGGTCCAACTAATTACAAGTAATCCTTGAATCCAAGTGAAAACAATAGGTACACATTCCCATTTAGACCCTCTCAAGCTTCATGTACTGCTTTTCTAAGGGATTAAAGCTCATGCTTTAAGCCAGGCCTTTTTTAATTCTCAGCAAGGTTCTGTTTAATGATGATGTGCAGCAAAAACTTACAAACCACAAAGAAATCATGCAACCTTGTTTATTCGTCTGGTGTGAGAAACGTTTGGAGTAAAGAACAGACAAAAAATAAGATCATGTTGTTATTTTGCTATTTTTGTGACCCTCCTTTGGTTGTGTATCACATGACTTAGTCTGTTGGCAGTATGCTATGAGAAGGTAAGGTCAAGTAAGGGCTACTTGCAAGTCAGAAGCACAGTAAAAAATAAAATTAAAATTATTTTTTTTATTATTATAACTAAATCTGAATATGACATCCATCTCCAATTATTGCAGAGCAGGAGATCCCCCTCTGAGAGTATATAGAGATGGATCTCACTGCCTAATGTCCTCCGACAACTCAACAGCCACGAATGCTAACAAATGCAAAATTAAGGGACATGATGGGCTTAATAGACTCAGAAGTTTATTCCCAGCATCTCCTTTTGATGTCAAACCCACAGCAGGGCATAGCACTGCCAAAGCATGTCTACATTTGTTAGCCCAGCTGTCACTGCAGCAAAGTTAACACAAGTTCGACTGGGCTGCAGGAAAAGCACGGTGTTCCACAGTGTTAAAGTGCATATTAAAGAAGAGCATATTTCTATTTGTATGAATACAAAATGAAGATTTCTGTTGTCAATGAAGTCTGTTCTGCAAGAGAAAGAGAAAGGCTTTTTTTTTTTGTTTAGTGAAGAAAAACAGAAAAAAGCTTAACATAACATAATATAATACCTGAACCTGAAAATTGATTAAGGATAAATGACCGTAACACATGACTAAACATGGTAGTAAATAAACCTCAGTCAAGCTTGAGTATACATTTGGGAATATTTGCTCTTGTGGCTCTTGATGTCCAGTGCATCATAAAAAAAATGTTAAAAGATAATTTGAAGCTTGTTGGAACAACAGTTTGGGGTCATTCCTGCTTTGATGAATTGCGTACTGGAGCTAGTGATAACATATGAAGTTATGAAACTGGAACTTGAGGTTACTGTGGCCTCTAATTTGTAGTACTCAATTCTGTTAATCAAGCACATCTATCAAGCAGTCACGCTTGGTGGCGGAGGTCAGTTTGAAAAACAGTAAGTTATAGAAAATAATCAAACCAGTAAATCTCAGTTATCTCCTGTTTATTTCTGGAAGGACCGCATCATGCGTCGCACATAAAACTGGCAAAGATGAAGCCAGAGAAACACACGGACACCCTTAAGGCTGGTGACCCTCCTACTTATTACAAACCAAAGACTCGCACAGCTGTACAAAAAAAAGAAAGACAATGCACACTCTTCTTCTGCATGCAGGCAGTCAAGTCAAGGTCTTGGGTAAATCCCTGTTCAATGTTATTCCTTCAAGGGGAATGAGGCGTGAGATGGTTCAGACATGAGGGATCATCACCTAACTGTCATTCTTATCCCTGTGCTGGAAGGACAGAAATAAATTAACACACACATCCCCCACCAAGCTGATTTACATCTTGTCATATACAGTAAGAACAATCCTATCTTTGCTCAGACTTACTGTGGTCCCCTAAGTACATATACAGGGAGAAACAAAAGTATTAAACAATATTATTTCTGCTGCTGCACATGTTAAAAAGATTGAGTGTTACATTAGATTTTGTGCCAGTGCTTCTTAACTGAAAGATGATAATTCAATTCTGATTATTTTAAAGAACTAATGAACTCTTTCCCACTATAAATACACCTTTGATACATGGAGAGAAAATGAATGTTACACCTGAAGTAAACTTGAATGCTGGAGTGAATTGTGCTCCCTTTCTTTGGTGTAGTGAGCGTCCTTTGATTCAGCCTTTCCCCTTCTGCTGAGCACAGCAGCTGCAGCTGTGGCAGAGAAATATCTGTCTGTATTACAGTGCATCCACCCCTGACTCTAACACTGTTTTATTGTTCTAGAGGGACCAGGACTCTCTTTATTGCCCATTTGAAATGTTAGCTGCTTAAGTGACTGATCCGAAGCTGCTCGCACCATGGACGCTCAATGTCCCGGAGACGGAGCTACTCTCCACTGTTCACAGCATCCTCCAAGCGCTTACTTTATAAATGTCAAGCAGGGGAAACAAACAGAGAGACAAAGAGCCAAGGAAGAAATTTCTCTTTCAAAAGGGAATTTGAAAGTGCTGCATTAGAGGACAAAATGGTCATGGATATTTAAAGATGATGATAACTCTAAAAGGCACAAAAAGAAAAACAGATTATTCATAAAATGTGATGGACAGGGGGGACAAGAGAGTGTAACAAAACACAGTATTGTTAAAACAAATCTTGAGTCACCACTCATTTCCTTTTGTAAGGAAAATAGGTGCATTGATTTACTGAATATAATGGAACTACAGTAACAGTAACAAAAGTAATGTTTATACAATTCCAACAAGCTCGAACGTCAATATGACCACAGCCATCATCACCTTTATTCTTTAACACAGCCTAAATTCTCATAGGCAAGCTTTCCTTTGGTTTCATTAAATCGTCTTCAGGAATAGTTCTTCAGACTTCATGAAGGGCATTCAGAGCTCCTTGTTGGATGTTAGCTGCCTTTAGTTCTGCTCTCTTATGATGATTCGTAAGATGAACGTTCAGGTCTGGGCTCTGTGGAGGCCAATCCATGAATGACAGTGTCCCACAGTGCCTCTTTCTATGCAAGCATGCTATTACTGCTCTGGCAGTGTGTTTGAAATCCTCAACATAGTGAAATATGAAGCTGTTCCCAATCATACATTTTCCAGTGTTGTAGATGGATCAAAATCTGAATAGTTTTCAGGATTTATATTTCCATTAGTTTTGACAAAATCCCAACGCTAAAGGCTGAAATTCAGCACCAATCCATGACATAGCCTCCACTGTGTTTTACAGTAGATACTGATATGGTGATACTGTAGATACTGTTGTACATCTCTTCTGACCTCCTCCATACATATTGAATATTTGAACCAAAAAACCTCAAATTTGGATTAATCCCTCCATAAAACTTGTTGTCACTGATTTCCGGTCCAGTTGTTTTGTTGTTGTTTCCCTTTCTTAAAAATGGCTTGGTGGCAGTCGCCCTTCAAATTACAACATTTCTGATGAGGTTTCACCAGACAGACCAAGTCAAATGGCCAGCTGCATCTCCTCCAGTTTCGTCGCCCACTTCCAGCTTCCTCATTTTTTAAATGACTCTATACACCTTGTGGACAGTGGTGGAAAAATGTGTTTTTTCAACTATTTTATCCCTGTCAAACATTGGCATTTTTCATCAATTCAATTAAAGAAATTAGGATAAAAATGTTGGGGGGGTTTTTTGTTCAGTTTTTTAAGAGAAGCTGCTACTAACAAAGTGACTAAAGATACAGTTTAAACTAAAATAAACTAAACATTGTTCTGAAAATGATCATGTACAAGGACTGAAAATTTGTTGAAAAGGCAGCCAGAGTCCAAAGAAAAACTTGAGAGAGCCTGGAGAACTATTGCTCAAAAGCACTTAAAAACAAACAAACAAACAAAACCCAATCTGGCACCTTAAGGAAAATATAAAGAAATAAGGTGTGGCTCATTTCAAGACTTTTGTACAGTACTGCATTTCAGTACAACGTTTCAGTACAATGCTTTTCATTGTATAGGTTTCCTAAGGAAACTTAATGACTTTCTCGGAAAAGTCACTATATATTTTGCAACTGCATTTGTTGGTCTTCTGCATTTTTCTCTTAATTTCAATTACTTAAGTATTTTGAAAGCTTTGTAGAAGCACCTTTGCTTGTAATACACAAACACAATACAACAGTATATCACGTTTGAAGGAATTACAATTAGAAGAATCAAGCTTTCTTGCTGTCTCATTTCATAAAAAGAAGAAAACTCTTAAAATACAAATTGAGCCATAAATGCCATGAAAGCTTATACAATTCTTAAGTGCTGAGCATCTCAGGCATCAGAACTGAGTCATTGCTGGTCTGCTGTCAAGAGTTGCTTGACAAACATTTTGTGTAGAATTCCAGTTGAGAAATTAAAATGGTCCAAAGCAGTCCTGAAAAACTGAGTGCAATTCAGATGTACATTAATCAAAGAAACCAAAAAATTACTCCTGTACTCATTGGACGAGTTCTTGGCTTGGCTGAAAGGCAGCGGGGAGGGTGGGAGGGGAAATCCAAGACATCAATCCCTTCTGATGATGAAACCTCACTACAATGCCCTCCAGGATGTAAAACTGCTCTGTGTTAAATTTATGTCTGCCTGACCTCCTCTGGGTGAAATGATGGGATTATTTACTGCCATGCCGTCTGTGTGCTGCTAATATGCAATAGTGATGGACCTCCCTTCCAGATAATTACGGGTATGATGGACACTCTTTGCTCCTGAGGGCAGAAAGGTCTACAAGAGCAGAGCCAATCTCAGAGGGGGTGACACAAGTCATAGGAGAGTCTCATATTGCATAATCGCTGTTGGCAGCTGTTTAAATCGGCTTAGTGTGAGCTCCGTAGTCTGTCTAGAATTTCTTCTGTGACAGTTCTACACTTAAACTCTTAAACCTTTAACATTCTCCATTTTAATGAGCATCAAACAGTATTTTTAATATTTTTTTTAATTTAAATTTACTGTATTTTTTCCTCTTTTTTATGACCAACACTGTGGTCACCAATACTGTGAAAAAATATTTTCTTCCTTCTTGCTTTCTTAGTTTTTTTCCCCATATCTATCATACTTAGATGCTTCAGATCAGCGGTCCCCAACCTACAGACTGTTTTATGTCTGACAATATTTTCATGGACTGGACTTTACAGTGTCGTGGATAAATACACCAAAATAAAACCAGTACCGGTGCCAAAAAAGAAGATTTATTCATAACACATGGAAAAAGACCCAGTAAAACCAGAGTTAATGCTAAAAACGATTTAAAAAATAACGATAAAATCCCGGAAAACCATAAATGTCACCCGAGCCTCAACTCTTTCGGCCTGGTACCAAACAGCTCAAGGACCGGTATCGGTCCATGACCCAGGGGTTGGGGACCGCTGCTTCAGATCATTAAAACAAACTCAATATTAGATGAAGATAACTTGTGTAAATACAAAACCTACTTGGCCATATTCAAAAAAGTACTCCAAAACCTAATAACTCGTTGTGACACTCTTGGCAGCAAGAATTTCAATCAGGCATTTGTGAAAACTGGCTTTCACATCACTGTGGAGGAATTTTGGCCCAGTCTTTTTTGCAGAACTGTTTTTATTAAGTTCTATTCTATTCTATTAAGTTCTAAGAATTAAGCCAAATTGGAGGGTTTTCGAGCACGAACAGCCCATTTAAGGTCATGTCAAAGCATCTCATTTCGATTTATGTCTGGATTATTTATTCATATGTGTATTTTTTGACACATTCAGAGGTGGACTTGCTGGTCTGGTTCCAATCATTGCCCTGCTTGAGCTTCAGGATATGAACTGATGGCGGACACAGGCCATCACTACCAATACCATATTTAACTTGTATGATGCTCTTTTTATGAAATGCCTTGTAAGTGTCATCCAAGACGCAATGGGACTCAAACGTTCTAAAAAGGTTTATCTCTTCAGTCCACAAATTATTTTCCCAAAAGTTTGGGAATCATCAAGATGTTTTTTTGGCAAATCTGGGACATGCCTTTGTGTTCTTTTTGGTCACCCTGAAACCCTCCCATGGATCCCATTTTAAAATAAAACTCCTTCAGTATGAAATTATGGCACAACACCAGTAATTATTCGGCAGCAGCTCCCGCTGCATCGATCTAGACACGACAGCAGGAGGAGTTACAGGAGGTGCAGGGAATTTGCAGCAACCTGGGTCAATAGCAACACAGCAGCATGAATGATCAGCAGAGTAAGAGTGTGAGCTGTCAAGTTATGAAGACCTCACTGTCTGTTTGAATACGATTAGGGACTGGAGGAGTGAGCTGATAGCATCACCATGAATCACATACCACGGATCTTGTTGATTTGAGAATTAATAACCCATATGGGACTGTTCTTGAGAAGTTATTGACAGCGTGAGCAATAATCCAGTATCAAATCAGTAAAAAGCGATGATTTAACATTTAAAGTCCTTCCTACATTTCTTAGCTAATACATAACTTGCAGTGATTTAAAATGATGCCTCTAGATTTCCTGAGTACGGGGAAGCTGTCAGTTTGCCTCACCATACATTTAGCAGAGTGGATCAGTGTGTGCTCAGGAAGTCTTATCAGAGCCTGTGCAGCTTGGCACCTACTAAATGAGAAACCCATTGCAACACCAAAGTTATTGGCGAAGCGGTAAAGGAGAAATAGTACAGTAGCATTCAGTCCCTGCCTGCCTGTCTGTCTGCAAGCCTGTCATCAGGAACTGGCTTCTCAAACTGCACATCAGCATTATACACACCAGCTCTATATCACTTACCAAACACCACCCAGCCCCCTCCACCATGGTATGACTAACAGGCACATGCAAAGTTCAGTATACGGGTCCAACAACCGTCTCCCCGTTGGTTTTGTTTTCGTTGCGAAACACGTAAAAGCGTAGGAAAGTAATTGTTCTCATTATTGCTTTTCTTGCTGCTTTTATTTTAATAATTAGTGTTTAGAAAAAGCCCGCTGAGTCCCCGTTAAAGTGCAGCAGCAGGTACGGCTTTATTGTTATTCTCTTTCTGAAATCAAGGTTGTGAGACAATTCTCGATCTGTACTAATTAGTCAATTAACAAAGTGAATTGCATAGAGGTGCTTTTTTATTCAGATATGCAGGTTGTTTGTTTTGATAATTTTTCAGTTATTGTGTCGATGGAAATACACAAATTCTTTACTAATGACTTTGGTTGTTTTGTTAGATAGCGTGGAATTCATAAGGCTTCATACTAAATGCTGCATATTGTTCACAATGGCAGCAGCTGCTGAGTGAGTTAGCTTTAAAGCAGCAGAGAGCTAACAGCTGAATCATCATGAGTGAAATAATAGAACAACCCTTATTATGATAACTCTGACTCTTCTTTCATGACTTTCATCCATTCTGTGCCTTGGGTAAGACTGGAAACTCAGAGATCATTTAGTGTCTTCATAGTCTACAAGTGGTAGGATTTCATTTTCTTTTAAATGAGTCACTCCTTGCAGAAAGGGGAAAAAAAGTTGCTTGACATGGATGTATTTGAATAAGCAACAACCTTAGTGATGATTTTCCATCCCAAGCAGACTCAGTTAACAGTTTTCCTTTTACTATTTGTGTGTGTATGTGATTATGTCGCTGTAACTTTGACCCAATTTGGGGTCAGATTTACTAAGCAGGAAGAATGCTGAAAATGCAAATGCCTCTTTTTGTATTTGCATGAATGCGCAAAAGCAAAAAGGCAGCAAAGTGAGTGGAAGATTTATTTTGGCACTCTACTAACAATATACAGTAACTACAGGTGAAGCCAGTCAATAATGATGACCACAATTTATCAAGAGCAGTGTTAATTATCTGATCACAAGTAAAGAGATTTAATGAGCGAGTCTGTAATCTACTAATAAAAACAAGTCATTATAGTCACAGGTTTCTCTACAGAAATACTCAGATAAGTGTGAGGCAGCTGAATACCTTTGGATTTGCAAAATTGCATTTGTAATGGTAACTTTTCAGAATTAATAACAGGTAACAATTAGACATGTGGTCTTGAGGTTATTGAGTGGTCAGTAAGTACTGTATGTTTTCCTGCTTTGGAGATTGACTATAAGCTGCCTATAACTTATCTGACAAGAATATTTCTATACATAATTATCATGTAACACATAGAGAACAACTAAACCAAACAGTTTGTTTAGTACACAGTCAACAGCAACAGCACAAACAATATTCACATCCTCAATGGCACAGAGAGACTATAAATACAGTTGCACTTACACCCTCAGTCCTAGCGGGGCGGATTTAGTCCACGAAAATAATTACCAAGCCCTTGCTCATGCTAATAGACTGCGACTAGGAACAAGCTTAGGCGTTGATTACATTTTTACCATCCATCCTCCTCTATCCCCCACACCTGCAGTGTAAGTTACAGTAATCTCAAGCCCTTTCATAGCCCTTGCTGAGGCCTGCAAGCTGCTGCCTGATGATCCCATGAGTATACAGATTTTAAATTGCCTGAATGAGGGGGGGACCGGAGGAAATGGCTGCCTGTGGGTATATGTGGCCCAAGTGAACCCCACTGACAACAGACAACCCTGAACTAACATTACCCTCCCCAAATACTGCAGTGACCTTGAGGCGAGAGTTTTTACGATCTAGACTGAATGAAAGAAAAAGTGGGAGGTAGAAAGTTGAAAGCTGCTAAGTAAACAAACTCTTGGTTCTCAAGATCTCCATTACTGTTTTATGACTACATTTAAGTTGTAGAGAAGAAAGTGGAAGTAGTTCCTGTGTGTGTGTCCTCTATACATGCTAATTACGTCCACACTATTGTTTTCAGTCGTTTTCACAGAGTTGTGCGTCCACATTGAAACAGCCGAAAACGCTTACGATCCAGTACTGCGCATGCGTGAAATGCAAGACGATTTGACTTGCATCATTTCTGTCAGCCGTTTATTTACTTTCCGGCTCGTTGAAACGTCGCGGCAAAAGATTGAGGAAAAGCACTGAGTTTTTTTTAAATGGACTAACAATGAGGTGGAGTTGTTGCTGCGAATAACGCAAAAGTACAAAGTTGCAAAAGCGATTGAGAATTAAAGAATTTGAAGAAAAGATATCTGGAGCATGTACAGATTGATATTAATCTTTAATAGGGCTGTCAAAATTGAGAGCAAACAAAACAACTGCTGTTTAATGCCCTCCACTATCTTGGTTTAATTGGTCACATGACTGCATCACATGACTAAAATCCGTCATCGTTTTCAAAAAGTCTGTGCGTTCACTGTCCACACTGCAAAAAATGTATCAGTTTTCAAGAGCGTTTTCAAAACGCTGCGTTTTTCTTGTCCGAAAACGCCGTCTCAGTGTGAACAGAAGGGCAAAGCGGAGAGAAAACGATGTGTTATCAAACAAAAACGTATTAGTGTGGACATGGCATAAATTTTGTGGCAGTAATAACACTGGGCCGTCTCTTTTGATCTTTACAGACAAAGCAAGCAGGTCTGATTTTATTAATGCTACCAAGCAGTGGGAATGAACCATAACATCACTGGATGTCTTTACCAAGTCATTAAAATTAAAGATTGCAAAGCAGCACAGTTAAGAATACTTAGTTAGCAGGTAAGAAAGAAATGCACTACATAAAGCAGAGTGAGTGGTGCATGCAGATAAAACTATAGGAAACTTACAACTTTCAAGGCCAACTCAACACTCAACACTCAGTAGCACTGAGTATGAAGAAAGACTTCAAATGTCTAATGGCAATGAGGATGTATCGTGCCTTCTAAGTTTCATCAACTATGTAGTTGGCAGGTGTGAGTAATTTTCCACATGCATGTGTAGATCAATGCCGGATTATACTGACATGGATGTACAGTGAGAACACTTCTTTTATTCTTTTGCTTCAGTGAACGAGAAAAAAGGTTCATCCCTTTTATCTAAGTTTTCCTTTCATCTAATTTCTGTCTGTGCATGTATATGCCTTGAGAAGACTTCATCTTTCGTTCTGCTTTTTTTCCTCTTTAGGTCATAACTTTCCTGCAGTGGTAAAGGCTGAAGAATTTTGTGTGGGAGTCTCTTGACAGGAGATTCTGTCTTTTCTTTTTCTGTGCAAACGTAGCAGCTTCAGCACTAGACATCAACTGCTGCTGAAAGTGCAATCATGACAACAAACTATAAAATAGTGTATAGTTGTACTTTATCAGACTTTTTCTTTTTAAACCTAGCTCTTTGTTTAAAATACAGACTATTTAAGGTTATTATTTTGAATTAATTGTTTTAGACATTTCGAACAAAAAAAAAAGGAAATATGTGCCTTTAATTTTAATAAAAAGTCATTGTATAAGCATTGTTTTCCCAAGAGGCTAGATGAATTGGTTAGCACTATTTGAGCCTCTACAGTCATGCAATAGCTATAGCATTTTCATTACCATCAAATGAAGCAAACATGGAGGGCTCATTTCAACTTTTATGACAGCCCTCAATTATAATGAGTATGTTTTCCCCTGAGTTAATGAGAGACAGTGCAATCAGTTCATAACATGGGCATTTATTTTCCTCTCAATAATTACTTACAGTAATTTGGTACATAAAGATATTTTGTCCCCTCTTTTCATTCTTTAAGTTCGTTGCTGGGTCATTGGGCACAGCTGATTGCATACTCTGCTGAAAAACAAATGCTGTAGGTTAGAAATTGTTCAGCATTTCAGTGACTGGCTTCCACAATAAAAGTCACAGAAAAAAAGGCTGTAGCCACTTTTTTTTATCTTCAGAAGACTTTTGTTTTTTTGGCTAATCCCAGCAAATATACCTTTACCTTGCCATAGTACTAATAAGTACTATAATAAAACAGTTCGGTGTGATTTTTGCCATGAATCCAATCCTGACTCCAATCCTGTCTAATCATTTAATAAAATCATGATTTATAGTTTATACCAACAAAATGTTCATCATTTCACATTTCCTCTTTCTCCCTAAAATATCCACTTTTGGAAATTAATGTTTGATGATGTTTTAAGAACTCAAAATAAATGGCAACAATTAAGAACTGGCAACAACCTTCCTGTCTTGTCGGGTCAAATCTGACTGATTCAGAACTTACAATACTCATAAATATTGTGTTTTACATCTGATTGCCTCAAGGCCTTATGACATTCTTCACACTATGCACTTGAACATATAACAGTGATGATCATGGGACAAAAGGCTGCAAGTTGCTGAGCCATGCTGCATTTCACAGATATGCTATTTGGAGATGTTACTATACACAGTCGAGAGTTTGTCACCTTCAGTTCTTTCAGCTCACTGTGGGACAGTCCTTGCATGTCATATTTAACCAAAAATTCCCAAATCCTGTTAAATTGATCTGTTTTATTGAAAAACAGAATCGCTAACAAAGACGTGAGTAGTGTTTTGGATTACCTACAAGTCCGTTACAATAGAGGAACTTGTAGGTATATTTAAGTTTTTAATCTGAAGCACCAAGAGTAGAAACGGTTTGGATTGTACATTTGTACAAAAACAGTACAAAGAGCTGAACACTAGGAAATGTTTAGCAACAGAGCATACTGCCTATCATTTGGGTAAGGTTTTGCTTGTTAAGATGGCTTGTATTTATGAATTTATGTACCATGCCTACTGGAACATTAGGAAATTGAGTTTCTTCAAATCATTTTAATCATATTCTGGGCAATTTCTGGGTAATGACATATTGTTTTGACCCTAATATTCTACGTTTTAGAAGGCGTTGAAATACATCAAACAGAACAAGAGGTCGATGCATTTGACAAAGCTGTTTGCCCCAAGGTACACTGGCAGTGGAAGTGAACCGATACGGCCTCATTAGAGGTTTACAACTGGTGTCCTCTTCTCTGCTAGCAGGTTGTAATAGTGGCACAGTAGGCCATTAAGCACAAAACAGAAACTAATGAAGGAGGAAATTAACAAAACACAAACAAATACACATGTACTGTATTTTCCAAATTCCCTCCATGGGTATGTTGATATGGGTTTCCTGTTTGCACACTGCCTCCTTGGTTCATTATGTAAGGATATCTCGGTCACACTCATCTGCTACCATTGGGGAGAAGCTTTCAAAACCAAACAGGGGAAAAAAGAAACATGTTTTATGTAGTTAACCAATAACAATGAGGTGACCTGGATAGACTGAGAGTTGACCTTTTGGATACCAAACTATTTATGGAAATGACCAAAGAGTAAATTTATTACTGGACAGGGCATAAACATGTAGCCTGTTCAACGCTCTGTCTCCTTAGAGAATAACAGCTAAAAATGGGGACTTTTAGTTTTCTTAAATTTCTTAACTGTGCTCCTTGTGGATTCATGGAGTATAAAAGACTATCAGAGATGAACGGCTTTGTGACATGATATGAAAACGGTGGGCAGCTGGTCTTTCAGTCGGCAGATTGTCAGCTGGAATGACATGTTTCAAAGCCTGTGATCCACAGCTATTTAAATACTCATTGGCTTTTTGGCCCTCTGGATGCTGGGCCAAGGCGCCATATCCTTCCCCTCATGCCCAAGATTGTCACTAACCACAGGCAAACAGAATGAGCTGCCTCTGAGCTCCCATG
The DNA here is from genome assembly GCF_963576455.1 of Neolamprologus multifasciatus. NCBI lineage: Eukaryota > Metazoa > Chordata > Actinopteri > Cichliformes > Cichlidae > Neolamprologus > Neolamprologus multifasciatus. Next base: position 23,031,231 of record NC_140448.1, read on the forward strand.
TGTTGATTTATTTTATGTCACGTCTTGCAGCTCTCAAATAAATTTCTGCTCTACTCAAGTCATGTGATTTTTTCCCCTCCCCTTCACAGAATACATTATAATATATTTAAGGAGTGAATGAGAGGCAAAGAGCTACGTAGTTAAGATCTGTTTACGAAATTGGCCTTTTTAGGCAGTCTTACTGGAAGTTATTAGTCATATCCCACTGCGTAAAGTCATGTCATATTGACGTCCAGGTTGGGTCATAATTGGACGTCCAAATTGTGGACCTACTTTGTCCATTGGCCATGGACCAACATACCCAATATATACATGACCTTTGTGTCTATTCGACATTCAATGTTTAGTGGGATAAGACTGACTTTTTAAATAAAGTAACCATAAAAACTCGATAGTTTGCTTTCACACTGAATATAAAAAAGGCAAATAGGTTTGAGGAAGACGAGTAAGTAAGTACGTAAACCAGCAAGTGAAAGTTAGAAAAGAGCTCCAAACTGTATAACAGCCACCTAAACTTTCAGTGTGGGAGTGACTGAATTAATAAATGTATATGTGAAGGAATTATGTTAAGAATGTGTTTCTTGTATAAAAGAGACTTGAGTCATGTTGAGCTACTGACAAGAAACACACAAAAAAGCATGGGAGTATTAACTGCGAGAACCTATTCACATATGAATATGAAGCACATTTAGGCCAGTTGGTCACATGTACAGTACTGCATAGTACAGTACTCTGTGTCTCAGTGTACCCTGGAGTACTCCCACGTGTAGCAATGACGAATTTGAGAGCATAAGAGAAACACAGTTCATCACTGTGCTTTCTTTAATTACCAAAGCCCCAGTGCATAATGATTTATGGTGGTTAAGCCCAGTCTCTTTAAAAAACACCAGCAAAGAGAAAGTAATTAAATTCAGTCATATCAAGACTGCTGCAATTTAAAAGGTGTAAATCATTTTTACATTCTGACATTAGATGAGTACATGTTCCAAATGTTCAAATTTTCTTGATTTGTTAAGCTATGTCTTAAGTACATAAATATTTACATTGTCTGGCCATCAACGGATGAGAAAACCGATAATAAAATAATAAATAAATAATATCTGTATACAGGATTTGTAGCTTCTAGCAGCAACTGACTAACTAGACTTTACACAGAGACCTGAAAATAAGGAATCAGCTTTGTCTCAACATTTGTTTGCCAGTGCCACTAAAACGTACCAATTCCCTTGTTAAAACTTGTTTGTTTAATCCATACAAAAAATTCAATGCAAAATGTCAAAAATCAATTTTATTGAGATTCATGTACCGTGATACTTAAGTAATAAATAACTCACAGAATTAATTAGAATATGAGTATGAGTTTTAAGATAATATAGCCCTGTGTCAGACTGGCGACCTATCCAGGGTGCACCCTGCCTCTCACTTGGTGGTAGCTGGGATAGGCTCCAGTCCCCCCATGACCCTGATAAGGATAGGCGGAAGAGAAAGGATAGGTGGATGGTATGTTACTAAAGCAGAATTAACCAAGGATGTATCCTTGAACTCAGGTTCACAGTTTTTTTTAAACGTGTAATGCTGATGAAGCAATTAATCCACGGAGATTCAATTAATTTAGATTGCTAGTTTAACTGAAAATTATTATAAAAATAATCATTGCACATGAATCAGCTACATTGATTTAATACTATAACTAAAATTTGTTATAATTTAATTAAAAATAATAAGTGCACAGTGTGATTTATTTCTGATTTATTAATGTGATATACATTAGTTGACTTAAGTTCATGTTAATTTCAGGTATATTGTACTTTAAATGTGTGAGCAAAGATTTTTACTTGAAAGCTTGTAAAAAAAATCACCTTGTCTTTGTTTTCTTAGAAGAGATAATGATATAATCGTTAGTTTTAAAGTGCTGTAAAAGTCACAGTTATGTGGTGTCTCTTTAAGACAACCTAAGTTAATGTATGTGCCACTGCTCTCTGTTGAGTGTGAGAGAAACGTGCTTGCACATGGACAGATGGACTGAGATGGGCCTCATATCTTTACCTCCCTAACTCAAAGCAATGTTACAGATTGTATGAACACTGCTCGCTTCATTTATGATAAGACGGCAGCCGTTCAATCGAGCCTTGTAAGGTTCGTGAAGAGCGTGTTTATTAAAGGACAAGCACTGGAATTCCCAGTACAAGTGTGGTCGTGAGTTTTTGACTGTCGTGCTGAGCGTTTCTGCCGCCTCCTCTCAACCACTGAATGCAACCCAGGTTACAGGTGGATATTTCGTTGACTCCATTTACATATATGGGATTTTCACATACTGAAGAGTTATGTTTCACCCTGCCTAGACTTCGTCCCCCTCCTTTGCCTCCTCATGTAGGGCTTTGCGATATGAACAAAATCTCATATCTCGATATAAGAATTCTATCGTCTCGATAACGATATAAATCACAAAAATGTCACATTTTCTGTAAATTCTGTGAATCTCGGGCAGCTTGACTTGCGGGAAGTGTTTCCAGCTGTGCGTCGTGTACCAGGAGTCGAGTGTTTTAACCGATGCATGAAACTATATATTTTTAGACATAAGTTGTAACGGCCGCCGTTTTCTTTCTGAGTATTTATTACACGGCGTGCTGCGGGGAAAAGCCTGTTCTAACGTTTGAGTCTAAGGTTTATTTTTTTAGCACCTGGCGGCTCTTTTTTACTTCTCATCCGTAAATAATCTGCTCTTTCACGTAATTCAGTTTATTTTGAAAAGTCTCAACAGGATCTTGGGCTTTATTGTGAAAGGTTTATGTGGAACATAAACAAGCGGACACTATGGTGTTACCGTCATTGTTGCTAACTACAACGCATAAAACAGGCGCTTGTCCATCGTAGTGTGGTTATATTAAATATAAGAGAAAGAGAAAAAGAAGAAATTAATATAGTGACCATCAAAAGGATGAAAAAATATAAACAGTTTATTTTGCGACACCACGAAACAAACTATAGCATAAAATGAAACGATAGATGTTTTATATCGTCATCCGATATATATCGTTATATCGAACAGCCCTACCCTCATGTAAAATTTTCTAGATCTGCCATTGCATTGCTCTAAGGAGTTGCTTTGGTGTCAGTGTACCAAGGCATGATGGGCGGCAAACTCTTTGGTATCTGGAGCTTAATTGACAGGGAACAATTAAAGAATAATGAAGTAAGAAAATCCAAGCAATTACAAGACCAAACAATGGATTAACTGGCATTGTCTTTAGGGGTGGGAGACAGAAGTGCATATCAATAATTATCTAACCAAAAGCTTGAACGAGACACATATTAGCTGCATTTTAAGGCATGAAACGCTTTGTGCCTTATTTGCATTTGTTTTTTGACTAATATATTATATCTGTGTAGGATGTATACTTGGATCTTTTGCGCACAACTCTTACATAAAGGCATTTTTCTCACATTTTATCATGCGAATACACTTCTACCTCTCATGCCATTGTTATCTAAAGTTATTAGAAAGAAAAATGTCAGTGCATTTTGTTTCCCTTATAATTAATCAACAGCTATCTTGATACACTTTAATTAGATACCTAAAATTGCATTAAAATGCTGCTGCCAATTTGATCTAATTTCATATCCTCCACAGACAGACATTTATAGATTATCTTACACTCAGTACTCACAGTGTTCTCTGCAGCTCTAATCAAATTATCTTGGCATTTGCTCAAAAATAAATGTTCATTCCTTCACTTAATTAGGTTGAACCAAATGGCACGATAACACAGGATATTTTTTTCTGCTGTGTATCTAATCTTTGGTTAATGATATTAATGTTGTGTCAGATTTAGGAAATTATTCCTGCCTCTTCAAACAGATTTGAGGTGCTTTAGAAAGAGGAAAGGTATTTTAGTATGCTAGATAAATCAAAGCAGTGGTGTTCACAGTTGGAAGGACTTAATACTTATAGAAATTAGAGTAAGAACTTCTAATATGTGGCAATGAAAGTGGAAAAAACGTTTCTGAGTTCAACAAAGTAAGAAAATCGTATTCCCCAAGATCACTGGAAATCTTGCTGACACCAGTTAAAACTTAATTGGCAGTACTCTGCCTTGTGAACCACGTTTCACTGGAGATGGGAAGTCAGATGTGTAATTTTGTTGCATATCAATTTTGGTTCCTGCTGAGAAGCCTCTCTGATAAGTGCATGTGTTAACAGTTGTACATAAAGGAAAGCATTGTAAAAACACCCACTATCACAAACTTATTAAAGTCTACGCTGCTTCAGTTAAGTCGTGTAGCATGTAGAACAATCAGGGTTAGCGCTATCTTATAATCGGTTTACTGATGCATAAATACACAGGACTTGTGTAAAAACAAGGCCTTACTCTTTAACATTTTCAGATATTTCAATAAATGGCATTGCATGTGATTCAGGTGATAATCTCTCATTTCTGAATACTTGCGTGAGAACTACCACAAGTGGCTTATTAGACTACATTTTATTTGGAATGAATTCATGATAGACTGGTGGACAGTACAAGTAGAGACAGCTATCATGGCTAAAAAGATTATGATTAAGAGGGACAAGCTTTATGAACAGAAGAAAGAAAAAAACAAAACAGTGTTGAAACATAGCATGTTCAGAATTTTAAGCAATATCCTGCCAGTTCAGGGTTAAATAGTGCTGTATCCTCCACACCAACATCCAATAAATATGAACAAAAGTGAACACGGTGGAACATGTAAAGCTGAGAGACCTGGAAACAGGACTGAGGAAACTGTGCTGACTGATGTACAAACTCTTCTTAGAAGACTGGTGGATTGTTATTACCCTATACTAGGGTACGGTCTTTATCTCATCTTAGCTGCGGACACCATGAGGAGTGGAGAATTTTATAGCCCTTTTCGACTAGTGTCTACTTGGGTCAACTTGCTGTAGGTGATAGCAGCTGGTACCAGGTACTTTTTTAGTGCATACTTGGCCAGGGTTCCAAGCATTTTTTCCGGTATCGAAAATGCAACCACAGACTGAATGCCAGAGACTGGCTAGTCTGTGACAACACTTAATGAGTTTCCACACCAAGGCCCAAGGCAACAATCTGAAACAGCCTAAATGACTCTGATGTGTGATACAATGTGGCCTTATGAAAACACCTGTAAAAACACAACAGGCTACAATTCATGCGTTTTTTATGTAGCTCCCATCAAAAATCTTAGTTTCAATAAAGTTTTTAGTGCCTTATCTTCCACACAACCACTCCATTTTAGTTCATTGCAGTGCAGACTGGTGTAAACCGCACATTCATACAGACAACTCTAATAACAGCATATTGCCTTTATTCTTTGTTTCAGCTTCATCTTTTTGAAATCACTGTTGAAACGTTCAAGGACACTTGACAAACTAAAAGCTGAAGAATCAAATACAATGACAAACTGCAACACAGTTTGCTGTTCTGCAGCAGAAATACAACTCTCTGATTCTATAGTGTCCTTGAAGGCATCAACAAGGACAGTTTGCTTTTAGGGGAATCAAGCACTGAACCTATAAGCACCTGCTGTAATTTTTTGGCTCCAAACAAAAGTTACAAAGGGAGGATAAACTTGTTTGGTTCATGTGTGTTACGCGTAAGATACAGAGAGTTCAAGAGAGTACAAGATGATGTTTTTCCGTTTAAATTCCCTGGACAGAGCAGGAAAAATTGTCCAGAAGCAGGACATAAAGTGTAATAGTCACACTATCTTTAACCAATGCTTTCAAGGTGTCCTTGAGTAAGGCATTTATCCATCCACCTGTTCCACTGGAGCTATTTAGTGGATTCAACTGAGATTGTACCAAACAGTTCCCAAGGGAGAGTGTAATGCTAAATAAAGGTTAAAAAGAAAAATTGACCATGTCCAGAGGTGTGAGGCATTACACATGCAGAAATACAGACATCACATTAACTGTGCTTTCACCCCTTTTCAGCATCATCTTCTGCTATACCAGTTTGCTTGATAAACATTATTTTGGATGTCTCCCAATAATAAAATAGATACACAATCTTTTTTCCCCCACTTCGCCACAGTTTAATTATCACAAGAAAAAGTAAAGATCGCCTCCAATGACTTTAGTGCAAGACAATAAAAGCCAGAATAAATTGACTTTTAATAAATGCGTAGTCAAAATGCAAATATACGACAGTGTTTACAGTTTTTGGGATGTGTGCGAGACGAGAGAAAATAAATTAGCTTTTGTTTGTTTGCTTTTGGTGGAGTGGCACTTTACTAGATGAGAGACTGTTGGAAATCAGACCAATAAAAACACACACATTCCTTTCACAGCATCTTTCTATTTATCTGTCTCCCACCCACTTGTAATTTCCCCTGCTAAAGCGCGTGTGATTTCCTTCTCCTTCGAGTGCTGCAGTGCTTGTCCGTGATTGGGCATTTGCCTGCAACTGCTGAGCTGCCACTTCATGATTTAATCAGGAAGAGAGACACTCTGAATATGTCTTTTTTTCTGTTCAGTCCTCACTTACTTCCTGCATCTCAAACAACACCTCCCTGCCTCCAGCCCTATTTCTTTATCCTGTTGCTCTTTGTTGACATTCCACGTGTGCTTTAGTGCTGGGAGGCTGATGACAGAACCGTTCTCTGCGGCTCCTTGTAAATAATGCAAGTTACTCACTCACACACAAATCACTCTACACAGAGTCACACATTCAAATTTATATGTGTGTTCAGCTTGCATGCAAATAAACCAACACACAAATGGAGTCTCATGCACACTACCTCTAACCCTTAAGGGAATCTCACAGATGTCTGGGCACCTGGTGATCCATTCTAAATGCTTCAAGTTTGCATGCACAAGATTTAATTTGCAGAAAACAGTTTCAATCCCACTTTGTTAGGGAAACTGACATCAATCTTGGGTTAATTGTTTGCTCTTTCCTCAAGGAGTCCAGCTACATGTTTAGAGGCTTATTGTGTCTTGAGCTTACGAACCATAGTTGAAGTACAAACCACTAAAATACAATACTCAGACTACATTAATAAAAAACAAACAAACAAAAAACTCTAGAGAGACATCTGCAAAGTGTTTGTTGAGCTTAGCTTAGCTAATTTAGCTAATAAAAGCCCACTACGAAAAATAAAACTGTGGTATTAACAAATTTATTTGCGGTATCAAAATGTAAGTAATGTTGTGTATTCACTGCCAATATCCACATATAAATTCATATTAAAAAAAGTGATCCAATTATTCTTTTAGCTTAGCACAGCCTGCTAATTTCTCATATATCCTAATCTGAAAATATCCGAGGGAAGCTGCACTTATTGAACTTGCCTGGTTTTTTGACGTCTTTGTCATGTTATTAAATGACAGAGTGGTGTTCTGAAAGTGATTTCACTTTGTTTCTTTCTGATTGATTGATGACTCTATTCAGGCATTGCTTGTACTTCTGGTTCTGAGAACATATCTATACCTAATTAAATACCCAAATATTTTAAAGTAAATTATGCTGAGTGATAAAAAGGTCAACCAACACAACTTCAAAAATCAAGTCAACTTCAGGAAAAACTGGTACGTAACCTCATGCTAAGAAAAAATATCTTCCTTGAACCTCCATTGACCACCGTTTCTATTTTTTCAGTTAATGTTTCTTTATTTAAGAACCCTTTCCCCTCACCTAGCCAATGAAAAGAGTTAAGAAAATAATGAGAAGGAAAGTCACTCACAGGAAATTAATAATTGTGTGTTTGTGTGTTTATGTGCAGATACTTCTTCTGAAATAGAATTTGCAAATGTTTTTTTGCTTATATTGGAGGATGGAGTGTGACTCTGCAGTTTTGCCTGAGTTTCAAGTTCATTTCACAACTGGGGACTGGGTGGTGTGACAGCAGGCCTTTGTACTGATGCTAGCATTGCCAGAACTAAAATTAGATGGTGCCAACACAACAACCATAAATCATTAACAACTAAAATAAAATTGTCTGCTTTTCAGACTGACCTAAAGAGCACACTTTCTTGGACAATTCAAATTTCATTCATTTTGGTAACTTTAAGGAAAGTAAAAGCATGCCATTTAAAGTTGGTGACACCAAATGACCGTAGCGATTGTATCAGTCTAAACAAAGTACAGGGAAATAGCTTTTTTTCTTGGGTCAGTCTTTGGACTGAAAATTGGATGTGTCAGATAAAACAATCTAGACTAGTGAATATGTTTTTTCAACAAAAGTCTCTATAGCCTGCTGCTTGTGACTTCTCAGTTTAATCCATTCATGTGTAGAGAGAAATGCACTTAATAACTAAGCCGCATGTTCTTCAACGGTGCTAGTATCTAAAATTTAAATGTCCCTGTATGATTGATGAGCGGTATTTATGAATGCAAGGCTTCCCTCTGAAATTACCATATAATTGCAATGAATATATGCAGATTGATCTGTCTAGGAATCACAGATCTAAGATGGTGCTTTCAAGCTTATTTTCCTTTCACATTTCAAATTCAAGACTGTCAGCTATTAAAGAAAAAAAAGTGGGAACCTGTTAGCCAAGGAAAAACTTTCAGGTAGCAATAATTCTACGAATAAAGGAGACAGATAGACACCTTTTTGACAGTTAACACTATTGTGCAATTGTCATCTGCAGAACACAGTAACTGTCTATTCATAAGTGATTCTGGGAAAGTAACCTCTATTAAACCAATAGACTATGAACCATATTGAGTGAAAGATTAAAAAGTACCACTTTACATATTATATTATTACAGTTTTGTTTTACACAAATTCCCTGTGTCAGGAAGGACATTGAGCATAAAACTCTGATAAATCAAACATGCAACCCCACTCGCAGTGGTGACCCCTTGTGACAAAGAAGCAGCTGAAAGTAGGTTTTTCATGTAATTATTTTTGTTTAATTACACATTATTTTGTAAGTTCTGTGTCAGTCTTCTTTTAGATTGGAGTTTGCTATGTCTCTCTGCTATTCGCATTTACCTATAGACTTTATACCGAGTAAAGCATTCAGTACAAAAAGCTTTTTATTTAGTTCACTGAAAGTGCAGACAACCTTTAACTGAAAAACTTAACCTGACTTAACTTATATGACCACATAATGATTAACTAATAAAAGAGAAAAAAAAAGTAATGTAAAAGAATGACTTGAGTTCAAAGGGGACCAAAAGATACAATGTAGCTCAAGGATGTGATGGAGAGGTGAGCTGCTTTTTGAGTGTGCAGTGGAGAAGGTGAATATGACTCTACACTTTTAATGGGGTTTAAAGATCTTTTCACCATTGGAGACGTGAGTGATGTGACAGCCAGGACTTTCTGGTTTTGAGGTTTTGCATTCAGGACTCTTTCTACTTTTGAATTTCAGATAAACTTTGGATTCAGTTTCTGGTTAATTCTTCAACAAGTTCTAACAAGTCTTGTTTATTCTTTGATGCTTTGAAAAGGTTATTTAAGTTAATTTATTATCCTTGTTATTTATGCCTTCAATTCTCAGCTTTAGTTAATGATGACTTTTGCTTCCTCCTTCTGTGTCATCTCTGCGTGTCTTTTTTTTAGTATTTCCTCATTTTTGTCTCCCCATCTCACCTTCTTCTCTGTCCATTTTCTTTAGTTTCTTTCTTTCTTTTAATAGGTTTAGTTTCCCTTTATATCATGGTGTAGCTTTTCTTCCTGCTCTCGCTGTTACTAATTTCCTGATTGTCTTTAGCTGTGTTTTGTTTCTCATCTGTTTCCTTTTTCCTCTTTATTTTGCATGTCAGGTTTACATAGCTGTGTGTTCCCTAGCTCTGGCTTCCCTGTACTTTCTGAATTGCATGTTTCCAAGTTCCTTGTAAGTGTTTCCTAGATTGTTTCATTCCCTGGCTTTGTTCTCTGCTTATTCCTGGATCTTGGAACATTGGAACATTGTTTTCTTTGAACTTATCACCAAAAAAATGCTTGTCTTTTGTTCAACTTTTGTCTCCTGAGTCCTGGAATTGGTTCAACACAATAACCATAACCATTAACAAGCAGCATTATTTGCTTTTCAGACTGACTTAAGAGCATATTTAATTGGGTGATTTCGTTTAGAGAGGTAAAGTCATTGCCATTTGAAATTGGATTGACACCCAATGATAGTAGTGAATCACTGTGAACTGCAGGCTTTTTTCTTGTTTCAATCTAAACCAAATACAGGCAATAAATCTCGAGCACAACTAGCTGACAAGGCTTGCAAAACACCAAAAACTGAGGACAATATTAACATATAGAGAATTCTAGAGTTTAACCATTACAGCAGAGAGTGCAAAAACATTTTTGCTCATGACTAACTTCCTACAGTCAGGACAAATACATGTAGTTTAAGGAGGACAACTGGATTATTCAGAGCTGACATTCCTTAAAATTATTATTTGATGTATAAAAGTATCTTATCTTTCAAAACATCACTCACGAGAAGAAATATGACTCTAAAAGCAAACTTATTACTGTACCCTGTAACTACATAATGAATTTTCCTCAGGCACTAATTATAAGTCTTTTAAATATCACATTGGCTATAATGTGGAAATCAAAACTGCAGAAAGTGAGACTGGAAGGAAGAGACATGTCTCTCATACAAAAGAAAGTCATTTGCATTAATAAGCAATAATATGATTCAATCCCAGACATAACAATACCAACAAAATGGGGCACTGGGATTTCAGTAGCTAGTGAACACACAAACACACACCAACTCACGACCCACCTGAAACACAAAGAAACAGAGGTTTAGCACATCAAAGCCATGTCTCAGTGTTTTCATCATGTGGAGAGCCAGCTGCTATCCTATAACACAACCACTGTTGTGCTGTTCATTGAAAGCACAGACTTTAGATAGGGGAATAATGGGGGGAATATTAAGATACAGCAACCTTCAAAACGTATCCACCTGAACAAGGTGTTTTTGATGCAATGTCCAGAGAGAATTGAGAGGTTGAGAGCCCTCCTCTGAAGAAAAAAAGAGGAAAAAACCCCCTAACATCTTTGTTTCAATGGTCTCAGTGTCTGAATAAGAATACCCTTAAAATTCAAATAATAATAGGCCTTAAAAACTGTGAAAAGAATTAACATGTTTGGCAGATTTTCAGCATTAATTTTTAAGAAACTAAATAATTTAGTTGTCCTGAATGTCAGAATTATGACCTGAAGAAATAACATTATGTAGAGAATTGGTTCTTCTGTGAGCCCCAGTTTCAAATATTTAAAATTCAGATTGTGAACATGGAGAATTAGCATGAAAATCAGGATAGCCAACTCAGATGGGTGTTTGTTTCTAAAGCCTAAAATGAAAATAAAAAATGTTGAGATTTTTATTATACCTCATTATGTCTTTGTTACAATTTATTAATTAAGCTGCATTCTTATTCCATAATGCCTTCTCTATACAAACCTTCATTATTACTTGCAGGATCCACATTGCGATTTGTAATTTAATGTCACTGATGTTTACCTGACAGCTTACTGTTTGGTTTCTTGTCATAAATATAGAGGAAGGAAACTTTTACAATTTAAATTACAACGATTGTATTGGTGCTAATCAACATACTAAAATAATTGAATTCAGTTTTACCTATAAAGCACAAAATTACACCGACAGTTGCTTCAAGGTACTTTGTTACACTGTAAGTATGAGTTTATATATGATGCATCTTGAGGGTAAGTATTGGCTAAACAACACAGCAATGCAACCAATACAGCAGCCCTCTAGGACACATGCACGCACACGCACCCACATACGCACGCACACACCCACACACACTTTCTCACACACTTATACAAAGCAAAGACTGTCCAGAATACCTCTTTCCAAATATTACCCCAGTGCTCTATCAGCTTGCCAGCAGGCATATCATGATGAACAGTGTTTGCATAGTCAGAGACCATCACCAGATACCTTAGGAAGTGTCTGGAGCTCTGAGAGACTGTCTAAAATCCTCAGGCGGGAACCTCCACAGCCTCCTCCTCCGACCAAGCGGAAATCTATTCATCAACTGCTATAATGAGGCTGTACATGTAGATTGTTGCACGCACACATACATGCATGTACATGCACACACAAACACAAACACGTGGGTGTAGGTAGTTAAGAGTACAATTTCATGCAGGACATGGCTAGAGCCACAAACATGGTGTGTTCACATGGTGACGGTCTAGCAGAGGTGGTTCCTCCCAATGCCTGAATGAAACTAGCTGAAATAAAATGCCATCTGATTGGTTGGTAGAGCTGTCATTAAAACAGTGGCCTGGGTTAAAGGTTAACTCAGGTTAAGATAATAAAACATATATCCAAGAAGATAAGAGACACCCAGAGACTACACATTATTTGGTCTCAACATTATTGTAAGACTACCTCTGTGGTGAGCTTACTATTCTCTCACAGGTTTTGTGTGACAAGAAGCATTTCATTGGTGGCCCTGAGAGTATTTATGAAGTGGTCCATTGCAATGTGGGTTCACAGTGCCCTTTCCGGAATGAAGAACAGACAGATACAGTAGTAAAGAATGGCTAATGAGTGGTTATTCATGAGCGTTTGAACTTAATTTTAAAAAATGTACCAAATATTTTAAAGTGATCCAAAGACACTGCACGACAAAGACTTGCAAATGGTTACCTTTTTTTCTTTTCTATATTTAACACTCACTGATCACTCACAAATCCTCCAAAGCAGTTTTTAATGACAGGCTACAAAGTGGCTGACTGACAGATAAAACTCAAATCACTGGACTCCTGGAGAGATAGGAATGCTGATTCCACATACGAAAAAGTGTTGCCCTAATTTGAGAACCACAAAGTCGTGGGAAAACCAAGCGCTGCAAAGTGCACCGTTGTCGAGGTAATGTGACCCGTTCTTGATTTTTCTTTCACCCATCACCCATTTTCTCTTTTCCATTTTGTATTTGGCGTACCAAGAAATTCTTTATGTTCCAGAGTCTAAATACAGTCTATTTGATCTATACTGCAGAAATGGGGTAGATTTCTCTGACGTGTCATAAATGCTCTGCACAGTTACTCTCTTGCTATGTTATCTTTCTTTCCCTTCCTCTTGTGACCTTAGTAAACTGGTATTTTAAAGACGTTGTTTCATACAATAATTTGCCATTTCAGAGGGGAAATTAACATTCTTTACATAATGACAAGTTTGACCTTTTGCAGTAATTGAGGCTTTGGGGAGGGTAATGGAGTAAAGAAATGCGAGGAAGTCCCCATTGACATAAGAGCATTTGTGCTTGTTTTTCTATGAATTGTAAATAAATAAATTGTCATTACAACTTAGCAGTTGTTTTGTGACCATATTTTTGTAAGGTTATTACCTTCACATAAAATGATATTAACACATCTGAGAATTGCAGGATTTCATTTATGCATCGCTCCCTTAAGACCCTACCACAGCATTTCAATCAGGTAGAGGTCTGGGCTATGACTGGGCCATTTCAACACCTGATTCTTTTCTTTTTCAGCTGAATGCTATAAGGTGGACGTCCACTCCTGGGACGATTTTGGCACTGAATGCTCCAGACTAGCAAATGGGCAAAACTTCTGCTCCTGCTGACAATCATTTAATGGCAAATGGCCTGTATTTGTATAGCGCTTTTACTAGTCCTGCCTAGGGACCCCAAAGCGCTTTACACACCCAGTCATCCACCCATTCACACACATATTCACACACTGGTGGAGGCAGCTGCCCTGGGGCAGACTGACAGAAGCGAGGCTGCCATATCGCGCCATCGGCCCTTCTGGCCAAGACCAGTAGGTGAAGTGTCTTGCCCAAGGACACAACGACCGAGACTGTCCGAGCCGGGGCTCGAACCGGCAACCTTCCGATTACAAGGCGAACTCCCAACTCTTGAGCCACGGTCGCCCAAGTTAATTACACTTAATCAAGTGCATTTGTTTAGCTGTGACAGTGACATAACAGAATGATAATTCTGTTGAAGCAGTAAGAATGTATTTACTGTTTTTTACACAACTGAATACAAATATGTTAAAACTTTTTCACATGACTACAAAATAAGTGTAGTGCCTGCTAGGATTCTGTTATCTACTGGCTAGTGTGACTTTAACCACACATGAATGGACAATAATGTATTCTTTTAGATTAATAATATAAATACAACTTCAGGCAGATGGTTTCGTTTCAAAAGTAAAAACCATAATAATAATAATAATAATAATAATGGATTGGATTTATATAGCGCTTTTCAAGGCACCCAAAGTGCTTTACAATGCCACTATTCATTCACTCTCACATTCATACACTGGTGAAGACAAGCTACGGTTGTAGCCACAGCTGCCCTGGGGCAGACTGACAGAAACGAGGCTGCTATATCGCGCCATCGGCCCCTCTGGCCAACACCAGTAGGCGGTAGGGTAAAGTGTCTTGCCCAAGGACACAACGACCAGGACAGAGGGGCTCTCTGTCCTGGGGATCAAACCGGCAACCTTCCGGTTACAGATGCGCTTCCCAACCCCCTGAGCCACGGTCGCCCATAGACCACAATAATTCAGGAACATTTGGCCTATCTTGAACATTATTTCATATTTCACATTCCTGTCAGAGATTATTTATAATTGCCGTGAAATTTTCTCTGTTGAAGGGATTAAATTCTCATGTCGATCTTTCCGTACTTCAAGACTCAGACACCCAATACCAGTCTTGCAGCCTGAAGGTGGAAAAGGACAAAACCTTTATTCTTCATGTAGTTTTTGTTTATTTGTTTGTTTCTTTTGTTGTTGTTTTTAAATAGATAGAGTCATGGAAGAGTCATTGCCCCTCATACTGTAAGCAACCATGTAAACACAAATGTTTTTGTGACTGCAGTGCACCAGTCTCTGAACATAGCAATGGCTCCATTAGAAAAGACAAATGAATATATCTCACAACACAGATATAGGAATACATATTTTATGTGTTTATAGGATAAATGGGGTTTGCTGTCATTCTTTCAACTCTACACCAGATAGTTTTTTCTCTTATGCACTAAAGAAAGTGTTTCTTTCTTCTCATTTACAGCTGTTCCCAAAAAAAAACAAACAAAAAAAAACCCCATAGTAAAAAAAGAGCATTACCACTTTGTTATATATTCACAAGGAGAGGTCAATTTTATTGCTTCTATTAAAATGTATCTACAAAACCAGATGTAGTAATTATAGAGAGTTATTATTTTGACTCAGCTAGGATATGAGCGTGAATTGAATTGAATAGATTCTGTGTTTATTTGAAAGATCTGTTGTTATAAATTTGTCAGACACTGTGAGCGAGCTTACTCCCTGGCACACATTTCTGTTAAACTGTACATTCGCTTAAAGGTTAAATACAGCATTTTTTTTCCCAAAAAGGCCGCATACATTTTGCAATAGTCCTTTCCTTAACACAAAATATTAGAACACTGAAAAACATAAAAACCCACATGTGAGGACTTGTGTCCACATTAATATCCACCTTTATCCCTTGAGGTGAAAGCCCTGGATCTACCATCCAGCAGATCTATGGTTCACACCAGCAGGGGAGCTGCACCATGAGGTTAGGCTTCTCCAGAAGGAGTCCAATGGCAGGCAAAGGCACTGCTTCAGGATGCTCTCAGCTTTGTAGATCAAAGGATTGTAGCTAAAGGGGCTCTGCGGGTCCTCTCCAGGGGTGGTGATAGGTTAGGAGTTAGGATTTTGAAGGTGTGTCTAAATCTTTTAAAAATAATCAGTGTCTTGAAATCTGAAAAAAAGTCATAGCCTTTCCCCAAATAAATTGGTTAATAAAACTGTAAAGACCCCAAAATACTGAATTGTGTACAAATAGTATCTTCAGTGAATTCATTGAAATTTTAAACAAGTCTTGATAACAAATGTGAGTTGATCCAGCGCTCCGGT
The DNA here is from genome assembly GCF_963576455.1 of Neolamprologus multifasciatus. Classification (NCBI taxonomy): domain Eukaryota; kingdom Metazoa; phylum Chordata; class Actinopteri; order Cichliformes; family Cichlidae; genus Neolamprologus; species Neolamprologus multifasciatus. The sequence continues at coordinate 23,047,086 of NC_140448.1, forward strand.
ACAATCAGCATATGAGGTAAAATTGTTTTCATGTGATACTGCCAGGTTTTAGAATGACATTAAAAGTCATTTATGCTGCAATATTTTCTCATGTTAGCCATGTTTCAGAGTGGTTGTGTGTAGAGGATTAAACATTGTTGACTGAAGTGACTGCAGAACTAAATCTTAACACTGAATGCATTCCAAAAGTAAAGCAAAGTGAGAATCTTATCTACAAAACCATCTTTATATTAAAGCTTTTGTCAGTATTTTAAGTTGATTATATAACAAAATAGTGAAAAATCTATGTAAATCAAAAGAAATATTTAAATTTAAATGCAGTACAGTGCAAAAGTCTCGAGTCACCTCTGATTTATTTATGTTTTGCTTGCAAGTACGATTTTTTCTTTGGCCATTGGCTGCTTTTCCACTAATTTCCAATTCAGTCCTTGTATTTTTTCAGAGAAATTTTGTTTAGCTTGTCAATCCACTTGACACTGAATCTACAGTATGAATTCATCCTGACACAGGACCTGAGAGATGTATCTGATGCTTCAATGGATCCATCTACTGTTCGCTGAAATCTCATCAGACATTTTCTTAGTGGAAGCGTGGTGTCGAGAAGCCATTCTTAAGGAAAGGAAATGGGGGAAATAAGGCTGAGGTACAGTATGCCAAAAATACATTAAAACTGGTCTGCAAATCAGTGGCAACTTGTCTCATGAGTGACGAATCCAAATTTGATTTTTTTCATTCAAATTGTCACCTATACTGTATGTAGGGGAGAGTTCATGGGATGGATACAAGATTGTCTGTCTGCAGCCATCTATAAAACACAAAGAGGACTCTGTCGTGGGCCGGGGCTGTATTTTAGTCAGTGATGTTGGGGATCTTGTCCAATTTGATGGAATTATGAACTCGGAAAAGTAGCACGAGATACTGACCCATAAAGCGTTACCATCTGGAAAGTGTCCGAATGGCATGTTTCAGTATTACAATACTGACAGCAAACACACTCCCATTGCAGTAAAAGCATATCTGGATAGAAAAACTGCAAGAATGCATGTCTAAGAAAGTCCAGTCTGTGATGCAGAATACAGATGGACATATGAAATATTCACTTTGTAAAAGCTCAGTTTTTGCCTTAACCTTCCTGTTGTGTTCGGGTCATATCTGACCGATTTACAAATTAATACTGATTGCCTCAAGGCCTTATGACATCCTCCACACTATGCTGTATTTCCATGTATTTTTGCACTTTCCAATAAAATGCTGCACCTATTTCCCCATTTTTCAAGCAAAATAGAAAGAAATGAGGGCTGACTCAAGACTTTTTCACACAACTGTACACACTATGTCTAGAAGCAGTCTTGTGTAGATTTCACCAGATTCAAACTGGAGGAACCCAACAGAACCTGTTAGAACAGCTGCAAAGGCCCTCCTGCAACAGCTGTATCTACTAAGCCATATTGAATAGTTACTGATATGGAGCCCGGAGGGCATTTCGTTTTACCTCTGTTATCTATTTAGCCTAAGAAAGACTGACTTGCAGGCTGTCAGGCAGAGCTGCACCTCCTACACATATAAATCTGACAACTGTCAGCAGTAGTTTATTGCAGACATGTTACCAGGAGGTTTGCTTTACCAGGAGATTTTTATATCTGGGTTTTATTTTTGTTAAAGAATTTCTCGGTGAAAATGTCCAAAGGTTGTGTATGTATTTTATCTGCTTCCAGAGTAATTGGTTTAGAAAATTAGTTTGTCCACAGCCCAGGTTTAATTGGAATTAAACACAAATATATGGAAAGGTGAACCGCTCCTGCTGTTAGATTAACTGAGTCTATAAACGTCTGCCGAGGTAATCGCATTAGAAAAATGTGTGTAGTTGTGTGTTTTTGTGCAAATTTGTGAATGCAAATACAAGGCTGTCTATGCTGGCTCCAAGTTCCTGTGTGTGCACATCATTTTATATTAACCTATCCCACAGAAGGTCAGTGTAAACACGTAATTAGCTTTAGAACAAAGGACATTATCACCTCATTTTTTTCATACCTGCTAATATCTGCTATTGACTGTCATGTGTATACCATCTCAAGAGAGCCGTGGAGTTTAGTACCTCTTAATATGATATGAATTGCTCATTTAAGCTTCAACCAGGGACAAGGAAAAGTGCACCGAGTTGTTGTTTTGAGAATATGTGATAAATTAATCACACCAGATGCTCACATTTATTTCTGATGTCCCTACTTTCCTGTAAATCTCTAATTAACACTGTTGATCCCAGTGTGTTGCAAAAATTAAATCAGAAGATCTAAGGGATGATTCACAACCTGTTATTGATAATGGGCTTCAATTAATTGAGTGCTCCTGCATCAATCCTGCCTGAGTAGCAAGCACCTGTTTGAGTAATTAAGCACCTTGTGCATTCAGTCAGGGGCACATCTTCCCTGCTGACTGCTTCAAAGAACTGAATACTGTGGGGCGTGCAGGCCGGATTATTGCCTTAAAAGATCATACTGAGAGTATGAAGCCCCAGCGCTGTCAAAGAAACTTTATAAAAAACAAAAACACATCATGCTACTTGGGGTGTAATAATTACTGAACTTATTTAGGGGTATTAACCATTTAAAGCCGGTTGGAGCTCTTTTTTGCATAACTATTTTTAAATCCTGGTAGCACTGCAACCACATAAGCTAGCGCAATAATTTTTTTTGCTTATGAAACCGGAGGAGTTCTACTTACATCTTATGCCATCAGCTTGCCCTAGGTCACAGTTTCCTTCCACATAGAGCTTTGCAAAAATTGCATAAAAAGCGCTTGCAGCAACAAAAACATAATATTCTAGAAACATGCTTTGCCGATCCGATCAGCTGTTCGTAACACTTCCTATGCTGGAATAGATCATCAGCGCAAACTATCGCACATCCGCCATTGCTTGCCCAAAACCGGAAGTGACGTCATATTCGCAGAAATGTAGTTTTTTTACCATCAGGGCCTTATGAGCCTATACTAGTGTTTTTAAAGGTTATATTTGACTTTATGACTTTCTGTGTCGTTTCTGGGGTGCTTAGAAGTCAAATTGCACTGCTGGAAATAGTTTATTTTGATGCATATGCTGTTTATTTGCAAAATTGCACTATAATATTTATTTTTGTTTTTCCTGCAGTATATAAAAATTGGTGTATTTCAAAAATAAAACTATGAAGACATTCAAAATAAATTTCCTGTGGTGGGAAACTATTTTGTGCAACTTTTTTGTATTTACAGTTTTGAGGGATAAGCCTCTTAAATTTCTCTAACTAGAAATATATGTTAAAAAAACAAAATCAATTTTCAATTTTCTTGTAGTTTATTGCACTTTTTTGCAATTTATGTAATTACTATGCACTTAATGCAGACATATTATTAACATTTGGGCTATAATGGTTGTATTGATGTATAGCAAGTTGAAATGCTCCCAAAAATGGCACTACAGCATGTAAAAATATAAGCTCTGGCGGACTTGGTTCTATGGTAGGTCTTAAAGGTTTAATTACTACACCTTAAAATAAGTCCAGTAAGATTAAATAAGTAGTGTGTGTACGCAAAAAAGAAAGAAAAAAAGAAACCATGCTGAGTGAAAACAGATAATTAACGATATAGCTATCTTATTTAGGTCATCTTGCACCCATTTGGCATTGTTGACATTGGCAGGTTCAAATGTGTGACACTGAATCCATAACCAGGGCTAATGATACCCTATCCACTATCTGGCAGCAGCTCAGTAAAATTATACTTCTTGAGGAGTGGCTGAAATGTTATGTACTGCATCACAGCATATGTTCACTTCTGCAGATGTGGTGGTTTGTGTACTTTGTAAAACCTAGTGCACTTTAATCCATATAAAAAATGATTCCGTTTTAAACCCATAAAAATGGTTTTGTAACGTATATTATTATCCATGCATTATGTAGTCTCTCGAGGCCCTGCAGCAAATGCTTAGTTCTAGTCAGTGCGCGCTAGTTCAAATCTGCTCATGTTCAATAAGACAGCTTAGCCGTACTCATTCACAGTATATTAACTCAATTCACTACTCAAACAATGATATTTCAGGTTAATGTCAATACTATACTTCTCTGCAGCTGTGACTATTTGGAGAAGCAGCGCAGTGGCCTGAAACACTACCCCAAAGGATGGAGTGTCTCTTTGTGTTAGACAGATTATTGCAGGCTGGTTGGAGGACGGATTGGGATTTAACAGAGGACAGCCATTAAGCTGAATTGGAAAATAGGTGAAAGAGTCTACAGTGGGCTTCCCCTCAAGGTGTCAGTAACAAAAAATAAATATATAAGTAAATGCAAGGTGAGGTTAGTGCTGGGTAGTAAATCAGCCTTTTTTTTATTTGAATGTTGAATTAAATATACACTATTTTCTTCCAGAAAGCTGCCATATCTACCCTATTAGAACTCCATCAAACCCTGCACTGCTGTTCTATGGGTGGTGAGCAAACCAGCCCCCCCCCCCCCCCCCCCCCCCCCACACACACACACACGCACACACAGGTTCTTGTGAAAGCAGTGATAGAAAGAGCGATATTTTAGGGAAGGATTTGTGAAAAACACTGAGAAAGTACAATACTACATTTTGCTCTCATTTGCTCTCAAAAGTCACAAATAAAAGAGGTCCAATGTAACATGTAACTTATATCATAGAACACATTATGTATCACTGTTTAGCTTAAAAATACCAAACAGGATGTTTAAGAATTTAAGGTTTAAGAGGTTTAAGAATACAAAATGAAGTAAGGATATAGGAAGGATGAGGAAAGGAGAAGGACTGTGCATGAAAGTACAGAGCAGAAATCATATAAAAAGTATAAAAGAATATCATCAGTAGAGACCTACACAAGAGGAAAAGTCAGAGGAATAGACATCGCTTGAGGCAGAATTAAATTTTAGTAATACAAACATTTCTTGAAGGAAAAGCTCAGAATCAGTAATGTTAGATCAAGGCCTGATTAAAAAGGCACAGGTTGAAGACAGGCTGAACATGTGATTCAGAACACTATCCACTGAGGTTTGGTCTATTAAAATAAAACCAAAAGCACAGACAGAAAACAGGGAGATTGGATGGATGGGTATAAAAGAGAGAAGAAGAGTTGAGCAAATTTATAGAAAAGCAAAGAGAAGGACATGGATGAGCAGAATGGAGCCTTGGGGATGGAGAGTGAAGTGGATGAGCGAATAACTGGTGAGGACAGAAGGAGAGGAGTATAAAGGAGAGGAGCAGGGGGAAAAGAAGAGGAATGAGTGGAGGGCTTGGAGAGCTAGGTTGCAGCTCTGGGGGCACGTGAATGAAGAAGCTGAGAGAGACACGGGTGTAGCTGCAGGGGTGGTTGCTCCATTGCGCAGGTTGCGCTAGAAAAGAGGGCAGAGATGGAAGTCACTTTTTGAGCTCTGGGGCTCAGAATCCAGTGTGCATGTTAGTTAGGGAAGGAAGAGTCTATTTGCCCTGTCATTGAAGCTCCCAGGCCAACCACTAGTGCATTGTTCCATGGCAAATGATCCTGCAGGAAAGAGCTGCGTGTGGATTTGTTTTCTATGTGTGTTCAGCGTGTGTGTAATTTTGCAAGTCGTGAATATATATATTTTTTTCTCCAGCATAACACGGGAGCCACTCTTCAAAAGCAATTACTGAAGCTCAAGTATGAAGTGTTTGTTTACCATGAAAGTGACCTGCCACTCAGGATTTCAATTATCAGCCTCTCTGCCTGTGAACCTAAGCTTACACACAGAACAATAACACCCTGCGTTTTTGCACAGATAAGGTAGCAGGCGCCAGGTTCGGCCACAATCCAAATAACTACATCTAACAAGATAACAGGACCATTAAAACATCTGAAGTGTTCCCGTAGAGTCGCTGTTATCGTCTGCCAGGGGAACTGCCATCGTTGCATGAGGTAACAACAAACAATGGAAAAAATTAAACAGCACGATGGGTAACAAAATATGGCGTAAGGGGAAGCACTGCAAATATTTGTAACTCATACATTCATAACTTAATTCTATAATATGTTCTAGTCAATACATTGCACTTCTGTTTAATCTGTAACAGGACCTCCTTATTTTGAATTGAAAAGTTCTTTATTAAAACTGAGGATCGCAACTAGCTTGCAGCACTAGAACTAGGCCATGTCTTCGAGGAAGGGAAATAATGCTAATTTAGCTATTAATTCCACACATACACGCACACTCTGAAGGGATAAGCAAGTGGAGCTGTGTTAAATCCTAAACAAGGGTCTGCGCAAACAAATTATTTAGCAGTGAACTACGTGGAATAGGAGTTCAGTGATTAGACAGTCATTTGTCACACTAGCGTCACGTGTGGACCACTTGAGCCGACAAATGTTTTATGAAGTGGCCTTTAGCGTGACATGGACCCTCTAATCAGGAGCTCAGACAAATGTTTAAAATGTAGAAAATGACTGCGAGTGAGCGAGCGGTGAAAGGAGGGAAACAAACAAACTGCAGAATTAGTGTCATGAGTAATAAGCAGTCCTCCTCTTCCACCCAGCTGTAAGTAATTCTGTTGAAGTGCAGTGACTAATTGATATGAACTGATAGCCATCACTGAGAAGATCTCACATTACCACGCAGTACAATTGAATAATGCAACTGTTTTGCATGATAATGAATGAGGCGCTGACAATTCAATCACCCACAGACTAAATATCTAATGTCATATAAAGAATAGGAAAGATCTAGATTCTTCACGGTGAATGAAGAAGCAGCAGAGTCATGTCTGAAGCAGGCCTTCTCAGCAAAAATGCATGTTTTTAATCCTCCCCCACTTTTTGTAGTAACACTATTTCATTCAAGAATGTATTCTTTCAGTTTGCATAATTGATTTGATTTGGAAGATAAATTCTCTCTATCCCTTAGACTTTAAATGAAGTGCTGCTGTTGTTGACACTCAGCAAAATAGATAATCAACCGTGAACTGTGCTGACTTGAAATAATAAGAGAAAGCTGTGAGGAAATCTGTGGATTTGGGAGTGCATCGAGAATTTCAGGGGTTGTGTATTTTATTTTATTTTATTATACTCTTTATTTAAATCACAGCACAGGTTTTAGGCATGATGTGTTTTTACTAAACAAAATGGAAAACCTGAGTAGGAGATGAGGTTTGCAGTTTTTCCAAATTAGGTTGCACCTGGACAACATACTGGAAACGCACAAAGACATTTGAACATAAAGGTCAGTATAATCATTAGTTCTAGGAGCTTGAAATTCATCCTTTTAGGATTTTTATAAAAGCAAAACTATGTATTTATTTATTTGTTTATGTATTTATTTGTTCCAGGTTAAAGTTTAAAAGCTTGCTAAACCAAGAAAGAAACACTGAACTTACATATAACTATAAAATATACAGTATTTATACTCCAATTGTGTATTTTTGTTCTTACATTCATTATCTGGTATATAATCTGCTGCGCATCAGGATTCAAGAGCTTGCAGCAAATAGTAGAAGCATCTTGAAGCTCATCAGAGTTTTCTTTCACTCTGCACAGACATTTTTCACAAATGCTGCATCCACAAAGCCACCAGCATTGTGGACAAGTAATATGCAACTGAAATATTCCGGCCCTCGCTGCCACACCGTGCAAAAGTTTTGTCTTTTATCTCAATTAACACACTAAAAAACAAACAAATTTAAAATTTTTGCAACATTCTTGATTGATAAAAGTCAGATTTATAACTTAAAGGGAAGCACAATTACCCAGTATATCTGCTGCAAGACATGCTGGGCGTTTCACAAAACAAATTATATATCTAAATGGAATTAAAGAGATGTGAAAGATGATTTAAAATGGGATGCAATCACACAGCTTTGGAACTTCAGGTTGGGGGTTCGACGGCTTATCAGAGCTTCTGTATCCAGTAAGGGTCCCTAGGCTACACCCCCCATGCTAACCAAGCCTACATTGGATATGAATTAACAACCTCTTTATCAGCAAAAGGGCTATTCATCATCCCATCAGGTATTGACACAGCAGTGGGACTGTAACCAGATGGAGTATCACCTCAAAAGAATACTATTATTCCCTGCCAGCAGCAGTGACACCTGTAACATAGGCACTAAAACAAAAAGGTCAGCAGCATCCATCCATACTGCTCCGGTTCTCTGAGGAAATCTTGTGGGATGAGCTTGAAAACAATAACACGGACTGATAACTTTCCCGAGGCAGCTGCTGGGGTTGTTACTCCCTTTGGATCTTAGAATTAGAGCACTCTCCATAGTCAGCGACTTATGGTAGAATGGTGAGTCAATGATGCAAATAGGCCCCGTGGTACTGAGATGCTAATAATGAGCGCCAAGGGCACAGTGTCACTCAATAAATCAGGGTAACACTAGCTACTTTTGTTGATCGGATGAAATGACCATGAAAAATGTACGAGTGGGAAGCTTGCTGCTCCCAAAGGACAACGGCATGCGAGGCCACCTTGCTTTCAAAACAATATGTTTATTTATTTATTTTTTTATCACAAATTTGGGTGTCAGCAAATCAGAACAGATGTTTATTCAATGCAGCAAAATCCAAAAAAAGAGGCTTTTGTTAAATATAATCTCTTAGGTTGTTTCGGTGGAAGGCTTGCATGTAGATGGATCACTACAAATTAAATGCAGTTGTTTACTATTAAGGGTCACCTATATTACACATTATATTTAAATTAACAACTGACTCAAACACTGAAAATACCAGTAATATTATATATTACATGTACCAGGTTAAGTCCACTTGAAATATTTCATTTACTTTTATTTCAAACTAAATGAACAAATCAATGAAATCTTAACTATTCAAATATTTCGGGATTACATGCGTTGCAGAACTCTTCTTTTGTTTTTAAAGGAACGATTCTGAGATATAACTTCTTTTAGGGAGCACATTTTTAGTCTTTGCATTGAGAATAGTACTCAAAGGGCAAGTAGCTTGAGTGTCTTGGTGAAATAGAGGCCTGTGCAAGAAGCTGGGCAGTCATTCAGTTGATCATTCAGTCATCTCGAGAGCTGGCAAATCAGTTGGTGCAGCACACTGAGCTGCGCTAGTTGTCAATCTGAGCTCGTTCTTTGCCCTCTGGACAAACTGTTCAACTGGCAGGGTGGAAGTATATAATCTGACAACTCGTGTTACAAGGCAGTGGAGGCACTGTTCAGTCATTTCTTTCCAGCAAGATCGCTGTCCAGATGCTTAAAAATCTGTAACAGTAAAAACTCTGTTAAAAGCAAGTGTATCCTCCAAAAAAGGAAGAAATGTGCACTTGCATTCTTTTCACAAGATTTAGAAAGTAGTAAACAAAAAATAATTCATTAACACTTTTTATGCATTTGTGTGCATCATTAAAGTAGAAAGAACTGATGTGAACTTGAGAAAACGTAACCTGTTCACACAAAACTTATGAGTGACTGAGCATCAATTATGTGATAACCTACATCAGAGCACAGGAGCAAGTAGGAAAATGAGTCACACGCTGCACTAAAAATGCTGATTGTGAGTTGTCATTATTACAGTCCAAATCAGGAAATGATTACAAAGTGCATAAAAAAAAATTGTGAGACTGGATGAAGTTTTATCTTTGGGATTGCTTTGATTATGAAACTGCTGCTCTGATTACATGATACTCTTATTATTAACATTATAAATTTTCTAGGGTCTCTTTGCCTGAAGTGGTTCTGTAAAAAAACAAAACAAAAAAAAATCAGATTTATTATAATTATAAAAAGTGGGTTTTTTTTGGTTCTGTTTGGTGTACAGGTAATATTTAAAATGAAATAAGACAGAAATAGTGCTGCATAGCGAGGTAAAGCTTGCAATTTTCTTGTGTCTGCGCCCTCATTTCCCAGTGGATCACCACAGCGGATAGAGCCGCATGTTCGATTTGACACAGATTTGACACTGAATGCTCTTCCTCACGCAATCCTCACGTTTATCTGGGCTTGGGACTGGCATTCGAAGTACACTTGTGACTCTCTTTATGTTTGTGTCCTCATGGTTTCAAATTAGAGCTCTTGTGTGTGTAAAGTGAATGTGTTAACCACCAATAATACTAAACTTTATATAAATTCATCTAACAATATATCTTAATCGAGTTAAGAACCATTATAGTTCAGTCCCCAGACAGTTATCTGAGCTAACTTGCCCACAGAAGTGATCAAATACTTGAAGTCTAATCAGATTATCCATCACGTGATAGCATCAAAGAGCCATCTCATTGCCCCCACCAGATTAATTTGATGGCACAATTTGAAGCAGCTACAAATACTTCCACGTGAAGGTAAAGATCTTTGCACTCACTGCAATAGATTAGGAGTGAACCAAGCCACACATTCATTTTACACTCCTAGTTTATGTCTCTGTACGTGTTTGCGTGTGCGAGTGTTTGTGTTTGTGTTTGTCAAGAATGAAGAGTGGATATGATTTTTTTTTCTTCCCAGGGTCACTTTGCCTCGAGGTGATTCTTGTATTTTTATTTTTTTATTTTCCAGGCTCACACTCTACTTAAGCTCGGAACCAATTTAACACAGACCGGGAACGCAGCAAAAAGCTTGACAGAGTCACTCAAATCCCCATCTGCACTATATTGGGGGCATGACAAGAAAAAAAACGAGGGTGAACGATAGAGAAGAGGAAAGTGGTCTATCAGGAAAGAGTGGGGAGGGCAGGCTGTTTAAGGGGGAATGAAATAGATCTGCATGGACACAGAAAGAGAGCAGTGTGTGTGTACTATGAATGGCACTATATTGCTAGGAAGAGTTATTTGAATTAAACTGATATTTAATTATCATACAGACATTAAACTGATGTCTAAACTGGAGCAAAAGATATTCATCTCACTTGTTAGTAAATGAAACGAGACTTCATCAAAAACAGATCAGACAAGTTTCAAAGTTTGGGGCTAGAAACACTGGCAGCCATATGTGTTTTCCATTTATACAGCCATTAAACTGATGAAAGGATTGCTGAATTGAAGGGGATGGGCCAAATGAATTCATTTGTCACTTTCTAATTTCTCAGTTGTTCAGAGCCATTTGCCAACAGCTCTTAAAAAGTTGTGTTAAGAACAGTAATAAAAACAGACCATGTCGATGATGAGCTCCAAAAATGATGCAGTGCCACCTGTTAATGCTACAAGATGTAGACAGAATGCCAAAATGGCTTTCCCTGAACAAAACCCACATTAGGGATTTTTTTAATTACTTCAACAAGGCAAAATGAGGGAAAAGCTGTGTGCATGTGTGTGTGTTACACATCTATGGTGAGAAGCAGTAAAAAAGGAAAAAAAAAGAATTTCAAATTGTGATGCTCATCACAATTTGTTTACTCCCAACTTGGATTTAAATGATCAATATATCCATACTGCATGTGGCAGGCTGAGCAGCACACGTCTGCAGCTAAAGCCAGGCAAGTGATTTAAGAGGTCCATTGTGGTGCTGTGGAGTATAGCGCACCACAGAAAAGGCAAAGTGAGAGGCAATGCCAGTGTTGTGACAAGCATGTCAAAATCTCTTAGGCATGAATAAACATTCTCTTTCATAAGAGATTATTTTGCTTTTGTCATGACAGAAGCGTGTACCGTCATTCTCGTGTGTGTGTGTGTGTGTGTGTGTGTGTGTTTCAGAGAGAGAGAGAGAGAGTCCACGTAAAAGGATGAGTAGGCATCTACATAAGAGAGGTGAAAAATAAAGAGCCGAAACCAAAAAACAAACCACCAAGCAAACAAACAAACCAAAAAAGTTTGTAATAAAGCAAAAATAATAAAAAATCAATAATGATTAAAACTAATGAAAGAATGTTATAATGTTACAATGAACATTTAGTACTAATTTACTAATTTACAACTGAAAAATTAACACAAAATACAGGAACCAAAACAAGACATATATTCATCCAAATGACTGTTTAGGCAAAAATAATTGTAACTTGCAACAGAAAATTATTGGAATATCAGATAAAGAATTTTCTTGGAGTTTGTCATTATGTTTGTTAACTAATGAAACAAAACAATGATAGTTTTGGGTTTAGTTTTTAAATTGGCATATATAATATGAAAAGCCATTATTTACTACAATTATTTACTAGTACTAATACATACCTACACTACAGTATTATTTGGCCTATTGGAGCTAATAGCCATGAAAGGAAAATGGTACCATTCATGTTTTTTACCCTGTTGCTAGACATAGTGAAGACAATATAATATTCCCTATATGTAATATCACTCAAAATTACACTTTTGTGGCTATAAAGTGGATGTTGGAGCTGTGAAATGAAAAAGACAGGATGCAGGATATGATGTCACAGATGCTTAAACAACAGGTGGTTGCTTGGCAACCTGTTGATATCCTGATATAGATAAGAACCTTCAGGTGCCAAATTTGGTTGCTAAACTCTTGATCATGTCACAGGTGTTGGCGGACAAAGCAACAAAAGCACAGACAGACAGAAATCTCTTGAATTACAAGAAGATACCCAATTAACCACAGCAGGTGTAGCCTGATTCACCATGAAGTTTTTATGGAATATTAGACAGCATTGGTTCAGTGTCGATGGTATTACCCCAACACCAGTACATTGGGGTAAACCAGTGGTCAAAAGACAGCTCCTTTGTTCACAGGGGAGACTGTTGACCAACTAAATGAGGTGAATGAATGAAGCAGTGAAAAGACAAAATGACGAAAAAGTGTTTGCGCAAGATGACACATAAGAAATGATGATATAATGATATAATTTGGCTGATATACATGTAAAAGCCCACCATAACTAAAATAAAGTACTGCCAAAGCAACCCCTGCTGGTGATAGTTTGTGTTTTTGTGTATGTGAATGGATGTTTTACACATAGCCCAGACTAGCTTTTGTTATGTGACATGGACAATTTTACATCCCTGCTGGAGCAGTTCAGTTAAAGAGTGGGGGTTTCTAAAATGTGCCCTTGTAATGTAGAATTGATCGATGTAGGTTGATAGGGTTCAGTGGAATGAATATAAAATGTAATCAATGAACTGATTAGTTCACACCACCCAAGTAGGTCAGTCATTAATGACAGTACAAACATACTGTTGGAGGAAAAGTGGGACAGTGGTCAGTACTGTTGCCTCCCAGCACAAAGGTTCATTGCTCGAACCTGCTGGTGTTCTGCGTGGAGTGCGCTCTACCTGTGACGATAAGGAAGGCCAGCTCCACACCCACACAGGGACTTAATTGGATAAGCAGTTTAAACAAAATGGTATGGATGTACAAAGAAAAACAAACCTTGGAGAGTTAGTATCAGAATCAGCAATACATAATTTCTAGATTCCAGCCTGCTTTAGTGACATAGCAACAAATTGCTCACAAGTACATTTCATTATGGGATATTACCATACAGCAATTGTTTGGCCATGTTTTAATAAACCAAAGAAAATTATACTAATTTAAATCCAACAAAGAATTTGCAGAAAGAAAGCAAGACAAAAACAAGATGTCATGAACATCCTGCAATTACACTTGGTTTTTCATCTTTAATGGCATCATATTTTAACCCTAAATAATCTTGATTTATGTATAAAACTGAAGACGCAGCCCTGGAGCTCAAGCTAAGTTGATCCTTTTTGTGAGAATGATCAAACTACTGTGCGTTTGCGTGACTAAGTTGATAGCAGCAGTCACAGGAAGGGGTAGAGGGTTAGCAAGCAATAAGATGGACGGTGGAGGCAGGGTGCTGCCATGGGCTGCAGGGAGAGAGAGGGAGTACAAAGACAAACGGGGGCAGCTTTGATGGCTAATGCAATAACCACAGCTGCCACTGAATGAGCCAGAATGATGAAGAGTAATCAGAGTGGTTGAGGCAGCTCTAAAAGTTAGAGACACCGCAAACACGGGTAGTTGATAGATGGTTAAAAGGGAGGTTGGAGAGAGGAAAATACAAAGCAATTCATTATATTAAGAACACTGTAGCTGTCATTTTTTTGTGAAATTTGGCAACGGCTTGTGAATCTCAAGAAGACTGATGATTGCTAAAATATCAATCAATCAGCACCCTTATGAGAATCTTTATTTAAGTGGCTAGTTAAAGCAACTGAAGAACTATTTTCAGTACTGATGTCTTCAAAAGGTGAAATGAGGATGTCTGCCTTTTTTTCCCCTCTGCTTGATAAGTGACTTAAACTAGCAGTTTATTATCACAATGGCTGCAAATTAATTTTTGACCAGTCAGCCAATCAATTAATCATTGCAGCTCTGCAATCAACTTTAACCTGGCAGGTGTCCAGTCTGGAGAGGATGGGGACGGTGGTCAGGGCTCCCCACAAGGAATTTCAAGTGAGGGCTGGCAACTAATGTTATGAACCGCCTGGCTTAGTGGTAGAAAATGTAGGAGAGGTAGCTCACTAAGAACCAGGGGAGACTCAACACTAATTTCAGTCTGAAAGCTACCACATTGCTCGTCTGATCTAAGAGTCAGTGGGATCACAACCAAGAATCACCAGAATGACACTCGTCCATAATAGAATGGTCAAACCAGGTACATTAAAGACCTCCCTGTGGAGTGGCATACACAACCCGGTGAAAACAGGTATCTCTTTGGACTGCCTTTTCTAGAAGCTTCCTACTCATCAGGAAGATGAAAGCGATGAATCAACTGTGTTAGTTCTTTTTCGGATCGTTTCAGAGGGAAAGGGCCATAATCAAAGGCAAGGTCAGAAAAGAGCCGACTCTCTGTCCAGCACTCATCACAGGAGCAGAAAGAGAAAACATGTTGTGCTTCTGGTGCCTGTTTCAGAAATTAGAAGAGGGATTTCTAAAGTTAATGAGATTTTAAAAATCTTTAAATGTAATTGAATTTATACATCATGCACTTAATGAAAGAATTAAGTGAATGCCAATTGTAATTTTATTTTAATAATCACTTGCAGAATTCAACATTTCTGTCTCAAAGTAATCTCCTTTTTCCAAATTAGCCAAAAATAAATAAACATATCTAAAACACAGGAAAAACTAAGGTGATCTGTCTCTGATGCACTACTATATGTAGTTCATTCTGAAAATAAAATCAGCGAAAGGGTGGCACTGCCACTCTATTGAAATGTGTTATCATTTTTATTAGATCAATCACTTGTCAAGAGTGTAATTTATCACATGGTTATAAAAAAAAAAAAGTAAAACCAAAAAAAAAAAAAAAAACAGATGAGAGACTCAAAACCTGTTTTATGACTTTTGGTACGTTTAGTAATTTGAATCTAAATAGGTTATTAACTTTGAGTGCTTCAGGTACATCAATCTTTTTAATTGACAGTTTGCCCTTTCTAAAGCCATTTGGCGTCAAGCAAGTTTTGACTTTGAAGCCGATTATCTATTTGTCGTACTCCAGCAGACAAACTGACTTTCCCGTGTGTATGTTAGACATTTGTGGTTTCCGTGGTAATTTTATAGCGGGGTCTTTGTGAAATGGATAGCTGAAGCGAGCTCAGACTAATCTTAGAAGTGCTGCAGTGAAAATAGAATTAAAGTTATCATAAAAAAGGTGAAAGAATGAAAATCTCTTTATAGGGTTTTGGTTTAAACATTGTTGTGTCCCTTTTACTGGTATGTAACAGTTATCAATTCACTTCAGAGTGTGGCATTTTATAATCCCATTGTTATTCTAATGCTATTATACAAATACACATTTTTTAGCCAATATGTATTAAATCATCAGCTGAGAAGAAAGAAAGAAGTGAGGAGAACAAAAATGCCCATCCAGACGTTTATTATCTTTTTTTTTCTGCCCTGAAATCACCTTTGCCGTCTGTCAAAAAAGTCAAATCCTTTACCACACACTTTTGAGTATCCAGCCAGAAGCAAGCTGCAGCCTCCTTCAAGCTGCATCAAAGAGAATATCTGGGTACCCTCAGATAGCCGAGTGGTAAACTCCTTCACCTGTGCAACTCTGTTTGCCACAACAGGTATACAGTAGTTTGAGCCATTAAACATTCTCCCTTGATTTTCCCCACTGCCTGAGGAAAAAATTAAATAAAAATTAAATTAAAAACATAAAACCAAAGGAGAGTTGACCTCTCTCCTTGGAAAAAGTCAACTTTTTCTCTGAAGCTCATAGAAACTTCTGATGTTACACGATACATATTGTACCCCCAAACATAAAACAACAAAACTTTTTAAAAAGTACAAAGCTAAAATCGCGATAAAGTCATCACAAGTTTCAGGTAAGTGACTGAAACAGGCAACTGCAGATGAACTGGGAAACTCTAGTAAATGTCTCATAAATAAAATGAAAAAAAAATCTGCTTAATTATTTGGTTTCTTTTGTGTGTGTGTGTGTGCGTGTGTATGCGTGTGTGTTTTTCTCCACTTTAGCTTAAAGTAATACATGTAATTGTAGCAGCGGATGCCATTGGTTATGCATGCAGACTTATTAAAAGCTTAATGCATAAACAAAATGAGCTCTGTAAGTGGAAGCCAGTAAGGAAAGGTCAGAGTTATTTTTTCCTTTTCCAAAGTGAAGAGCTTTGGACCAGCTCTGCGGAGAAAATCACAGTCATGCAAATATGATGAGACGAAAGCTGGCATAACTACTTGCTATATTTGACACTGTGACTTTGACCTTAGCCCTGAGCTGAAAGAAATAGGCTTTCACAGCTGAGCTTTTAGGTTTATCATATTTGAAAGCAAATTCACCCCCCCACCCCCCATACCCCCACTCTATTCTGCAAAAAAAAAAAAAAAAAAAAGTCAGTGGCTTAAAACATTGCTCTGGGCTCCCCAGAGATCCATTTGTGTCTTACTCACTCTCTGAGTGGCAGGGTGGGGCGTATGAGCACATTTGCAGCTTCATCTTTTTTTTTTCTCTATTCATTTTTATTTGAAAGACACATATTACTATTATTGTACTTCTGTATAATATTGTTGTCTTATCCTATTGTCATTAACCGTTGAGGATTTCCTAGTTTATTTGTACTCGAGTAGTTGCCGAGTGAAATCCTGACAGAAATAGAGGAAAATGGTCAATTGTGTCTCATTCTGCAGCTGGAGATGTGACGCAGAGCTTCAAACCAGAACAGGATGTGTTGCTGTTTTCAAGCGTTATTGATCAACGCCAGGGATGCTTCTTTCCAGTGCTCTGTACAAATAGTGATTATGAATAATGGCTGTAGCACACCACTGAGAGACGTGCCTTCCAATGTTTTCTTTGTATGTCAAGTGCAATATTGACTTCACATGTACAGACACACACATGATTCCCATAACATCTGACCGATTTCCACAATTTTCCATCTCCTGCTGGTTTGCATTCAGACATCAAGTTTAAGCTTAATGTGCCGACTGAACACCCCTAATGTGGATTAGCTATGCATGGTAATGTCTGGAAGGAATCCTTGCCTCCCTAATGTGATATTCCTGAAAGTGCTGCCATGTTTGTGTGAGTTATTGTGCGTCTGTGTTTCTGTGCTGCGTTGACATGAAACCATGCGCTCAAAAATAACTATAGCTTTGCTTTCTATTTTAACATTAGTGCCCCGAGGGAGTATAAAACATGCTTAATACTAGTCTGACCTGGAAAACTGGGAAAAAAGAAGCTATGCCACCAGGTTTGCAGCCCCGTTACCTTTAAATCGAAGTCATAATAAAGTGAGTGGGCTGCCTTTGGATAATAATACAGACTGTTCATGCTGAGAGTGCGATTTTGCTAATGAGAGATAGTCAAGAGTGAAGATTTAAACGATTTACAATAGGGAACCAGTGATCCCAGGTAACCTTGTGGTGATTTGTGAGTGCACGGATATGTAGTGAGGAGAAAGAAGGAACAGACTGAGTCAGTGCATGTGCACATAATGCATAAACGTCTATGGAGAAATGTTTGGATGGCCATTTTCATAATCTAATTGAATGCATATAAAATTTAGAATTATGAAAGGATTTGCTGCAAAATAAGCCTGTTAAGGATATGTTTGCACTGCTCAACACTGGTTTCCTTCTGACTCAAAACTCAGTTAAAGTTCCACAATTAGATTGATCATCAAATTAGTTTTTAGGGTGCAATTATAAATGATTTAGAGGCCAGTCTTTGTGATTAGGGCCAACTGCCTAATAAGTAAGCTGACTTGTAGTGAAAGGAGCATGATTAACCAAGTCGACCAGACAGAAGAGATGAATAAGCACCTGATGAAAATGCCTACTGTCCTTGCCCCAGTGTAAATGCATCGTTATTGTTTCCCAGAAAAACTCGACCCCGGAGCCACAGCCTTCAGCGCCAAACTACAGATGATTTCGTCCTTTCATCTCAGCTGAATCGGTGGCTGACAGAAACCGGCACAATTTTCACAGTGATTGATGTTTGTGACTGGAACTTGACAGCTGGCAACATGCTACAAAACAGTTGCTTTGCTTGTCAGTGCAACGATTTTTGTTTAAATGTTTCAACATCAAACCAAAGTTAAAACCTAAGCGTAGCCTTCAGACTGTTCATATGTACCCCTCACGGGTATTAGAATATCATTTGAGGGCAATTTTCACTTGCAAAAAGGATCAAACATGTGCCATACACAGTGATGTAGTGAGACATCAAAGATACAGAGGCTGTGAAACAGTGTTTTTGTTGTTGTGTAAGCAGTGGAAAACAATGGAAATGACTGCAAATTACACAAAAAAGCCAGGTGAAAAGAAAAAATAATATGCCCATGTAATAATTTCACTTGATTTCACTTAATCTCAACAGACTTTAAAAGCCAACAGCAGTGGAGCTAAAAATGTGCATCATAATTGCTTGCTTCTTCCAATTTAAGTGTGAAGGGACAAGAAAGCAAAGTACGACAAATGTTCAATTGTTGGCAGCAATAATGAACACAAGCGTCTTTAAGGGTTAATTTAGCTTTTAAAGTGGGGTTGTACAAAGTACTTATTCCTTGTCGGCGTATTACCTTCAATAAATGGCAGCTGAAGTGCCGACCGTCATTTAATGAATTGCCGTGAAAGCTAAGCAATGCACTGGTGAGGATGGGGTCAGCAGGAAAATGTATTATTCATACATGTATATCTCTCTATCTATCTATATATCTAAAACAGAGGCTTTCAGTTATAAATGTATAATCCAGTCCAAGTCTCTGAGTCTGTATTATTGTGAGACTTTGTTATTACACCAGATGATAACGTAGACTAAAGTTTTCACACTGGAAGTGTTGTGGCGACCAGAGACCACAGAAAGGACTTTGAGCAAAATAACCACTGAATATGGGGAAGTGGGTGTGCCTGGAGAGAGTTAAGTAAAATAAAAATAAAAAACCAACAACTTATATTCTCTATTCATTGCGTAAGGTGTGATATTTAATTTTGAGGTTTATGGCAGCTAATGAAAATCAGAAATCTAGTATCTCTTATCATTAGGATATTTCCTAAAATTAATCAAAAGAGGCTCTGGTCAGGTAACTTGGTGGCAGTTTCAGCACTGTGAGCAGGCCTTAAGTCATCCTGGAAAAGGGAATTCTGCAGCAGATGGAAGCATGAAGTAGTCTAAAATATCCTGGTAGATGTCGGCGTTGACTTTGGACTTGATAAAACACAGCGGACCAACACTAGCTGATGACATGGCAAACCACATCAACACAGACTGTGGGTAATTCAGTCTGGACTTCGATTCTGTGCCTCTGCTGACTCTAGGACCTTGAAAGACAGAATTTACTTTCATGCAATAAGAGGACTTTGGACCATTGATCAAAAGTTCTTTTCCTCCCTTTTCCTCCGTCTCTATGGATCAGTGTCGTAATATTAGGGACAGTTGAGGCCACTTTCCTGATGATGTTAGTGCACCTCGGTCCATTCCTTGTGAAGCGCCACAAGTTCTTAATTTGAATCTTCTTGAAAACCCTCTAAGGGCTGGGGCCATCTCTGCTGCTTGGGCATCTTTTCCTATCACAATTGCTCTCAACTTTCATTTAATATGCTTCGATCCAATGCTCTGCAAAGAGCCAGCCTTTTCAGCAGTGACCTTCTGTGGCTTGTGGAGGGTATCGTCATCCGGACCCAAATCAGTTGTCATTGTTGTTGCGTGTACTGAACAAGTCGACAACACCATGGTATTTAACCCTATAGATTATATTTAACCCATTTACTGAAACTGAAAATAAAATATTCTAATAATTTGAGATACCAGATTTTTGTTTTTGATGTGTTCTAATAATGATCTTTAAAACTAAGATAAAAAAAGACAAGATATTTCACTTAATGTGCAATGAGCTTGAAATAAAAATAAGTTTTTCACAATATTTTCATATGCAATAATATATAGTAACCTGTTAATTTAAACAATTTTTTCCTTGTATCTATGCACTGCTAAAATCCTGACATAAGTTAAAAACAGCAGGTGGGTGTTTCGGCTATATTGACATGAGAAATGATCACTCAGTGTGAAGAGAGAGATGCCTGATCAGCTGCACTTCCTTTAACTGAGTGAGCGCAGGCTGAGAGAGTTGTGGAAAGTAGCAGCACAGCTGGATTGAAAGCTTCAGAGAGTTAACAAAGCTAAAAAACTAGCTTTGTGCTGAGGCGAGTTGGAAACAAAGATGTGCGGTTCTTTGAGCTGAAACCTGGAAGGCACAGTGCTGCGACATGGGAGGCTCATTAACTTGTTCACAGATTCTATAACATGGGACTGTTAAGTTTCCAAACTCACACGCATCACACATCTTCAAATAATATGAAAACTATGAATGACTTTATATAGAAATGTTTTTGTAACTACTTAATCAAAGTGTATTTAACACAAGGTGTTACAGAGTATCATGCAACATTTTAACTTATTAAACACCCACATTATTTTTTATATCAAATACACTTTTTTTGTCCTTCTTATTTGTTACTTTGGATAAGGCAAATTATTGCAAAAAACAAAGAACCCACTGTTCCAAAGGTACACACAAAACCTAATACTTTAAGACTTTTTAAGCAACAACAGATGGTGAAATATGTGAAAAAGACTGACGTAAAATTGAAATATCCCTGAAAAAAAAATGCATGCAGCAAGCTGTTAGTTAGTTTGTTATTAAACTTTGGGGAAAAATATTTTTGACAAACAGCTGCAGTATCACAGCATGGGCACGCATATGTCCTCTATATCTTCTTCATCCTAAATGCCTTTGTAATTTATCTTGATTAATTATAATAGAATATCCAAGATAAATAGACTTTTTTATAAATATAACTTCAAATATATAACTTCAGTCATGTTTTTAACAGTGTGTGGCAGCCCTCTGCAGTGTCAGTGTAGCAGTGTAGCACTAAATCTGTACCTTTAAAGAAACAGTCCTTGCTGTGTACCACGTAGATCCGTCTTCTTTCCAGGCAGGCAGTGCGGTAAACCTCACAGTGGTTCTCATAGAATCTGCCGTCTGAGCCGCACACCGGCACGAAGGAGGGCCGGCATTTTTCCTGGCAAACGCACTCTGCGCGGCCAGTTTCTGCCATTAGCACACATTGTCGACCCCGACCACAGTAGGTCCTCCGACAGGGGTCTCCATCCGGATCAGACAGGGCTGGAAGAGCAAGAGAGAAAGGGGCTTTTATATTAAGAAAGAAAGCCAGAGTGTATGCCTTCATAAAATCGTATGAGAGGGGGAAACTAGCAATTTTTACTTGCATATATGAATCGGAAAGAGTTACAAAGGCAGAGATAGAGATCAGCTGAATTTACAAAAAGCAAAAATGAAATAGATTTGTCTCTCCAGCACAGACAGACAAAGACACGAGTATTGCTTTCTCATAGATTTGTGCTGCTTAAAAATAACATGGCCAAAATTCAAGGACAGTTCTCATGTAGTGTGAGATTCTGAAGAACTTAGATAATCACTGACAAATCCAATGCTTGAACACAAATATGTTTTCAAATAAATGAATCAAAACCAAATTTAAAAAAAAAAAATCACATTAATTCTCATTTAAAAAAATACAATATTAGATATGTGGTGCAGAATAAAACGAATCAAATATGTATTGAGGAAAACACATTTGCATGGATCATACAGTAGGCACCAAAATTAGAAAAACCGTAAACCAATGACAAACACCTCCAAACGTCATGGCAATTATCACACTTTTTTTTTTTTAACACAGTCTAACTCTCTACAGCTCAAACTGCAGGCTGCCCTTATCAACACCTCTCAGCAATCATTTGCACATACACGAGCACATGTGCATACAAACATACCAAGGTGTATATGTATATATATGTACTTGAGCATATAAGGGGCACTGAAAATGTAAGTAGAGTTTCAACATTCTGCCTTAGCTATTTTGTTGCCTATTAACACAAATGCACTCACTACTCACCCTCTTCCTTATAACAACTCCTTGTGTCATCTCCTGACCTACACACATATGCAGGGACAAATGCACACAGCCATCACCACTGTAACCACTCACTGCCTAGGGCACCTTGCTTCTTCTTCTTCTCACTGATTTAATCTATCTGCACTTAAAGGAAGTCAAAAAGCTGCTGATTCAGCCAGATGCTCCACCTTGGATTGATGTTTCCTGACTCTGGAGCCTGACCTCTGGCCCATGCTCCGTGGGGTTATTACAGTGAAAACGAGATTCTCTAAAAGGTACAAGCAAGGAATTTGCTGCCTCACAACCTCATCTGGCAAATGCCAGGGGAATATATTAAACATAAAAACGCCAGATCCCTCCTAGAGTTTACATGTTTTTTCATGCGGTCGTGAGAGCGCCCAATTAATTATAGGCAAACATGAAACTCTCCTACGCAAGCACCCACAGTGTTGAATTTATTGGCAGAGGCTTAACTTTAGGGTTTATCTGCAAGATGATAAAGATTCATTCTGTAGTTATATTAAGCATTTTACAACAAAAATGAGTAAAACATTTGATATAGATGAGACTTGATTTTTTGAGTAATTAAGTAAATAAGTAAAATTTATTTATATAGCACTTTTTAAAACAAGAAGCTATTAAAAAGTGCTTCACATGGGAATATAAAAAACAAAACAACATATTACACATGAACATTACCCAAATGCCTTTCTAAACAGATGTGTTTTAAGCCATGTTTTAAAAGAAGCCACAGAGTCAATGGTGCGTAGCGGGGGAGGTAAACTGTTTCACCGTATTGGAGCTAGGGTTTGAAAAGCGCGATCCCCTTTTATTTTCAAATGGGACCGTGGAATAGTCAGAAGACCACTATCAGTGGATCTAAGGATCCGGTTTGGAGAGTAGGGCTGAAGAAGCTCAGTGATATAGGTGGGGGCCTCTCCTTGTAAAGACATAAACGTAAAAGTGAGGATTTTAAACTGATATCTGTACCCAACCGGAAGCCACTGCAAGGATTTTAACATGTGAGTGATATGGGAGAATTTATTACTTGGACCGCTTGAAAGCAATTTAAGGAAGCCTTAGACAGACAGGAAAAGAGTGTGTTACAATAACCGGGAGGAGATGAAGGCATGGACAAGCATCTCCATTTCACCTTTGGTGACAATAGTCCTAAGTTTAGCAATATTTCTTAAATGAAAAAAGCAGGAGCGGGTCACAGACTTGATATGAGTATCAAAAGACAGAGATTGATCAAAAATTATTCCAAGATTCTGAACAGTAGCTTTTGTCGAGGAAGAGAAAGGACCAATTGACTAATTTGGGGCTTGATACTCTCTGGAGCAAGAATTAAACACTCAGCCTTGTCTGCGTTCAGCTGCAAAAAATTGTTCAATTTCCTTAAGACAGTCCATTAGAGTGGATAATTTGTCAAATTCCCAAGGTTTAAAGGAGATGTACATCTGCATACAGATGTTAGGAAATAATTATGAAACCATTAATGATACGGCCCAAAGGAAGCATATATAATGAAAATAACAAGTGGCTTAAAACCAATCCTTGTGGGACTCCGCATGAAATTTTTTACTACATCTGACCGGAAGTTTCCCACTGAAACTAAAAGTGTTCTATCAGCCAGAAATGAGGTGAACCACTTTAGGACAGATCCAGATATCCCTACCATATGAGTTGAGTTATTATTTTATATGGAGACCACTTCATTCACCATAAGAGCAATTTGGAAAACCACAGAGGGAAACTACATGGCAGAATTAGCCTCTAAGAACATTATAGGACTTCCAGTGTAGGTAGGAGACATTCAAGCCAAAACTTGTTCTGACAGCTAGTCAGTGCCTGTGAATGCAGATGAATCTGAAATTCCATTTTGTCTACTGGTACTAACAGATTTTGCATATCCAAAAGCACCAATCAGTTTATGGAGATCAGCATAAGATAAGAACTTCTGAACCATCCTTTTGGTTTCTGTTAAAATATAAAAATGTCAAGAACTGGTAGGAGATTAGGAGTCCCGCAGCCATTACAGGCCTACGGCGGGTGTTTATCAGTTAAAACACTGTTCTAAGCTCTCACAAAAATGAAGTTTTGGCATTAAAGCAAAGCTTTATAAGCCCTAATTGATCCTGCTGTTTCTCCTATTAAAATTGCAAGCATTTTGTGCCTCTTGTTTACCTTTGAAGTCAACAAGCTCTCTTATTTGCCATGGAAACCAGGGCAAACCATAAACGACATGACTGTTCACTGCAACAAACTGCTTGGCATTAATAAATTCAGTGTAAGGTAATTCAGGTAAGAAAGAAAACAACACTGGAAAGGAACGATAATTCTAGCATCTAAAAAAAAGTCTAAAAACTCTAAAGTCACTGTCAGAAGGATGAGTTGCTCTTAAAAGAAAATAATAGATTTAGTAGCCATTGTGTTCATGCAGTTTTGAGGTTGAGTCAGTCGGGATGCTGAGAAGGGGTCAACTTTATTATCCCTCTCTTGAATAAGGCTAAAAACCATACTGGCTTAACTTAAAAGAACCCAGTCCACGCTCTTATATTCAAACTACTGAAAAGAGAAATTGAATTTGCCTCCAGTATAATCATATCTCAACTCTCAGCATATTCAATAATAGAGGTAATGCGCTGTTGTCGGAGGACAAAAGTCCCTTAATTGCATAAAGGAGATTTGGGGGCCAATGCACAGAGGAACACAAGCTCACACACACACACACACACACACACAAACACGTACATTAACACACCGGCACCCTCCTACTCACTTTTAGGTGTTAGTATGTAAGCAAACATACACTCTATAGCAGCGGTCTCCAACCTTTTTTACGCCACGGACCGGTTTATGGCCGACGATATTTTCACGGTCCGGCCTTTAATGTGTCGCGGATAAATACAACAAAATAAAACTAGTACCGGTACCGAAAAAAGAAGATTTATTCATAACACACGCGAAAAGACCCAGGAAAACCGAGTTAACAATCAAAACAATAACAAAATAACGCTGAAAACCGATAAAAACCCTGAAAACCATACATTTTACACCTGAGCCTCAACTCTCGCGGCCCGGTACCAAACGACTCACGGACCGGTACCGGTCCGAGGCCCGGGAGTTGGAGACCGCTGCTCTATAGTCACTGTCTAATATCCAGCTTCTGTGCTTGCAAACACTGGAACATGGTCAAATACGAGCACACAGAAATGCTGCTGAAATCACTGAACCTTATGTGAACAGAAATAATGATTAACAGAACAAATAAATCACAGTAACTACTGTGATAGTAGCAGTTTAGGATTTTGAAATGTGTGACCACCTTTTTCTGTCCATATATGACATATTCTTGTCTAAACCTGGAATTTATTAATAGAAAATAACTGGTGGAGTAATCAGTAATAAGCATTTTCGATATTAGCAGTTAAGCACAGCCCACAGGTAGGTGCAGCCTGACCTGACTTATTACTTTGTCTACTTCTTTATCATAATTAAGTATTGGGAATCAAACTAAGTTGCAGCTTGGGGGCGTGCCAGGTAAGTACCCCGATGGGAGTGTGAGGGGGATGGAGAGAGTGAAGACAGACTCAATATCCAGTTTACTAATTGTTCTGCGTGTCTCGGCAAAGCATCTGTGGGAAATGCAAAATATCCCAGCTCCCCTGCGACCTTGCTGTTCATGTCAAGGTCAGGGACGATTACAAGATCGTTTGTATTCTCCAAGCATGAGAGATTAAATGCTTAGCAACAAACATCCAGTGGCTGTTATCCACTGGCGCTGGTTCTTCCTTCTTCGTCTTCCCCTAGCTCTCTCCCCTTCCGTCCTCTTTCTTCTTTTCCCATTTTGTTCAGAGAACATAGTACATGAACAGCTGCCGCTCAAACAACAGAAACAATAGTGCCCAAAAGTTACATGTACAATACGCAAGCTGTCTGACATTTAGCTAATTCGTAGCACTCGCATTCATCCTCACCATAAGTTCTTTTGTCTCACTCTCTTTTGGACCACGTTGGTTGCAATTGTGGCTTGCTTAAGAGGCTAAAAATGTCATTTGATAATCCTTCCTGTTTAAGCCGCTGGCACAGTACATATAAATGGCTCTTACAAGATGAAGCTTTTTTATGGTGCCAAGACAATACCATGCTGACCATACTGCTTCAAGCCTTTCTATCCTGTCACTGCAGTTTTTTGTTGATTATTCTTCATCTTCCTTTTTTTCCCCCTCTCTATTTCACTGCATGTGTATGTGTCTCTGTCTTTGTTTCCTCACTTTCTCTTTGTCAATATCTTTCTAAACTGGGCCTCAGAGAAACTGAAACCAGACATTGTCCACTATAATGACAGATTTCCTGTGCATGTTTTACGAGAAGCACTGCTGATAATTACATAGGAACATAAGGGACTGGGATGCGGTGGTAAGACTATTTTGGCTTATCTCCCTGACATTTTATGATAATCCAACATAAGTTTCCTCCTTTATTCCCCTTTTATGCAAGCCTAAGTGGATGAGAGCATAACTGGAAGCACAGCATGACTGACTGCCTTTTCATTTGTCGGGAAAAGCTACAATCTTGTCAGTCTCAGCCCTTACTGAATCATTTTGAAAAAGCTATTGGTAATTTGAATCCACAGTGAGGCATATAATGTATGTGCAGAGCGCACTAGCATAAAGAACACAGCGAGTGTGCGCGCGCACACACACACACACACACACACACACACACACACACACACACACACACAGAGAAAGACAGAATATGTCACTTCACTCTGGAAGCAAAGTACTTATGTCTAAGCCCTCGCTCTATTTAGCAACTAAAATATGCCTCAATTTATTTATACCTGAGGCTAGACTCTCAAGCTCTTTAAATTCCTTTAACATTTAAAGGCAATCACAATAAACATTATTTATTTTGTATTTAATCCAGCTCCACGGAGGCTAGTTTGTTGTTTTTTTTTGATACATTTTCCTTGGAGAGACAGAGGGACACTGTAAGAGCTTCTTAGTAATTAGACTAGAAGAATATTTGCCCTGCTGATGTGGGACTCACTGCCTGCAGCACTACAATGTCATAAACCACCTTGATCCATGGAAATCTGCTGCAGTCACAAACCCATACAGACACAAAGCGTTTTCTCTTTTTTCCCTGCCAGCAGACAGCTTCCGTTTTGTGATCGAGCCACTAAAGTGCCGCCGTCTTTTTAATTCAAGTGTTGCATGAGTGTAGCATACATGTGCATGTAAAGGGCATGTGGATGGAGCACTTGTTTATTTGAGTTGTGCCGTCCAGGAAATGTACAGTCACATCTGCTGATCCTACAGATCAATCTGTTTGCTCTGAAGCAGCTGTAGATAATTAAATATTGAGACGCGCCGTCAAACACTGTCTCCCCTGTTCTGCACAGTTGGACAAAGCTATTCTGACATGCACACCAAGCTGGAATATCAATGGACAGCAGCGGCCCTCGGTGTTAGGTGAGATACTCACAGATAAGCACAAACCTGTCAGTTTAACTGCACTGTACCCAAAATGATGTTTTCTTGTTTTAGTACAGAAAGTAGAATGCAAACAAGCAGAGGAAAATTTTGTTTAGATTACACGGATATTCAAGGAGCATCTTTTGTTGCCTCCACCCCATTAAGCTCTAAATGTGTCCTTTGGCCTAGCGGTAATACTACACTTGACAAGAGGACTGATTCATCCGGCTTCCACATCAGACTCCATAAAATGACAACAAAGTGCTTTACACATCCAGTCATCCACCCATTCAAGCACACATTCACACACTGGTGATGGCAAGCTACATTGTAGCCACAGCCACCGCCACCCTGGGGCGCACTGACAGAGGCGAGGCTGCCGGACACTGGCGCCACCGGGCCCTCTGACCACCACCAGTAGGCAACAGGTGAAGTGTCTTGCCCAAGGACACAACGACCAAGACTGTCCAAGCCGGGGCTCGAACCGGCAACCTTCCGATTACAAGGCGAACTCCCAACTCTTGAGCCACGATCGCCACATAAAGTTCTACAAGATCACAAATCTTATGGCAAAACAGAAATAAAATAAAAAAATAGACTGTCAAAAGGTTAAAAACAACCTATTTTTAAGATATGAAGTGTGTTTCCTGCGATTGGGTGTTGTCTTTACTGTGCCACCTTCAGTATTGATAATTTTAAATATCAGACACAGCACATGAAAAACCAACCACAGACACAGACTGAGAATCTCAGCTGAAGCATCTCCCAGAACTGAACAGGTTCTTGTGCATTAACTGAAAATAAATTTCGCCTCCATTCTGCGCAGCCACACAAGCCTGGGGTTGAGATCTGGTCGGTCAGCCAGTGAAATTTGTCCCCTTAGATATGTTGGCGACTCGTCCGTCTTTAGCCTGTGGCTACACAGTGTAGATGAGGTTGATCGACAGTTTCATTTAAACCTAGTGGTGTTTTTATCAGAACAAAAACTGTTTCATATCAAAAGGAGACATCATCAACAAACAATGAGGTCAAGAAAAAAAATATATAAATAAATACACTGAAAATCAAATAAATAAACAGAATAACAAGGACAAATGTCTAAAAAGAATAATTAATCTAAATGACCACTGTCTGCTTTAAGTAATCCATATTGTATTATTATGTCTTATTTATCTATAATAAGCACAAAGTCATCCAGGAACAAAACTGTTCATGACACCAAATGTCAGCAACAGCACTTTGATGCCTCAATATTTAAATATTGCCCCCAAAAATCAGCAGCAAGAGAGCATCCAGAATTAGACTAAGCCCCATTTTCCCAAACATGTTTTGAGAAAACAGCCTTTAATAGCACAGAAATTAACAGACTTGCTCTCAGGTAATGATATAACATGTTAATCATCTCTTCAGACAATCAGGACTAAATCTCGATAAAACTCTAACAAATGCTGATATTAAACAGTAACAACTATGTAAATTCAAATTATTGATGTGCCTATGTGCAGTTTCAAGACAGATTATTACCAATAATTATTGCCGTAGTTTGTAAACAATATGGCAGATCTTTTTAATCTAACTGCAAATGTCTAAATCTTGAGACATATTTTTAGATAAAAACTTCTTTTTGTTTGTTTTACTACAAGAATGACATTACATGGTTGCAACAAGCGACTGACTTCAGTATTGATTAATCTTTTGACATTTTATTTCATATTGTCTCGCTTCATATAACTAAAAGTTCAAATAACCCAGTTTCAATTCACATGCGACAAGCTAATTAAAGGATCAAGCCTTCCTGTCTAGGCTGAATATCAGCTTTTGCTTCTCTATCTTTCTCACAGAGAAGAAGAATAGACAAAGGACAAATTTGCCCTAGTGATGGGAATCGTTTAAATCTATGTTGTTATTAATGTTGTAATTCCATTTCACGTTAGGCAAACATGGATCATTTTCATGGTAATCCTTCTAATAGCTGTTGAGATAATTCAGAAAGGACCAAAGACTGACACAGACTGAAAAACCCTCATGTCTGAGACTGACAATGAAACAACTGCAGTAAAAACCTCTAAGCGAAGTAACTTTAGATAATAATTACAGTTAATTTACACTCACTGCCAAAGCCATTGTTCTCTTTTAAATGCTACAAATCTTCCATTACCTCCATGACCTCTTTCTAAATGGCAGGTTAGTCATTACCTTGGCGATCTCTACATTTGAACGAGAGGCATGGCACTTGAACTTAAATGTTACACAGCAACAAAATGAGGCTTAAATGCAGTAGCCACCTCCCAAACGCAAAGACAGCATCACCGTATGAACACAAAGAAAACTAGAGACTACAATTATGACTAATGTGCCAGTTAAACAATATCATGTGGTTGCTATTTAAGTGCTAAAACTATAAATCTAAATCTATGAAGCTAGAAGTGGACGTTCATTAAAAGGCTCCTTTAAAGACTGGTTCCAACAAATGTAAGCATAAAGACCTTTGCCAACAAACTTTTAAGAGGAGTTAACAACCCTCAGCATAAATCAAATCTGCTATCCATGATGCAGCGCACAGCAGCCTGCTTTAAAATGCAGTTACATAAAAGTAGAGGCTAAGAATTATAGGCTTTTCCATGTTCATAAACTTGTATCAGGAAACTTTGATAGCATATTTTTTTACAAGGTCATCCAAGATGCCTGTGAAGGTTCTCAGTCATCCAGGTCATCGTAGTCTAAGGAGCTTGGAAAGACTCTCCACCTTTTGACCTTAGAACTGAAGAAGCTTCTCGGATGAGAGGTGAAACGTCTTCAAGCAACTCAAAGAAGTCCAGACGCTTTTCTTTCCAAGCTCCTTAGACAAGGTCATCCAACATTAAAAAATGAACCCTGAATACATCTGTGGCATCCCAAAACACTAATGGAGGAGAAACTTCCCGTGATTTCTGAAGAGGCATGGCTGATGATGAAACTAAAGGACGCAGTGATTAAGGGTGCTTACTTATCACACCCCGACTCGGTGTTTCTCTCGTTCGCCCTCTATTTTTAGTTTATTTTTAGAGATTGTTGCAAGATTTAAAACTAATTGCGCAAAAAGATGTTCTGGTCAATTCTTCTGAGGTCGCTTATGATATGCTGGGAGACATGTAAATAGCTTCTTTAGTCATAGACAGTATATATAAGATGACCATAACCGGAGGGGTAGAAAACTGAAACGAGCTTAGATATGTCTTAAACCTGTGTTTTTTTTCCCAGCAGGGGGCAGTTCCATTGACTGCAGAAAATGGGACTGACTCTCACTTAATTTAATACCTAATTAATCACTTTTCTAATTAGCCAGTTATTACAGTTTAAAAAAAATGATGGTCCTAATTAGAGTAACACTGAATAATGCATGGTATACTTTAGCACGTGGCTACCGTGTGATTGACAAGTTGCTATCTTGTGGAGAATGTGGACATCCTCCTCTGCCGAATGACATTTCTTTTTAGAAAATTGAAATAGCCACCTTATACATGTATTATAAGCATATAGAAGACATTTCTACAGTGACAACATAGATGGGAAACTGCTGGTGGGCTATTACTTCAGCAGTACAGGACTACATTTCTTGTATGGAAGCTTGTTTAGAGAAGTTATTATCTCATATTTTTGAGTTATTTTCAGCTTTTGACACAAGGATTTCATCATTTCTAAAACCAGCAGCTGATGCTGATGCTACCAGAAATTACATACCTTCACAGAGTTTAATGATTGGCAGTGCTAACTTTAAATTTCAAGTTATTTTCTCGAAATTTGGAGATTTTCTTCCTGTTAAAAGGGAGTTTTTCCTTCCCACTCTCTATATTATTTTAGGGTCTTTACAATAGAGAGCACTTTGAGGCAACTGTTGATATTAATTGAATTGAAAAAACAAAACTAAAACAACAACATTTTTTTTCAGTGATGGAAATAAGCTCCCATAATTGTCTGTCTCTCATATTAGTAGACTGCAGAGGTATGTTTCAGGGAAATAAAGCAAAGTGATATTATAATTGAGTAACAGCACAGGGAGCAGGCTGACCTGCCCTCCACAGACAAGTATATTCAATGTGATCCTGGGAGGAAATGTCACAAGACTCGTGTGGCTAGTTCAGCTGATAGGTCTTTATTGATCTTGTAATTCCCGTGTACGTGCACCTGCTCCATTAAGGCCCTCAGATCTCTTGAAAGAGAGACCTTCAAGAGCCAGGCGCCTGCTGCTGCTTGTACATTTACCAATTGGTCGTACATGATCCTCAACATATCAGGTAGTTGAGAAATATTTTTCTTTTTTAGATATTTGTGGGTAGTTTTGGGGGGCAGGTGAAAAAATTACCCATTTGAGTGACAATTTGCTTCTTAGCTTATGCAGCTGATGTTAAAACTTGATTAGCTTTTCTGCTCTTCTGTCTGAAACCTTTTTTTTCCTTTTACTCCTGGATAATTCATGTTTTTTTTTTGTATTCATTGAGCCTTTTTCAGCATCACAATGGGGGCTGAAGCCACAGTTTCCACACATACTCTTAAACAAATTCTTCAAACAGCACATATATAATAAAATAGCCAGTTTTCAACTAAGGCCGGCTCATGTTTTGTCTGGGAGAAATGGATAGTGACTACCCACAGTGCATGAAAATGAATGCAGAAAAATAAACACAAAGTAACTGACAAATGCATAAGGACATAAATAGCTAGTGAGCCATGTGAGAGAATGTCTTACAGCACAGGAAAACTACTGTGAGACCAGAGTGAGCAGGAATTCACGCTAGGTAGCCGTCAATCTCATTGTCACATTCGTTATGGTATGGCAGGTATCTCTTTCCCACCCAGTGGGCTGCCTTCCCACGGGATATAAAAAACTTTTATGAGTGAGGAAAGGCTTTTTTGTGAAGGGATAAATTTCTGATGCACCCACTGGCCATCCCTTAATAATTAATTGTAAAGATATCTAGATATTAGAATGATTGTTTGGGATATCAATTTATTTAAATTCATATAATTAGCATCACTACAGTTCTACATACTGGGTTACAAACGCTAATTACACTTACAATGAGAACGAATATTTCTTTTTCCAATTCTACTGACAAATATGGCCCTGCTGTGATGAAATGCCTTAACTGAATTCAGAACCTCATTAAATTATGTGTTAGGTTGTATGTAAAAATCTGGTTTTGCATCCATATTCATATAGTTTTAAAAATTCACACAGCAGCAATCTACATTGAATACAAACTAGCCGAGTGTCACGCTTTGTTCATGAAAACAACTGACAACAACTACTACCTGCACACCATCTGTTCCAACATCCCGAGGGCTGATATAAGGATATGTGAGTGGTTCACATGTCTGCATGTGTCTGTCGTTAAAAAAAAAAGTACACCAAAAGGTCCAAAGAGTTCTCATTGATTGATCTGAGACTCAGTGAAGCAGATTCACACAGTCTGCTATATTATTTACAGCAGCACTCCCACTGCTGCACCTACAACTACAGCAATATAGGTCTTGCGCATCAGTCCTCTTCAGCTGCCACACTTATATTTCCACATTAATGGCCAAGGATGAAATAAGCTCTCAAATGTAGTTTTTTTTTCTGCAGTAGGTCTGAGCAGGCATGTAAGTGTGGGGAGAATAATCTCAGTCTTCTAGTAAAAAAAAGGAGAAAAGGAAAAAAGAAATCATTGAGTTTGTGTGCCAGCACACGTACACGTATGTGTGAAATTTGCTGTGCCCTCCATTGTATTTAAATATATTTTCCATTATTAAAAATACAGTTAGTCATAGCTGTATAGCTTTCCCATGTACACTCCATCCTTTTATCATCAGCAGCATCTTAATCCCTTTGATCCATCTTCAGCCTCATCTCACTCTCACCTCTCAGCATTTATCTCTCTATTTATACATCTCTCTACAATAAATACTGTATTTTCTGCTGACACCACACCTGCACCTCCCTCACTGCAGGGCTCCAGGAGCACAGAGACCCAGCACCCACGACGGCTTTGCTCCTATAGCCAAGATGACTAATAACCCCTGCAGGGCAAGAGGCTGCAAAGTTGAGGCACAAAGGTGCACCGTGTGTTGGGCTTCCCCTGCTTAATGCTCTTTTTATACAGTGACAGTGTTGTCATTAAATCCACTGTGTTGGAGGTAGAACATTTCTGGCCAGAGCAAGATTCTTAACGAAGAGCAATGAAATATCAGCGGGCTGGGCTTATAAAGAATTCATTCTTTTTATTCGGTGTTATAAAGCACTGCAGCATAGTTCAGTAGATAATTCAGTTGAGCATTAAAGATGTACTAATGAGGTTTGTAATTACTGTCTTTAAATTTGGTATTTCACCCTGGCTTTCCACAAGGTAAAAAGGCATAAAACCACATTGCAAAAAAGTAATTTATTGCAAAATTCTTTAAAGTGTAAAAGGGAAAAAAGAACCAGGTGAGGTGGTTAGGGCATCTTACTAGGATGCTGACTTTGTTCAACCTAGTGAAGGGTTTAAGGCATGTCCTGCAGGGAGCCCCCAGGGCAGCCCTAGGACACACTGGATATAGCTCAGTGTCCCTTGAAAGAGGTAGCTAGGGGGGCGTGACTGAGTCTCAGCTTGCTGCTTAGACTACTACCCCTGTGACCCAGACCTGAATAAGTGACAGAGGAAGGAAGGAAGGAAGGAAGGAAGGAAGGAAGGAAGGAAGGATGGATGGATGGATGGATGTTAAACATGGCTTTCGTTTAAGACCACATCAAACAAAAACTCAAATTCTAACCAACAATGTACCAACAATAATATCTGAAGATGTTTACAGTTACATACTGTATATCTCTTTAAAGAAAGTATTTGCCAAAGCAACTTATATAGAGCGTGTAGTTTATAATACAAATCCTGTGCCCTATTGTGCATTTACAGTCTATGTGGGATGGAAGTAATATAAAAGTAATATATTTGTGTTGATTATACTGAAGAAAAGAGCCAGGGCGACAGATCTATTTTTAACAGAATATTTCTGAAAACAATTCAAAGCACAGAGGAATAAAATGAGTGACATTGTGGGTACATAGATGATGCTTGGAGATTAAAACTATTATTGTTTTAAGCATACGGGACAGAACTGTCTCGCCAAAGCCTCCAGTCTGGCCCCTGGGTGGCTTTGCTTATGTTGAAATTGTAGCGAAGTCATTAATAATTATACTTTTTTAAATAAAGGTCAGTGATATTCCTGCAAGCATAACTGCACAGCAGTAGAGATGTATCAGCATTCAAAAGCAATTCTAGATTTCAAGTTATTTGAGTCATAAATAAGTGAAATACTAATAATGCAAAATTTCAGTATTCTTATCAGGGGATCTATGAAGGCACAGCATGTAAAGTTATTGTACCTCTGTAGATCCACTGTAGTGTGTAAACTGCAGTGGATACATATTGAAACATACTGATGAAACTGCCATATTTTGTGATTGAGACATCTCATTCATTTGTAAGCATTTCAATAGATCACTTCAGAAGGTACTTCAAATTCAAAGCAGCTTTACTTATGTGACCCTTAACAAGCTTGAAGCATTTCAAATGCAACTCAACTGTAGAAGTGCCAACTAAAATATTTTTCACATGAACATTGGGCTGGGAAATTACGCTGTTTATTTGTGTATATATTTTAAAAAAAAAAAAGCATCTTAAGAAATGATACAAAATATAATACGTACAAGAGAATACAAAAGCCCCACGTTGTCATTGTACATGTACAATGACAATGAAGGATATAGATAAAACCATGTGTTGTTTACATGCGCTGGACGTGTGCCATTTTTTATCAGTTTGCTTTGCCAGCTCCTCTGCGTGACACATGGAGAAGGATTCGCTTCTCACATTTCTTTCCTTTTTCCCCAGACAAAAGCCATGTGTTTCAAACCAGGGACCTTTCACGTGTGATTCAAATGCGATAACCACTACGCTACAGAAACTGTGCAATGCGCAACCAGCATTTGAATAAAATTAATCTTATCAAGGGGACTTTTGGCTTGGCATACAAGAAAGACTCAAAAGGGCTACACTATTATTACAAATCACCGAGCGTCCCCCAGGTAATGAAAGTCCTGCTTGACAGAAGCTTTCTCTTCACGTTATCTCAAGCTCTGCACTTAAATATGGGTACAGATGGAGTGCAGGATATACGCATGTAGAATCAGTGTAAAACATATGTGCAGGTACAGATCCAATATGTTCTCTATTGACTTTCTCAAGCCTTTTTATTTACATAAATAGATAAAAAAAAAAATTTTCAGCTAACACTAGCAACTGGCTCCGGTGTTTCTTTTTCATTTATTTCCAAATGTGTTTCTCGCTCAAACACACAAAAAAGTTTAAGTGCTTATCACTGAGGCTGGAGATACAGTTGTACTTCTGACAACAAGATTGTAATGCAATGAAGAAATTGCAGTTTATATCAAAGTTACCATAGTGCAGATGCAGCTAGCGTGCACTAACGAGTAAAGGCAACATAATAAAGATGACAAGAGGAAACTAGTGGCTGGGAAGCGTGGCAGGCTTTCCCACACATTTACAGAGGCAGCATTAATCTGATGTTAATGGTATTGGGCTGTAGTTACAATATACCTGACAGCATATGAACAAGCAGGGCTTGCTTGTTTGCAGTTACCTTGCAAGTGTAATTTGTTGAAAATATGTTTACTGAATTGACACAATGGACATTCAATTACCTGCAGCTTTACACTCTTAAACACTCTTCAAGAATGTGTTGTGATTGCATTGTGTATACACTAATATGATACGTATGTATGAATGTTTAACTGTCAGAGAGAGAGAGAGAGATCCATTTGCTTTGCAAGAATTGATTCAACTAGTCAAATATATATATATATATATATATATATATATATATATATATATATATATATATATATAGAGAGAGAGAGAGAGAGAGAGAGAGAGAGAGAGAGAGAGAGAGAGAGAATTTAATTAAATCTTGTTAGATTATAAAAGAGCTCACAGAGAAGGTTTCTTCAAATGTGAATAAAAAAAATCACAGAGATGTGTTTTTGTAGTTCCAACAATGAAGTTGATACACAAACGGAGAAGAATGAGAACGAGAAGAGAGGGAGAGATACAGAAGTTGGAAGATGCTAAAGACAAATCTACAAGACTAAAATCGAAGAATCAACATAAAGATAAAAGCCTTTCCAAATGCTCGGGGGATCTGTAACAGTATACAGGCTTTAAAGTCTCACCATGAAACATAAAATATGGTTTAAAAAGTGCACTGCAACCTACAGAGTGGAAAGCTAAAGTTTTAAAAGCAGAGCTCTCAAAGCCTTTCGACAGTAAGGGCCATGCGAGGGCACTTGCTTCTGCCAACTGAGTCATGGTGTTTGTTATGGAACAAACTCACTTTATAAAAGCAGCTCTTGCTGGGCAAGTAGATTAAAGGTAAATTACCACCAAAAGCTAAAAAGCAGATGAAAAAAAGCCAAGTATGTCAAAAAGCCATTCACTTAAAGTAAAACTATGAAACAGCATTTGCGAAGTAACAAAAAAAAAGTCCAATAATAATGTGAGCATTGTGGAAAGTGAAGAACACAGAGAACTACAAAGAAATGTATCTATATTCTTTTATAAAGTGAAGGTGGGTTCGAACAAAAATGATGACACTACTCCTTTTTACCAAGACTGCCTCTGAATGAGAATTTTATTAGTTCAATCTGTTTCACCTGTTTACTACAAAATCTCTAAAATGTGTTACTTGTTTCCCTACCTTGGACATGTGGAATCAAACTCTTTCAGACATGTTTATGTAAAATAACTGAAATCTTTTCTGAATGTGTCCTGAGTAGCCTAATTTATAACGTTATTTTTACAATTAGAATGCCCACTGCCTCAAACAAAGATGCAAGGAGTAGAGATAGTGAAGGTAGATAAGTTGAAATACCTCAAATACATCCAAAGCAACTGAAAGTGCGTGAAAAAGAGAGTGCAGGCAGATTGGAGTGGGTGGAGTGTCAGGCGTGATGTGTGACTGAAGTATAGCAGCAAGAGTGAAAGGGAAGGTTTACAAGATGGTAGCGAGACCTGCTATGATGTATAGCGTGGAGATGGTGACACTAGCAAAAAGACAGGCAGTGAAGCCGGCGGTGGCGGAAATGAAAATACGTTTTCATCGGGGTGACCAGGATGGATAGCATTTGAAATTACTACATCAGAGAGACAGCTCAGGTTGAGTGGTTTGAAACCAAAGTTAGAGAGGCAAGGCTGAAAGAGTTGGACATATGCAGGATAGACAGTGTTTATGCTGGACAAAGGATGCTGAATATGGAAATGCCAGGCAGGAGACAAAGAGGAAGACCTCAGGGTAGATTCATAGTAGTGAAGGAGGACGTACAGTAAGGGGGATAGGGAGATGGAAGCGGGGGATAGGGAGATGGAAGCGGGTGATCGGCTGTGGTGACCCCTATAAGGAGCAGCTAAACGAAGAATGCCAGCTGTCTTAAACAAATTGGCAATGTGGAGTTTAGGATAACCTAACATGTATAATTTCTTGTATGTTGTTCATTCACCTTCAGTTCTTTGAACCGATCTGGATGCCAGTCTTTTAGGTGCTTTGCTAAATTGGAAGCATTTCCTCCTGTGGTTTGAAAAGCACGATAGCATCTTTTGTGTACAGCCTTTTGTGAATCGGTTATCACCTGACGTGTACTGCCTTTCTTATCAGGACTGAGCTATCGCAACGGCTACACGAGCTGCCATCTTCTTCCTTTGTGCCATGTGTAATGTTTTCTGTGCTTGTGTGGACTCTTCTTCTTTTCTTCTTCCTCAGCATGTAAGGATAGACTAGAACATTTTTAACATTGGAATATATAAACAATGAAATGGATTTCAAAGCATAAATGTATCATGTGAATGTTTTATATTATATAAATATACAGTAATTAGAGCCAGTTGGACATTTTTGGATGTTTTCCATTTGTTAAAAAAATAATGTAATTGATTTTTTTTCGGAGAATTTTGAGAACTATTATGCCATTAGAGTCTAAACATTAAAATGCGCGATTACAGTGATAATTAGTTCACAGGTGATGTTTTTGATGAGTGCATTCACATTCATGACCACCAGTAACCTCAGTACACACCTGCTGAAATAACTGCTGAGCCATGCAGGTAAAAACAGAACCACAAACGGAACAGACCAGAATTAGAAGTATTGAATAATACATCAACACTTATTCCCTCTTATACAACTGACAGGTCTAATGTTTAAATGATGGTTTGCCTCAAGGTACCCAAGAGGCATCATGGAGAAAACAGTCTGATTTCCCCCCCTATTTGGGATTGAATCAAGAGGGAATAAAAAATATATGTAAGAAAAAAAAAAGCAAAGGACAAGTCTGGCACTCAGATGAAAAAACAGAAAAAAAGCAAGAACAGGAATCTAATGAATAAATAAAAGAAAACAAAAAGAAATTGGCATCTAAAATAGGCACCAAGCACTGCCCAGAGAGAGACGTTCAGTGGGCAATGTCATCAGTGCTGCTGTCGGGTTTGCTCTGTGGTCAGAAAGGCTGGTGTGGTAGTGACAGCTGGCTGTCATCACTCCAAAATGGAAGGGAGACAGCAGGACAGGAGAACAACAAAAAAAAAAAGGAGCAGTGAACAAAGAAGATGAGTGGTGCGGCAAATCTCCATTACGAGTTAGCGCGGATCGCACCGTGCGTGGGGCTGCACGGCGTCAATGCGTAGCTCGTTAATGCATTAGCCCCACACATGGGCAGATCTCGCTAACTGAGATGCGCCGTGTTAATGCGGTTATGGCGTTAACGTCATTTTAATGAGATTAACGCTGACAGCACTAATATTTATTTATAAGGAACAATTGGTTCAGCAGTATCACAATGGTCTCTCGTTCCAGATACTTTACTGTAAACTTTATTTGATGTATTAATAACACAACAGCCTTCTGCATATACATATAACTGAGAAGAAGTAAATTAGGTGGAGCAAAATGATGAGGACAGAGAGCGAAGACATATTTTTGGAACAATCTGCAGCGCAGATAAAAGATGATGAAAAGTGGAAGGAAACCAGAGAAGAGTGAGGCTGAGGTGAATTACAAATCATTAAATAGACCCAAAAGTTGAGAACAGGAGGAAGGAAAGATAATGCAAGAGGGTGACAGACATGAGCAGGCGAGGTGTGAAGGTGGGAGGAACAGAGGAAAGGGCGAAGTAAACACGGAGAAAGCATAGCGAGTGCTGAGGAAATCGGACAAGGAGAAAGCGGCATGGGGGAGGGGAGGCTGGAGGGCAGCTGGTAAAATGAATGGAATCCAAGCATCTGAGGGACCACCACTGAGCGGTCGGCGTGTGTTTCTGTGTGAGATTTATGAGGCACAATGCGGTGACAAAAAGAAACAGCGAGTGGGGACAGCAGAATTAAGAGTAAGAGAGACAGAAATTTTGAAAAGAAAGAGAGGTGGATCTAGACCAGTGTGTACAGGATTAGGGATTTAGGGCTTGTTGGAGCTGCCAGCGTGTTTACACGAGGCCACAAATGTGTCTTTAGCCTGGAGATGTGGATATTCGGTTCCAAGTTGCATTTAGATTTAGATATTAAATTTGAAACAGAGAACACCGTTAAAACAAGAAGAACGCTCCCTATCACTTGTTCTTAGTAAGAATGCTGTAGGCATTGTTTGTGCCGATTTAAACATCCGCTCTCAAGAGTGGAACTGAGTTCATGCATTGTGCACTATAAAATTAAAAATATAGCAGTTGTTCTCAGTTGTGCTTGTGCCAAATTGTGCAGACAACATAACTGAAACCAGTTCCCTAATATTATGTAGGTCCCCTTCTGTCTGCCAAAGCAAATCTAACTTCTTGGTACATGAACATGAGCACTGGTTGTGGGACACTAGCAGTAGATCCTTTGGGTCCCGGTGGGGCTGGGTCATTGTCCTGGGCTTGAGATCCCTCAACCGCCCTCAAATTGGTTAGTACTGAAGTAGCACTTACATGATTGCCAAGACCCAAGGTTTTCTCACCAGAGCACTGAAATTTAACAAGATGATCAGTGTTTCTCACTTGAACTATCACCAGCTTAAAATGGTCTGACTGCACAGTGTGTGTCAAGTTCACCACAAGATGAACAAAGTAGCCCTGAAAGTTTACATCTGAAATAATTATAAAACCAAATGTCCTTAACCCGTGCTTTGTTATTCTTTGGAGACCAAAATTAGAATGAACACAGTTTAAAAAAATAAAATAAATAAAACCCAGTGCTTGCTGGTGAGTTCACAGAGAGGCCATGATGGGAACACTCAGCTTCAATCAGATCACAATCCATAATAGATGGCCATGTAAATATCTTATGAGGAGAGCAATGGAGAAAATGACTCGTACGCAGGAACACGCACACACACACACACACACACACACACACACACACACACAGAAAAATGCAAGTTCAGACAGAAGAACCACAAAGACATCCCTTACAGTCATGCAAAAAGTGTAATAGAGTGTATTTATTTAAAATTCATGCACAATCTTAATGGATCTTTTGTGCGAATGCTTTCTTGTTTGTGCTGTTGTCTGAGTGCATGCATAACACAAATAGGGCTGCAAAAGACCTGTGTATGCTTCTGAATGTGAATTTCCACTTAAAAAATGCATATATAACAAATGTTACTCGGCTCATGCTTCAGTATTAAAGAGTACAAGGCAAGAAAAAGCGAATATTTTTGCAATAAAGCTGGAACAAATGTACGCCCACACAAATACTCTCGTTAATCTCTCAAGTCAACAAATCATTCCTTCATACTTGACAAAACAGTGATTCGAAACTATAAAGTAAAAAAAAAACTTAAAAAAATAAACCGCACATACTGGAAACCTCGAATGAAGCATCGAGGTAAAATCCAAAGTGGTAAAGATGCTATATGTCAAATTCAGTTAAAAAAAATGTCTATTTAAATTAATGCTTTGTATCAGCTAAAGTGGCAATAAAATAAGCAATAGCACAGGGAAAACAAAGATGCTCTTGTAAGGATGTCTTATGGCTTAAACAAAAGTTTCATGCTGTTGGGAATCATCTGATCAGTTCGACTTCATGCTTGTATCTTTGCATCTGGTTAGGTTCTGATCTGTCCCTCTATTTATCCTCTCGATTGTCCTTTTTCTACATTTTTCTGAAACACGAGCTGAAGACTTTCTCATCACTACCGAAAGATCTCAAGAACTAATTTTTTGTTAAAATTACTGAAATTATTTATTTGGAATCCTAGTGCTATGTAATGTGAAGGTCTAACTGCTTTTGAGTGTGCTCCAGACCGTCTGGGTTGGTGATGATATTATGAGGGCAGATGCAGTGTTAAGCCCAACGCTGCCCCACAGGGGAGCACTAAAAGCCAACCCTGACCCTGTTGGTTATCAATAATTCAGTAGAAATCAGGGTTAGAATAAGTGCAGCGCCAAACGACACATCATTTCTACAACGTGCAGACGAGACAACAGTCTCCGCAATCATAAAGTTTGCATAAGGCCCGAGTCTCTCCGCTGACTGTCTGGGAGGTTGGACATTAGCTCCATTACGCTGAAAAAAAGGATTGACGGGTGGAAAATGGGAAAGAAAGTGGTGGTGAGTCA
The DNA here is from genome assembly GCF_963576455.1 of Neolamprologus multifasciatus. Taxonomy (NCBI): domain Eukaryota; kingdom Metazoa; phylum Chordata; class Actinopteri; order Cichliformes; family Cichlidae; genus Neolamprologus; species Neolamprologus multifasciatus. The sequence continues at coordinate 23,089,536 of NC_140448.1, forward strand.
TCAACCATTCTAGGTCTCAACTGAGACCCAACTGGCATGGAGAAAAGCTGGACAGCTGGATGCTGCCATAGTGTATATAAGAAGCCATCAGCGATTGGCAGCCCAGCTGGGTGACTGGCCTACTGGGAATACAGTCAGCCATCATAGTATAGAGCCAAACTGGACAGATGAGTCTGAGAGTAATAAGTGTATAAGAAGTGTACGAGGCCGATAAAGACTATGGTGCAGAATAAAAAATGGAATAAAAAGAATAAAAAGAAGGAAATCCTCTATATGTATGTGCTTTGAGTTCGCAGACCAACACAATCCACTACAAGGACTTTATTTACACCAAAGACATCTTCGACTCTACAAAACTGTCATCAGACAAATATTGAAACACTAAATCGTGTTTTCCAAATGAGTTTACACAAAGAAAAAAACAGCACTAGCACTTAACATGGTTTTCAGATTTGCTGAACCTGATTTCCATAAAAAAATGACGAGGGTTTAACCTCACTCTTTTAGTTTGTCTCATTTTTTGTGAAGAACACATAACATATCTTTTCAGCGACTTTACACACATTCTGTCCCAGCTGCAATTACAGGGTGGGACACAGCAAATAAATAGCTTTGCCTTTGTGGCTGCTTATCGATTAAGATGGCAAAAATATTCACTGCTCAGAGAAACATACTGACTTTAGATGAGAGAGAAGATTTGGAAGATGATGAAAAGGAAGACTTTTCAGAATATGAGTCTTTCTTTCTTTGATTGGACAGTGCAGACGGGAAAGTGGGAAGAGAGTACAGGGAAATGACACAGGAAAAAGTCTGGGACGGATTCAAATTCAGGCACGAAGTCACAGTATACAGTATACATGTACACGCAGCACATACAGTAAAACTCTCCCTTCACGTGTGGGGACAAATATAGGCCCGCCTATATTTGTGCAAGGGGTGCTACACCGATACAGACAGTCATTCACACCTAAAGTCAGTTTAGAAATACCATTAAATGTAATGTAAATAACCTAAGACCTTCTTGCTGTGCTGCCCTGCATTTTTTCAACAGGGCTGAACAACACATGAATCTGTTCAGTTTCTAATGAAGTTTAACATCAATTCAATGAGAAACTACACACACACACACACACACACACACACACACACACACACACACACACACACTAATGAAGGTAAATACCAAATATCACCAATGCATGTGGGCCGAACTGTTTTGAATCAGGAAAGCAAACAAATATAAAGTACTTTTACATGAATTTTTAACGCTTGAAACATTTAAAATTAAAATGACAGAATCACAAGAACATGAACACCACACAAGGGTTAAATGCAATCCTTGAATCCAAATCCAAATTTTTAAGGGAAACTGAGATTGTTTCCATCATTTCTGGTGTCATTTGAATAAACTAAACTAACAAATCTTCTTGTTGTGGTGATGGTATTTGGTACAGTGCTTATCTGTTCATTACAGCCAGCCTTCTTTGGTCTTGTCTGCATTAAAAAGAAAACATCAGTACTGGAAATGAAATACACCTTCAATAAGAGAAGGCGTGTCATCTCTGTAACAAAAAAAAGGCATTTTTTCTCTTAATAAGCCAAACTATATCACTTGTAATAATGTGCATGAGGACGTTTAAATCAAAGCAGATTTAAGTTCCCCGTGTAGTGATTTGCATTAAGCAGGTGACCGAGATTTGCATTTTTATGGAGTTCCCGTGGCCTTCTTTTGCCCTTAACTCCCTTTGAACAGACCAGGCAGGAGATAGGGATGTTAATTATGGACCACAAGGACCACAATGGGAATGATCTCAATGGTTTTATTGTGTTATCCCAGATAGGTTTTTAATTGAATTATGGAACATGATGGTGGGAACTGGAGTGGAGGGGAATGCTGAACACGGCTGTCCTTAAGAAAAAGGGAAAAAAAATAAATCTAATTTACCCAATCAGTTATATTAATGAAAAGTCCATTTTCTGTTCAGAACACTGCAATCTAGTCTGATTCATGTGCAGTTGGTTTCTCAGCGGGATACAATTGGGTTTCCAGTATTCAAGGTTATGAGTATTAGCATCATAATGCAATCTCAAATCATGAGCAAAATGCAGCCCAACTTTAAAAAAAACATTATAAACAAACAAAAAAATATTCTATTAGCTTAACTTTAACTATTTTGTCATATTAAATAATGTTGCAAAAACTCAACATTGAGGGAACTTTTAGAAACCATTTACAACTGACAGCAGTAGATGAATTTCCCTACTTGTGTTTCTTTCAGTGCTTTCAGCTTAAGAGGTCTTCTTTTTGGTGACCAAAGGATATCTGGGAAACGAAGTTTAACTGAAAGTCAGATGATATGAATTTTGGAATTCTCTTACAAATCAAATATAAAGAAATAATAATACTAATAATAATAATAATACTAATAATAATAATAATAATGCCACAAATACTAACTTTATTTGTATAGCACTTCTTTCAAACACAGAGTTAAGAGTACATGTTAATACATTCAGACATTCATTCCAACATACACACGTACATGCAAATGGTTACAAACGATGGCCAAAAATGAAGGAGAAAAGATTAAGGAAACCCTAACATATAAAAATTATTAACAATTAATTCACCGAGGAATGCTGCTCCTCAGTTTGGGTGCAAACACTTCAAAAGCACGATGACCTATGGTTTTAAAATCAGAGCGAGGGAGTGTTAGGAAACCCTGGTTGGCCGATCAGGGAAGCTGGCTCCATTGATAAGGCCTTGGAAGCTCTACTGTATAAGTAGGGGTCTGTTTATGTACAGCTTTATATGTTAACAGAATTTTAAAGTGGATGCTAAAATTCACTGGAAGCTAGTGAAGTGATACAAGGATAAGTGTAATATGTAACCGTCGGTTTTTGTTAGCAGCCTGCTGACAGCATACAATCTGCCCCAAAACATAGATGTAGCCAGATACACAGGCACTGATAAACAAAAGGAATGCAGAAACACACAGAAAGATAACAGGAGTCTCTGGGACAGGACTCTCAGAGGAGAGTAGACGGGTTAAAGAAAATGGAAAACTGGAATAAACAAAACAATCTCATGACACGTTTAATAATGTCCTTTTTCTCTATTCCTCCTCTTCACTGTCTAGAATCTCATTCGCAATTCATATGACCCTTTGCTATTATTTCTGCATCTTTACACAACGTCTCCTTTCTTGTCAACAAACAAACAAACAAACAAACAATTGTCACCGTTTTCCCCCCATTCATTTTCCACCTCTCTCTACTCCAACAAGATGCCCTGAAATGCACGTGTGCATGCAAAAAGACTTTAATTATTTTCTCTCTCCTCATCATCACTTGACAACACTAGCAGCATGATAGAGAGATCACTCCTGGAGATGAGAAATGACTCAGTGCTTTAAATAAAATCAGCGACAAGATAATCAATTGAAATGCGGAGTTAAAAGAATGATAGCTGTTAATTGATTGTTACAGTTTTCATTTTAAAGCAGGTGGAGCTGACAATTAAAACAATTTACTGCAGCAAGACTAAAAGGAAAAATAGTTAATGTATTTTTTTTTTCCTTTTCAGACCACAAGAACTTCAGAAAGGTGAGCAATATTGTTAATGTGATTATATCCTCTATGATGATAGAAGGAGGAGGAGAAGGAGGAAAATGTGTTGAACTATGTAAACACAAAAACAGTTTGTTCAGTATCATCCATCTTACTGTGGAGCTAAACTGAGCATAGATTTTTGGGTGATTATCCACAATGGCAGCAGAAATCATGTTCAACTTCCAATTATATCATTATTTTGTGATATGTCCCTTTAGTCTATGTCTTTTTCAAACAATCAACAAATATGTTGTGCTAGCAGCTACTAGAAGCAGTCATTCTTCTGTTCGATCAGTTTAATCAGAATGAAACTGCTAATGGTGTGCACAGTTCACATGAAAATTCATTTACAGTTTCAAACCTTCAAAGCGGTACCTTTTTTTTTTTTAACATTTCAGAGTTTGCCATAAATATACTTTAGGTATATTAGAGCAGTGTTTCCCAACTACTGTATGTGCCGTGAGAAATGATCAGGTGTGCCATGGAAGATTATTTGGTTCAACCTGATTAGTACTCTAAGCGACCGGTGTCAGTTACGGGCAGAATATTTACATTCTCTTCCACTAGAGGGCAGTACAACTTCTTGCTCCATTTAAATGGGTTGCCAACTCCAAGTAAAACAGAAGAAGACAAAGAAGAAAACAGTCATTACACAGTCATCGCAGTGCATTGCGAGAACGCAGTGCATAATAGCAATAGATAAATATTTAAAAAGAAAAAGTAGTCAATGTCACCTGGGTCCTGGATAAGATTCTGACCCAGATGAAGGCCCTAGCATGAGTAGTGGTCAGAAGAAAGTAAAAATGGTATAATGGGGACAAACTGAGCCAATTCCACTATACCTGATGTGCAGGGAAAAATATAGTCGATATGCTTTTTGTAACGTTTTTGTTTGGTGGTGTGCCGATTTTTCTAATGTGAAATATGTGCTGTGGCGCCAAAAGGTTGGGAAACAATGTATTAGAGATTTTTTTCCTGGGAGTTTTAAAGGTAGCAGGATCTGTGGTAGAGGTGCAGGACCATTTTCACTGTACTACATTTCTAAAGCTAAGTGCACAGTAATGGCAATTCAAATGTTAAAAATGGCATCTTCTGAAGTCATATTAGTGGCCAAAATGAAGACATAAGCAAATGTCTTTATGGTATTTTCTTCAAGCTCACCTGTATGTAGGCTTACTTAAAAATATCTTGTCTTATTGAAAAGGACATGAACAGTGACAACACTAATAAATAACACAGCTACTTATATATTGTGACTTTGCTCAGTGAGCTTGGAGGTAGCAACTCCCTGCACTAAACACATGCGTCTCTGGTTTTTAGTTGGAACAAATTTTTCATGAATTATACACAGCCCAGCGGTCTCTTTAAGGCAAGACTTTGTAAAACCCAAACTATTTCCATATCACTGCAGACTACCTTTTATCTCTCTTATTTCATCATCATCAGAAAGAAGTGTTTCATACTGATAATGCTTGTGTTGTTTCAGACATAAAGCGATAAAGGAAGCGCAAGTATTGACTTTGTAATTTAAGCATATTTCATGTTGTTAAATTAATTAATTCAATAAATATCACCCACTCTGCTCTAAGCCTGTGCTGCGGGACCACACAGTGAGCAGTTTGCTATACACAAAAGAAGCAGACCATAAACAGATCCATAGCTTCTGTTTGCTCCTGTGTCACTCTCCTCAGCAAAGCTACACAATGTTATTGTAACACTGCAGAAAATTCATAAACTACACATGCATAATTACGCCTGTTTTATTTAAAGGAGCCCCTTGCAGATACACAAAACTCTATTACCTAATTGCATCAAAACACCTACACATAAATCTTTCTCTGCAGCTTTATATTAACCTACAACGCCATGCACATGCAGGAACATATAACTGAACATGTTTGATTACTGAACATGTAGTGTACACACACACACACACACACACACACGCTGATGACTCCTCTCTCCAACAGTATCATTTCTTTTGCTGACTGACTTGTTTCTTTGTGGTACAATGGTGCAGACATCCACAGAGAATAATTATGTGACTGCCAGCACTTCTGCACCTCATAATGGCTAATCTAAAGATCATTAGTAACAGTATACGCTTGACTTGTGTTATTTATTAAGCCATTCTGCTTCCTATTAAAAACTTTGGCTAGAATGTGATTGATGCAATAGGGCCTCCATGCATGCATGTGTCCAAGCAGGCTCGCTGTTAACTAATGCATGTGCGATTTCCACCAGTCAAGGATCTTACTCGCGGATGAAATTGCTTTAATGCTGAAGTCACCGGCTAATTACGAAACATCAAAATTGACTTTCAGTTGCAATAAGGTAAAAACAACTTTTCTTTGCCACGGTGGGGGCAGGTTCCTACAGCTGGCTGAACATGCTACCTTTTGGAAACATTAATAGCCCCTAAAAATGTTTAAATTGTGCCCTCTGTGCTACACGTTTCCATCCTTCACCGACCTATTCCGTTCCACCTTTTGACAATCCATTTAAAATGTTTCTGAAATATGTGCCAAAGAATTTTTTAGCGTTGTGTGTAGTGTATCAAAGTAACTGGCAGGAATAGGAAGCCTTTCAAATATCACACTATTATTCTCTGCAGTTGTAGCTATGTGACAAACATGACTGTTCCATTACTCATTATAGCACATGCTATGATTATTAAGGCTTCATTGTTCTGTGAGAATTATGTGGAGCTGCCAAATGCTGATTTGAATAAAAGAGGTATGTTAAGTAGCATAATAATAACAGATATTTGTGCTCTCGTTTCCCACTGCCAATTTAGCGTTGAGCATCGCCTAAACAAATGTAATTTATACAGTGTCTTGTTCCAGGGAAATAACCAGTTTTATAACCAGTTGTCTAGTGTGTGACTCCAAGTCAAGTTGAACTAATTTAAAAATGATGGTATGTGTAGGAAATGGCAGTGCTTCCTTAAAGAAAGTTTTATTTACCACTTAGTAATTTGCATATTTATCTATATACATTAGTAAGACAGAAGTCGATCCGAAAATTAGAAGATGGAGTGGACTGCAAAATATGCATTTTGTCTTTTTATTACTGATTAATATTATTAACATTAACACTTAATGTTAGTGATTGACACTACGTCTTAACCTAACAGTGCTACCTTCAAAAACCTCTGAAAAATAGCAAAGGTGAGGAACACAGACAGCTTTAAATTGCTTATAAGTGTACACCTTAAAAACAGTATTACCCAAAAATATCAACCGAAGAAGCTCATAAATGATCTTTTCAATGCAGTTTTTCTTCCTCTCTACCATGTGTTTTTCTGTCTGTAGAATACAACATTCTCGCCTGAGGTATTTTAACAATATAATTATAGAGAAAGGGGGCAGCAAGAGAGAGCCTACAATAACAACAGCAGTTCTCAAAAAGGTAAATGGCCAACCAAATCACCCTGACATTTCACACTGATACTCTTTCCCTGATCCATAGAGCTGCCTACTGTATGAAAGCCAATGGAGATGGATGGGTCTGCTTGTCCCTGAACAATATAGGATGCAGTCAACCATACAACTAGTGATAAAAGTCGATGTTATCACCCTCAGGGCTTTTTCCCCTGGGTGAAGCTTTGCAGTGCTGCTGCCTTTTCACATCTAAGACCACCTCAATATGCTTTTGCACCTCATATACTCTGTAAAAAAAACAAGCCTCTACCCATAAACTTTGTCTTGATGATGATGACATGAGCAAAATGTCAAAGGGTGTTTGTCAATTTCTAAATGCCAGGTAAAGCAGTCCGTTGAACCACACACTGAAGAAACGGACACACATACATCACATTGATTTGGGTTTTTACACCTTTTAAATCCTCAAAACACAGCTCAGATACATTGATGCTGTAAACACAGGATTTTACATGATAGCAATGTTCAGGTAGTTTAGTGTCTTGAAATGCATTGCTTGCTTATCTAGTAATTAAGATTTCATAAACACTAATGGACAAATGTGTTTATCAGTGAAGTGCAAAAAATGTAACCATGTCTTGCATGAACATGCATTCACATGAATCTGAAAAATAGAGTTGCACTTTCCTGAAGCAATATTTGCACTTGCCTGTAATATTGTGAGGACTGGCTTATGAATAACGACAAGACAGTAGAGCCATAGCTCCACATTATATTTTGAATATTTTTTTGCCTTCTATATTTTCTAGAATTTACAAATGTTATTTTTAAGTTTTTGTATATTCTATTTAAGCATTGTCTGCTTCTATATATCAATTCTGCTTTGTAAGGTAAGTATACCGATTTTATCTACTAGTACCAGTAAACAGTTTTTAAGGAGTAAAGTTGAAACCGTGGAAATGGTTTGTTCGGTGTGACTGTGTAGTAATGAAAAATGGTGTATATGGCTCATAGGCCCGGTAAAAGAGTCCCTTTGCAAAATTTGATCAAATGGCCTAAGAAGAACATCGAGATTACTTTTTAATTAGGAGGAATAATCACTTGTACTGATTAGCTGTGATTATTCTTTAAAACCACCAGGGGGAAAGATCAGTGAGTGTGTCTTGATGTGTCTAATCAGTCTGATCACCACACACCTATTTAACATACTACACTTGGATTGCTTTAAGCCCAATTTCTCTTTTAAATCAATCTTAGAATTTGTAAACGAGTGGTCCATTTGGTGCCATATGTGAGATAAACACTAACGAATAAGGTCGGTGCTGGAGTTTTGGCGTTGCACATAAATTACCATATTAAACTCTATGTAATCAGATTTTCAGAGGGATATGTGATTTTTACCCCCGTGGGAAGGTTAAATTCACATTTCTTACTGCAGGAGTACAAGATAGCAAGGGCATCTGGGAGCAGTAAGCCTGAGGCCGGCAGACTGCAATGTGTTGCTCAAGGACACCTGTGAGCGTTGACATGCTTTGAATAGCCATTTTCACATCCTGCAAGAAAGAGTTAGAGGCAGATTAAAGACTACTAACTACTATAGACAGTTTGATTATATTTGATTATGATATTTTGTTGCTGGGTATTTTTTTGTTCCCATTTTAAATATAAACTTATCAACTGAAACTGTCATGGTCCTGAGTCTGATGACTCAGTGTTTTGTATTTCCCTATAATATTCTATGTTCTGGTTTATTCTGGTTATGTCTTTCGTTAAGATTTGCCATTTGTTAGGTTTCTGTTCTGTGCCTGCCCTGGTCTCACTTCTCTGTGTTCCCTCTGTCTGTCCATGATGTCATAGTGTCTGTCTGTTAAGTTCAGTGTCTAGTCCGAGTCTCTGTCGTGTATTTCCAGTTTTACTTTGAAGGTCCATGTCTTATGTGAATGTGTCTAGTTTTGCTTCCCTAGTCCCGTTAGCCCTGATTTCTCCCAGCTGTATTTCCCTCCCGTCTCCTATTCGATTACTCCACTGTGTATATAAGCCCTGTGTTGCCCGAGTTTCTCATTTCGTGTCTTCAGGTCTCAGGTCTGTTTTGCTAGTTTTCCCAGTAAAGGTTATTCTTAGTTTCTGTTCATGCCCTCTCTGCCTCTGTTTGCACAATGGCTACAGACTCAAACTGTATTTCACCACAAAACTTGTAACTGTGGCTCACAACTGTGACACATGGTGTCGCTGCTTTCAGATAAAGTGATGATGCAATCCTTCGATTTCACGGCTCTCCTGATGTGTCTCCTTCATATAGGAGGACTATAAATACCTTGGAGTACACATTGACTACAGGAAGGGCCAGAGTCATCTCTATTTTTTGAGGCGACTGAGGTCCTTCAACATCTGCCAGAAAATGCTCAGGATTTTCTATGAGTCTGTTGTGGCCAATGCGATCCTCCATGCTGTTGCATGCTGGGGGAGCAGGCTGAGGGTAGCAGATGCCAACAGACTCAATAAACTAATCCGTAAGGCCAGTAATGTTGTGGGGATGGAGCTGGACTCCCTCAAGGTGGTGTCGGAGAGGAAGATGCTGTCCAAGATAAAGACAATGTTGGATAACACCTCCCACCCACTCCATGACATGCTGGTCAGTTACAGGAGCATGTTCAGTGAGAGACTGAGATTACCGAAAAGCACCACTGAATGACACAGGAAATCTTTCCTGCCTGTGGCCATCTCCCTGTACAATGCATCCACTTAACACACTGGTTACTGCTACAACTACACATGTTTCTTTTCCAGCTATTTATTAATGAGTGACTATTCTTAGTTAGCGTATTGTCTGTCTTGTTAATGTTGGTTTATAATGGAGCACTGTAACAAAAAAATAATTTCCCCCAGGGATCAATAAAGTATTCTGATTCTGATAATCGTCCTTGTGTACTCGTGTTTACATTTGCTGCATGTCTGTTCTCTAAAATCTCCTATTGACACCTCTATTAGCAAGCTAGTTCCAGGAGTGGCAGGGATGTAAAGATGAGACACTATTGTGTTAATAAAACAATTGCAATCCATAAATATTGCAATATGTACTTGAATATACATTCATATGTACATTAGATCTTTGCAATTCACTGTTGTTAGAAAACAAACAAATTCACTTTGTGTTATCCTATAAGGAGGCATTACAGCCAATGTCTCTTGTGCACTGACTTCAAAACCCAAGGCCAGGTTTGGCCCCATAGAGTGAAAGCACATCTTTCCATATCTATTGATGTAGCCAATTAAACTGCACAGCACAACACAGTAGGGAGTATGTTTGCTTCCTCGACTCTTTGAGCTCAGCTGTTTTAACCCTTTTACTCCTAACATATAGTGCATTTAATAGTGAGCAACATATTAAAACGGTGAGGTGTGCTCTGTTATTACAACCACATCTCTGAAAAATGGGATGTTTGGCATTACTAAACTGTGTGAAATATGAAAGAGCATCCAACTGATAACTAGGTATGAGGTAGCTGACTGTAACACAATACAAGGGAAATGAATACAGCGCATCTCCCTTTTCCTTGATATTTTAATGTACCAATATGGAATGACATTTTATTCAACAACTGATACATTATATGGTCGGGTATAGTCAGTATTCGGAGTGTTCATTTCGAGTGCTTGTTTTAGCAAATTCTTTTTTCATTACACGCCATGGCTAGCTGCATACCTGATATGAAACCCAATAGTAACAAAATGCTGTGCAAACAGATAGAGAAGAGCTGGAAATACAAGTATGATCAGCAGTATAATCGATTATAGACAGGGAAACAGGCCAGTCTGAAGCACCAGTGAAGCCAAACATTGCCAACATTATCAATTTAAATTACTGACTGAACCACACTGGGGCTGTGTAAAAAGAAGTTTAGTAGTGTAAAGCACAGGAAATACTGTAGCCAAGGCAAAGAAAAAACTGATTATTGACTTACAGTAAACTTTTCAATACATATTATTCTTTAAATGTATAGTAACCATTAGTTACTACCTGGTTCATACTGGTGAACAGAACTACTGATGACTGAAATCACAAACACATATATGTGTGCACATACACGTGTGTGTATGTATATATATTAGGGGTGCAACGATACTCTTATCGATATTGAACCGTTTGATACAGTGCTTTCGGTTCGGTACGCATATGTATCGAACAATATAAACATTTTAATTTATTTTATCAACTTTCCTTCTGACGGTGCTGTCTGTGTTGAGCGCTCAGTGGATCTGCGCTCGACAGTGCAGATTCACTGAGCGCAGGGCAAGCTAGCAGACAGAACCTCCCCCACCCTCATTCAGATCTGGCGTTTGGAACTATTTTGGTTTTCATGTGACGTATGACCCTGAAGGTAAGCGAGTCATGGACTAAAGTAAAACAGTATGTTGGATGTGCCACGCAATGCTCAGTTACATGGGTGGGAACTAGTGTGTTAGCGCAGTTAGCTCGTTAACGTGTTGGCCGTCCAGCCCCACGGAGATTTGCAGTGTTGTGGCGTTAACCTCATTTCAGATTAACGCTGACAGCACTAGTGGGAACACAACAAATATGACTGCACATTTACTCCGACATCATCGTAGTGCAAAGACAAGTGGAAGCAGACAAAAACAACAAGCAGCATGCCGTTAGCACATGATTCTCCTTATGGGGACCTGATATGTTTAATATGCTGCTGAGAATACAGCCCAGAAGAAGCGTATAGTATAGCTTTTATTTTGGAAAGAGACATTTCTCTGTAATAAACTCTCTTTTCTAAAGATGAGTGATTCCTCAATCAGATACAGGTCTCGCAAAATCGCTAGCGATTTTTCCAGTTGGGCTACCAAAATCTATCTCTGCCCTGCCCGTTGGCCTATCTTAGGAAGGAAAAATATATGTCAATGCTTTTGCATTCTTTCGGAAATGTAGCTGGGTAATTATGTCATTGGCATCGGTGAGCCACTGTCAATATGTGACATATTGAAATCGCGTTTGAATTTGCGCTTGTTTTTTGCTTTCACTTTGCAATCGCGTGAACTGTGTATAGAGAGCGACAGCACTGATTGGTGAGTGATGATAATTTGCGCACCAATTCCTCTGACATCATCTTATCAATCGTTAGCTTACTATGCAAACATGACAAGTGAAATCTCCCGCAGCAAGCTTAAACATGTGAGAGGTTGATCGCGCAGAGAATTGCTGAGCGTTATGTGAGTGCGTGTGTAAAAGCAGCAGGATATATATTTTAGTTCTGCTGAGCCAAATAAGACAGGTCAGGGTGAAGAAGTGACAGCCAAAGAAAAGCTTACCACAAAACGGAAAAGTTATGACAAATCAGACTATAAGGCAAAAAGAAAGTGCAGCTTTATGGTTTCATGGACAAACGAATTTCTGTGGCTGCAATATGACGAGCTACATAACCAGGGCTGCACATAAGTGGTCCGCAGGTGCGCATTCGCTGTCAAAATAAAAAACGCGCACAAGATAAGAAGTTGCAACGCGTGTTTGCGTACATAAGATTTTCAGGAGGAGGACAGTGTCACGTAAAGGAATGTTATTTTTCTGTCACTATGTTATTATTCACATGCACAATCATTATTTCATCATTACTTCATTAGTCTATCACCTATCATTATCATTATTTGGTTATCATCCTTATTAGCATGTATCATTTACCACATTCTAGATGCAATGCTTCATCATACATAGCACCAGTACAGTGGTGGGATCAGTGTAAGAAGTCAATTGAGGACATTTGTTTAGAACTCTTAAAGATGTCGAAGAAGCTCCTTTAAGCAATTACTTTGGTGTTCCTCCACCTCCAAAGAAATGTCAGCAGTCCGAACCACAAAAGAAGCGCGTATTCTCGGAAAAGTGGTTGCAGGAGGTGAGCTGGCTTCAAACAAGTGATGAATGCACAGAGATGTGGTGCAGAATGTGCTGTGAAAATTTAATAAATGACAAATTAAAAAGGCATGAACTTTTTTTTGTATCGAAAAAATATCGAACCGTGACACCAAAGTATTGAACCGAACCGTGAATTTTGTGTATCGTTGCACCCCTAATATATATATATATATATATATATATATATATATAGTTAGAAGTAACCACTCTGAACTGAACTCCTTTTGTGCTGTGCCACTTTTGTCTGCACTTGCAAGTGCTTGATTTAAGCAGTGTTGATAGGCAGTTATCCATGCAACATATCAGTCCTTGTACTGTTGATCAAACTGAAAATTGTTAGGCCTTACTGATACAAACAAGGGAAAGGATATTGTTTGGCTGCTTTTTTACTTTTTACTTTGAGAGTTTACTGGACATTTTATTGTTAATGTTCAGCATTTTTCTCCCTCTCTCTTTCTCTTATGACAACTTCAGTGTTTTTTCTTGATACACTTGAAGGAAAACATTATTCTGTACAAGTGGAAGCAAGAGAGCTACAATATGCTGATTGCAAATACTTGGTATACACCTATCAATTTAGAATGTGTGATTTACTGCCAGCTACATGGCAAGAGCAAAATTGCCCAAATTGCACATTTCATAAATCTGACAGTAATTTTGCTTGCAAACTTATTTTCTTTGCAAAGTGAGAACATTCTTATGCATATTTTTGTGAAAACGTCAATACATGATATGACAACAGATTGAATTTGAATCATTCAATGTGAATCCAGTGCATTACACTGCAAGTAGTTCACACAAACCCCTTCAATTTCTCTCATTCTTTTACTTTTGATTCTAGGACTTGATTGTAAAGTACAGCTTTCTTTGGAAAATGGTGATTCACTGTGGCTTCAAGTTCAATTGGCTGCACTGAAGCAAATCAAAACCTTTTGCAACAGTTTGGCGCCACCAAGCATTTCAGATGATCAGAGGTGAGCCACCAGTTGTGCATCATCACCAGTACCCTGGTTATTATTATTAGACCCTCTGTCATCAAGATTTTACCGTCATTACAGGCAATCCAACATCTTTAATCAAACCTTATGATTGCCGCTGATTAGAGGTGAAGCTAGCCAATCAGCTCCACTCAGAAATCAAGGTAGCCGAGATGCCTTCCTTGACCTCAAATATATTCTCCATCTTAACGCAGGAAGGAAAAAAAAACACTCATATTTTCCACACAGGGGATGTTTCAGAGAAGTGGTAACAGCAGTCAGCCTCATATGTCCTTCAAGCCAGAAATGAGGAGAGGAACTTGGATAAGAGTGAGTTAGTGGCAGACAGAATAAGAGTAACTCTGACAGAGTGGGAGAAAGACAGTGACAGTGACAACAAAAGTAATTAATGAAAACAATGCCCGAATTCCCTGATGCGCTTGAATTGTCCACTCTCCTGATACTTACCTGCATTTCTATGCTGTGCATGTGCTCTCCAGCTGCTATCAAGGCTAAATATATATCACTTATCAAGCTAACTGATTTCTCTCGAGAGGTAGTGAGAGAGCGAGCAAGAATAAAAAGGGACAAGAAATACTGGCACAGGTATGATTGCTTGCCAAGAAAAATGGCATCTATCAACTCTAGCTGAGTTCAGTGTTCATTCACAGTTGGATTCCAGCCATGCATATACAGAGGAGGAAAGGGAGACGATAGCTGCGCTTGTTGTCATGTGTCCTCCTCCATCCACCATCCGTGATTCTATAAAACATTGTATTTTGCACATTATTCAGTGCTGATTCTATTGTCGCAATCACTCATAATTGTTGCAGATTCAGTGGAAGTTTGTCTTTTCGTTCATGAAGCTCATTTGGTTCTGAAGCTGTTATTTTTATTGGAACCTTTATTGGAGCATTTGCATATCTCTGACAGATGTGGAATTATATAAACACTAGCAGGCTCTTGATTTTAACACACTCAAAAGTTAAATTAACATTGATGACTCCGTAGTCTAACAGAACTCTTGCTGCGCTGATCAATGCCAGTGGTGAGAGCCTGAGGCATAGCGTGTGTGTGCATAGGTATGTGTGTTACAACAGGCACACGGAGGCAGCATGAGCGTGCAAACAAACACTTTGCGGCATACGTCTCTTCCTGTGCTGCGTGCCACTCCATTACTGTAGCTGCAGAGCAGTGACTGGTCTCTGGCTCCTCTCCAGGCGTGAGTAGTCTGACTGCACAGGCATCACCCTGCTCTACCCATCATAGCTCAGCATGGCACAGCAGGACTTAGCAACACTGCAGGGCCTTAAAGGAAAGCATACTTGTGCAAGAATCCAGTGAGAAAAATCCAAGTGTAAGTCTGGCTTCAGCCTCTAAATCATAGGTGCCCATGGTTGACCTTTTGTAGCTGTCTCTCTCTCTCTGTCTTTATATTGGCATATATGTGCAACATCCAGATACAGACAAACTGGTGTTGGCCAATCAACTGGTTATAGTAGTGGTGATCAACCAGAGCAAAATGGCTGCATAGATACATGTAACTATATAGAGTGATAGCAACATCAGGAAGAAGGAACACAAGCTCAAGAGAAGGGTGAGAGAAGAGCTCGAGAAGATGTTGAGGGTGACGGCAACAGTGGTCCCTGTGATGACTGAGCTCTCAGGGCAATGATCCCAGTAAAGAAATGGGCAAAAAACGAGATTGTCTTTGTATAAATGCATATAAAGTCACCTACCAAAGTTCATGTGAAAGCCACAGTAATATTTCTATAAAGAAGCACAAATAAGGTGCATAGATACCAGAAATTTAGCAAGGACCCCACTTCCACCTGGCTATCAAAGTGGTTGCCAGTTTTTATGGCTTAATCAGGAACTACCATCATGAAGAGGGGAAAACAAACACTGGGAGGGAATTGAAGGAATGGAAATTATGCTTGTATTCTCTCCACACTAAATTCTTAAGGGATGAGGGAATGAATTAAGAGCAGTGGGGTGTCAGGTATATCTGTCTGGGAGCTGTAATGGTTTGCAAACCTCATAAAAAGGGCATTGTAACAGATTTTTGCCTTTGCTTGGACTGGCTCCCATTTGTATATATGTTGAAATAAACAGACTTCTGTAAGTACCACAAGGGGTGCCACCTTTCTTCCACTACTATGGTAGGGAGTTGTTGAAGTTGGAGATAGAGTGGGTTTTCCACTAATCAGAAGTAGTATTAATTGGATTGTCTATGAATCCAAAGCTTGAAGGTTTAATCCCTGGCTCTCCTGGTCTGCATGCCAAAGTATCCTCGGGCAAGATGCTGAAACCAACATCGCCCCTGACACCTTTCTGACTGTGAGTGTGCATGAATGTTAGTGACAGAAAAAGCCCTTGTGTGAATCTTGTGAGTGAATAAGACCTGTAGTAAGAAAATGTGTTCAATGCTCAAATATAGTAGAAAAATCATGCGGCAGTTCCCCAAAGACATCGTAGAGTGATGCAAGGACCTGTTCCTAGTCTGACGTAGCTTCATTCAGAATTAGTCACACACACACACAAACACACACAACTTTCTTCCAAGATTTTAGGCCGTTTGTTACTATTTTCTCTCCACAACTTCAATTAGATGGGTCTGGGGGCTGATTGCCCATCTGGGGTTATTGTTGTCTGGGCCAGGGAGTATAGAGTGTGTATGGGGACAGTGAGTGTGTGTATGGCTGACAGGGGGGGAAAAATAAATTAAAAAATTAAACATTACACTTATCCCCTATCTCTCCTCTATCAGTTTGATTACCTCTAAACCCTCCATATAAGTCTTATGAAGAGTAATGAAAAAAAAATGGGAGTCAGTGCTTTGGAAGTAGTGCACTGTGATTGAGCTAGGCTGAAGTTACCTTTGGGCGCTGGAGGAACCATACTTCATTCATTCTCCTCGCCTGGAAGAGTCACTATAAACTTCAGAGAGTCTTTAAGGCGCCTTTGGGGGTTAACCTCAGAGTTAGGTGAGAGTATGTTATGGACCAAATCCAATAGAGATCAATACAGCTTAGCGATAGAGCTGAAGCAAGCAGTGTGCTATTCTTTTTTCTCATCTGCAGCCAGGCCGCCACAATCAACACTAAACCAAGCAAGGGGTTTTTAAAAGTGCACTTAAGCTAATGGAGTCATGTCATGGATTCAAATGTGCTGGCCCTCTGTGTTTTTTTATTACATAATTTAACTAAATTAAAAGAGTCATTAACAGATTTTTTAACCAAGTGTTGATAGCCTTAATTGTTCTTGAGGGAGATTTCGAGTATACATTCACCTTTGAACAACAGCAAGTGCAGGCCTTTAACTTTAGTAAGAGAGTTTAACAGTGGAAACCCAGATCTTTATATAAATAGATTAGTTTAATACATTTCAGAAGAAGGCGGCAAACCGCATTGATTTCTAAACATCAGTGTAACACCTTTGGAATAACTTGAAACGTGCATCAGTGTATGTCCCCATTACTGCTCTCTTCTTCTGTTTCAATAGCATTTTTACAATTGTGTGTGAAACTGGAGATTTTCAGCTGTCACAGTATTTACATATTGAAGTTTGGTATTGACATTTCTGATTTCTCATGATCACATAACATCATGCATCAGCAATTCACTGGAACTCCCTTAACTTGTGCTAGAAGGAGAACCAAGAGAAGGTCAGCTGTTTGAAGGCACTCAAACAATAAGTTGAATTTGTTTGCTGTAGTTTGTGACTTATGTGATTTAAGTAGCTGTTAGAAAAGTCCACTTGATATAGTTTTCTCTGGCAGCCTTTTAATCCTTGATTTATTTATTTAATTTTCAGGGTTAGATATGCTGTTCTTTATTCAAAACTTGGTAATTATTTAATTTCAAGATCCACCTTGAGAAAACCTCACACTTAAGAAGTGTGCTGTTGCAAAGAGAAAGAAAGAACTGTATTCAAATGTGTTTCTACATTGGTATTCCTTTCAAAAATAATGAATTGCCACGACTCAGATGGAAGACATGCAATTCCATACTAGCGACCACAGGTTACTGTTTGTATAGTGAGGCTAAAAAGCCTCATGAATACCAAGTATGACGACAGCACAGATCTGAATGTAGACATATCCGGTAATCGTTGATAAGAATGGCTTTCCTATAATAAAAAAGGTTTTCTTTTTACTAAATGCAAATAACAGAAGATGACAAATGTTATTCCATAATCTTCCAGGGCTTAGTACACTACTATCTTATTTCTCTAGGCAAATATTTGAAGTATTTATTGAAAGATAATGTTACTTTTCTGCAATCCTTTTTGTGAGACATGCAGTGGGGCACAACTCCATAATTCTCTGTTCTCCGAAAAAACACTGAGATACGCTATTAATGATACATGAATGTAATTACATTTCTCAGAGCATTTTGCCTAATATGCCAAATGAATGGGGAAGGAGAATGATGAGAACACAGCAGGCATTAATTAGTCTCATCCATGAGCAAAAGAGCTTCTATTTTGCAGAGCGGCGATGTTATTGCTTCAAGTTGACACAAGTTCAGATTGATGCAAATGAATTACTTCAAATGCATTTTGGCTGTCTGATTTAATAGGACAAAATTTAATGTGTTTTCCCAGTGCAGAAAAAAGGAGGGATTATTAAGTAATTTGACTCTCTCACACGTTGGATGGAACATAGACTGTAGAAACCAGTATTTCTTTTGAACTGAAGGGTTTTTGTGAGTCTGTGGTGACAGAAAGCCATCATCAATGAATGTCAAAAAACAAACTAATCCTGTTAAATTGTGGAGATTGTTCTACAAAGGCTGGACAATAACCAGAAAGGCACACTTGCTCTGAAAGGAACGTGTAAGTAGTCTATCAATATACAATCAGTGCATTTGTGCCCCGAGTCCCAACATAAGATGCTGAAACTGCTGACTGCTTTCATGATCTGATCTCATCACCAGCCCTGATAAGATCTACATGAGGTCTACATGAGTTGAAAAAAAAAAAAATTAAAATTCCAAATAATTAGGCCCAAGTTACACAGACTTGGAGATTTATCAGCATACGTCTGGCAACCACTGATCATGAGGGACAATTGCAGTGGACCACTGGTTGCTTGAGGTTGCTGAAGTGGCACAAAAAAAAAAAAAAAAGTGTATACACTGCAATATAACTCTGTGATTGCTTTGGTCCGTGTCACGAGTTTGTGCGGATGATGTAAATCAGGTGTGGGGGAACTCCAGGCCTCAACGGCCAGTTTCCTGAAGGTTTTAGATGCGTCCTTGACCCAACACAGCTGATTTAAATGGCTAAATTACCTCCTTACCTTGTCTTGAAGCTGTCCAGAGGCCTGGTAATGAACTAATCATTTAATTCAGGTGTGTGATATCTAAAACCTGCAGGACACCGGCCAATGAAGGCTGGAGTTCCCCAACCCTGATAAACTTGTAAACTACACACCAAGCAGCGGTGAGACTGAAGTCCCATGCTAACCAGAAACAGGACCTTTTGCTTTCAAAGTAAAAGTTGTGCATTTTGAATTGTGTTGGTTGCAGTCGTAAGGCACAATGTTTAATTTCAAAGGCAAACGTTGTCCATTTTTAGTTTGGATCACACGTTTTCTACCTTCACTACAGAGTAAGTGAGGGTTTTTAGACAAGTCCGCAGTTATATGCAAATTATGGGCTACCATGGCCATCCTCTGCGACCAAAGCACATTGACAGATTACTTAGATTCTAGGGTAGAAATAATTCCAGTTTGTTGGGGTTTTTTTTGTTTGTTTTTGCCTTTTTGCATTTAAGATGTTTTATAAATTGTTGTATTTGATGTGCTTTTCACTTAGCTGCAACACTGAGTGAAAGGCTGCCAATAAAATCTTCATTTCCTGAAGACAGACGCCATAGTGCACATGGCTCAGAAATTAGAGCAATGATCTATGGCTTAAGTGAGTGTGGTTACCTCCTCCTTAACTGCAGTACAGCAGAGGATAAATTATTTGTTTCTATTTTGGCTACTAGTGATGACTGCACAAGCCTGTTAAAGACAAATAAAACATAAACCAGTAGTCTATAAAACCAAGTAAGAGACACATTGCAGTTCTCCAGCATGGTTTTCCATTCATCAGTAATGTCTGTTGACATCATTTTCCAAACAGCTGGGCAAAGGACACACACAGACACGTACACACGCATGCACACTCGCGTACACATGCAGATGGTAAAAAGAAATCAAATTTTCCAGGATCCTTAAACCTTTTACAAAGAGCAAAAAGACTGCAACCCAAAGTCTAATCAGTCAGGAGTTTAAATATTTCATATTTCCTAAAAGTAATTTATTGTCATGAGGCTAAACATCGTAGCTTTATACAGGTTAACATTTCTAAAAACAGGCTAAATAATGAAACTAAACATTAGTAAAAGTCTGAGACAAAAAGAGGGTAAACAGTTTAAGACAGTGTTTTTTGAGTGTGTGAAAGTCTTCATCTAAAGCAGGGGTAGGCAACGCCAGGCCTCGAGTGCCGGTGTTCTGCAGGTTTTAGATCTCACCCTGGGTCAACACACCTGAATCAAATGATTAGTTCATTACCAGACCCCTGGAGAACTTGTTGAGGAGGTAATTTAGCCATTTGAATCAGCTGTGTTTGATCAAGGACACATCTAAAAACCTGCAGGACACCGGCACTCGAGGCCTGGAGTTGCATACCCCTGATCTAAAACATCTAAGCAAAGTTCAGGCATACAGGACATCTTATAATCTTTTGCTTTTATCTAATAAGAGCTGTAGCAAAGTCCTGGTATGTCTTTTTCCTACTGTTGTTCACATTTTGATAAGTAAAAAAAACAAAACAAAAAACCAAAAAAAAAGGTGTTTCAAGCACCTAAAGGCAGAGACATGACACGTATAGAAGCCAAACAGCCATTGTGATCCTCAAAGGGAGCGCTAATCAGGATTAAAAAGGCTGAACATTATCAGGATGAGGAAGCATGCCAGGTGTGTGACCTGACCCTGCAAACCCTCTCTCTCATTCTTTGATATCTGTGAATAAATGCTGAGTGCTTTGAATATCTGTTATTCTCACATTTAAATCATGGGTTTGTAATCTCAGTGTTTCATATCAGCGTATTTTAAAAATCTTTGCAAACCGTCAGTTACAGTACTCTTTTGAGATGAACCTTCGTAAGCTTGAAAATGACTGAGGGAGAACAAACAACTGCATCAAATGTGGCAGACTTTGAGTGGGAGGTATTCAACACTAATGTTTCATGTTGTTTTCATCGTCATTATAGTTTTGTTTCTATATTTTATTTGTGTCAGTGTAATTTCCAGATGTTAAAAAAGGGTAATTAGGGATGCATGACTACCAACACCAGTATTTGCCTTAAGCCTACCTCCTACTGTTTGAGCTGATAGGTGAATAACAAGCAATGTCTGCAGTATACTTCTGTTATTAGAGAATTAATAATAAAAACGATGGTCTGCTAAATTTTTAAAAGAAGTTCACTAATGTTGGCAACAAGAAATATAATGGATCAAGTTTGCAGCCAGCATTGAAGAAACAAGAGTAAATGTTCAGAGACAAAACATGGATTGTAAAATTACAGAAGCAGGGAAGCTTTTGCCTTCATCTCCTCAGCATACCAGAGCCACACCACCAAAACTAATGAAACCTCATCCACCTAAGCTGCATAACAGATCAGGAGCAGCAACAAATATTGTTATACTGTTATTTTGTCACTGTCTGCAAGTGAACTAAATTTGATAAAAAATGAGATGACATTTTCAGGGTTTTCTGGGAATGCATTTTCTTCACTAATCAGTATTATTGACAGGTACCCAAATTTAAAAATTTGTACTTTTGATTGACAAAAAGTGTCATCAGCGCTTCCCTAAAGATCACTTCAATTTCTCAATGTGGGCATTCGCAATTATCAAATAACCTAAAATAAAGAGTGAAATAACAAGGACGACACATGCTGATTACATAAAGGATTTCATGCTAAACTATGTGTAAAGCTGAGCTGTTGCTCATTTTGAATTAAATACCTTCAGAATCATCATCTAGTTGTAATCTATGTACACACTCAGGATACCTCGATATGGTCACTTTATTATGTACAGCTGTTCATCACTTGTTAACGCAAGTCATCCAGTCAGATAACAGGAACCTAATGTTTAGGCATGTAGACATGGTCAAGATGAAATGTTAAAGGTCAAACTGAGCATCTGAAAAAGAAACAAAAAGTCAAGAAAGGACGAGGAAAGGTCATTTAAGTGACTCTGAATGTGCGACTGTGGGGCTGCTACTGGGATTTTCCATTTCTACGGTTTGTAAAGAATGGGATGGGAAAAAATCCAGTGAGCAGCAGTTCTCTGAAAATGCCTTGTTGATGCCAGAGGGCAGTCAAGAATGGCCGAACTGCTTCCAGCTTATAGAAAGGCGACAGTAATTCAAATAAGCACTCATTAAAAGTCAAGGTCTGCAGAAGAACATCTCTGAACACATAACACATTAAAACAAGTAGCAGATGGGTTACAATAGCAGCATCACAGTTTTCCACTCCTGTCAGCAAAGAACGGGAAACTGAGGCTACTATTTACAAGGATTCACCAAAATTGGTCAACAGAGGATTGGAAAAACCTGATTTTGGGTAAACAACATGAAAGCATGGCTGGTTCTGACCTTGTAGCACTGTTTCACAATAGAGATTGTGGTGTAATGATGTGAGGGATATTTTCTTGGGACACTTTGGAAGTATAATTCAAAGCCACAGCTTATCTGAGTATTGGTGCTGTCATAGCCATCCTTTTATAACCAAAGTGTAACAATCCTCTGATGGCTGCAGGATAATTTATCATGTCACAAACCTTAAATCATATCAAACAATTGCCTTGAACATGACTCAAATGGCCTCCATAGTCACCAAATCTCGGTCCAATAGAGCGCCTCACGTCACAGATATGCAGTGAGGAAATCTGCAGCAACTTTGTGACACTATCATGTCAATATGGACCAAAATCACTGAGATAGGTTTTTGGCACCTCATTAAATCAGTGTTACAAATAATGAAAGCAGTTCTGAAGGTCCAACCCAATATGAGCAAAGTGTAGCTAATAAAGTGTTTGGTGAGTGCATATCCAGCCAATAAAATCTAATTAATGGAATTAGCCAGTGTTTTTCTGTTGTGCCACATAATTTCTGTCCTGTTTGCTACAGAGCTGAAAGCTAAAACTGCTATTTTTAATTTTGTTTCATAAAAAAGACCTCTTTGTTTCCAGTGGCACAAAATGAAACCAGCACAATCAACAAAAGAAATATCAGCAACCAGACAATCTGGAAGTGATATCAGCACAGATCTTCACAATAAGTCCCTAAAAATTCATTTTAAAAACCCTGACAGTTCAAAAGATGGAGGGAGAGAGAGAGAGAGAAAGGAAGATCATAGGGAAAGAGCTGAAAGTAGAAAAAAAAGGCTGCAATAGCAACGCGAGAAGTTGATTTTCTACATTTGCTGACACTACCATGAATGCATATCTTATCATTGAAGGCAATTGAAAGTGATGATAAACTTTGATTAAGGTCAGAGTTCTGCAAAACCTACTCTGAATAATGAAAGTTTATATAATCAGGATTTTACAGTACTGCACACAGGAATTTCTTGCGTGGGCGAAACCATGTATGAGTTTGAATTCCACAGCCATCATTACACTGTCCATTTCTTATAGGTGCAAATTACACTATGCCTCTGTACCCATGCCGGTTTTCATTACATTAACGATGCAACACACAAGAGCTGAACTACACAATCATCAAGGAACATCGTTAAAAATGTTCCTTGAATCTCATAAATCGGAGGTTCTCACAATAATAAGTGCCAGAAGAAAATCCCCATTTTGATTACCATTAATTTGAATACCATAAATGCATGCAAAAGTCAATTATTCAAACATTATTCGAATGAAAAATCTTTTGCCCATTAATAATCAGAAAACAGTGCGGCTGAAATATCTGACTAGGTATATCTTCAGAGACTTGGAAAATGTAAGTGTGCGACATGCACTAGTTTACAGTCTAACTTTAAAGAAATTTCCTGGACACAATTTGAACATTTACTGAATTAATTAAATTTAAAAAAATCTTTATTTTAAACAAAACCTTTCAAGCCAACAAAAGATTTTTAATGAGCCACTGCTCCTTTAAAAAATAAAAAAAGTTAACATAAACTGCGGGTAGATGGCTGGAAGGTGTGAGTCTGCCATTAATTCCTCTTTAATTAGCGCAAGAAGAAAACATAGTTAGTTGATTACTCTGATCCCTGCCCTCTTTCAACCATCTGAGAAATTTATCATTGCTTCCCCTTCAGAATGACAGCTGAATTATCACTTAGCTCACTGAGAGACAGCTCATTCCAACACGTCAAAACAACCATGTTAGCCGCAGCCGGCTCGATCTGATTTCACAGTATACTTGGTGCTCCTACTTAGTATGGCAAGTAGCAATTTCATTACGAAGCTCTCGCTCTGTCTCTATCTCTTTCTTCTCACTGATGTCCTTAACCAATGACACCCTAATTCATTCTCTGCCCTATTTCCATGGGCCCGGGGTTTCGTCACTGATGCATTTAGGGTGAAGAGCCTCTTCTCCAGGGCCGAGTCATCGCTCACATACCTTGGAGTCTGCCCCAGTATTACGCATGCTATTTGCACAAATTGCTCCATTTGTGTTTGAATATGAAATGCCTTTCCTGAATATGAGTGGAGACCATACCTATTCCCTGAGAGAACATCTGAGATGTGAGAGATATTTTATTCTTAAGTGAGATTGCTTCTTTCTCTCCCTCTTGTCGATAGCTGTAAAGAAAATTTTAAGACTTTTACAGGTCAGATGATATATATATATATATATTTATATATAAAAATGTAGTTGGTGGTGCCAGATTGTTATTTCTCAGTTGAATTCCCTTGTTCTTACTCAAGTTAAAAAAAAACAAACAAAAAAAACATCCCTAAATGCCATGCATGAGCAACAGCGCACCAATATGTGACTGGCTACTGGAATAATCCTAAACTCCTTTTGAAAACAAAACAGATGAATCAGTCCTCTTTATATTTTTTTGTCTTGAATAGAAATGGCTCTTGTCTATAATCTTGAGAAAGCAGATGAAAACGATCATTAATTTTAACTTTTCACATTTATTTATAATGTTTCCTTATTCCAAATTAGACAAAAACATTCTCTGAATTGCTAAAAATATGGGACAGGGTAATTTTAGGTTTACAGATTAGAAGACAAATGTACCAATTATGTGATCTTAGCTTGTTATCAATTTGCAACGATGTATGAGTTAAGTGAAACTCCGTGCCTTTTATATGTGGAACCCAGGTCATGCACTTACTGTAACGCCAGTTACAGTTGTTATATGCGATTTTTGTTAGATTAACAATATAATGTGTATTTACAGTAGATTGGAAATAGCATAGCATCAGTAACCAGAGGCGCCCCCTGCCACCAGGCAAGAAAGGCCAAATGGGGCCCCAGGCCAGCGGGGGACGGCTGAGGGCTGACAAACATATCCCACAGCAGTGGGAAAGTATGAAGTTTGAAATGACAGCAGGAGAGACTGCATGGCAGCTTGATTTTATACACTGTGGCAATGAGACTAAAACCTTTGTCTGCCCCCCCCCCACACACACAGAAATATAGTATGTACATACAAAAACAAAATGCCTCAAGCAATGCTTAATCCCAGGATACAAGCACTAATGAGATTATTCTTACTAATGAACACTTTGCACATTTGTGTACCACTAGTCAGTCAATAATATTAGCTGGATCATCAATGTGACAATATTAATCTCAAGCGACATCCATATAACTCTGATAATGACACACAGCAGCTTCTACTATGCAATATATCAGCTTTTTTCTCACTAGAAAATAAATTCATCTACTACAGTTGATCATACTTTCAAAAACATGTCTGCCGTTCAAACATGGAAACAGCACACAGACCAGGAAGATCATCCCTCAAAGTGAAGTCCATAAGTAAACTCCTGGAAAAAACAAAACACAGCTGCAGAGTTCCCTCCTAAGTTCAGCAAGGACTAAAATATACAAACGAGTTCAAACCATTTGAAATAGGAACAGCTCGTATGGGCAGAGAGGGGGAATGATACAGCAGAAAACATTTACAAGCTCAAAGAGGCAGATGCGATTAAATTTGCAAAAGAACATGCACAGCAGAAGAGCTTTTTTTCAGATGAGGCCAAAATAAACCTACATGACTCTGATGATAGAAAGTTTGTGAAAGTCAAAGAAACAAAGAAAAGGGAAAGAATTTCAACCAGACAGCAGGAAGACCTACACTACAGAGGAATGTTTGGAATTTGAATTTCTTACAGTAATGATGTAAACTTAAATTTGTTAATGTCAAGTGGACATAGGAAATTAAAGTAATCAACGAAAAAAAAAAAAAGATTGCCACATACCCACTGAAAGAATATTTTTATCATAGAAAATCAAAGTGTCGTCCCAGAGCTCTGACCTAAATCCCAAAGTACACATACGGGATGCCATGGAGGGAAAAAAAATGTCAGATTGTTCTGTGGATGAATTAAAAGCTTTGCTGGCTGAAACCTTCACCACAGCTATAATGGAAACTGATTGATTTCATGCCCAGACATTTCCCAGTTCAGCAAGCTAAATAATAAACATGTAAATGTGATATTTAGTGAAGCCACTGCTCGGTGTCCAAACAGTCTGTCTTCATGTGTTTTTTTAAAAAAAAACTAATAAACTCGTTTTTGTGAAATATACTGTTTCCAAGTTTGATTTTGTTTGTCTTTCCTCAGAATATAAACCCATTTTTTCCTTTTATTAAAGCTATTAAATTCCTATATTTTTGAGTATGTTTTGAGCTTACTTTTGGAGCCGCAGTAGACATGCTTATTTTTCCAGGGTGTTGTTATAGCACTGAAACTTGTAGGGGAAAATACATAATATGCAAAAGATGGGGCTCCTCAATCTATCAAAAAGTGCACTGCAACACAAAACATGAAAGAAATTCAGCCAGATTAACAATCACTCATGGTATTGCAAGGTATTACAGCAAGCCGCTTTCACAATGGTGGCAGAAAAAATAAATAAGAGTACAGCATCTGCAGCTATAGGATTATGGATACAGAGCAAGGGAAGCAAAACCTAAATGTGTTAATTACACGCAATACCTGGACTGCACTCACCAACCAACCGCGTACCAAAGAAACTGGCTGTCTTTCACAGCAGCCACAGGGAAAATCTGCAGGAAATTATTGTGATGGCAGAAAATGTAAATTTATATTACTTTAAGGGGGCATGTGAGATGGAGGAAGAAGCAGCTGTACACTGACTGGTATTAATGTCCAGCCTTCAAAACATGACTGTGAATGATAAATCTGAACTTTGGTATAAAAGTTGAAATGAGGATTCCCTGGAAGACTAATGATTCGAGTCTACCCACCTGATAGGCCGAGAGTTGTAATTATGAAGGAAACCTTGATAGTATCTCAAGTAATTAATCAATGCTAACAATATACCAAAAAATGACCTCTCTTTGCCCTATCTGCCATTCTATCAGAACCCATGACCTTATTGCATTACATATGCATGATTCTAGTCCCCCTTTGACTCCACCTTAACCTTCAGGTCTTATAAATAGAAAAAAAAGGAAACCGATTGTTAGGTTTACCATTATTGCAGCTGTTCTACCGCTCTCTCTTGATAACTGACTTGCCAAACCGTTTTACATTTAAATTTGTTGAATAATAAATTATTCACCGACTTAATTTCAAAGTAAGGAGCAAATATTCCTGAGAACAACCCACCTGCCTAGCCATGGGTGCCATTCCCCTCGCTGTCTTGTTTTTTAAAATCACATCGATGACAGGATTCGTATTAATCTTCATGCATTTCCAAAGGCTCCTGAGATCACAACAAGTTTTAAAAATAGATTTCTGTATATATACAGTCACTATGACAGTGATCAGATGATTTGGTGAGTCTATGAGGTTATTTCTGGAGACTTTTCTCACTGGGACATGGCTATATAGCAGTTTGTTGAGATCACAATGTCTGTCACAGCAGCTGCAGCGCTTTTATGTGCTTTCTTGTCGCTAACAAAAAAGGAGTGGATGTGGACAAAGAGCTTCAGAGAAATCTCAAATTGCATATTGAATTCTAAAAGCACACCCTCAAAGGCAGAATCCTGGCAGAGCCCACTCGCTCACGCTGCCAAAACCCGGACAATGGTAATTGCTTGTCATATCTAGAAAATTATGTAGGAAATACAAATGCCTTATTAAAACGTTTTTTAAATTCGATTCAAGCCAATTTGATTCATTTTCATCTCATTCTACCCTGGCAAAGTGCACTGATGTGATTGCCACCTTGATTCCTTATAGACTCAGTATTTTAATGTTGTCTCATTTATTTCATCTGTGCCCCGAGCTTTCCAACCTTTGCCTGAAATTTGTTTTTCTGTAATTTGAAGAGCTTTCTTCCAAAGTGACAAATCATCTTTTAACAACAATGAAACCAAAGGTAGGGGACTTCTGAAAACTGAGTGTAAAAATACATCTCACAGATGGGATTCAAGCTTGCAAATGAGGCATAAAGGGTGCTATGATACTGTACGACAATAAGTTATTAGATAAATCTGCCAAGCCCGGGTTTTTCAGGTACATTTAGCTTTTTTGGCTGCTCTTGTAGTCTCTGTACAACATATCTTAGTATGTGTTAAAGCAGTCTTGTAGAGACAAATCTGCCAGGAGGGTAGTAACACACCATCCAGTGTTGGAGTGGCATTTCTGTCCTTTAGCGTAGGCTTGAAAGGTGGCCAGGAAATGTCAGCATTTCACGCTGTCATTTTCTCTGAGCTTGAAGATTCATTCTAGACCTTGAAATAGCAGTTTGACATAGTCACAAAGTCCACTTAGCAGTTTGTAAGTTTTCAGTCACATCTTGTGGCCTTCCTCATCAGATGAGGTTGTCCTCTGCTGGCACACTTGAGAGCAGTTAACTGCATAAGCATGAGCAGAAGATGAACACAGTGAAGTGAATCATACCGCATGCCTTATGCCAGTTTTCCAGACAGTCAGTGAGTTTGAAGGTATATTAATCGAGACAGCAGAGGGTAAAACAATAGATATGTTGTACGAATAAGGACATATAAGAGTTCTCAAATAATGATCTCTCAGATGTGAAATAGTGGCGACAACGATCGGTGCAGCAACTGGCCTGAATTGTGTGGAGACATTTTATAGACAACCCAAAATGCCAAAAGTCTCAGATCATAGACTTTTCACCAGCGCTTTGAAAATGTGTACTGTCTTTCTTGTGCTATGTTGCAGTAACAACGCTATAGTGCATATCAGATGCTCATCATCATTAGAAAACTATTGTATCCCAGTGGTATTGGTACCTGGCACCTAATTTTGTTTTTTGTGGCACCCTCTCCAACTCCATCCCCCTTCACTATGGAAAGTGCCTTTATGCAAGCAAGTTGCAGAACCAAATACTTATGAAAATGCATCTGCAGATTATTTACAGAAAACTTGTTGAAATCTACGACTTCACAGAGAGAAGTTTTTCGAGGTGGTGTTGGCCTTCCCCTGAGCCTGTTGATTGAACAAATTATACTTTCTCCCTAGTAGTAACTGTCCTCATGACTCATTGACTGAACATTTTACTGTCAACAACATGGCCACCACAATGACATGCAGTCTTTGCTGGAGCTATCATAGCACTCATTTATCATCCTGACTCATATTCACCAATCTGACAGTAATGCAGCAGTGGGGTAATGAACTCAGTGTTACTTTTTCCACTGAGGGATTCGTGCAAACTCTGTTGTGTCAGAAACAACCACACGCAAACTCAGTTGTTTGCCTCCAGGTCACTGAGTTAATCCTCCCAACAACTTCTCTCAATGCCAACTACTCACCTACAAACGAAAAGTGACTGGGCCCTTCCTGTTACCCTGTTCGGCTCTGGAATAGTCTGCCATGCCACATAAAAATCTGCCCAACAACTGACAATTTCAAATCAATTTTAAAGACCTGCATATTTTTCATTGACTTTTAGTGAAGTCTGTGATGCCTCGTGGTTTTGTCAAGGACAGATTTTCTTACCGCTCTTTTATTTTGAGTGTTGTTTCTATTGCTACATTTTATTTATGTACTTACTTTATTTGATTCTCTTTGTAATTTTATCCCAGGGTTTTACACTATTTTATTCATTTATCACATTTTTTAATCATTATTGTAATTTTTGTTTTGCTTTTCGTCTCTACTATATTTATTTCAGCTACTTTTGGTTGTTGCTTTAAATTTGCTATATAAATAAGACTGACTTGACTAATTACCCCTAAAATTACAAAGTAATTGAACCAGTCTGAAACAACTTCATAAGGTAGATTCTAACAAATCAATAGTATTTTTCACAAATGAATAATCTCTAATTGACACACAGTGTACATCTGGGAATGATGTTGGGATATGAAACTATTTAAGCATTAATGTGTTTACTCAGTCAGAGAAATGTGACCTGACAGAGTCTTATTAATATTTCTACTTCCCTAGGGGTATGCAAATACACCTTGTCCTCACCAAAGTCTTTCTGAAGAGCTTGCTCATTGAGATCCAAGTTAAGAGAATATGCAGATGTGTGTATAGTTTATACATTAAAAATATATTTTTTTAAAAAACCAATAATATAACACAAATGTGTGTGCGTGTGTGCTTTGGAGGTAAGGAAGACAGAAGGAGAAAGACAGGAAAAGAGAGCTACTCACAGAGGCATATAATCTGAATTCAAAAGCAATCATTTTTGTTCTCAGCTCATAAAGCCGTCCGTGGTTGATGTGTAAGGCAGTAAAAATCAGACGGATGAAGGTAAAGAATAGATGTGAAGTTTTTGCAGTGATGCTTACAATCACACAGCAGCAGCAAGTATCATCCAGGAGTAGACCTCCACTGAGAAAAACGTAGAGCACAAACAGTATGAGAAAGACAGTATTCGATTACACATAATACTAAATGCACTAATTGTGGACCCAGTAAAGATAACTCTTAACCAGAAGAAATAAACTATTTGTTTAACAGATATTTTTGACAAGTGAAATGTGTTGTCCACAAACAATTAGTGATTGATCAACTGATAATTAATGCATAGGATAAAAAAAGCAACTGGAGAAAAAAAAAAACAGTAAGTATGCTGGGACACTTTAGTGTTACACAAAAACTGAATGAGTAAAACCAAATTTCTGCTGAAATAATAAATAAATAGCTGTTTATTCTAACATTAGAGCAAGCAAAAAGGTATCAAGCTGGATGTGTACTTTACTAAATAGGAAAACATTACAATGATACAACTCAAGCTCATTTAAGATTAAACGAAGTCAGAGAAAAGCCCCTAAACAAAAACCTATGCCTGCCAATTCTCCTGGTACATCTTTTTCCACATAACCTATGACAGTTTTTAGGCTCTGTCTGCAATCTGGCTTGTGTGTGTGTGTGTGTGTGTGTATCCAAGCAGCCTGCATGCCCTAGTCATAGTAAGTGTTATTCAGAGTGCCACTGTCAGTCTGTCTTAGCCTCTGGGGAGGTTGTGTGCCCTCCTTAAGCCCTTCAGCAGTATCTGCAGGCGCTCAACATGGCACTACAATCCACCTTTTGACTTTGACTTTGACTAATCTTTTTGGTAAAAATTATCACAGTGTGAAACATTGGTCAGCTGCTAATCGTATCGGGAAGTAGATTCCTAACCGATCAAATTTAAATTCATGACCATTCAAAAATTGTGAGATTTATGACTCATAACGTTACTTGAAGATATTCTAAATTTGTATCGAAGTCTATAAAGGTGGGTGTGATTTCAGCAAAGCCTGTTTCGTTTGATTGATTTGATTAAGTCTTCAATGACAAAGTGAACTCTTCGCACGGTAATCTTTATTGCTTCTACAGCTTAATGAAATCATATTTCACAGAGATTTACGATGTAACTCAGTGAACTTACAACATTAAATTATTCTTTTTGGATATTCTCATTAGGTAGGATGGCTCTGTGAGTGTAGTCTACATGAGGACAACATTTTAATGCATTTTAAATGATTTCTTGTGTCAAACAACTTATGGTAGGGCAATATTTTTTCTTAGGGTTAGTTCATAGAAAAGACAATATTAAAGAAGCAAATACTTTCTTAATGTCCAACAAGGCCTGAAAAATCTAAAACCCTTTAGTGATACAACATTTTTTAAAACTTTTAAATATTAGACATATAATTTAAAAAAATAAATAAATAAAAATAAAGCTTAAACCAAACTGGTTTCTGTATACATGCTGGTATTGGTTTGTGTGTCCTATCTTTGTTAGCACTGACCACCTGCATACCAAACTCATCACACATACAATTTCCCAGTCACAATCACAGGTTTAATTACTGTTTCATATTAGTTATCATGTGAAGGTTTATGTGTGAAAATAATGCTCTGAGTTTACATTGCCTCTGTGAGGGCAGGGTTTGTTTTTCCAGCGATTTAATGGTTTTCTTGTCAACTTTGAATATAACGTTGTCATTTATTCTGCCCTCCTCATGCATTATACTCTATGGCTAACCAAACTGTATCACTACTCCTACTCACTTTGCCGGGTATTGCCACCTGTAACTTCTATTAATTAGTTCAACAGTGCAAAACACATGACAATAAGGCTTATATCGTCCATTCTGCTATTAAATATACTGGATATTCTGCTACTAACTGGACAACAGTCATATCTAACCTCATCAACAGCTGTCTTTAATTACATCAGTTAGATTTACCTTCTTCACTTTCAAGACATAGGCACTAATTGATTGCTGACTCTATATATTAAATATCAACCATGTCTGTTAACAAGAACTTAAGCTCATGTCCTCATAAATACATCTGTAGTAATGCACTAGGGAACCTCTACTAAAGAGCATTTAATTAGCAACCAGACTCATCCGCAAGCAAGCAGCTACTCTCTTAGCAGTATATTAAGACTGTGAAAACAGCCCTGAAATGGAGACGCTTTGGGTTCAAAATGAAAGTTACACCTTTTGAAAAGTGTTGGCTGCAGTGCTGAAGTGCAGTGTTTACTTTGAAGGTGAATATCTGGCACCTTTATGTCTTTTATGTCTTACTACTGCTCTTCTAGCAACTAAAGCAATAATAAAGAGGTTTTGGGTACAGCACCTTCTTTGCAACCCATTTTAACAAGAGACAGCCAGAAACCTCTAGGAACCACTCCACCAACCAGCCAGGGAATAAGGAAATACACATTTTCCCCCTACGACTGGTGATTGTATCATATCCAGTATGGTGAACAAGTCTCAAGCAATGTGTGTAAACTTCTATTACAGCTTTTTGAGACCACAATGATGAAAGAATTTGCTTAACTTTTAAATCAGACATTCCAACAATTTTTTTAACAGTACGAAAAAAAATCTCCTAGGCCTTTTTTTAACCACTCTTTTTTTCCTCTCACCAACACAGACTCAAAATCTGATCATCTTATTGTTTCAAGGTATTCAAAGAATTAATGGCACATCTGTTGTTTTAATTATTACACAAAGCTAAAATCCTCTCATGTTGTTTTGTTTTGTTGTATTAAACCAAAAGCTACAGATACAGATTACTTGACTCAGTTAACGTAGGAGATGACTTTGAACACATATTTTGCTTTACCACCCCTCCCACATTTCTCCTTGTCTGGGCTTCCTCCACTCCCTTTTCAATTTTTCTCCTCCCAACTTCCTCCCCAGTCATTTGCTGCTTATTAGGGAGTCTCTCTGTCAACCTTGTCCCATCTAATTCTCACCCAATTACAATCTAAATGAACCACAGGACTGCTTAACTTACTTTGCCTCTTCCCATTGTTTAATTTGTGACGGTAACAAACTCTGATTAGGCCTTTGGAAAGGTTCATAAATTAAGCACTCAAGACCAAATTAATCACCATTCCCTGGGAAGATAAATGGGCAATATTCAATTTTTTCCCCCATATGGATCCCACTAGCAAAAACAACATTCGGTGAAAAGAACACAGAATAACATATTTCTCAGGCAGTAACATTTTGACCAGGGATGGTTTCTGCATCACCAGCCAGTAAAAATGGAATTTACTGAGAATTTGTGTCTAAACTTTGTGCAAACATTCTTTACATACAAAAGCTTTGCACAAAAGCTAGTAACATCTGTGTTTCAGCCGTACAACTGGGCCAATTTGATTAATGCCACTGTCTGAACCTGAGGTATGTAGACTCCAAACAAACAGGTTTGCAAGTGTAGGGGTGTATGGATGGAAAAAGAGGGCTAAAGATTACATCAAATGATTTGAAGTAGACAAGGGGGGGCAGGTAGTAGTGTTGGGGGTGGGGGTAAACTTATATAATGAAAAATCAAAAATGAAAGAAACAACCTGTCAATAGTGGAAAGAAGGCAATCCCAAGGAGCTCTGTTGATCATCATCCAAAGAAAAGGAGAGCAAAACAAGAAAATTAAATGTAATTGCCTGATTTCGACAGCTGATCTAGTTTAGCAAACAGAAGTGCAGAAGATAATTAGTCTCAAGAGGAAAATCAGCACACCATGTGCAGAAAAAAGTCACAATATATCTGCTGACTTCTTTGAGTTTTTTACTGCTTCCTCAGGTGACTATTTTATTTTTACACCTTGAAAATTATTTTTCCGCACAACTAAACTGAAAAATGCAATTTAACTAAATGTTAAATATTGATATTTACGATATCGTAGCATTAACCTATTATTGTTCTTACCGCGCAGGTTCCTTGAATGCCTCCTATTATCAGCTTATTTGAAGAATCTCTAACCTTGACAACATTGTGTTAGGTACAAAGACCAATTTATCCCTACTAACAATTAGTGAACTTTAGAGCGATTCTTATGAATTTGGCTGTTTTTTTGTTCTTTGCGGGGAGGGGGGAGGGGGAGCTACTGTGAGCTAACTACCTAGCTAGTGTGAGTCATGGATAGGGTCACTTTAGTCAGACCAGTAGTGACAAGGCAGTAATGTTTCAGTAAGGTTACCACAACATCTTAAAACAGATCTAATAAAGATTTACAGTATTTACAGTATCAGGTAGGTTTATACACAGAGGGTTGACAACCTGTCTCATTGTGAAAAGTTGGTATACTCTGTTCTTTGCTATGAACAAATTAAGTGACTGGATGTTAATGTATTCAGCTAAATAACTGGTTATCTTGCAATTTTAATAAACAAACTGAAGAAGAATTAGAATGTATCAGAAGACAATAATTTTGTGCTACAAGGGACTATTCCTACTAAAATGATGAGCCAAAAAGTAAGAACTGACCGACCAGAAAAGAGCTAAAATCAAATCTCCTGCCCACAAAAGCTCCAATTAAGCAACATAGGCCTAATTTACAAAGATGGGCAAACTAACACGAGGCCATAAATGCAGAAATCTGCTAATGCGTTTAAAGTTTTCCAGTAATCTACTAACAGTGCACTAATTTATAAACAAAAACCCAGCAGTTGATTTCAGTAATGACCAATGCAATCTACCAAGAGCACTACAAAAAATAAAAAACAACAACATTACCCTCTGTTTGTGCTTTTAGAACAACCTGAGGCAGCCGAAAGAGAATTTTTTATAAATAAGGCAAACTCTCTAAGAAGAGGCTGAGGACTGTGTGGGGTCTGAGAGTCAGTGTCTGCATAAATATAACACCTCATTATGGATCCAGAGAAGGTAGGTAACAAAATATTACAAACTAAGTCTTTATGTGACATCTGAACTGTGCAGAAGAAGAAAATACACATTATTCACCTTCAAACGCTGACCCATATGAATATTAGTGAAGTTACTGTTACTGTGCCTCGTGTGTAAATCTACTCAGTATTCTTGATTTTTTTTTCCTGCATTCCATGTGATGTTGAAGGGATTCATTAAAGTTTATTGCACATTGCAACATTCAGATAAAAATCTAACCCACTTCTTATGAGTACCATTAGTTGCTGTATTTTGACATTTCAATATGGTATGTAACAGATCCAATACCTCTGAGAAGTGAAAATGAACATGAATGGTATTCTTTCCGCATGCAAAACTGTGGAAGATATGCAGACTTTTACCATTGTTTAATGAGCTCTGTGTAGAAATGTGACTAAAACACAGCAAAGCCAGCAGCTTGTTGTAGGAAAACATAACTTGGCTGGATGTAATACCCAGCACAAGACACATCTTTCTCTCGCTAATTCCGACTCCGCTCAGTTAAAGTGAGTTCTGCTCTGTTTCATCAAAATACCAGTATTCCAGAGGACGAGAAATATACCCAGGGCTTGGACCGAGCTAAAATTTTCACATCATGCTCACAGATTTGAGCAATCCATCCCCAACAGTGACAACACCTTTCCCTGCATTCTAACTAAATTTACACTTGCAGCAGCAACTATCATCAGGTGCAAAATAAAACAGTTTTTTTTTTTTCAGCTTTGAATGAATGATGCAAGTTAATTACCTTCTGCAAGCCTTAGTAAATCATGCTTGTATGATTTTTTTAAATACTTTCCTCCCAAAATTTGACATTTTGTTAGGGACACTCCTACAAATACATATGCAATATTGCCAGTAGCAAAAACATCTGTCCATCCCTTTCATTCAGAAAACTGGCTCCGATGTTTAGTACATTATGACTGACTGAACGTCTTTAAGCTTGCCTCTTGCACTCGTACTAATTCAAAACCTAGTAGCAGTTCTAGGATGTGGCCAATCCAGAACAGAAAATGCATACATTTGCATAATGTCTTCATTAGATCAATGAGCACAACTAACACTCTACGACAAATGTTCCAATTGACTCTCGGCACTATTTAATTCAATCACATATGTCAAAAACAGGCCCCTAATCCCTCCAAATCCATTTTTATTATGATAAGTCACATAAAAGTGAATATAACTGAATGTACAAATGTACAAGAGCAAATACATGCAATGCAATCCTAATTATTTGTATGTTTTTCATTTAGAAGCATTAAAAAGTTGAGGAGTAAATATTTAACCATGTCGGTGGTTTTGATTCAGGATAGAGAGAGACCACAGTCAACCACTGGGCACTGGTAACAAATTATCGCAATCTTCAATCAATTACTTTCATCCTCCGGTGCTCCCATCAATTTCCTGCCACTGCATACCAAATACGTTTTCTGCCAATATGGGTTTATATGTGCCCTGCAACCAACTGTCCAGGGTACACCCCACTGTTTACCCTATGACTGCTGGGATAGGCTCCACTGCCCCTTGGACCCTGAAATGGATAAGCAGTTAAGGATGGGTTTATACACTATTCTGCACATTCATTCAAATAACGCTAAACTTCTAAAGCTCGAAATATGTTTAACCTTGTCTAGAACCACCTTACTGTTTGTTTTTAATGAGCCATCAGCGTGGGCCTCTGCTTTTCAATATGTGCTTTCTATATGTCAACATGAACATCTGTGATCAGCATATGGAATCGCCTGTCATTTTTAGCCACATAATATAGTGTTCAAGGGGAAAAAAAGAAATCAGCTAATAAACATCTTTGGTGGTTGGTGGAAGATAAATACGAAGAAAATCCTCCGGGTCACGTTTAGGTTGAATAGAAGCAGGCACAGATAACTGAGACAGCAACCAGACTGCATATCATAATGGGCCTAATGCTTACAGATGAAGTCACTTGTCAGATAGGAAGCAGTCAGCCAGGAAATATTGCCTTTACAGTAACTTCCATACAAACTGCTCAATCTCACTGCCGTGACTCCAATAGCACAGAATATAGCAAAGAATATCATGTGTGAATGCTTGGGCCATTTGTAACACACACACACACGCACGCACGCATGCACACACACAAAAAAAATTCATCTTCATGAGCATTGCAGCTACATGTCAAACAACACCTTTCACAACAACTCAGCCAGCAGCTCAAATGGACTGAGTAAACAGAGAGTAAAGCACTGAAAAAAAAAAAGGCAATGTAAAATAAACACTGCAGACTGCCAGAAAATAAATCTGAGGTCTCTGCAACAACTTGTTCGCTACCTGTACCGAGGGATGAAACTATCTCGTGGCACTCTTTAATCATCAGTAGCATTGCCAACAATAAAAATGTATTGATTGTGTTTAATTAGTTTGATAGAACAGCTGTGCAGAACTAGTCCACTGGTTAAAAAACAAAAACTGCTGTCGGTTAAACGTGAAGGGTTACTTAAAGACACGCTTCACTAGTCACAAACATACAGGCTGATAACTAGTACTATCAAATATTGATTTAGGATCAAAATAATGGTTTTGGCAGATTAACAGATTAGCCAGACCTGATGCCCATGAAAAAATCTCGACTGTACTTCTACTAAAACTCAACAGCCAAGCTTACAGGGAAGGTCAAAAATGTAAATGATCTTTGTATGGCTAACAGAGCACTTACTTCATTGTAAAGCAGCACACAAGTCACAAAACATTACTTACTCATTTCTGACAGGAGAATAAAGTGGGTTGGCAGCCATAATTATTAACCTAACAACTATATTTTTTAGCTTACTGACAGGGTGTCATTTTGAATGAGTGACTTCAGGTGCTTCTACTTTCTATTTGTTAGAGTTCACGAAGGAAGGCAATACACAGTGCAGTCAAGTTTATTATTATGATTATTTAAAAATCTTCCTTTATTTGAACTATGCTTTTCTTTCCCCAAATTCTGTAAGCTAATGCTTGTCAGGCCCTCAGCTAGTTGCTAAATAATCTCTTGATAAACACAACAACTGAAACACTTTCAAAAATGCAAATCTGCCATGCTTTCAGACACTTCAGCATAATACAGTGGAGCAATATATGTCACAGTTACATCATTATCATAGCTT
Organism: Neolamprologus multifasciatus; assembly: GCF_963576455.1. NCBI lineage: Eukaryota > Metazoa > Chordata > Actinopteri > Cichliformes > Cichlidae > Neolamprologus > Neolamprologus multifasciatus. The sequence goes on from NC_140448.1 coordinate 23,128,342, forward strand.
TGCCCAAAACTGACTGCATGGTTCATTTTATGGGAGGCATTTAGATTTGAATTACTTTCCAGCAGCATTTGCTAGTAATCAGAAAACTAAAGTGTATGTCAGAATAACAGAAGAAGAAGAAAAAAAAAGATTTTGTAATGGAGCACAACATGGCATATTTTCAAAAATGCTGTTTGGTTTGAACACAGTAAGCGTACTCACATTGATCGATGTTCCCGTCTGCTTTCCCCTTCTCCTGCAAACAGAGAACACACACAAAACTGGTTATTACAGGCTTGGAGGAGTGAGACAAAAACAGCCCTTTCTGCAGCTTTTTGCGGACCATTCGTTACCGTGCCTTCTTTTCTTTTCTAGGCTAAGTGAAAGATGAGGGCAGAAAACAAAGGTGAACAGATGGAAAGAGAATGAAAGGAGAGTCAGAGTGGGAATGAGAGAAAATGCTTGAAAGATGACAACAGAAAGACGAGAGGACTTTTACAAAACTGGGTCCCAGAGTCAATTTAATCACCCTAATTGGAAACAGACTTGCCAGCAGGCTGTTAGAAGGCAGGTGTCACCATATTGTAGTGGAATGTTTATCTGGATGTTGAACAGTCGATACCAGCAGGATAAACTGTGATTTATTTCCCAGTTCTATCAGTGAATCTGATATTTAGATGCACTTTAAAGTTAGTCTCATCACCTTCATTCATGGCATTCCAAATATGCTAAACTAGCGTTTGGATGATGAGATTAGGAGCAATTATGTTCAGCTTTGAGGTACATAAAAATCAAATTTCAAAGTTAAGCAAACCAGGTGCTGAACATGTTGGAGGAGTGGAAAATGATCCCGTAGCATAACTGAGCAATGGCAGTGGTAGAAAAGAACATCTGTGACAATATTATGGCCTAATATTTAAACGGATGTCAAAAGCAATGAAAGCATTAGGTGCCATGCAACACAAATGAGGACAGAAATATGTAAAAGTAAAAAGAAAAGCGGGTAACCATGAATTAATGATGGCATAAATGGAAACCATCTGGCGTGTGAAATGGTCGAGCTCAAAAACAACATACTTTTTTTCAAATTTTGCTTTTAGATGCAATCGAGCTGACCTGTGCATGCAAATTATGGGCGTGTTTTTAGTTGTCAGCATTATAGTGTGCGCTTCGTGCTTGTTAATAACCGATCGCTGGTGTTTACAGCTCAAGGTGCATGAATTGTACCTCGGCTCGAGATGCAATTTCACGTACGTGGGTAAAACAAAAAAAGATCGACACGCTGCTTTAAAAATAGAACGGAAACACGTCTTCCAATGCAAAAACCCCTTCTGAAGAAGCCAATATGAGGCAGCAATTGAATTGTTGTGACATTCTGTATTCTCGTCCCTCAGTGTGGATGTCACTGGTAATGAGGCTCAGTGATAAAACTTGCGTGCAACTGCGAGGCCTTCTTGGCTTCCCAGGAGACCGAGAGCCTCATGAGAAACGCAGCAGTTTTAGTAGCTCCTGTCATTGCCTCTGCCTTTGTCTCTACATCTCTATCCCTCTTTCTTCCCTCCCTCTGCCATCTGTCCATCTTAATTGCAGACGTGCTTCCTCATCATGGCAGGATAAAATTGAGTGTGCTCATCAGCACCGCCTTCCATCATCTCGAGTGCTGCTGTTTGATCAATTGATTAGAGAATCAAACCAAGCATAGAGGTGAAAGAAAGGCTACGTCTTTCTTTCTAAAAATACTGTCCGCTTGTTACAGTGGCTCACCGGGGTTCTTCTTGCTTGCCACCATATTTTATACATTCAGCTTCAGGGGAAATTAATTTAGTGATAATGACGTGTACTGTGATTTGATCGTGTAAAATAAAAACCAAGTAAAAGCCATAAATAGTGAGTGCTGCATGCTTTTAGTGGGTGGAGAAATGTAAATAACTACCACCAGAATTTCATTTGAGCAAATAGGGCAAACCCACTGGGTTTCAATTAGGGAGGATCTGATGCTTTTCTCTGCCATATTTCCTTTGGTTATAGAGGCTGATTAGATGGCTGTATTTTTACTGGAAACTCCTGCAGATTATGTGATAAGACTATGAAAATGCCACAAGACACACACAATAGGGGAGACAGAGGATTCAACACATTTCAGCATCTCGAGCCTGAGGCTGTTTGCTTGACTTGCATTCCCTATGGCTTATAGCGCAGATGTCTCTGGCATTATATAAGATGTACTATAAATAATATTTTCATATATAAGACAATATTAGAGTATGGGATTGATAGATATGGGTATTCCATGTAGAGTCTTGAATTAGCAGTTCTTTGCTGTCATATGCTTCCAGGTCAGTTTATAGATACTTTTAAGACAACATTCCCCTAAAAATGTTTCATTAGGCTAGTCCCATGAAGCTTGATAAAGTTCATAAAAGTAACGCATTGTGCTGTTATGAAGGAAAGGATTCTGTAACACGTTCGCAGCATCCTCTAAAATGTTTACTGCAGAAAAACCAAGGAAGAAATTCAGTCAAATAACCAAGAAAAGCAGTTTTCACAGGTGATGAACTCAAACAGTTAGTTAAATAAATGCTAGCCATTGGAGAAAATAATTTCAACCAATTCCAAGTGCCCGAAAGAAAAGAGTCAGAGTATGCAACTGCCACACAAATTATTTTCCAAGTATCATTTTTCTGGAGAAAAGAGTTCAGTAATGATGGCTGTATGATAAACATCACTGTTACAATCTGAAGAGGGTGGAGGAGGATTTAATATCTCTACCTCCAAGCAGCAAGTCATATCCATGGAAAAGAGAGCACGCAAGCTGCATTGATGTGAGAGAAAATATAAGCTCAAGTACTTCTTACCTTATATTGTAACCTACCATAGGAATAAAAAGCAGGGGGTATTATTCTAACAACAAATGCTGTATGTGTGCAGAAAGACTGATTAAGTTTATTTCTTTATGTTACACAGCTCCTTTGTTCACAAAGGCCAGAAACTCTTACTGTGAGACAGATTTTTCCCTTCCTATTGTCGCCAAAGCGCTTACTCATAGGTGGTCATCTGATTATTGGTGTTTCTCTGCTTTCTCTGTATTATTCTCTTTACAGTATAATTCACCAAGAGGAAACCGATGTTGTGATTTGGACCTGAATGAATAAAATTGAATTGAATTTACATTACAGTAAATAGGGTGCGTGTTGAGTCTCTGACAAACATGAATAAATAAAGCATCACCTGGCTGGATTTTTACCTGTGCAATAGCTTTACGTACTAAATGAGTAGTCATGACACTGTGAGCAGAGTGAAAATAAAAACTGTGCTTCTAATATTATGGTATTGGTATCACAGTTGGCTTCATATTTGCATTTCTCAGTACTTTTTGTTGCAAAGTTTAAATGTGCAAACTCAATAAGAAGGATTTTGCCTGTGCAAACACATCTCCGAATGCAACATGCTTCCACCTTGGATGCCATTTAAACACCCACACGAAACAAGAACCTGACACTGCCGCCACAGAAACTGACATTTTGTGGGAATGCAATTTGAACAACAGGGCAATTCAAGCCAAGCAGTGCCCGTTATGAAGTCTACTTGAATATGCTTTCTCCTCAGTCTCTTAAATGTGTTGCTAACCAGGCACCTTTCACGAATGTGCCCACTTTCATTCTATACATCTCTCTCAAACTCCTAATTTTAAACAACAACAAAACTTTTTGCTGGAATGTGATTATTGAAGACCAGCTCAGCATCGTGGTTTCAATATACAGAGACAGAGATAGTTTGATGAGAAGACATTTCGATGATACTGCCTGAGGACACAAAGAGAACAGGAGAGGAGCAGGAAAGTAGAGCTGAATCGCTGTCTGTTCTCCTACAAGAGTTCATCTATCCACATTCAATAGATGATCCCTGATGTTTGTTGCTTGGAAAGAAGAGACTTGTCTTATCTAACAGCAATTCATCAGTGCAGCAACAAGCCACTTAACGGGCTTAATGAAGTGCAGCCAAAGGAAAAAGGAAAAAAAGAATCAGACTCTGGCAATACACGTTATGAAGCGGTGATACGTTCACAGGTATAACTTTGATTATTTTCAAATGGAAAAAAAAGCCTGACAAATTCCAACATGTCTCAGTATCAGATGGAGATGGAGCAGCTTTATGTTCCAGCAATACTCATTGGCAAGACCGACTCTCTCAACCCTTCCATTTATTATGATTTCCCCAAGCTTCAAGTAGCAATTATAAACAACTGCTTTCCTAGAAGTTGGATTTTCTTTATATACCAAGAAAAACCCTTTGGGGAGGACTCATTAATCAATATGCAAATCAGGGGTTGCTAATCAAGTCCTTAAAGAAGGTGCACGAGAATAGGTGCAGTAATTGATTTGCCGCTGCCATATACCACAATTTCTTTCACAAATAACCTCCAAACTAAAACCGATAAATCAATGCTGAAAATGCAACTGGTGCTGAGTGCATGTAGCTAACACAAGTGATCTTTAAATGTAGCTGCTGAGAGAGTGGAACATAAATTTCTTGTGGTTTATCCTATTGTTTTATCCTATATACTGTAGTATATGTAGGCTGATATATATTGAAACTAATTTCTACTGTACATATGTAACAAGTAATCACTTTTTCTCATGTTATGCTACGGCATTCCAGATAGGCTCCAACACAATCAATACCTAGATTGCACAGTTTCAGACCTAAATTATTTTAATAGTTGCAAGCATTTGCTTTTTTTAATCCAATTATTTGCAGCTGCACACTTCAATTGAAGAAACTGGAAACAACCTCAAAAAGCTGAAGCTGAAACTATGCTTTTTGATGGACTTCCAAGTTAGACATCTGTCTTAAAGAAGGCAGACACATTCAAACTGACTGATGTCCTTTACCAGATGGTTGTGCTGAGCGTCACGAGCTCATTCAGTATCCCCTACCACTGTAATTGTAGTAGAGAATACTATTATTGCTTCATATAAAGGCAAGCATTGCATATGTTGTACCTGCCTGAAAGGTTTTCTTCAGCTTTGAGTACAAATTATGAGGAACCAGCCTGAGCAGAATGTGAGCTAACCCTCTGGGGACTGCAACAAAACAAAAAGTAAAGCTCTACGGGTTCAATTCATCATCAAAATGTAAATGAAAACTGGAAATTAAAACACAAAAAGAGAATCTGACATTGTGAGCAGATGAGTATTTTTATTCTCTTTGTTTCGCTTTTTCCTGCAGCCTTTCTCCTGTTCATACAAAGCCTAACCTTCTTACTCCTAAACCTTAATCCAGTGAGCACGGTTCTCTTTCTCTGTGGTAGCTGTAAAATCACTTAACAGCTATGGTCTTTATACAGAGGCCAGTCCCAAACCAAATCATAACCGTCCTGTTAAGTGTTGCGCTTACAAAATTCTTGCATGCTGGCGAGTGTTGTCTTTCAGTATGTGGTAACACAAGAATCCAGAACCAAGATTGATGTAGCCTCAGCCACACTGCAAAATAAAGGCAACATTGACCCACAAACAGCACATTTAAGTCTGTTTATAATAATAAATAACATATACAGTACATAATGTGCTTGCAAAGTCAAACTGTTCTATAGTACCTCACATCTGAGCCCGTATATGGACTTTTTTTTTTTTTTTTTTTTAACCATTTAACCATTTGTCTGTCAGATCCTGACAGACAAACTCATTCTCCTCATTTAAACCATTGCAAGCAGCAGTGGGCAGCTGTTGTTCAGTACCTGGAGACCAACTCCAGTCAGTGCCTATCACTGGATTACATCTGGGCATAATGACAGGAGAGTTAACCAAGCATGTTTTGATGGCAGGGAAAAGTTCCCCAAGGAAACCTGCAGAAGCCTCAAGTTCCATATGCTTACACATTTGTGACAGCTAATATACTGTAAATGTCCCAAAGCTGCTGTGACCCTGGCATGGACATGTCAGCACAGTCTTTTGGTTATTATGTAAGGATCCAGGAAGTTGACAATGAGTCAAAAATCAAAAGGCTTAATCTGAAGTTTTTAGTTTATATTATTTTGTTGATCAGGTGCAAAGCAAACATACTTCTTCTTTATTGCAAGTGTTACATTATTGTGGGGGCATTTGAGTTATGGTGAAAATTTGACACTGTTTATTCTTTCCCAGAGGCTTTGAGAATGCAGACTTGCATAATGTGAAATCATGAATTTCCACGATTCACCTCACGATCAACTCTCAATTCTGGCACCAGCAGTTCCAGTTCTGGCCAGATAGATGGATTCTGTGCCTGGGAATTTGTTTTTTGCATCAAGTGATGTTGGGAGACAGAACCTCACGGCAAAATGGCATTCCACAGCAGAGTGCTGTGGAAGTCTCACTCACTTCGGGCATAGCCCGAAGTGAGTGAGACTTACAGACCAGGGGGTGTACATCCTTCATTTTGAAAAGAACCAGGATGTCTACAGGGCTGTGTGGTGGCCATCTGTCTGCCTGTGCATAAGTTTTTTTGACAACTTATTTGGGCTTCATGTTTACTATATAAAAAACAAATCAATCGAAGGGATCATTCTTCCTGGCAGGAGACAGTTTTCTGAAGGGCGTCTTTTTTCCTTTTTAACTCATGATTCTTTTGCAACCAACCCTGATAGATACAACCAAGTGACCTCATTCAAGTGCTTGCCCATGGGTGTTAAAACAATTATCTCCAATTTGTTGTAAATGGCTAGATCAGGGGTCAGCAACCTTTAACACCCAAGAGCCACTTGGACCCGGTTTCCACGAAAAGAAAACACTGGGAGCCACAAATACTTTTTGACATCTAAATTGAAGATAACACTGTATATTTTGTTTGTTTTTTTACCTTTATGCTTTGTGTGAACAACTAAAGTAAGTAAGTAAAGTTTATTTATTAAGCGCTTTTAACAGACAGGTAGTCACAAAGCGCTGTACACAAAGATTAAAATAAACAATACAATCAATAGACATTATACACAATGTAAAAGATCAAATGTAAATAATGTAAAGAATATAAAATATGTAGATCAACAAAAGGCTTGTTTGAACAGAAAAAGTTTTTAACTGCTTTTTAAAAGAATCCACAGAGCAACTAAGGTGTGTTGCTTATGAAATCCATGAAGTGCTACAGAGAAAATTACATTTTATTTATGTAATTAATACATTTTGAACTCTTAAAGAAATATAACAAAAGGAAAGACACCAACATGAACTAAGATGATCCATGTAGCAAACAAAAACTGTTGTGAGCCGCCACCCTCATATCGCCTTTGGGCTTTTGGAGCCTTGACCTCACTTTTAAAAAGTAATTGGAAAAAAAGCTCTATGCTGCTAAAAAAAAAAAAGATTTTCAAAATTCTGCCTAAATATGTATTTTACCTGGTTAATGTGTGTGGTGGGGCGTGGTCTGCAGTGCCGCTGCAGGGGAGTCGGACGCACCTGAGCGGCACCCGCAATCACGCCTCGCCGCCTTAAAGTCTGTGCTCTCTCTGCTGTTGTGTTGTCGGGCTGTGAGCTGAAAAGCTACAGCTGGCTGTATGCGTACAGCAACTGTGTGTGAAAAGTGGTCAATAAAGATATGCTGAAAAGCAGCGAGTCTGCCGTGATATGTTTACAATGGGACTTCTGCTCCTGAACCTCTGCGCACAGCGTCTGCAAATCGGGGCTGTACGAAGTCACTTTCATCTTTACGCAGGACTGTAAGCTGTCATCTGTGAGGCGTGAGTGGTGTTTGTTTCTAACATAGTTCACGGTGGAGAACAGCTGCCGACATAATGTGGATCCGAAGATCCATAATTGGCCCACCTGGGGTTGAAAGTCTCGATAAATGCACGGCGTTTCAGCGAGTACACCGGCTTCCGCGAGTGTGATGCTTATTTTGAGCAATGAAAAATAATAAAATAGAATTTTATTTTTATATTTCAATATCACAATAATCTTCCAATTTAGAACTACAAGTTAAAAAAACTTCAACTAAATACTTCTAATTTATTTTCCCAAACCACCTGGAGCCGCAGTATAAGGACAAAAGAGCCGCATGCGGCTCCGGAGCCGCAGGTTGCCGACCCCTGGGCTAGATGAACAATTGCTAGGTTTAAATATAAAGTGTAGACAGAATATAAAGTGTAGACAGAAAATGGCAGGCAGGTGTAGGATAGTGGTTAGTGTACCACTAACTGTTATAGTAACTGTACAACAAAGAACAGTTTGGACGTCAACATTCCATTAATGGCTTTTATCGGTTGTTATCAGGCCTACATATTGTCAATAGCTTCCTCTACCTTTGAGTATACTCATTCATTTTAGTCAATAAAAACCTGAAATCTAGATTATATAGATGTATAGCAGCAGTGTAGATAAGTACACATAAAATAAGGTCATCCATGGTCATCCTATGCACATACATCAGTCCTTTATGCTCTTATACTTATTTGCAGAGTGATATGTATATAATGAGTTAACCGCATCAGCAAGTCATAGTACAGGAGATAGAAAGTGACAATAAAATAAAACTTTTACAGGATTTAAAATGTGCTCAGATTTACAACAAATATGCTTTTTTTTATCATTCGACTGTGTGGCTCGCTTCATTTTTCTTTACAACCTTGATTTGATTTAAGGTTGATACGATTGATTTACTGTTCATCACTGCAAGTGTTTTTCTAGCTTGACAGACAGTGAAGGTAATGGCCTCAGTGGGACACAGTACAGTACGTTAGTGCGTTGATGTGTATGTGCGTGCAGAATGCACGGGATATTTACCATGGCGTGAGGTTCCTGGGAGGAGGTACGTGACACGCTGACTGTATCCCCGCTGCTTTGCCTGCTGTTCTTGTGCCCTTCAGCGAGCCAGCACCCCGAGGTCCCCAGCAGAGCGGCCACAGCCACAGCCCAAACACCCATGCTGCCCATGAGTGTTTCTCTGTGTGGAAAAGCAAAAGTACAATGCACACTTAGTTCTTAGACTCTTTCTGTTGTTCTGCAAACTGCAGTTACCAGAAATAAGTGCAGCACAGTTTAATAGTTCTCGTAACAAGTGTCTGTATTTGTCAGGAACGTGACAGTTGACATGTCTAGTATGCAGCTGAAAACTGTGAAAATGAGACATAACCTCTTTAACATGTTCTTTAATCAGCGTGAATAAATCAACAATGTCAAAACTGTGCTGTTTATTATGTAGCTTTGACTGCAAATCTTCACACCTTACCTGTGATTTTAATCTGTCATAATCCAATTTGTATGCAAATAATTTTTGATTACTTTATTTACGTGATAATATATCAGTGTGTTTGCCCCAGAGGAGATAAAGACACATGAGCTGAACTCACGGTACCAATTATGTAGCTTTCTTCTCTTTGTGCAAAAAGCACAAAGACAGAAAAAAAATATGTGAGCCCTAATTCTTACTTTTTATTTTAATAACTTTGTCTTTATTGAATGTTTATCTGATATTGCAGTGCTTCCAAAATGTTTACAGATGTCTGAATTTTAATAGATTTAGTACATGCAGAGACAAATACCTGAAATTATGTTAATGTATGCTCACAGACCAAGTGGAACAAGTATTATACTCGCCATGCACGCACACACATCACACAGCATAATGCTGCTATGTACACATCAAAGACCACACTGATGGGAATAATTATGTGTATTACAAGGTACATAAAAAAATCTTTTGATGTCAACAAAGAGAAAACCCTCTGAAGTAAGAAGTGGTGGAGTGGTGTGGGAGCTTAAAATATAAATTCAGAAGATCGTTTTCACTGCTGTGACATGCGCACACTCACATACGGGTACTGAAAAATTTACACTTAACGGCCTCAAATGTCTTTCAAATAATGAGTAGTCCCTTTTGTTAATCATCTAAAAAATGACAAAAATTTGAATTGAATAATTTAAACATTTAACTATGTTTGAAATGATCCCTCTTCTTTAGCCCTGGTTGCAAAAGTAAGTGAACAAAAGAGCATTTCAGGTAAAATTAAATCACTCAGTATTCTACAGATGAGGGGAAAATATTATAGCAATTGGCTTAAAGTAAACCCCAGACTCAATAAACAACACTATTCGTCAACACAGTCACAATAAAATATAATACAGGCTTTATAAAGACTTTCTGTCTGCTTTTTTATCTCATCAATAAGTATTTATTGCAAAGATATTGTACTGAGTTGATCTTGCACTGCACTGATGTTTTTAGTATTGTGCCAGCCTCCTGTAGCGTTTGCCCTGAGGGGAAATATTGACTTCTCATCGGATCTTATCAGCCGATGTGTGTCTTTATAGTTCCACAGTGCGACATGGCAGTTTGTTACGTGTGTAATTGTGCTTTTAGGTAATAGGTTTATTGTTTTTATTGTGGACTTATGCTTTAGAATATGGCTTTATTGTATGTTTTACTGCTGAACAAGCGTGAAAACAAATTTCCCTTAGGGGGCCATAAAGTTTGCAGTTGAACTGTAACAAGGGCACAAAAACCCATGATGCATCTCAATAATAGTTTAATAGTTTATGGTGTCAAATGTCTGCAGTGGTGCTCGACTTGAATGCAGAATTTTAGTCGTGATTCACCTTGACCTGTTATGCCCTGGAGATGGTGGCTGAAAGTTCATCGAAGCTAACTTTTACTTTTTAAAGTAACAATTTTATGGCCATTTAATTTTTTTTTTCTTTCTTTTTTTTTCTTTCTTTTTTTTACTATTTTCAGGCAGCAAAACAAAGTGTACACAAAACGGTTAATGTATTATATAATGAAACTGATAAGAGGGGTGTGCTATAAGTCAAGACTGATGGGTCTTTCTTTGCACTAATAAGAGTGACTTGTGTCTTTAAATAAGTTAATGAAAGGAAGGTTATGAGGAAAAAAATAACACACTCATAAAATGGGTCTGCAGAATTACAGGACCTGTAACATCAGATAATTAATCTTCCAGGGCTTGACATTGTCGCTATGGGTTACGCTTTTCACATTCATTTGATCCCTTGATAATATAAAAATTGATTAGTAGAGCTTTAAGGAAATATACTTGCAAAGTGCACTTTAAGTAACAGCATAGTTCATTCAAAAATAACTTACTCTAATGTATTGCAAAAATACATATATATATATTTTTAAAAACAGACTGTAGACATGCAGTAAGAAAATGTAAAAATAAGAATTTACTGGAAATTACAGAATGCACAGCAAAAGGAAAGCAGGAACCAAAGCAAGAGTCCAACAGTGATGAGGCAAAATACAAAGAATGTAAAAGAAGATTATGAAGACACCAAATACTCTCAGAACAACTGGGAGAACACAAATAAGCTCAAAGAAGGAGAGTGAGTTGACAAAACAGCAACTGACATGGGAGACACATGAGGAGGTAATGGGAAACAGGTGGAAACAATCACTGAAACAAGACAAAGACAAGTAGTAAAACCGACTAAGACACACAAGACATGTAACTACCGATATATAACAGCAAGAAGAAAACCTGCATAACTTCAATAAAACACTAAAACCACCAGAACATCATGATATATTTAATTTGCCGCGTAACAACAATATGTTGTTTATTTCATTATCGCTTTCAATGGCTGGAGCTTGAAGAATTTATACATTGTGAAATATGTTGCAAATGTTGGGGTGTTGTGATTACTTTGCCGCAGTTTCTTATGTGACAGTTGAGTAAAGATACTCAGTTACTTTTCACTGCCTCATAGACACAAAATCACACAAGTCCTGTCAGTGTAAACAACTCATGAAGGGACCATCAACATTATTCAGCTAGCTAGCCGGGGGCTAATGGGCCCACATGGATGAGAGCTCACCCTTGTGAAATTAAACACCAAATGAGATCTGCCAGTCACTGTCTTAATGTGCTGCCTTTCCCCCTGGCATTGGCCCACACACAGCTACACACATTCATACATGAGCACACACGGGCACATACACACAAATGCAAACAGAGCCCCGGTCTCATGGACTGAATGGTCCATTTTGAAATTCATCAGGAGGGAGAAACTCTATGCGGAAGCTATTATTTGACCAGAATATTAAAAAGCTTAGAGGAACACATTCCTTAGAGTCGCTGCAGCCTTTGGCAGCTTTGCACAGATCAGACTGGTTTACTGAGGGACTTGCAACAAAAGCAGACCTAAGGTGCTGAAAGTTAAATGCATCTATTCACATCTCAGCTGTAGTGTTTCCCCATCTCATTGTTCCTGTTTCCTTTTGTGGATTTCCTAAACTTATGTGACAGAGGGATATTGTTCATAGCACAAAGAGTCTCGCAGACCTACCTGTTGCTACACATAAAACTGCTTAACTTTCTGGACATTTAATAATAATCTTTTTCATCACAGTCAAGATCAAGTCTACAAACAAGTGGGTCTTTTACTTTACTACTTGCTTTAGAAAGTAAGACCTATTCTTTCATGAAATCATGAAAACATAATTATCTAATTGCTTCTTGGTTCCAGTCTTCATCAACAACACCTGTGGTCAGGTAGTTAATGCCTTCTTTGGGATGCTACTATAATACATTTAGTTTAATAAAGTTTATGAAGCTAAAATGAATGCACATTTAAACATAAGTAAAGTATATTACTTGTAAGTATCTGACTTTCGTGTAGTAAAGGCCCAGCTGCCAGCTACCACAGTTTGAAATGAGACATTAGGAGAAAAGCACCAGTTTATGTGCCTTTAAGGTGTAGCCAGTTCAACAAGTCAGGAACTCAAATTTTAAGGGCAAATATTCATTTTCACCCAAAGCTTTAAAATGTTTGAGAGGCAGAATTCTTTTTTTTTTTTTAATGTATGTGTGGACGCCCAAACATTAAATACCATGCTATAAAAATATATATATATATATTTTAGTCTTGTTCGGCAGGTTTTCCTACAATTTTGCAAGTGACTAAATACAACACTTCAAGCTCAGAACTTTGCAGTTGTTAACTTTTTTAACAACTTAAAGACTGTAAAATCTCATGTAAATGATAAAAAACATACATAAAAAATATCAAACCTTTGATTTTTGAACTCACTCTACTTATATCGGACAAGAAGGATCTCCATCCAGCAGTTTTTCTTTCAGTGATATTGAGAGATGATGTCTATTTATTTGAATATAAACACTTATGTAATCTTAAAGCTGTTCTCTTGTCAAGAACAGACATCAAAAGATTATAACTTTGATCTTGAGCTGGGTCCAAATTTTGTTGCAAAATGACTATTTTTTAGTCTTCTAAAAATATACCAGAAAAGCTCTTCTCTCTCTGTCTCTGTGTAAGAAAATACAAAAACAAATTTCCCCGTGCTCCTAGGAGCACAACTAAACTGTCAGGCTGGGCCTAATGGTGATATTTTCAGCAATATTGTGTATAAATCTTTGAGAGCATAATGTTCTGAATCATGCATCTTGTTTCTTTTGTGTCATTTATAGCTTTTGGTGGATCAAATTATCTATTGACTAAATGCATCATGACCTATTTATGTATTTGGAATTTGGCCAGACAAAGAAAAAAGTAATACTTCAGTCAGTTAAACTCATCATAGTTATCTGTGTTGACAGAAAAAGAAATGTATATAAGAATAAGATGTGGTTCATTCTTACTAGATTTTTGAAAATTGTTGTTTAACAGCAGTTCATATTTCAATGTGCTTTACTATGTTTAATTTTACTCCCACTAAGAATTTTGAGCACGAATATTGGCAACCAGTCACATTGGCTGTATGTTCCTACCCACTTAGCCAGTAAAATCAAATTCACTCGTATCCATTTGACATTGTAAACTATAAAACAAAATGTGTATTGACAAAAATGAGAGTAGCTAACATGAAACCATCTTCATAACGCTGGCTTTATTGTTCGGTCGTCTACAGCAGCTGTAACTGATCACATTTGAACATTCGAACACTCCTGACTTGCTGAGCACAATCAATGAGTTTGTGATTTTGGATCTATAATATTCTACAATAGCACCATCCTCCCAGAAAGATCTGCTTCATGAGCTGCAATAACAAAACCCACTTTAGTTGTTATGACGGGAAAAAAGAAGCAACTCACCGTGACATTTAAACTGATTGAAAAATATAACTTAAAACTATTTTTTTTCACTCAGTACAATTAAATTTGCAATGCTAAAGGTTTATTATGCCCCTAGAATCTGACTAAATTAACATGACTTAAGTGGCATGTTTGTCAGGAGACCAAGACACAGCCAAATTCAGAACTGGCATTTAAATGAGCATTGTATGCAGCCCTGCAGTCTCTCTGGTGCTCTTTGTAATGGCAGCAGGGAAAGGCCCCTAGCTGAGCTCTGAGACAAATTCAAGTGATCAGACTGAGCTCTCCTTCCTGCTCTCAGTCCCAGCTCTGCACCACTCCAGGTAGGTCTGCTGTCACAGTTACAAATGACACATGCAGTTCCAGAACGACAATCATTCCCCACTCAGCGTGAGTCCTCCCTGCAAATTGCTGAGTATTTAAAAAAGATTACAAAGAAAAGGTGGGAGGGACACAAAAATTAACATCTGCGAATGCTGAACAGCACATGCTGAAACTGTAGTTCACCACCCTCATGTAAAATGTTTTGCATACGAAGGATTGGCTTTCTTTGTGTTTTGTGTGACACTATACAGCTTTAATTTTCAGATATTCTATTTATACAGTTTTAGAAATTATTAATGAAAAGAGTTATATTGGTTAACCTACTAGCCTATCCTCCAAAAGTAGAATGTTAAAAAAAAAGATCGCCTGTCAATCATGTTATGAAAGCACAAATCATTCCCCCCCCCCCCCCCCCCCCCCCCCCCCCCCACATGATGCATGCCCCATTTTGGAACAAACCTCTCTACAGGCTGATGCTCTGAGTGCTGCCTCACTCTGAAGCTCCTCTTCAGTAAAATCTCTGCTATCATCCTGCGTCTGCCGGCCTGTCTGCCTGCACTCAGGTTTCAAACAACCCATTCTTCAGAAAGATGTCTATGTAGCATGAAATAGAGCTACCAAGAGACTCGCCTTTGCCCAAAATGTTTACATGACTCACTCGTCAAGATTTCATTCTTGTTCCTGTGCGGTTGGAAAAGATTCTGAAGAGACCAGACGTGTCAATCTGTCAGGCAGCCATGCATCAGGATCACACACGCTCTAACCTTGGTTATCTTTCAGACCCTCCAGACGAACAGGGGTCACTTACTTTCAGGCTCCCCCACCCCCACCTTTTTTTTTATGATGATGAGAAATATGATAACTGTCAGGGTGCTCTGAGTGGTGTTTCCCAAAATGGATTCATACAGATGCCTAGCCATGCAAAGTAAGGTTAGTCACTGACTGTGATGTAAATATGTTAGAAACACTACCCTTTGGAAGGAAGATGGGAGGTTGTCAGCACACCAGATAAAAGCTGACAGGTCGTATCCGCTCAGATGATTCACAATTAAAACAAATTCTTCTCCAGTAGTCAAGGTGAAACTAATTAAGAAAGAAAGGGTCTAATTAATAGTGTAGCAGTTGGAGGACTAAAAGGAACATTTGAACATTAAATCTTTTATTTGTTTGATAATATTCAGTTTATTTTAGCAATTATGGTGTTCCCTGCTTACAGCGGGCCCATAGGTTTTGGCTCTGTCACAAGCCCATACTGCTAAATCTACAGCTGAATCAAACTGCCTCAATTTGATCTCATTTAATCTTTATAAAATATGCTGCCAGCTTTGAACTCTTCCACTCTTTAAAATCCATTAATATTTTTTATTTACACTTACATTGGCTCAAATTGTTGTACTCCCAGGTTTTTCTGTATCTGAGTGTAAGATTGTTAGTGATAATTTCTTCCGTTTGGGTTTCTGTTTGGGTTTGTGTTGAAAGTGTTGATTTTCAATAGTTTTGTAACAGTCGGTTTGATTTTTGAGTGTTATTACTTAAACATTTTTTGTTGTTGTTGTTTTACAATTAGTTTTCCATTTTACCTGAATAAATCACAACGATAACATACGCTGAACACATAACCTGGACAAGAGCAGGTTATGTTCAGGGATTTGACTGAAATTGACTGGAAGCACCATATTTCTTTCTTTCTTTCTTTCTTTCTTTCTTTCTTTCTTTCTTTCTTTCTTTCTTTTTTATTTTTAATAATTATCTGTATTTGCAGCATGGTTTAAGTGCAATACAGATTATCTGCAGGGCAAATACACGGTTTATGTGCAAACTATTGACCCACCAGTTACCAATTAATTAAGTTGCAATAGAGCAAACTGTGCCTTGCGATTTCACTGGAATTTACATATATTCAGCCGGTGATGCATAAAATCTATAAATGTCTTTGTACTTGATTCTAATCTGCTGCTAAGTCACTTTCACACTGATGAAATTACAGCTACTAGAACACAAAATACAGACCAAGAAAACCCATTGAATCAATAAAATTAATTTGACTTTGATCTGCTGACAAACTAAAGTGATTTCCATGTTTTTTTAAAGACTATTAGACTGTAACATTTAATGTTCTTTGTATCCATTTTAAAGTTTGTGTGGCTGTCACGCTAGAAAAAAAAACAGGCACCAAGAGTGCAGTGAGAGCTAAAATAATTAACTCAAATTCAAATGCTTATTTTGCCACAGTGTGCTAAATCCCAAGATTAATGATTTTCCGCAGCATTAAGCTCTTGTTCTTTATAGATTTTTATCATCATCTGATTGGAGCAGGTGGCACTAATAGGGATTATTTTGCAGGTTTTAGATATCACCCTTTGTCAATACACTTGAATCAAATGATTAGTTCATTACCAGGCCTCTGGAGAACCTAGGGTGTCTTGCATTGAAATCTGCTGCAATGACCCGGTTACTGCGTTCACCAGATATCAACACAATTTCGATCCGCTCCTCACGTGTTAACCTCTTCGACATGTCAATGGCTGTGAACAAAGAGAAACTTGTAAATAACTCATGAAAGAATAAAGTTACGTTGAAACCAAGCACACCATTGTTTTTCATGTGACATTACCAAAAAGTTTGATGTGTCACATGGCCCTCTTCCTATTGAAAAAACAAAAGTTGTATCCAAGATGGCCGACTTCTAAATGGCCACCATGGTCACCACCCATCTTGAGGAGTTTGACCTCTCACATATACTATTGTGCCACAAACAGGACTTTAATATCACCAACCATTCCCATGTTATTACGGTGTATCCATATAAATGGCCCACCCTGTACAGCTAAATCCAAACCAAGCTTTCTAAGAATCAGTTGAAACTGATGAAGTATCATTTTATTGCAACCTTTCTGACCAACCATGACTTCTCTCTACCTTAACCAATGGGGTTGAATATCCCAGACAAGCCCCCCATTTGTGACAAATTGACTAGCTCAAGGTATGCAACAAAGGGTGCAAGTGGAATAAAATCTGACATTGTTCGACATAATGCAACAAAAATAATAATAATTATGTCAAGAAAACAATTGCTGCCAGGTGGAAAGAACAAGAAAGACTGAGCAGTTTATCTGGGCAAGCTTTTGTAGTTTGAGCTGCGTCACTTGGAAACCCTACTTTGTTATCCAATTTTCCAGGACTGCCTTAGAAAAAGAAGGAGTGTGACACAGTGAAAATTGATTAAAGTTTAGTTAGTTAATAACTTATTATTGCAACGTGTTATTAAACAATGTTTTTACAAGAGTGCCTGATTATGTTTCAGCTGCAGGCTGTAGCAGGTAGCGCTGCTTGTTTGATTTGGGAGATTGTATAAACCATTGATTGTGTGATAAAAAGTGAAATCTAAAAACTGGTAAAAGTTAAAAACTTAGCAATTTGTTGAAGGCAAACAAAGCTGAATAAAGCTCTAACACCAAGCACAAACAAGATGACACAAACACAAGCGTGGAAACAGCCAACAGCAGAGCGAATAGTACGAGCAACAATAAGGACGCCATTAAAGCAATTAAAACACATAACAAAAACATATGGCAGCAGTGATAGAAAAGTTAATATATTCATTTTGCAGAGAAACAGCACCACATGTCCCTTTTCAGATTGTGTTAAAATGCACACTCAGACAGAAAAATAATGCTTCAGCCAACCGGAAAAAGTACAGGGACCACTGAGAGAGTACGGCGCAGGTTGTCGTGCTTTAGCGCGAGATATCCTTATCAACTCAGCTTCTCTTGCATTGCCTCCAAATTAATTATTGTCTGACGCTCTCTCTTTGCTACTTTCTTTCTCTATAGAAGAGACAGAGCTTCAGGCTGTTAGGTAGTAATAAGACCATCTTGACACTGGTGAGAGAAAGAGAATGAATAGTGGCTCCTTCTTTGGTGCCATACACTATTCTCTTCCTGTCGCACTTTGCTTTTCTAATATTGACTTTTGGCTTTTTTCTTAGACAAGTTTCCGTGAACAGATCTACAGCCCTTGGGTGTTAAAGCCCACATCCTGCTTGTCATGTTTGTCTGAAAGACACAAACAGAGGGAGACTTGTTAAATCCATAAATCCCTGCAGGATGTATGACATGGCTGTAAGGGCAAAAAGGATATCAGGAGGCTCTGCAGTGCCATAACTGCGTGGTCTGCTGGGCTAACAGGACTGCATCTGTTAATTATACAGCAGTAGCAAAGAGGGAGAAAAACAGGTGACAGAAAACACTGCAAGCAGAAAAAAAGCACATCCCGTGGCAGGAATGGCACTTTAGAGGCACTTTGGTTTCTGTATGTAATTATCGCTGATTGAAGAATAATTAGAACTCATTTTGTAGTACTAGTCATCTTCATTCAATATGTTGAACCCTTTGCAGTTTTATTATTTATAACTAATCGTTAATGACGTTGATGATGCTAAACTGCAGACTCCACTGGACACGCAGGATGATTCAGTAAATGAGTTCTCTACTACAGTAAGCGAAGTAAAATTCCTAGACAGCTTGAATCATATCACTCTTGAAGTGTGATATGGCAAATCAACTTTGAGTAAAAATAAATAAATAAATAAATACAATACGACAGTTTTAAATAGTGGCGGTGGTGGGGAGGCTTCATAAAAGGGACAGGCAGATGGCTGAATAAATTCACTGCAGAAAACATATGCTAGGTGACCTTTTTGTAACCCCTCCATGCATTTCTTCCTCTCCTCTGACTCTTTGGTCAGTTCAATTCAAGCAGAGGAGGCGGCAATCACTATTTGCTCAGAGCTGCGCTGCTGATACTCTCAGCTCAGCTGCTGTGTTCATATGGGATGCAGCAGTAAAGGTCATTTCTAGAAGTTCAACATTAGTGATCGGAATTTCAAGTGAACCATGCTGCCCACATTTCCTGCACTCTACGGGGAGTACAGTGGACTTATCAGGTGAGTCAATGGCCACAGTAATGTGAAATAAAAATGTAGAGAATCTAATGGACCAAGTTACAACCCTACCTCAGTTTCAATGTCATTCATATTAATTCTTACTGTCATAGACCTCATTTTAATCAGTTAAAGCTCTCTGTGAGACTTCGAACGCCCTGGTTAGACCCACAAGAAAGAGTTTCAAAAGTTGAATCTTGTCAGAAGCCTCCAAATGTGAGTGTTTTTGCAGATGGAGCAACCCAGGAGAGTGCAACTCGCCATATATAATGCGTCTTTACCTTTGTTTTGAAGCATGGCTCATTACATTTCTCTGGGAAATTTGCAGAGCAAAGTTTCAAAGTGTAAAGGAAATGGAGGGAGCCAAGTGGGTATGGTTTACCTGAGGGGACTGCTTTGTAGCGATAATAAATCCTGCTCCTGATTAGATGAACTCTGCATGCGTTTCAGGTGATGTGGTGCCAAGCATCATTGTTCACGACTGGGAAATTATAAGTGATAAGAAAATTTAATTTGCCCTAATTAAATGTTACACAAAGATGTCATCCAGGCCTCTTTAACTGTGGATTGTTTAGAGCCTGCAGTGACTGCGTTAATTAAAATGACTACTCACTGCAAAAAAAGGTGCAAATAAATCAGAGAATCAGTTAATCAGTCAACCAATCAATAAAGCAAATTAAACAATGAAATCTACAAAATGCTGTCCAATTTTAAAACACAGTTACTTAAAAAAACAGTTTTACTTTTTGTTTGATAACTTGGTCTGCTGCTGCCTGCTATGAGACAGTTGTACACACCTAAATAATCAAAATCTGTTGAGAAGCCAACTGACTTTTTCCCGTTTAACAGTCCCCAATCAGCATACTATCACACACCACTCAAATCTCTCATTTATATGCTGGATTTCTATTTGCAAAAGTAATTTTTTAAGCACAGCTTAAAATTGTCATTTGGAGTAACAAAGCTGAGCTTTTGGTCATTTTCACAATTTAAAAGTATTTGATGGAAACTCCTGGAGCAAGAGACTGAACAACGACCTGCTGCTCTTAACTCTGACCTTCTTGAAGCAGGGCATTCCTCTATTAGGATCACCATAGCATCACATTTATAGAGTATTAACATAGTGATTTCAAACCAAATTGAGAGATAAGGATACCCTAAATGAACTATTTGTCTGAACTCGTTCTTTCCGCGATCAAGCTCGGAAGCTAGAAATTGCACCAACAAAAATGACTACAAATCCAGCCCTGCCGTGTGAACTTTGAGTCGGGACGCTGACTACAGTTTACATTTTGTATGCTTGTGATGCACTCTTGGAGGATGGATAAACCTTGTATACCATATAATACAAAACACCAGTAGAAGCGTGTGAAAGCTCTTGGTACACAACCATAGTAGGAGCTCTGTTGCCATTGTTGACCTCTATTGCCATGCACTGCATAATAGCACGTGTATATATTCACACATTCTGCTTTAAGCTGGTTCTGGCAGTTAGTAGGAGAGCACTCAGGAAGAGACATAATCGTTATAGTGCAGATTCTGTGTGTGCATGTGCATATGTATACTAGTGTATCATCAGTGTCAGTACTGTAACTGCGTGAGTCATCCGACTATTAAAGCTGTCTCTGAACAACAACAACAAGCAGCCATAATCTGCTGGACACCACGCTGTAATGGCTCTCTGTTTGACAGCTAATAAGTTTCATAGCAGATTGCAAACTACAATGTGCCCGACTGCGCCACTATTCTGGCTACATCATTATTTCTCAACTTGACCTCAAGGTGAGCTGCAGAATTGCGCTGACAGAGTTCGGAGCTAACTCCCTTAATCCCCCAACTCTTGCTGTTCTAATATAACCGTGATAAGTACTGGTTACTTGGTGGTATATGTTACAGCTTTAGCAGGTCTGCACGGAGTCAGCATGTATGCATTGGGACATGCTTGCTTGTATCCCTGCAAAGAATGAACAGGTTTGTGCCTAAACGATATGTGTAACAGTAAATTACGAGTTCAGATCGGAGCCTCTAGAGCAAACAGATCTAGCAAGAAGTATTATTAATGTTCTCATTTAGGAGCAGGGGGTTGGGACTGACGGTCGCTCTGAGCAATATATTTGCATGCCTTTCTGTATGAGACTACCTGCCTCAGTTTATAGTTTTATGGGTTGTTTGCCGGCATAAGAATGAAAGGCTGGGACTTTAAACCTATTTGTACACATAGCACAGTGATGAATGAGCATAATTCACCCGTTTGATGTCGGCTGCATATCTGGTTCCAAGTAGAGAGCGAATCCAACAAATCCGAAAAGAGACTGCAAAAAAAAGAAAAGAAAAGAAAAGAAATAAAAAAACGAGTGGAAGGAACTAAGAAGGGAAGCAAGTGGCCGGAGAATTTCCAGCACCGTGGAGAGCTCCGGTGCACTATACGCTATACTACGGCAGCGTGTGCGCCGACCAATCCTCATTTCCCACTCCGCTGGCCGTCACGGAGGCTTTGCTTCCACCGTGCCAACTCTCTGGTGACACTGATAGGATTTTCCCATGAGAGTGCGCCGAAGCAGCTCATTTAACGCAATCAGACAAGAAAAGCTCGCCGTGTTTCGGATTCTGTGCCCTTTACACTCATATAAGAGTTTTTGCGTGCTCCATAAGACCCTGGTTGTTAATAGATAAAGTCTTGCCAGCGTCCTGAAGAAAGCAATTGGCCGACGAAAGAAGGGGGAGTGTGTGTGTGTCGGGGGGGAGGGGGGGGGGTCTGGGACCAAGAATCAGTGCCATAGAGCCCAGCGATGTGTGGTGTGTGTGCGCGTCTCACAGTGTTATCATTTCAGTCCCTCTGCTGCTTGAGCAAACCTGGCGCATCCGGGCAAAGGAGTCCTCCTGGACCCATTTATCAAACATTGCCCTGTTATTTTCGTGCAGGTAGGGCCTCTGTACGGTTATGTGGGGTTACCAAAGGTGGCATGTGGTCATGTGAAATGATTAATCACAAGCCGTTTTGCGCCAGACAAAAGGAGACATAGCAGGCAGTGTAGTTAAAAACTGTCACAGATTGTCACTGACATCGCCCTGCGCTATCAAGCTGCACCTCTCACAGATCTCCCCGGCTGTAAATTCTAGAGCTCTGTATTATTGATGCATTTCTCCTCAGCTGTAACTAATTCAACATTAAAGCACGCCACTGCCATCCCCTTTACAGTTTCCGTTCATTCACACTCACCCTAATGCAAATAGTGCGGATAAAGCGGTGTCACGCACCCAAAACAGCCAAACTTGTAAAAAAGAAGAAAGAAACGGCAGATAAATACGCCTTTTAGTGAGTTGATACCCCACACCCCGCCTTAGTACATAAACCTTTCACCTTACCTGTGGTATTCCGAGGCAAACGGATTATAAAAGAAAGGAAATTCGTGCAAATATGCCACAGATTTCCTCGCAGAGACTCGTCCAGTCTGCGCTCCTTAGTTCCACTCCTCTCCTCTCCACCTCTCGACAGGGTTTAAAGGGTTCAAATTAATAATGGGCTAGTGTAATAGTAGCAGCAGCTGTGTCAGTAGCGACGGGTAGAGCGTCCCAACTCTCAGCAGCGGCTTGCCATCCTCCGGCTCCTCTGGCTGGTTTCTTCTCAGCGCTGCGCTCCTGCTCTGCCCCTATTTCAACTCCTCTCACTCCGCTCTCCTCCTGACGTCAGCCGCTGCACGCCAAATGCGGTGAGGCTACATCTGCAGATCCATCGCACTGGAAAGCGACACCTGTGTGTGTCTGTGTGCGTGCGTGTGCGTGTTTGCGTGCGTGCCAAGACACTCGCGAGGACCACATACCTTGCAGGGGAGAAAGACGTCGTGTGAAATATTCAAAGGCTGTTTTCAGTTTTTTTTCGTACTGTTTTTTTTAACCAGGGGTTGGTAACAACCTTAGATGCAAGATGTCGGTAACGTTATGAAGTTCACATAGTGTACAGATACAATAATACCCGTGATTTTTTGTATTTGTATGAAAGTACAGGACTTGAATCGGTTACCTTTTTTGATCCGTGGTGACCCTTAAGTAGATACTACCTAAAATATATCTTGTTTAAAATTTATGGTGTAAACTCAGGCGTTGAAAATTACAAAGGAAAAAATGCAAGCAACCAACATTCTTGTACTTCTTTGCACTTTGTTTTTTTTTAATGTTCAAGAACTGTAGAGCAAAGTACAGTGACACATGATAGGAATGGTGCTGGTGCTTGATAGAAGAACATGATAAAAATCAAATGTTGTCTTAAGTGTCAATGTCATCTTTTACAAAGCTGCCTTATGGAGCCATAGCTGACAGTATAACAAACACTTGTAAAGTAATCATCATCTCTATGGTCTCCTTTACACATTTTCATGTAAGTGGAGGACTTGTTGGGATGGAATAAAATGGAAGAATATTAAAGTGTGCATGGCACAATTAGGTCTACATACTGTATTCTAAAAAGACACGAGAATGGTGGCACCACCATAAAAATTGCATGTGGCACTAAAACATTAATGCTCAATGTAACATTTATCAAGACAACGAAAAAAATAAGAAGGCTGGAAAAAAATAAGAATCAAAGAGAAAGAAATGAAAAGGGGGAGCGTGGGTATAGGGGGAAAGTGAAGAAAGGCGCTTTAGTCATCAAGTTGCTGTGCACAAAGAAGGAAAGAAAGAAAGAATAATTGTAATTCACTCTATCAGATATTGTCCATATAAGCAGCCCAATTTGCAGTAACAGATGATGTCTGATAAGATGGAAAATGGCAGTGTTGCAATTGGCAGCATGACCCTAAAGTACCTTCTGCCTTTTTTCATGGTCATGAATCAAAATAATTTGAAAAGTGTTTATTTTTTGTCTTTTTTGGTGTCTCTTTGGTAACATATCTCATCAATTACGTTTTACAAATGTGTGGAAAACGAAAGGATTCATGTGTTATTCAGGGGTGTTTTAATGTTCATATGGCATTTGGGAAACAGACTGGCAAGGAGGCACATAGAGGGAAGTCTGTTATGTGGGCCAAGTAGAGATGGAGATGCAGTCTCAGTTGAAGCAGTATTTAGCATGTGCAGCAATAAAAAGAGCACTGAAGTAACTTTTTAGATGCAAGACAAAAATTCTCAGAAAAGCAATATAATCAAATGCAAAGGCCTTAATATTGTATTATATTTTGGGAGGATGTTGCTCTGGGTTTAGAAGGTAAAGCTATTTGCCCTATAAGACATTGCTATATACTTTAAGTGTGTGGTTGTTTACTAAGAATGACATTTTTTGGTTGCTATACTGGTTGCTTATTGGATGGATGATGCTGGTTAACAGATTGTGAGGCTGTTCAATGTAGTCGTTTAAATGCACTTATTATAATTATTCACAAGTTTTATACATTTATTGGTCAGGTCACACCAAAGAGCCTACTCAGGCCACATGAATTCAAATTTTAAAACTTACATATGTAAATAAACTGGATACAGATTCAAATCCACGGAATCCACAACACAACACAATCCAGTGAAAGCAATCATGTACATACTGCATAGACTTAAAAGAGAAAGATTAACAATTACAGATTCATGTTGATGTCTTGTTTGTTGCTTTGCAGCTTCTGAATATCTCAGTTTTTAGGGTAGTTTCTATCTTTTGGAACAGCCTCATCTTATAAGACACTACCTGACTGCATTCAGCCTGTAAAAGTTTTGGTTTTCATATTTTCCTTTCTTTAAACTAATTAGTAAACTTTAGCTGAGATCCCAAGAGCACTAAAGCAGCCTGACTCTAACCTCAATATTTTTGAAATATAACTTGCTCTCTCTATACTGTCTTCACTGTGATGAAGAGTAGAGCAGACTATTCTGAGTATTTTTCTTTTCAAATACTGCATGACAAACACAAACACCTACTTTCTAATGCTGAAGAACGACCCTACAATAAACTTCCAAGTATTTAAAACGTGTTTACACATTTTTATATAGGACCTCTTCTTCATTTCTATGATAAACACGAGGACACAGACAGACACATATAGTACACACATACACACATTCCTTAACCCATCTCTGGGCCACTGAAGTGGAAATGTTTTGATCTATATTATTGACAAATGCACACCAGATCTATTCATAAAACCAACAGCTCTCTGGGCACTGCAGAGACGATCTCGGGCTGCTGTAAGCGTACCCTGAGTAGCAAATCAATCACACCTAAATGGTACAAATATGAATTAACCCTGGAGGGGCTCATATAGAACCCGTGTGTGGCATCACAAATGAAACATCATTTGCATTTTACCCACAGCTACACCAATGTCTGGACGAACTTTCAGATGCGCATGTGGGTACTGAGCAGCTACAGCAGTCATCATTATCTCTGTCATCGTTTGTTCAGGACAGGAGTGTTTGTACTAGTAGTCATACATCAGAAACATAATATCTTCTCCCCTCAACCTTAGAGGCACTGAGGCATGTGTCAGCACTAAAAGGTCTCTCTCACCCAGGTGCTCCCACAGACACAGAAACAGCAGGAGACAGAGCCATATCTCTTCTTTATGTGCTTTTCCTCCAGCTCACCGCTGCCAGTACTGATGCAATTCGTACACATACACTGAGCACATGTCAAGATCATTTAGAGTAGACGAGACCTCCAATTTCTAAATGTAAAAATACACACTTTTTTAAAAAACGTACCTTCTTGTACATTTAAATTTAGATTTTAAATATAAAGATATAGAGGCAGGCAGGTGTGTTTCAGGTAAGTCCTTTTCTTTGATGATTCAGCAACCGGCTGGAGGGCCAAGTTAAGGGTAAATGGAAGTATCCGTCAAGCTTCTCAAGACAACAGGAATCTAGGAGCACTGCAGAAACCGACAGGTTTCTGGCAATTAACTGGATAGCAAATGGAAAATCAGGGTTACAGAATGGAAAACACAAGAACAGAGACCTAATTACCACCATAATGGTGACAAGGATTTGGCGAAGAGTAGCACAACACACCTTAAATACCATGAGCTGATGAGATACAGTAAAACATGGATGGAGGAAAAAGCCGGGGAAACGGACATTCTACCAAAGGGTGGAAAAGTGAGGAAACATGGGAGAGAAATGCAGGCCATCCAGGATTATCTCCGAGCTCACTGAGTCATCACCTTAAATATAAACTGATGTCTGCACTAAACTATATAAAAGTGCTACAAAATTAGCACGCTTCTGTCTGTTTTGAAAGACATTTGATGAAGCAGCACATCATGTACAGATCCCATATCTGATTTTAGAATTCTGAAATGAATTAGGACAGTAAGATTTAAAATTACTCTTCTCCAAATATCACATACTGAACAGTCCTTACCTTTGAAAACAATCTCTCATCTGCCTCCCCTGACCTTTTTCTTACATCTTGCTCCATCTCTGTCCTATATTAACATTTTCTTCACTCTCTCAGCAGCAACTGTATATTTAGTTAGAACACACATATTGTGGCACTGTGTGCAGATACAGTTTGTTTTGCTTATATTTGTTGAGCTATTTAAAAAGTTGCTTTTGAAGTGTTCTCCAACTTTAACTTCAACTCCAACAAAAAAAAGTCAACCAAAAAACAAAAAAGAATCTGTTAATGCTCACTGCTTTCCATAGTGCTAGCTAGATAGTAAAGTACTGCAACTTTATAACCATCTGCACTATGAACGCTTCACACCTTCAAATGTCATTATTTTTGTATTAATGAAGAATCATTTCCATGCCATCACTAGGAGCAACATAAGGCTACATGCAGCACACGATCACTCAAAATGCAAAAATTAACCAATAGCAACCAGCCTATCAGATTCAACTGCTCATTCAACTGTAATCCCTGCTTATCTAAATACATGTATTATCAGTTTTTAACAACTGGACAATCCGAAAAGATGCAGTGGCTTGATTTGATGTTGGGATAATGTGGATGCCAAACAAAAACAAGCAGTAGCATTGTGACTACAGCTTCAGTGCTGGACTTAAGGGCTGCTTTCATAGGGTGAGAGGTGGACATTCAATTTAAAATCAGTGGCTGCCATTATTCTGTCATGCCAGAGTCACTGCACAATTACCATTTCCTACTAAGGCCTGAATCACATCATATGATCAGCTTATTCGGTCAGTTCAGTTGACATTTTGGTAAAACATTGACAGAAAATCGTTGCAGTGTCAACACTATGTCAAAAGCAGATCGCTTTAACACTGTGAATGATGCCCTTGTCTCAAGTCGCAACTCCAAACAAAAAAATTACACTGAACAAGTGCACACTGTAGTTTTCAAACTGGGAGGAAATTCCAACATTTTGATTTCTAAGTTGTCATTTTGTAGCCAAGAAGAGGCTCTCTGTGTACTCAACATGTTCCACCAACAATGACATTAATGTACCTGAAGGAGAAAAAAACATCCCTCTGTGTATGCTGACACACCTCTGATCTTACACAAACACACGGAAACATAAATAACTTTACTTCATCCTGTATTCTACTGAATAGAGCTGTCAGACAAACCTGTAGTGTATCAGCTGTACTACCATTGTTCAATGAAACAACTTGCCACTGGAGAGAGACAGAGAGAAGCAGAGCAGACAAAGTGCTGCCTTAGCTTCTCTTTGTAGCCTCCAGCCACGAGGCATCTCATGGACAAACCACGGCTTTTGATTTGTTATGCTGCCATGCACTCGCACTCGTGCGTGCTAATGCACACACTCAGAGATGCATTGTGCTCCCACATACGCAGAAATACGCGCCGGCGCTTGCACAGAACTACATTTCTCACTCTTGGACCTAAACCTGTGCCCACACATACACATTCACACACCTTGTATAATGGTCTTTGTTTCCTCCTCCTGCCCTGCTCCAATTTGATGGCAGCGCGGCCGCCAGGTTCCCCAGATGACCATTGAGATAGAGCTAACAGATGAAAGCAGCAGTAAGACGCTGGCGGTAATGGTGCTAGAGCTCCGGCTTACAGCCCATATTTCTCACTGATGGCTGTGCTGCCCTGCCTCCTTCTGACACCTGCAGGAGTGAGCTACGTGGAAGACTTGTTAGTGTAAGGGCAGCAGGAACACAAGCTTAAAGCACACATTTGCACATATCCTTACCGAGATATGCACAAGTTTT
The DNA here is from genome assembly GCF_963576455.1 of Neolamprologus multifasciatus. NCBI lineage: Eukaryota > Metazoa > Chordata > Actinopteri > Cichliformes > Cichlidae > Neolamprologus > Neolamprologus multifasciatus. The sequence continues at coordinate 23,156,757 of NC_140448.1, forward strand.
TCACTTGCAAAGCAATTTACTTTACAAATACCCTCATTCGTTTCCTTACAATATTTTATTCTATGTGACCACAATACCCTTTGGAGTACTTGCTTTACTTTTAGTTCATGCAATGATACATGGTCATGCAGTAAGCGAGCAATTGCATATACAGATTTTAGCATATAGTAAGTTGCAAACAAGTAACATGGATATTATCTCAAACTATTCAAGTGACCCTCAGCTTCACTGATTATATTCAGTCAGCTGATAATGATACTAATCGGTCTCTGTTCAAAGTGCAAGGGTGAAAGACGTCAAAAAGGTGAAGGGGCGTGATACAATATCTGATGTTTTGGTCCAAAATAACCTTAGTTTATATTTTCTTGGAACAACAAAAACAGCAGGGCTTGAGCACCTCAGCAGGCACAGGGGTGGTTGTTGTGCCGACAGCGCTTAGTCAGCTGCAGTGACAAAAGCTGCTAATTTAGTAGCTCTTGGTTTAAAAAACTGAGTGGCTGTAATTTCAGTAAATGGGACACATTTTCTTGAATATGCATGCATTTTTTTGGCCCTTTTACTGTGCCATTTGGTGTCATTGTGAAACTTTTTTTTTGTCTATTAATATATTAAGCTTTTGACAGGAACAACATAAACACTTTTAGTTATTCATGTGAAGTTTTTTTTGTTTTTTGAATTTTTATTTCTAAAAAAGTGAAATATAAGCATCCCCCCCCCCCAACCCCAGCCTCCCCATCTCCTCAATAAGTTTCTCTTCTAAAGCAGCTTTGGGAAAGCTGCTTGCTTGTGCTGTTAAAGTAATGGGAGCTTCCATTTAAGGAAGTCTGCAGTGACAAGTGATAAACATAGTAATTATGAAAAATGCATTATTATCTCTAGGTTTTGTGACTGTGAGTCAACATTAGTCACTTTGTTCTTTTAAGGATTTTTCTTCTAGCTTGCAGTGTTTCTAACTTGTAATTGGCCACCTCAGCACTGTCTGAAAACATGAATTTGAGGGTTGTACGTTTTCGGGTTATGCCCTCTTGGTTATGTGTTTGGGTATGTATTTATAAATATACCAAATTTAACTTTAACTTTAACTCATTTTTAGCTGTTTTGGTGCATACAGCCCCTTGTCACTTATCAGACATTCATTCAGCTGATATTATGATTTTCTATATAATTGTAAATTATAAAGAACATTGTATTATTTATAAAATCATTAACATAATTAAACTCTAGCAGATTGTTTTCACTTTCATCTACTTAACTAATAAAAATTAATGTGAGCCTAATAACTCCTATAATAAACCACAAAATCCTTGTAGATGAAATATATTTGCATTTTTGATGCCTTATTGCGAAATTCAACTTTGTGTGTTTCATTGACATGATCAACAACCGTCCAAAATTCAAAATCTTTTTTTTTTTAAATTATAAATCCTTCCCTGATATTTTAGGCCTCTTGACTTAAATATTATCCCTGAAATACAACCTGTAATATATTACATCAGTTATTATTGAGCAAAGTCAAATTTACTGAGAAGCTACCACTCCACTCTAGTTAATAATATGAATTTCCCACTTAAATCCATTTTCAGTCCTTATAGGCACTGCCACATCAGGGTCACTATAATGATTATAGTCCTAGTGGCATCTGTTGTTCTGGTCATTTACCAGAATAATTCCCTTATAGGGACGATCTGCCTGATGGGATTTGGTACACACACAGAAAAAAAGTTAGATTGTAATCCCAGACAACAAGGGCAGAGCATGACAGATGATGAAAACACAAATAATAGGCATAAAAAGCAGAGGATGATGGTTGGAAAGCATAGGAAATCTCAGTGGGTAGCACTTACTGTTAAAGCTCAGTAATAATGTTTCAGTAGTGGAATGGAAATAGCAATTTGTTATCCCTTAATCATGAGAGCCAATGTGATTACAATGTAATTATAAATACTCAGATATCTTGTTTTCATAGTGCTATATCTGAGTAATTTTAAATTTAAATGATTTGGTAATAATAATTTGGTATGACATTTAAGACATGATAGGGCCTTTGTATGTAAGTGAGCTGAACTGTCACATGGTCACATGGTTAACGTGTGGTTTTTTTGTTGTTTCCCTTTATGGGTCTTGTTATTTATTATTTATTCTTATTTAAATTTAGCAATAGAAATGTGTTTTTCCTGCTCATTGGTTTTCAGTTATGGGATAATAAAATTTAGTGGAAACATGTAGTTTTGCATTTCTCAGGCCTGATTCATGGTTATTCGCAAAGAAAATACCGAACCAATGTTTACAGGCAATTGTCACATTACTTGACAATATTTTTAATAGATTATTAACATGAAATTAGACAGAAACAGGCACTTTTGCATTTTACAGCTTATACATGATTCTTAGTTATTGCACAGTTGTTTCCAGATAATTAGGCACAGCATTAAATGTCATATTTACATTGTAAGAATACTAGGCAATACTGTAGAATTAATTCAAGCATTAGAGTCAAGTAATACTATGCATCAACCAATATCCTTTATTATTAAAAGGTTACTACCACTTTAAAACAATATATAAAAATACAAATACATGGATATTACAATTTTATTGCTATTGAGATTATGATATTACAGGAACAAATTTGTTTTCAAATAACTTCCCCCAGTTTATGATCACTTATTACCATATTAACTAAATTTCAGTATAACATTACATACCTATGTAACATTATGTAACTAGAGCCATTGTTGATATAGGACATTACTTGCTTATTACTTGACACTAATTCACATTTCTTTGGTATACGAGTAATAACTTGTTATTAGGAAGTATTATATATACATTTAGATGCCTTTTCTGCTCTACTGTTGAAAAGCGTTCAGAATAAAGGTTTAAACCACATAAAGCCAATGTTTGCAGTTCATTCTATGTATAATCTATTTATTTAATACAGTTTGGCAGTAATCCACACAGATAAAGATGTTTCAATAGTATTTCCTCTAGATATATCTTTTTTGAGTTAACATACAATCTAAACTTACAGTAGAGCTACAAAGGCTCTAGAGATGAAAGACTTACTGTCCTTGGTGGCTTTGCAAGTTTTGTGTGAGATCAAGATTGGCCCTAATGAACTCTGACCATAACACAAAACAGTGTTGAAAGGAACAAAGTACTCACAATACCTGATTTTTCCATGTAACTGACTGTGACTTCTGATCTCCTAATTATTTCACTTGTCAAATCCGCTTTTATTCATAACGGCAGCATGTAATGAAGGGGAGGAGAGAGGCCACTGGAGAGTTTTTAAGTGGCGACATGACTAAATTGTGGATTACACACAGGGAAGTAGCTTAAAATTAAGGACTAGTGTAAGTATAATAGCATTAGAAAAATAAATAAAAGTTATGATCAGTCTGTTAAAAGATTTGGATAATCCCTGCCACAAGGTAAAGAAAAGGATAAAGGGAATGATAGAGTTTAAAATTAAGGAAGGGCAACAGTCAACGAGTCCGCTAAGGGATGAGGAGAAGTCCAGTCACTTTATTCAGTGTTGTGCTACAAATGTCAGGTCCATTCAAAATCAGAACATTGTTACCAAATATTGTTTAATGCCATGTGTTTGGTGACAGTCAAGGCATTTATTTATTTAACTAAAGTGAGCCTTCATATCTTACTGTGATATACAAAATCTCTGTTTACCTGAAAACTCTTATAAGATCACGATTTGACAAACCAAAACTGGCACATAGGCAGGTCGGGTCCTTGATGATTTGGACCAGTTTCTCATATTAACAAGCTAAAATGACCCAGTTGTAGCTTTTATATTTATGATAGCTTAGAAAAGCCTCATACATTTTCATTTCATGACAGCAGCATCTTTATAGTCACTAAACCTTAATTATACCTGACATATTATGACATAATAAAGCTAAAATAACATATTTGGAGTATTTAAGCACCTTGCCATATAATGACATTATCATGTTGCCTAGTAACCACCTAATAATGGGCAAAACAAATTACAGATCAGCAGTGGATATGTACTAGAAATTTAATAAATGAGAAACTTGTGTTCAATAACTTAATATGCAATAGTATTTTTAAAGGATAGAAGACTGCAGCACTTCATCTTTACTCTTGAGAAACCAAAATATTGTATCTTTAATTACAAAAGTAAATATTTATATAGGTTGAACTCTGCTTTGCACAGAAATGAAGGTGTTGAATAATAATAAATGATACATTATGTAAATCTTGTTTAAAGACAATAGAGAAATAACTGAGAAAAATACAGAGCTTCAAACAAATAATATACTAAGTGAAAATGCAATTACTGTTATCCCCAAAAGGTCATAGGACAAAAGTTATTATTGTCTGGCAATATTGTGTTTTTAGGATAAATAATTGTAGAACACATTTTTATCTGTCTAGGCAGGAAAAACTAAGGCTGTACACTGTGTTTTCCCAATTGTAATTTTGCTTTGATTTGCACATTATACTACAAACTCAGAAAATAACAAAAGGGAAGTGAATGCTTTGTTCTACACAGATTTAAATGTTTTTATTTTTAATCCACTTGGGAAGTTCCACTACTTTTTGTACCATTTTTAATAGACATGAACGCAAAACTCCTTTTACCAGAATCACAATATAATACTACTGATGGATATATAATCCCAAGAGCGGCAAATGACTCAACCGAAAGGAGGGCGAGTTCAGCAGCAGTGTCTGGGAGCGATTATAAACGACTGGTGGTCCTGCTAAAGCCTCGATCTGGATCAATATTGTAGATGTGATCTTAGTCATTATGGTTGAATGAGAGCCAGCTCGGCACAGAGAAATAGGTTTCTCCAATAGGCCTCATTAGTTGTTGTCACTTCCTCCGTACATACTCTAAAATGAGAAGCAGCCATTATGATTTAACTTATCTTTTAACCTCCTAGGACCTGGCGTCCACATATGTGGACATCACATTTTGGGTTATTTAGACCAAAATACTAAATTTTGCTCTACAAGGGTCTGATATCCACTTACGAGGACATTATACTGCTACTGTTCTATCGAAATTTTAAACAAATATCCTCATATGTGGCTCTGATTTTTCTTAGAAACAATAATTAGGTTAAAAAAAAAATCTGGTAATTCTTTGTTTTTACATTCATCAGGTCCCAATCAGCCCAAATATCAAAGAGAAATTAAAAATGCATGCCGTGGAAGAGTTCGGGTCTTAGGAGGTTAAATATCATTTATAAGATACGGTCAAAAGAGCCAAATTAAATATAATTTCTTGTCTGTAATGCCAGTGTCAAAAAGCGTTGCATTCATAATTGTTGTTGATGCTAACAGGGAGCATCTGCATCGTGAAGGTCAGAATTTGTGGCAAAGGATCATCAAAACATCGTCTAAATCAGAATAAGGCAGTTGGCTACACACCAAAAGCAATAAGATAAAAAATACTTTATTAATCCCAAAGGTCAAGATATTATATCGCAACTTTCAAAACATGAAATATTTGCCAAGTAATAAGGACACCATAGAAATGTATCCGTTGTAGCCCTTATCTAAATAGAAACAGAGGCAGAACATGAAAGAACAAATCTTTCTTAAGTACTAATTTTATTTTGTGGTTTTCAGGAGGTAAGTTACTTCATTTCTTACAGCTTTTTTGTTTAAAAGTAAAACAATGCCAGTAAAATTTGGGTCGAAGTCTACAAGTATTTATTTGTGACGCAGGGGTCTTTTTAATACTCTGAATAATGGATAATCTTCTTAAGTAGTCATGCTGTTTGCGATTAGGACGTGAAAAAGCATAAAAACAGATCATTTTGAATATCATCTTAACAGAAAAGTGTTTTTATCTGCATATTTTATGCAGGTAAACAAGTCTAAAGTCAGTTTCTCAGATTTCGCACCGCACTGTTCTCTATCGCTATTTCAGGAACAAAGACAAAGCTCCTTGAAAGAGGTAGAATAGGGAGTGACATAAAACTAGAAAAAAAGGAGAGGGAGAGTGTATGCTTATATAAAACATGCCTTTGTGTCCCCACTCTTGCATGTTCCCGTTTGTGTTTCTTTTCTCGCCTTGAATTTTGGAACAAGGTTACGTGTTAGTCACAGTTCTGCCATCTCACTTGCAAACCCCTTGAAAAGGCCTCTGCTGCTTTCACCCATCATGTCTAGGTATAATGTCACAATGTCTGTCCCATCTCCTTTGCATGTTTGCAGCATGCTGGGATACATTGCTGATAACTACCGAAAAACCACAATACAACTTGAAACTAGTTAATGATAACCTTTCCCTCCACTGTTTGATAAGCAATAATCTCCTGATGCAGTATTTTAGATATACTTTCCAAGGACTGATGAGCAGTTTAAGATACACTTTTATTAACTTTCTGATCACATGTCCAGGCCCTGCTGTAATCAGAAAGTCTGCTCCTGTCCCTCAGCAGCAGGCGTCCTGTCAAAAGGTCCTTGAGCTTCACAGTTTCAAACAGAAAACAGGGACGTTTGTGCAAATGTAAACAAGATCTGCATCTTTCAAAAAATAAAAAGGCCATTTCATCGTCAACTCAGCCCAACAAACATCCTTAATCACCTTTCACTCCCTCCCTCCCTCCTCCCTCCATGAATGAATCACTTTTAATAGGTTAATTTAATAAAGGATTAGCACTTTCACTCAGATTATAATGGCAGTCCATTACAAGGAAGGAGCAGGTGTGCAGTCAGTCCACTATACTATAAATGAAGGAGTTCATACAATACCAGTGATTGCTTGTCCCTGAAAAATGACCCGTCCTCTCTCTATGGCTGGGTGGGCAGACTTCTGTCACTTTGAAGGACTGAAAAGCAGATGACACCTTCATCTCTTACTCACAAAAGGTGCTCAGTATGATCCTACCAGGTGCACCGATTCCCTTATATGGATTATGTGAAAGGCCTGGCTTTGTTCCTGGAAGGATTTCAGACTGTGTAGTTGCAGAGATCCCTTGAGTACAAATCACATATTGAGTATTCTACTACATGTGCCAACAGGCATGGGACATCTGCATTACAGTGTTTACACAGGTACACTGTGGCCATAAAGAAATGGACATGGCACTAAGAATACTCAGGTAGGCTGTGTATTGTGTATCATGCATCATTTACATGTTGATTAACTGGTATTAAGCAGTGCATCAAGAAAATATCCCCCACAATATTACAGCACCGCGACCAGCCTGTATCGTTGATATAAAGCAGGAAGGATCCATGCCTTCAAGTCTTTTGCTCCATGTAGTTGTTTCAACAAAAATTGAAACTCATTAGCAAAAGCAAATGTTTTCCTAGTATTTTATTGTCCAAATTTGGTGAGCCCATGTGAATTGTAGCTTTAGTTTCCTGTTCTTTGTCAACAAAAGTGGCACCGAATGTGATTTTCTGCTGTTGTAGCCCAACTGTATGTGTTGCGAGTTCAGAGATGCTCTTCTCCATACCTCGGTTGTAATCAGTGGTAATTTGACTAACTGTTGCCTTCTAGTCAGCTTGAAAAAGACTAGCCATTCTACTTTGACCTCCGGCATCAACATGAGAACTGCCCTTCACTGGATATTTTTTCTTTTTCTGAGCACTCATTGTAAACCCTAGAGATGGCTGTGTGGGAAAATCACAATTAGTCAGCAGTTTCTGAAATACTCAGACCAGCCTATCTGATACCAAGAACAATGTCATGTATTAAGTCGCTTAAATCACCTTTAATCTCCGTTGTAATGCTCAGTTCGAAGTGCAACAGGTCATCTATACTATGTCTACGACCTAACTACACTAAGTCGCTGCCATGTTACTGGCTTACTGTTTGCGTTAACAAGCAAGCCAACCAGTGTACCTAACAAAGTGGCCTTGTTTGTGGGTTTTTTTCATATGCATTATAATATTTGATTTCTATAAAAAAAAAAAAAAGCTATTAAAATCCACTTGAGATTTGATTTAAAAATGACATGGACCTCATTTATTCACATTCCATTAGAAGGACAATTATCAAGAGCATGTTGTACGTTTTGGGATTTTAAATTATTCTTTTTCATTTGCCTTTATTTATCTATATAATAAAAATTGGTCTCTAAAACAGTGAGGTTTAAATATAGTCAAGAATGTGTGGTCACATAAAGAAACCAATCATTACATAGGGACACTCCATGAAGGAACAGACTGCAGTGCATTTATAGTACAGAGACAGATGAGAATGCAACCACTCCATTGTGTCCTCCTCCATCAAAGACACGATACAATCCTATCAAGAGGCAGGGGGCAGGACAAGTTTGGGGGTGTAGCTTTATAAGACAGAATCAGCAATGCCTGTTTTTCAGCTACATGTCTCAGTTCTCTCCTTTGGGGAGTAAAGAAGAGCAAAGGGCGGCAGAAGCGAGACGGCTCTTAAATCTAACACAGGTTATTTGGGTTTTATTGGAGATTTTACAAAGGCTTGTGTGAAAGGTTTTTCTACCACCTGTCCTGCCCTCGGTGCATTGCTGTATTATAGGTTTATACCATATGCTGCAGAATGCTGTGCGCTTTGTCATCCATAAAGTTGCAAGCTGGAGTGAGAAATGCGGGGAAATGTGGTCTTTTTTGAGTGCAACTAAAATTTTAGCAATTTTTGGAGACTGTGATAAAGTTATTTATTACTCCCTGCTGACAGAGAAGGAAGAAAAATGTGTGCAAACCATTCTTTCAAAAAAAAAAAAAATGGAAATAATGTGCCAGTGAAACTATATTTCCATCCAACCAAGTACCTTATATTACAATGCAGACAGGATACCACATGTACTCAGCTTTTTCTCAGCAAATCGTGGGAAAAAAAGACAATTAAATATAAACCTATATTTCCTTGACGATGTTCCAACACGTGGGCTCCCATACATGATGTGCGTTGCTGATTTCTCTTTAAAAGAACATTTTGAGCACACAATGCAAATTGAGTGATACACAACTAAATCTGAACTGAAGCTTATCTGCTTCAATTTTCAAACCATCTGTTGACAAAGATCTACATAACAAAGCAAATTTTCATCTTATTTACTTGCAAAGCTATGTAACATGGTAGTTAGAAGTTGCCTGACACAGTCAAACTGCAAATTAGCTTTCGTTTGGAGTCAGTGTTTCTACCACCTAACAAACGAGTCCGAAATTCAAGCCTCATTTTAGCTTTGTCGGGGTCTTCTAAACATGAGAGAATTATCTGGCTCTTAAGCTTTTACATGCTGAACACTCTTTAAAAGCTAGTGACTAACTTCACTTGATATACTGATTATTGGGTACTGGGCAGATAGTGTACACTGGATTCATCTGAACTTTTTACTTGAAAAAACAACCAAAAAAACTTTAAACAGATAACCACATGGACATAAAGGGCTTTCAAAGGAGAGCCTGAGCTGGTGTAATTGCTATTTAGACACTATTTGTTGAAAGATATAAAAAGAGGAGGGAAAAGATCACTCATACCAATCTCTCTTTTAGACAGCCATGAATCATGATTGCTTTAAACAAAATTATGACAGCAATCAATGTCACTTTGCTGATGGATAACTTGAGTGAAAGAGGAAACTCTCATCTCCAGAAAGCAATAACATTAAAACTAAAGCCATTTAGTTGTGATAAATGACAAGACAGTAGAACTCTCAGGAAGGCTTTCACGTGCCAGCTCTCCAGCCTCTCGCACCGATTCCCCGCAGTGGTTGGGTTTATTTGCAGAGTAAAGCAGCCAGCTGGCTCTCGACACAGCTCTAAACCTGTGTCAGCTGCAGAGTCGACATAAATCTCTGTGGCCACTCCTTGAGGTAATAGGAACCTGAGACGAGTCCAACAGGTGAAACATTACCAGTGAGAGATTGATCCTCAGGGAGTTTTTTTTTAGCTGGCAGTAAACACTGACTCACAGGGGATGAGAGGAGAAAAGATAACAAAACCACTGTTCATGACCTCAAGGAGGGAAAAAGAGGAGGGGTGGTTGCAAAGACAAAGCGTGAGAGGGGAAGTGCGGGTTAAAACGAGCGAGAGGAGGAAAAAGAAAGTGAAAAGTTGTTTTGTTTTTTCTATTTCTATTTTAGAAGAGTGTTACAGAGGCAGAGCTTGTGAGAACAGAAGCCCGTTCTACAAAGCAAACTCAAAATACTGGCAGAATTTTGGTTTTCTTGCTTCATTAAACAAGAAAGCTCAAATATAGCTAAGTGGTGTCACAACAATGATTATCCAAGTTTTCCAAATCTATCTGTACTCACATGAAAGAGGGCAGTGCTGCAACCAAATAACCAATCATACAAATATTTTAGTTTAATTCAGTTCAGTTCAATTTGAGATGTGTTCTTTTTCAGTGTATTCTCCTTCCTATATTTTGCGCCTTAAGAAAGGGACTCCCAGAAATACAGATGTAAGATGGTCAGTTGCAAAAATCTATGACTTCCCAGCTCTTACACACTATCTTGTCAAGTACTGACATTATTTTTTTAATGACAAAATCAAGTTTGGCAAAAAGAAAACCAGGTAAAATATTAATACGTTTATCACTGTAACTGCACTATCATTAGTGGACAAGTAGCTTTGACTGTATTTACAATCATCTGTTTGAATGCAATGGCTTTCAAATTATTCTCAGAAATGAAAAGAAGGAAAGACATGTACAGATTAAAACGTACACGCATGCAGAAATTGCAGTTGCAGTAACAGCAGAGGGAGATTTTTTCTGATACACCAACACCAAAGTGTTCAGCAGACATTATTAACACACACACACACACACACACACACACGTGTATATATATATATATATACATATATATTGGAACCCTAGCTTAATTGAATGTACTTAATGTTTTTTTGCTCACTAACAACTTCGTAGCTTTAAATATATTATCTTCCTCTGCTGGTAATGCAATTTCTGCAATTTCTGTATGCAGTAATGAAACTTCTGCATGCGTGTCCATTGCACGTTTTTGGAGAAGCAAAGCATAAAATGAACATTGTGGACTGGTGCCTGGTGTGTCTATTACACGTTTATACCTGTGATACCGGGTTGGGCCATCACAGTCGTACATTTGAACAGCGCTAACACCTCATAGAGTCAAACGGCCGACCATCTGTCAGACAGCTAAAGCTTGGATTAAATAGGGTTATGTAACACTTACTTAATCCCAAGCACAGAAGCCAATCTACAAAAGAATGTAGATTTGCTGAAATGCAAAGAATCATAGTGTTTCAATGGCCCAGTCAAGGTCCAGTTTGAGAAACTGATAAAGTCATGTCGATGATTAAAGGTGGTTCTAAAAGTCGTCAGACTACAGGGGTATATAAAGTATATTTTTTTGGGCTGCACTGGGGTTTAATTGTCAGTGTTGTCACTAGCCAAAACAAACACTAACCTTACATATCAACAATAGCATGCTATGCTAAAACATAGTTTTAAAAAGCTACACTAATGCAGGTCATATTTACTTGAGCCCTGTGACCTTCCATCAGGAAGTGCTCCAACTACCAAACCATTAACATTTAGGTGTGGGAGTTTGTAGTGTAGCAGCTGCAGCCCACTGATTGTGTTGGGGGCCGCAGCCGTATTGTGCTGGCAAACAGGATGAAAGGTCACTTCCGAGTGCCAAACATCCAGTGGTTGGGGGAGTTTCTAGTAGAGGAGGGAGTGCTGAAGGACACCAGCTGAGCTTAGGTGAGCAACCATCCCATCTCATTGTTGTAGAGGAAATGATGCGATACCTTCCATCCCAAGGTCATCCCATGCTACAGTGATTCCCACAAGCAGTTTCCAGCATCTGAAATGCTCTGTCGCATGGAGAGTCGGGGTGCGGCGTGATTTCAGAGCCGAGCAGCGGCCATCTCAGGATATAATTCCATCATTTTGTGGCTGAAGGAATCATCTGTGGTAATATGTTTGGATGCTGGAAAATCATCACAATCGTAGAAATACTTCTACCTGACCTCAGCATTGCTTTTCAGTGTCTATATACACAAAGTATGGTTTGCTATTTTTTCCACAATAGAGGCTTAATTTTTTTCACTCCCTCCCCAGTCTTGCATTCCGTCTTTGATTTTGTCTCCTTAATTTAAGTTTTAAAAAATAAACTCTCATACTGCAGGCTGAAGTTTCTATTAAATCTCATCAATATGGCCAAACACAATAAATCAATTTCCTCTGTATTGCATGTGTATCGATCCTTTTTTAGAACTCTTCCCGTTAAAGGGAGAATATTTTGGGTTTACAGGAAGTGTGAGCATAATTTAACATTTTTAGCCATGCTAGCAGCAGATCCACTGCTTTGATTTAAACCAACAGACATCATAGCCAAGTTTACTTACCATGAGCCACAGCTTGGGCTTATTAGTCAAAGCTAGAATGCTATTATTATGATGAAAAATAATATTAAAAATGTAAAACAAACTTTTTTAAAAAAACCCACGATTAATGCTCTCAATGCAACACCTCCCCCGCAATTTTAAAACCACTACTGTTAGCTGGGGTTTACCAATAAACTATTTTAATTTTAGCATTTGTTAATTGGCAATTCCTGTCCTGCAAAACTTCTTGCCACTTTGAGGCTTGAGGACTGATTGCATGTGTTATTCCTCTACAGCATAGGTGTCAAACTCTGGCCCGCGGGCCAAATTTGGCCCGCAGCCTAATTACATTTGGCCCACGAAGCCATACCAAATTACTATTAGAGCTGGCCTACTGGTATTATACAGCTAATATATATATTGTTTAGTATTAAGCTTTGCTTGTTCCATATTCAGTTTTTCAGCAAAACGTGTTTGAGTCCATAAGAAAAGATTCATTCTCATATCTGGAGGAATAAATATATTTCAATAAATATTAACATTAGCCCGCGACTTTGTTCCAGTTTTGAATTTTGGCCCACTGTGTATTTGAGTTTGACACCCCTGCTCTACAGTGTCATTTGCATTAGCAAAGATGATGTACATCATACAAAAGTACAAAAAAATTCATTACAACCAGAACAGAGATCCAATCTCCAGAGCTGGTCAGTGACACAGTTGGAAAATTGAACAACAAAGAGAGAGGCAATGTGTGTCCTTTCAACACGCAGGAGCAACGTAAACAGAGTTCTCTTTGTGGATTAAACAGGGATCTCACACCTCAAACAGGCAGCAGGCAGCTTGGATTATCAAGGTGCTGGCAGATGGGGGAGCGAGACGAGCTGTTTACTATCAATTTTAAAGGATGTAAATATTATGTGGATGTAACGTGCATGACGGTCGAGTGAATGAAAAGTCAGATTTCTGTATATTTTTTAATGCAGGCTTTAAAGTGTCAGTTTCACCGAGCCTGTCATATCTGTACATTATAACTCTGTTGCCTCTTACTGGATCAAATCTGCCAGAAAAGCAATAAAGCACTTCAGATTTCTTTATCTCCTTTGCACAGCTATACTTCAAAATGTATCCTGTAATATTTATTTTATCTCCATTTCCTCAGGCTTTCTCTCTTTCTGACATGAAACTGACAATAAGGGGAAACTTTTTTATGCAAAGAATATGAATATCAACAAGAGGAAGCCTCGGATTAATCCATCATATTTCATCAAGTTGTACCCACGCTGGATGAAATCTGCTTACCAAAAGTGGAAAATTATGGAGCCTTTTCATGCCATGATTAGGTTTCTCAAAAGAAAAAAAAAATCTCATTGCTACTAGTAGATGAAGTAGGTGGATCAGATGTTTGGTATAATGTGTTTTCCTCAATTGCTAATATGTTTATAATTAGTGAGCATTTTGGAGTATGGTGAATATTAATCTGAATCATTCTACCTTATTAAACATTGCATTTGTTTAGTGCAGTCTCATTTTTCTTTGGGGAGGGTGTATTTTTAGGGTCATTTTCAAAGACTATATAACTGTGCCAACTTTACATAATAACAAAAGTCTTTTTGAATGCTGCTGCTGGAAAAAGACATCAAAGACGCTTTGATCAGAAGCTTGAAACTTTCAGCTGACATGCTGACGGGCTGATTCGAAGTGAACTAATCCAAACATGTCTTCTAAATTTGATCACGATAATTTGCTCTTGACCTTTGGGACCTCTGTGCACTAACTTCACATGTACAAATTGAGCTAAATCTTTTCATGTGACAAACTGAGATAAAGTTTTACACTGACACGTTTGTAAAGATGTTTCCTGTCGTCATGAAAACCGTGCATGTAATTTCTGTAACATGATATAAAATGATATCAGCATCAGAACGCTGTCTGTAAAAAAGGCAGCGCGAGTGGGAATGAGAATGAATGAAGGCTAAAAGCATTCAAAATCAGCTATCAGAGAATGCCAGGCTAAAGCCCGTCATACCATTGACTGAGAACAGCTCAAAGGTCATCCACCAGGAGTGAGCGGACCTCTGGAGAAATATCAAGAAGGCCATTTAGATTCAAGTCCAGAAACCTTTTCTGTAGACCGGGGGTTACAATTCATCTCCAAATGTGACCACTTGATGTTTTGTGATGTAAGCACGACAGCTGGACCTGCTCCTTTCACCGAGTAAAAACCTTGAGATGCAGTTAAAGCTTCATATCTCTGAAGCAATCACATCCAAATGTGTGAGCAATAATATAGCTTATTTATCTTGCTTATAACGAGATGAGTGGTTTGGACTGTCTTATGTCAGTAGATTATAAGTAATAATGTACATCATTTTTTCTCTGGTACTGAATTTAAGCTGTCAGTATACTCGAATCAGAAAATAATGCAAAATATGTGAATATAACAATGAAATGAGGATAAAAGATAACAGCATATACCCTGAGTTTATGCTGTTATCTTTTGTAAATAGTTATATGCCTACGACCAGACCATGTATGCCAAAGTGTCTTATCGTGTGTGTTGAGAAGATGTAGGCTTACTTTGCTGCTTGTTTCACTTTAAATAGGCTATATCTATTCAGTCAAACAGTGCAACACACTGCACTTATGTACATCCTGCTCCTTTCACAGAATGGGCTTAAATCTTTTTAAGCTGTTAAGTTTAAGAGCACACTTCCATCAATTATAGTCCCAGGGGTTAGATAAGATTAAACAACCCATTGACTGACTTTCTAATGCAGAACTTCGAACAAAATAGCTACACTTGTAGCGCCCTGCAAAATCGATACCTGAATCAGATGAAGAATCGCTTTATTCGGCGCAGGGAAGCAGGTTGTATTTGTCTCTGTAACATCAGAGCGGGAACACATTGACAACTTACAAGGTAAGATAAATACTTACATACAAACCGAGTATGAGGGTATATTCTGATATTAAGTGCAAAGATCCAAAGCATACATCACAGGCAAAACAATATCTACATATTTTTTCTCAACATATCTACATAGTGGATTTATATGACTCCAGAAAGAAAAGTTGTGCAGTGGTGTTGAAAAACACGAGTAAAACATGAAATTCCCAGCACCTAACAACAGTGCTGCAGAACCTGAAATGTGTCAAGAAGCATGAGGCCAGAGGTCGCACAGACTTGCACAGACGTTGAGAGTCTAACTCTTCCCTGCAGCAAGCTCTCCTGTTACTCCAGTCTGGTCTCAGGGCCACTTAGCTCTAATTACTGCACCCTAATGGCAAGGCCAATCACTAGCAGGTTAATTGTTTGATCTCTGCCATATGTACAGCCTGCCATCATGTTAATCCACCTCTCCACACATACATGAGCGCAGCACGCGGCATCTCACATGGGCCAGCTGCTCCTGTCAGAGGAGCAGCCTGTGTTGATGCAGAGCATGGAAGTGTGTCAAGGAGAATTTAGATAGGAGGTCAAACCTTCCTGAAGATCCAAAGTATAAGATGGAAAAATGTGACTTTTATCTTCATGATGACTGACTGGCACCTCTTTTTATATCTTTCTTTGTGTCATTTGTGTGGGAAGACGTGTCAGATGTATTTTTCTGTAGGCTATTATATGCATGAGCCCCTTTTATTAGCAGAAACATACAAGGATATAATATACTATAGCATGCCTAGGCTGCGCTAAGTCTGTAAGTGATTTTATTTTATTTAACTGTAACCAAATTACCATTGAAATGTTTTAGCTATGGGAGTATCTGATTAAAAGAGTTCCTTTTCCAGATCCAGCATTAGTCAAAAGTTACAGACCTGCAGAGGTTAACTTAAAATTAAAGGCAATTTAATTAGTAAATGCTTGTATATTTTCAGGTTTTTCATTATCATGTCATAGATCAGATAATCTAGGTATAGATCATATGTTAAGAGTAGGTATAAACGGGGTCTAAATGTTTAAAGCTGCAATATTGTAAGGATTTTGCTCTGTTCTGAGCTTTAAAAGATATCATCCTTGTGTCCCAAATTGTGCAGTTCTTTCAAAGGGTCATTCATATAGTTTGAAAAATAGATCACACACACACTTATACTCCACACAGTATTCCAAATAGCCTTGCCTTGATGGAAAACAGCACATCCGGGTGGGTGGGGGGGAGGTTGGAGGACAGATATTACACGGATCATTAGTCGCAAATATAAAAAGGGAGCATCACAGCAGCCTAACGACGCTTTGATAAGCTCTGTTCTGGAAGTAAACATAATCTGTTGACTTTCAATTCTTTTGTCACACCACCAATGATAGTTGAGGCAGAATGAAGCATTCTGCTGTAAATGGGCCGCTGTCGTGCAGAGCAAGGAAATGTGAGACCCTCTAGAAGGCAAAAAAGAGAAGGTGGACGCGAACATGTAAATACCTTTACTCGTGTAACATTTCTGAGATGAAGGACTCACCCAAGTGTCTACAGCTGCTTCTCATTTGGTGTGACATAAATGCCTGCTGTCTCACAGTCTTTCCATTAACACTGATCACTGAGCTACTGTGACTCACAATGCCGTCAGCCAGGCCGAGCGATATTTTTTTTACTAGAATTTACAGACACCTGTGAATTAATGATGCATTACTGTAATGCCATCGGAAATTTCATGTTTGGAAAAGGTACCAAACAACAAGAAAGCCCATTATACTGTTCATGAAGAAGGTCCCAAAATGCAGTTATTGGAGGACACGTCAGTTTATATCAGAAACTGGTATATCCTTTTGTGTTATCACAACACGTTCTCGTCCCTGGCTGCCAAATACCTTTGTTTTGTCAGAAGTTGCTGGGATTAAAGAGATATACAAGAAGCGTCCTTTGGCCCTGGGGCCTTGATGTAAGAGCATTTTTTTGAATGCTCGGAGCTAAAAGTCCTGTTTGAAAGAGCAACAGACTTCTGCCATCCTTCCTACTTAAGGAAGTCTGATTTGGGTTTATTTCAACCAAATCCAGCATTGCCAATTAGCCTAACAAGCATGTCGTTGGACTGGGAAGAAGGTGGAGTACTCAGAGAGAATGCAGAGAGCATGCATGGGGAAACTCTTCTATTAGGCAACGGTGTGAACCACCATGCCACCACCCATAAACAAGTCCACCAACACTAATATCAGGGTATTTAGACAAATATGTAACGAAAGATCTAATGGAGAAAATTTTATTGTAGCATTATAACATGTTAATACCGGTCAAAAATAATTTAAAACAGGTGCTTTCTGTGTTGAATTAGATTCAGCTGCAAGCTCACAGAGTTCCACTAGTCATGTGGTTTTGTCAGGTATTTTCCAGGCTATGTGACCATCATGAAGATCAAGGAAAACCCCAAGAAACAGACTGAACAGACAGGGTCGGGAGGATAAAACAGGGTTTACCTTGTCAGTAAGTCCCAGAAAACAAATACATTCACCCCAAGGCTTTCAGGCATGCAACAGCATGTGTATGAGGCTTAATGCATGATCCATCCATCCATCCATCCTCTTCTGCTCGTCCACTTAATACATGATATGACAGAAAAATAAGGTTGCACTGCAAGGGAAGTTCTTTGGCACCACTGTATTTAGGAGCAATGTATACAGGCAATTGAAGAGTGAGGTGACTGATACACAGAACAAATGTTGTGACGACAGCTTGATGCAGAGAGAAATGGCAGGTGTACACTGACAAGTTTAAAAAATATATCATTCATTCTTTGCTCCCACATGTGCCTCTCAACACAAACCCACACACTAATTGCTGTGCCTCTTGATCAAGTCATGCTACACCTTTAATCCATCTAACCTCCATGTAGCCATCCATTTTTTTAACTGCTTACCCAGTTAAGAGTCACAGTCAGGCTGGAGCTTATCCCAGCTGTCATGGAGTGAGTGAAAGGGTACATCCTGGACAGTTTGCTGGTCCATTACAGGGAAAACACAAAAAGACAGAATACCATTCACACTCACATTCACACCTACAGGCAATTTAGAATCACCAGTTAACCTAACAAGCACGACTTTGGATTGCCTGGAGGGAGAACAGGTGGGAATGGGAGAAGCATGCAAGCTCCACGTAGGACTACCCTGGCCGTTGGGTGGATTCGACCCTAGAGCCTTCTTCCTAGCCACTACACCACTCTGTCACTCCCACCACTTTACTTCATCACTCAAAAATGAAAATTATCCACTGAATGGCTAAAATGCAGCAGAAAAACTGCCTTGTGGTAAAGGGATGCTTGCATTATGAGAGGGTCAACTAAGGCATCTCTGCTTCCTCTATATTCATTTCCTTTATAATCACTCAAATCCTCAACAGCATTTAGAGGCAATCCTCGCCGAGAGCGGTGTTTACTTTGCACACAATCTGGAAAGTCTGGTGAGCGGAGAGGCAGCACAAGAATACTGACGGCCCTGATTCTTATTCAGTTCTCTTTGCTTTTGGAGAGGTCTTATGAATCCTAATATACTACTAAAAGCTTGATGCACATGCAAAGTGCATAACATTATTCTGTTGGAGTATAATCAGTAATGTGGTGGTGATTCGTGCATGGGCTAATAAAGTATACATGGTGTTAACAGCTCTGTAAAACATTTGTTGATGGTTTACAGTCTGAAGTGTATAATTAAGGCGATTAAATTTTGCTGCAATGACGCACAAAAACGTGTTAAATGGTGAGGCAGAGTCATCATACTTATAATTCAATCATTAGCAATACAGTAGAAATATCTGGTTGTGCGTTTTTGACTGTTTTTGGACCTTCATCACTTTGTTTGCTTACCTGTGTATGAACCCAACTTTTATCATTAAATCTGTGATTACAGACCGAGTAATGTCAAATCCGTGCCTTTGATTCTACTCTTGGTTACACAATCCCAGAATGTTTACCTGTAAGCAAATCACTGAAGGTGCAGATGTTTATGAATTCATTTTCCCTCTAAAGACAAGTATCAAGAAAGCAAACAAGAAAGAGAGAAAGAGGGAAAGTTCGCAGGATAAAGTGTTTATGAAGCCTCACGGTGAGTTTCAGTAGAATGATTTTGACACAGCTTTTCTGTGTTATTGACAAAATTTAAAACATATTAACCATCTGTGAGGGTATTATAGAACTCACAAATGTATTCAAAATATGCAAATGACAGTACTTTTATTTTTATTTTTTAAAGTTCATTTCACAACATTTAACAAACGTTAAATGAACTCTGAAATAACAGATCCATTATTTCTGTAAGGATATGTTTTTAGAATAAGCGAAGCCCAATGATTTATTAATGCTTTTCCTCTACATTAAAAAATGTAATCTGTTTAAAAAGTAGACTATCAGAGATAGCTGCATTGAAACTTTAAAAACAATATATACATTATAAAAAATGTACCGCTGTCATAAATACTGTTGTTGGTCATTCCACTACTGTCCAATTACCACTAACAAGCTGCTCTTTTTATTCATTTATTTATTTTATTTATATCTTGCACTAATACAAGGTGTGACGTTTACATATTTCCCCAGTGTCTCTTATTTTTCTTCATTACTTTTTACAGTAAGACGAGTGAAAACCAGTATTACGATTCTCCTATATGCATTATACATGTAAAGAACTGACAATGAAACATCTTTGAATCTCGCAATCTTTGAAATGAAATCTCTGCACAAATGCCACCAGAGCAAATTTCGCATTTGTCCCTTTTGCAATCTGAGCTGGTTACTTCAGTCACAGTGGTCCTCAATTGCAAGTTTTTGAATCACAATTTGTGAAATATTTCTGCATTGTGTAATAAAAGAGGACAGCCTTCATTCCCCATATTTCTATCCAAAGTCAAAGCTGCAGCACTGCACCGCCTCACTGCTCTGTGTATGCCTCAGTTAACCTGGGCTGTGTTGTACACGCCCTGAGGCATGCTGTCAAAAAACCTTGCCTGATGACAACCTGACAACTCCATCCATCTTATTTACCCGCTGGACAGCACAGATCTGCTGTGGCAATCAATAACACTCACAATTAGTTTCCCTCCTGGGGGTGCAGGCAGAGGGGGGTACACAGGGGGGGATGCAGGGTTGGCCAGAAGTCCCCAACACAGCTGGACAGAGTGTACGCGTGGCCCAGGTCCATGCCAGCCACATGTCCTGACATTAGCAAACATCTCGTGGGAGGCGCTGACATTTCCATATGTCCACTAGAAAAGAGGTAGAGCTGTGTATGACACAATTCGTCCACAGGCATGCATGTCTGCGGTAGTGTGTTTTCTCTGTTACATTTGAGCACTCATGTGCATTGTTTTGTTTTTCACCTTGGCTTGGCGACCTGGAAAATCTCCTCCAAAGGTGAGAGTGATGCTGAGGAGGACTCTCCAGAGGAAGCTGATGGATCTATATCAAGCCGTTAAAAATAGATAACTGTCATTCATCATCGGGGTGTCTGGAAGTTAACCCTGACCAACAGGGCTTAACCACACAGAGCATACAAGTCCCAGCATGCTTCAGTGTCATTTGGATGCCCTTAACTACCTGGCATGACTGCAGACAGGTGATTAATATCAAGCTTCTTCTTTATGATTATATTTTTTATGTGACAAAATAGATTAGATCAGGGGCAGCATAACAAGAAAAAAAAATCATACAGGAAAGACATATTGCCTGAATTTAAGTGACTGATTAAACCGAGCAGGTGATGTATGCAAAATATGACCTGTCATTCATAAGAAATTACATAAAACTAGTTTATCTGTCCTTTATTTGTCCTTGTGGACGAGCACAAGTTATTTCAACACTGTTACCCAGAAAGAAACAGGACTGATTTGAAAAAAGCATTAATCAGTAATACGACCTGACACAACTGTGTACGTCAAAGAGACTGTGAAGATTCTGCCATCAGTTTCCCTTCCCCCAGACCATTTGGAAAGAAGAAAGCCCACCCATGAAAGATTTAACAGAAGACAAACAGCCCACTTCAACACCAGAGCAGTATTGCTGCATTATTATAAGGTAATTATATGTGCGATCATCTGCTTGGTATAAGCGGTCACACTTTTTTTTATCTGATAATGGTAATTTGGTAATTTAAGCATGGGCTGAAACATAAGTAAGGGTGTGCTTATTCCAACTGCATGGGGACGTTTTTAAGGTGCTTCTGGAAAAAACTGGAAACAGCAACAATGAGGAAACGAGGTTGAGCCTATGGAGATGGAAAGCTGATCGATTCTTGTCCACGGGCTGCTGCTCAGAGAGAGCAGACCGACAGGTTGCTGCCAGGTGCTACAGGGATGTGGAAAAGCTGCTAACTACATCTCTCCTCTACAGATTAGAGCTGAGGGGTGGTTAGTGGGTATCTCACTTTATAAGATACTGTACCTGCAAATGCAGAGGACAACAGATTTTTGAAAGTTTCAGGCTCATCTTTCATTCAACCGTGCCTCAAAAATTTGAACAAAGACCAAAATAAAATAAAATGTAGCAGGTGGAGGACAAGAGTCACCTGATCTGTCAACCCAAGAAAATGAGCTCACTGCACTTTTAAAAGAATAAGAAATCATAATCATAATTTTGACAAGAAACAGTGATAACAACCAGCAAGTGTGGCCCTAAAAAAAAGATCTATCATTGCTTCTGTGTCTGCAACATTTTATGTTCTCTGTTCTGTTTGGCCTTTGAATTCGAGTTAGGGGTTTATCAAAAGTAAGCAAAGCACAAAAATCTTTTCAATCAATATTCTGTATCCAATAAGAACAATAATAATCATTAGCAGCAGTTAATTAGTTCCATTTAAAGACTTGTTTAAAACATTCATAAGACATCCGTCCCTTGATCCACATCCACTTCATATACATGTATTGTATTGTCATAAATTTGTTCATAGACTACACACGAAAGGCTTTGAGAAACAAAAAATTAGCAACTGGGTGAATCTCCTTTGCCTTTGTAAACTGAGTAGAATCTGTTGAGTAGTTAGATAAGCCAGTCACAGGACTGAGATATAAAGACTGTACCGGACCCCCAGGCTTATCTTCCAGGATAACAAATTTCCACCTTTTGTGTTCCACATTTATTTATACATAACCCAAGGACCCTAACCACTTAGGTGACATTTATCAATAGTCATGTTGAAGTTTATAAGTTGTCATAGAAGAAAAAATATAATATTGCCTGATATAATATTGAAAGATGCATTTTTGAGTTTTTAGGAACAGGTGATATTTTGAAATTGCTTTCCAAAATGTATCACACCTCATCATCAACAGATGAGTTTTATTTCAGTAGTAATCAAAAGTATGCAGAGTTGATGTCTCTTGTGTTTCTTACTTGGCTGGGTTACCCATCATGATGTCATCACCAGTGTTGGTCAAGTTACTTGAAAAAAGTAATCAGTAACTAATTACCGATTACTTCCCCAAAAAAGTAATCACGTTACTTTACTGATTACTTATTTTCAAAAGTAATTAATTACTTAGTTACTTAGTTACTTTTTAAAAACACGATTTACAACCTGAATAGGTGATAAAGTGATAGATCTTTCAGCCCAATTCTACTTTTTCTGCATAATCCATCATACAAAATGTAATCAAATGAAAAAGTCTCTTTTTAAAACTTGTTTTATCAGTTTTAACCTTTTAACTTTATGCATCAAGCAAAAATTTAATTATATGCAACATTCTTTGACTGGAAGAAATTTGTTTAACATTTAAACCTATTTTCTGCACATTCCAGCAGATAAAATAAAATATTTTTTTGTGTTTACACTCAGTCTTTCAAATAGATGCAAGTAAAACACAGCAGAAAATAAATAACATCAAAGACTAGCGGTCCTGTTGCTCTATTTTCTACTGTACAGCAGGAGTGGCATAGGCGGAGGTTTACCCTGGTGCAGGTGTGCCGCAGCGGTCAGTGGAAGAATCCGCGAGTTTCTCTGTGAGTTTCCCATTACATGGTAGCGCACTCCCGGTGCTTGCTCGGAAGTTTAGGGTTTTTTTTTTTTTGCTTTAAAAAGAAATTTTCTTCCCACGCACAACAGACACTAATGTTTTTGTCACTTTTTATGGAATTAAACTCAAAGTAGGGTCAGTACTTCCACGCTTTAAACGCTGCACGCTCTTACTCTCTCCCGCACTCGATATATTATCCATTGTTGATCTGCACACAGCTGTTGTCACGAATGTCGCACTCGCTTACGTCACTGTCATGAGACATTCTCGCAAAAAAAATCACGGTTTTAGTAACGTAGTAACGCAGCGTTCCTACGGGAAAGTAACGGTAATCTAATTACTGTTTTTGCAATAGTAATCCCTTACTTTACTCGTTACCTGAAAAAAAGTAATCAGATTACAGTAACGCGTTACAAGTTACAAGTTACAAGTAACGCGTTACTGCCCATCTCTGGTCATCACTACAAATACATTACCTTTCTTCAACCTCTTCCAGCAAACCCACTTCTAAACTCACCCAAATGCTTATCTGGCAGAAGTACTTATGATAAATCAAAAACAACCACAGTTCTTCTTTTATGTTTTAAGAAATTATTAATGTTACAACACCCTTTCAAAATCCTAAGAGAATGCAAATACATATTAGATTTCCCTAGAGGGCAGTGAAGAAAGTCTGCACACGCAAGTTGTTCTGCAAGAATACTGCACAGTTGTAAAAAATGTTATAACTCAGCATTACAAAAAAAACCCTAAACAAATAAGAGATGTACGCTTATTTTGAGGCCCTCTGCAATGAGAAACCTGAAGAGAATTATTTCTCCTGTAATGTAGAGACAATGCTTCAGCTGGAGGAACTATGTTGTAACTCTGCTTACTACAACAGATGCGTTTTCGCTGTTGTTAAATACAATTACTAATTTACTTTCAGTGCCACACTTGAGGAAACCAAAAAAGTGTTGTATATAAAGTTAAATAATCCATGGCAGCAGCTGGTAGATATGAGTATACTGGTGCAACTTGCATGTTTTATCAACCTGGATGCCCTTGAAGGTTAAAGACAGGGGTCTCAGCAGCCTGTAGCGCCATTAAATCACTGTGTGTCAGCGTTAAACTTTGATCATGACAAATAATGGTGTTTTCATGTGAGCCCACGCATTGGACATCAATAAAGCCTAATGGTGTGTCAGACCTATTAATGGATTACTGCACAGAGCTCATAAAAACACAATATCCCATCAAGTCTAAAGGCCCTAATGATCCCACAGTGTCTAGTAAAGTCACTGTGGGTCCCATTCCCTGATGGATATCAGCTCTTAGTCCATTTTATCTTACTGCTATTTAAGAGAACAGAGAATATGAACGGAGGTCAAGCCAGTATGATTATCTGCTGCGGCATGCAAGATGGGAGACTCCCAGTGTAGTCTTAAGTGCAGTAAAAAAGCAGCAGTGAAAAACAAAATTATTGACTACATTTTGGGTTGTCAGAAAAGTTGCAGATTCTCCAAAAGAGTTACACTGAGATTAAAATCGCCTCCATAATGTCTCTGAAAATAATCAGAATTTGGAATTTGCATGAATGCTAAATATGAGGCTACAGCCACTAGGTTATTAGATTGGCTGGTTTAACCAAAGATTTTATAAATTTAATATGTAATATCTTGTTTGTTTCATCGTTAGACACACACACACACACATACACACACACACACACACACACACACACAGGAAGCAACCATAAGTACCAATCCAGGTGAATAGCACTATCCTACCACAAGTTATCATATGGCTTCTTCAGTTAAGTTGATGGAAACTAAGGAAAGAATTATGACTGTCTTCAGTGGATCTCTGGTTTATAGAGTGTTTTTTAACATATATCATCTCATGTTTCTCCTATGTGTCTATTTTGTTCACATCAGATCATGTCATCAGAATAAGCAGGATGTAAATACTTGACACATTGTGGGACATTCGTTACTCACAAATTCAACTTAAAAAGACCTGCACTGCCAGCATCTCAGTATATGTGTGCTTGATTATCTGTCAAGTGTGTGCACTTCTGTGAGTATCAGTCACTGGTGGGAACTTGCTTCTTTAGCCCTCTTGGCATTTCAGGCTGTGTATTTTGATGCTATTAATGCAGAAAAAGAAAATCCCCCTCACTTATTCATTTGACAGAGATGACTTTATTTCGGAAAAGTGCTATTTACGCTCAGTTTAAATCTCTCTCACTTGTAAATCTTCGCGGTATCCTGTTTGTCACCCTCTAAAATAAGGACGTTTAAAATATCACAGGCTGATCATTATTTCATCTGGCGGAGCACATTCAAATTCCTCTGTAGATAACAGCAAGGCTGAAATGACAGGAATTGGTTCCAGCTGTGATAAACACATACCTTGCTACAGATTTTTATATTATAGACTGAGGCTTATTTACACACATTGTGCCTTCTTTTGAAGTGAGAGGCAAAATTTTCTGTTCAGTCTTGATTTTTTTTCTGTTCCATATTCAAAAAATCTGCTTATTCTTTTAAAGAAATCTGCTTTGGGAGTTTGTATTCAATTATTCAATTTAATCCCACCTTAATTATCTCACCATACACATGTCATCCACTCAGGAGATCTCTCATTCACAGTTTTAATACTACTATTAACACAGTAGAAGCAATGTACTGTGTCAACTATGCATAGCTGATAATTTGCAGGTGGTCACGCCTCCACCATCAAAACATACGGCAGCCTCACTGCTACTTTTCCCGTTCTTTGATATTCATCCGACTGCCATCATAGCCACATGCCAACTCTTTTCATCCTCTGCTGATGTGCTGCATAATGGCCCAAGTAGCCCACACACCCAACAGAACTCAGCTTATTATTGAGCATTAGAGGAAAAAGAAAGAGTAGCCCCACCTGCTATACTGTCTATAATACACAACTATACTGTTGCCTGTCCAGACCACAAACAGTTAAACCTTTTCACACTTGCAGCTGTGAATATGTCCACAAAGGTAACATAACCATATAAAAATAAAATAACTTATTTTATGTTGTGTAACCGGAGCTCAACAGTCTCACTGTAAATCATTAAGAACCTCCTACATCACCAGACTCTCTCAGTTTCTCAGTTATCAGAGGATACACACTATCCTCTCTGACATGTTGGGTTAATGATTAGAATGACTTGTTTTTCTGTGGTGTTTTCCTTTTATATGCACAGAAAACTCTTACATGTCTTGCAGTGCTTTGCACAAAGGGATTCTGTGCCTACCTTGACAAAGGAGCAGAAACATTTAGCTGACAGTATTTTGAATTTATAGATTTCAAGTGGAAAGGGGAAAAAAAAAACTAGGAACATCTTTTTGATGCATGGCTCCATAAAATCAGTCGTACACGTGCCAATAAAATAAATCTCTCAAAACAGGTTCTTCTTTCAGAAAGCTCTTTTTTTTTCCATGTGTGTTTTTTATGCCACTTAATTTTTTGTTGTTGTTGCTTTTCTGGGTGTGCCGGGAAGAAAGATTTAGAGTTTTATAAAATAAATATGCACACATGCTTCAGAAATCTTCACTCTTTTCGCCCGCCTGCATTGATCTCTCCACGTGGGGTAATTGGCATGCACAGCTTCACTTGCTTGAGGTCAAATCCTTTTATCACTTCCTGTGATTACAACCAAATCTGATCATTATTAATTTAGCTGGAAACCCCTGGCTGGCTCTTCTCTTCCGGCTCCCTCAGGTCTCTCTGCTACCGCCGCTGCCATCTTCCTGCTGTTGCGTTGGTAAAGATGCCGACCAGGGATTTGAACTCATGTTGGTAAATGTTAGCCTAAATGACAATTAGTGTTGTCCTGATGGTGTCTGTGTAGTCTTCTTATGCAGGGCCTCTAGCCACAGTGGTAAACATGTGTTATGATAACTTCCCCTTGTGCTTGTCTCTCGGTGAGAGGAACAGAGGAGACTGTTTCATTCAACCACCAGTGTCAGCTAATTATTTCTGGCCCCCTGTTGTTCAACATGCTCCGTCTCTCCATGGCTGTCCCCCACCCCCACTGCGTCGCAAACTGAATCTTCCCTGACTCACTCTCATTAGATGCCGGCTCCACTACCCCTCTTGTATATTTCTTAAATTCTATCTCTCTCTCTCCCGGCCTCTTTTTATCTCTCTCTGTTAGTTTCTTTCTCATCTTTCTTAGAGTGTCTCTCCAAACACAGTGTTAAACAAAGATTCCACTCCAAGCAGAACAAACCCAAAATTTAGTCAGAGGTGTGCACACAAGTCTGACTGATGCTTACACGGCCACCCAGTAAACACACACACACACACACACACACGCACAGAGCAAAATTTGGTATGCAGGATAAACGATTCTCATACTTTACAATCATATTCCCCACTGTGGGCTTATCAAAGACAGTTTACTATATTTAATACATCACTGCCTTTGGCAGAGTTCCTGGGGTTCTGTCTATATTGAGGCATCATCTTTTTTACTCTTAGACTAATTTGTGGTCTACACTTTCTAATACTTAAAAGGAATAAAGTTGAAACTTGACAAACTATTTATCATTTCAGGACTGAGAAGGAGGTAAACACAACTCTTGGTAAACATCAGAAGATTGTTCACAGAAGCTTTAAAGCATTGCTGTGGGCTTGGTTCCTGTACAGAAACCAAATCAGTATGCACTATAGCTTGGGGTTCTGAATAAAGTACAGAATGAACTGATTAGGAAAAAAAGACAGTTAATGTCAGTGTCAAAGTTCATGTTCTTTACATTACTGTGCATATGAATTTAAAAAGTAAGTTAACTCAGTAACACCAGTCTAAATGAGCCCCTGGTAACCTCTGGTCATTGGTTGGCTAGTAGTTGCTAGCAGCTGTTAGATAAATTTTGTCACAAAGTTGTATGCAGTGAAAGTGAAACCCTCTTTAAAACTGCTGTCATCACTAGCAGTTTGCCACAGTCACCTGTAGTTAACAAACACTCACCACCAGCCACCAACCTCCAGCAACCACTTGGTGTATTCCCACACCAACCAGAGCGGAAATACAGATTCCCACAGTGTGGATATATATCATATTTAGGAACTTCTTTCCAGTGTTAATGGTAAGGTAGTATAAACACTGCAACACTGCACCTCTGTGCATATTAATGAGTTGATAAAGACGATTACTATCTTTGAAAAGTACACAGTTTTGTAAGTGCTCAATTTTTTTTTTAATGGAATTTTATTTCCATATTGCAAGTGGGAAAAAAAAAATCACTTTTCAGTAGCCCTTAGCTTAAAATACAAACACAGTGAAAGGCACAGAGTTTATTCAGAGCAACAGCAGCTGTAGCTGCAGAGTGTTTGGACTTTTTGAAACTTCAAATTGAAAAATGAAAGCTGCAAAAATGAGAAAACATTCAGAAATTGTCATCAAAGATAGAGCTGTTGATGGAAAGGCTACGTGTTAGCCTCTGTCTGTTTCCAAGGTGATTGTAAAGGAGAGATGGTAATGAGGGATAAGAGGGAAAATGTCACCTGTCAGCTACAATGTTTACCACAATGCTTACATTTTAATATGACTAAGGCACACATTATACACTTAGCGTAATAAATAATTGCTGTGTAATACCTCCATCAGTTCTCACTGTTTGCACTGAATGGGCTGGAAAATTTAGCGTTATACATCTTTTGACGGCACCTACAATATCCTCTGTTTCAAGTAAATTAAAGCTTTACAAGTATGTTTTTATCAAATTGTGTTACACTAAAATTAATCCTAAGATGATCATATTTCAAAGCTTTTGAGCCATATACTATTACACAATGCCCCTCGTCTATTATAGTTTGAATCATTTTATTTTTTAACATTACTTTTACCATTTTTTTCAGGAAGAGATGCAGGTTCTTCAAAAATTCCTAGATCTGTCCCTCGCTCCACACTTTTTGAGTCATCCTTGATTATAAAGAGACTTCAGTATCTTTGTTAAGTTCTCTACCCAAGTTAAAATATCAATAAATACAGGCTGTGATCCATACTGCATAACATGGGGCTTGTGATACATGTAATGAGGAGAAAGAAGGACCAAGAACACAACTGACATGCTCATATAACCTCCGTGAGTGTCCTCCTGAAGGTGAGGCTTCAAGCAGAGTCAGGTTTGTTCTGATTAGCTGTGTTTTGTTCAGATACAGACAGCTTCAGGTATATACCTGTAATTCACAGAGACTTTGCCGCCATGTTATGCGAGCCATGAGAACCTTTGCCATAATTCACGTGAATAAATGGTATATTTAAAGTGGTTATATTCGATTTAGTGAAGACGGAGGTTTCTGCAGTGCATATAACCGCATCTTCAGGCATTCTCTAACTTCCCTCATTTATCACTACATGGCTTTTTACAATAGAACATATTTCCAGGGACAAAAAAGATGTGGATTTTGTGATTAGGGTGCATTTGGTGATGTTATCTGGGAAAAAAGATGAAAAGAAAGAGTTTCAGATATTCATCAGAAGGAAATGAAATGTCTGCATGTGCCAAATATTTTTATAGCCAGCATTCCTCGAAAAGGAGACTACATTATTATAAAAAAGGAGGTGGATTTCTTTCTTTTTTTCTTTAACACAAAGAACAAAGGGTAATAATAGTGCAGAAAGTCTCTCTTTGTAACAACCACGGAGCGCAAACGCAATGTTTATTTTACACAAATGTAAATACCAAAATTGTTCACATTTAAAATTTGCAAGGTCTGTGAAAAATGAAGTTCTGAAATGCCTCTTTGTTTGCTTTATCACACTCTAGACACTAGAAAACCACCACATCCAGAGAGGAGTGCATTAAATGGCTTTCACCTTTTGTGAGAGGGTTTGTATTTTTTCTCGAAGGTTTTTCAGACTTCCTTCTTTCCCAGGAGATATTTACATTATGGCATCTAGCCACTGTAAAGAGATCATGCAACATAAGCTTTCAAATTCATGTAGGCAGCATTATAACATATACACTGAAAGCTTCCATAAGCCATTTCCTGCCATCTCAAGAGAATGCAAATGTGGTGCCTTCTGTGCACCATGAATCACAGGTTGAAGTGGTGTGTATCTTTTCCCTTGTTTCCTCTACGAAACAGCTGGTGCTAAAAAAACAATATACATATATGCAAACACATTGAGGCGACCTGTTACATTTTACACATACCAAGCTCACACTATGAAAATGCTTTGTTATGCTATGGGTGCCTGGTAGGGCGTGTGTCCTAATCTAGATACTGGTATTTGTCATTGACAAATGGAAATATAAACATTTTCCAACATCACACTAATAAGTTCTCATTAACATGCACACTGCACTCACAGTAGAAACATCAGCTGGTTCTTACTCGCAGAGCTTCAAACACTGCAATTCTGACAAAGCTGCTAGCATCTCACAGATATGCACAAGGTGTCCTTTAGTGTCAGTGCTATAATGCAGTGGGTAAACCAGTAGTGACAGGATCTCCCACTCCGAGCTCTTCGCTTGTAAAACACCACTTAGTGTCAGAATTAAACACATTGGGTAAGTGTCATTATGCAACAGTTTAATGTTGTAAATAGATCATAATTTTAACCACACAACAATTTTTTTACATCACTCTAATCAAGTAATTTGGGGTTTCTAGGCGTAACCACCAAGTGAAAGTGAGAGCAAATGAAATTAATTTGCAAGTGAAAACACTGCAGTCTCCTGGGTGGCAAACCTGTAATATACTTAAAGTTATGATGCATGTTTTCCTGTGCATGAAAAAAGTTTCAGTCTTTGATCATTTTCTATCACTCTGCAGATAGATTTTGTTTTTAGGTTGGGCTCTATTAAAAGTATTTCAAAATGTACGGTATGAAGTATATCTACAGTGGGGTTTAAAATTATCACAGTGGCAGGTAACTCACCAGAAACCAGTTTTCAGCTGTGTGCTGCCATGTTTATTGACATCTACATCTTTAATAGATTCGAGAGGAAATCCAATCGAATTTGTCACGGTTGCTGAAAATCACTTGTATAGCAAATCACAATGCAAATCAGAAGATGCCTTCAATGCAAAGTGGGGTGCAATATTTCAGGGAGTAGCCAGACAAATCCCAGAAGCCATGTTTCACAGACTGATGATATAATATTGAACCACAGGGTGGAACTTTAACACATCTGCGCTCATATTTTAGAAACGCTGCCCTAAAATGTCACAATCTAAAAGTATACCACTGATGCATATTACATGAAACTATACACACACACACACACACACACACACACACACACACACACACACACACACACACACACCAGCTGCATTTTTATATTTGCAGGTAGAACTCAAAGATCAAAACTGGAAGATGATGATAGTTTAGGGCGAGACAGACAAGTTTAAGAAGCAAAACAAAAATGCATCTAAAAGTTTCTGGAGGAGGGAGAGGAATGTCTCATATACAGTAAGTGCATTATAGTCGAGAATGACATGCATCTGTCTTTAACTCCTGCACACACACACACACACACTATAATCACAGTGACAGATAGGCAGGATAAACCATATCTCACACACACATTACAGGACACAAGTGTATATATGTTCAGAAAAGGAAAGACAGTCAGAGATTTGATCCGACTACACAAACACACATATACACAGGCACCCTCTAGGTGATAACTGATTCAGACAGTCTATGTAACAGGCTGCCTGCTCTCAGCCAGAGCTCATTTCGCCCGAGCTGTTCGTTCACCTCTAAATGAGGGCTGTCAAGCGGAGCCATATAGTGACGCCTGCCACCTCTAATTGGCAGTGCATTAACAATCAAATCAGGCTAATTAGCCAGAGCATGCCAATGAGGAATAACATTCCTACTGTGTGCAGTTGTGGCACATAGTTACTCTGCTGCCACCACGCTCCTTTGCATGTTCTAATTTCTTAATGATAATAGAAGAAAATTAGAAGACTGCAAAGGTATGAGAAGAAGATATTCAGGAAAAATTTAAGGAAGAGAGAGAACGTGAGCTCAGTTCATTTTGAATATTTCAAACAAGGGCAGAAGTTTGTTCATTTTCAGTTTATTCATTTATACACGTAAGAACATGTCTACATTTATGAGGAAAAGAGCAGAGAAGAAGACATAAGAAGAAAGTACAAACAGTACAAACACAAAGCTTTTTTCCCATTTATGATCCAAAAAACCCCACACCGTAATGGCCAATATTATCCGTATTACTCAGTGTAAGTGCTCTCCAAAATTACTAATATTCTGTGAATGTATTAAAGAGATTCAAGCTTTTTTTTCAGTTTTCACTGAAAAAAAACCCAGAAATAATCTGTTGTGGCTGATAAATAGTAACAAAAAAATCCAAAAGTCCAAAGAGTAACAAAGCAAGAAACTAAAGAGCACTGGGAATACACAGGGGAAGTTAACACACACCCACATAGCAAAATTGGTATGGCCCCAGTCTGGCCCACACATGGCCCACATACCGCAAGAAATGACGGCCCTTTGGTGGCCAAATTAGGTTTGCCAGAGGTGGCCCACACATGGGCAAATGGCAGACACACTGGTGGTCCTGTGTTGGCCCATGTATGGGCCACCTCTTGCAAACCTGATCTGGGCCACTAAAGGGCTGTTATTCTTTGCGGTATGTGGGCCACGTGTAAGGTGTGTGCAGCCATGGGGCAGCTGCAGACACACTGCTGGCCCTGTGCTGGCCCAGATGTCAGCCTAATGTGTACCTTAATCAAGCCATGTAATAACATCATGTGCCTGAACAAATAGTGCAAAAGTAACATGATGAAACTCTGGACTGATTCTTATATAGCACTTTTCTACTCTCTTGGATTACGCAAAGTACTCTATACAACATTCCACATTCACACACTTTCTCTAGACTGAGTGCTTCCTAACTACATTCATACACATTCACACTCTTGCAGACTGGAAGAGCCAGAAATTGAACCACTAACCTTCCAATCAGTAGGTGACCGGCTCTACCACCTGAGCTACAGCCACCTAGTGGCAAAGATGAGTAAATCGTCGCTAGGTTTTGGATAAAGTGTACACACACAAACCTGTCAAATCTGTATTTGAAATGTTGGCTACTATAGCAGTATAGTATTGCAACATGGCATTTGGGTCTTCTACCTAAAATAAGAAAATAGGAACATAAATAGTGCCATCATTGCCAGACCTGGCCCACATCTGGTTGACATACACCCTGCCATGACACCAGTCGGTCAGAAGCTTGATGCCAGATCCGGGCCAGACCTGTTTTCTATGAGCTTGGGCCACATAACCCAAACCACAATCAGGCAAGATGTGGCATGCCATCACATAGACAGCGCCATCTATGCCAGGCCTGGCCCATATCTGGATGATGTACGTCTTATCATGCCAGAAGTCAACCAGCAGTGCCGGCTTGATACCAGATCTGGGCCAGACCTGTTTGCTATGTGGGCACTAAGGCAAAGAGTGAAGGGAAAGACTGGACTTTATACACATGAGGTGATAAGGAAATGGAAAAGGAGGGGAACAAGGCGCTGTAAATAAAATCAAGACAACGAGACAGGGGAGGAAGTTCAACTAAAGTTCTAGAAGACAGCTTATGAATAAAGACCAAAACTAAAAAGCAGAATACAAGAGAAAATAAAACATGACAGGAACTTGAGAGTGTGAACACATGAAAATCATTCCTAAAATATAAACAACACTAAAAACCAAGAAACCATAAAATAATAGAAATCATTTTTAAAAATGATCACATCTTATTTGTTCTCATGCAACACAGGTGTAGACTTTTAGTGTGAATTTAGTCAACATTATATTCTTTCAGAAAAATGAAAAATAAACAGTTTTGTGAGATTTGATTTTTTTTCTTTCCTTTCCTGTCATGTGCACCAGTCTCTTAGTCCTCACTTTTCTAATAACAGGCAGCTGCTTCCTGTTTATTCCTTTGCCCAATTTTTGTATTTACATAGGTTTTTGAATGAAACCTTTTTCACCAGTTTCTATCCCTGTATCTTTTTCCTCTATCCGTATATGTGGATAGAGGAATAAGAAATGTCAAATGTTAAAATGGTTCAAAAAAATAATAAAAAAAATGTGCAAAGTTTTTAAAAATGAAATCCTCTGAAGTTGCAATGAAAGAAATAATGAATCAATTTACAAATTAGGACAACTGTTATTACAGTATGCGTTTATGTAAAAATATGTGTCAGTGCTCATTATCTTTATGACAAATCATGCACGAGTCATCCAGTAAAAAGACTGAGGCCTCTTCTTCACAGTTCTGCTTTAATTCCACCCACATCCGAAACATCAGCCAGTTTGGAGTGCCTTACATAACCTATTTCAAATCACTTGAAAGTAGCATTGATTGGGCACACTAGATAAAAAGTCCATCCTTAAACAGGCTCAGGGGAGCCGTGACATCGAGTTTGGAAAGAGGTAGCAGCCTGAAGACAGTTGAGCAGACAGCATAATGAATAATGAACAGAGAAAAGCTATTAGAATGAGTAACAGGATAGACTACAGTCAGTGTGTGTGTGTGTGTGTGATTCACATGTGAGTCCTTTGTAGTGAATGCCATCTGTACGGTGTGTGTGTCTGTGTGTGCGCGTGTGTACTTTATGCATTATCCTGTGAGTGCTTATGCTCTTCCATTTTCATGACGACCATAAGATCTTATCAAGAGTCATTTTTTTAGCCACTCATCATTTTGGTTTTTGTAACAGCCATTTCAAGGATTAAAGTACAATTCAACAAAGTTCAGCGAATGACTTTCTAATTCTTAGCTCAAGCGTTACAAAAAGTTGTCCACTAATCACAGTCTGATACTCAGCTAGCGCATGTGGTGAAGCGTCCTTGGGCAAGACCATGAACCTCCCAGTGGTTGCACACCAGTATGTACGCATGAATGGGTAAATAAGAAACATGTGTTTGGGTGTCTTTGAGAAGTGTTTAATATATCCTCACAGCTCCTCACAGCTCTCTTTACACCGAGACACCAGAGTCAAGCAGAGATGAGGAACACGATAGAAAGATTGGATAATCTCACTTCTTTTCAACTCCATATTTATTAATTTATTAACTTATTTCAGGCTTTTCAGACTCACTCATGATAAATTTCCCCAACTGACATTTTGTGTACAGTGTTCCCTGGAGAACCACTGCATCAAAGTTTTTCCATGTGCGGTAATGTTTTTCCCCTTTACTATAGTAATTAGGCTTGGATCAGGGATCTCAAAAAATAGAAATTCAACTGTGTATGTGTGTGTGGTAGAAAGAGAGAGCTGAAGTAATGTGTGCATTTTTACAGCCACATTTACAAGTGATGTAAATGTGGCTTTACATCCCTCACACCCCAATCTCACCACCAACGTCACCTCCACATAGATTTACCCTGTGCCAGCATGCATTAGTTATACTTATATATATATATATATATATATATATATATATATATATATATATATATATATATATATATACTTATATATATATATATATATATATATATATATGTATGTATTATTTTCACACACAAGCATTGTCATGCGTCTGTGTAAATTCTTACTATAACATTTACAATTTACACATAAGTATACATGCTCTCTCTCTCTCTCTCACACACACACACACACAAAGGCTTTATAGGGCTAAAAATAGCTATGATGTTGACCTTTTTGGCTGAATAATTTTTGACTTGCATTTTATTTGTATGTGGCCTGTAAATTCTGAGAAGCTGTGTTTTTAAAATGAGTAATTAGACAGCTGTAATGTAGCATTTTGTTTTATTTGTTTTGCTCTAAAGTCTACTCGAGAAAGCAGCTGGGGGGGAAAGAAGGATGTGGTCTGCATTTACTTACTGCTTAAATAAGTAGTAAGTGAACAATTTTACTTTTAATCTGGATATTTGACATATTTAATACCTGCAGTCATTCTTTTCTTTCTTAGTTGGTTTTGTGTCTCAGCTGGTACAGATGTTTGTGGCTCACTTTTTGGGGTTTCTGATCTGTAGCTTCACAGTTTTGGTTTGGTCTTAGCTCCTGCTTCATCCACAGCAGGCAGAAAAGTAGGTGAATTATAATGCATCCTTTTACAGCTAAAGAGCAAGTTATATCCCTTGTGAGTTGATAGAGACCAAGAACAGAACCAGAAGGAGGGGGAATAATGTACTTACATTCATCTGCTGGACAGAAAAACAAATATAAATGAATGCTAAGTTTGCTCCATAACTGTGAGCTAATAGGTTTGTCATAACACGATAAAAAGCCATAAATCACAAGAACAAGTGTGGCTTAACTTGGGATTAAGGTTTACATTTGACAAACAGACAGGCTATTTTAGTTATATGTTCTTTAAATATGACATATATATTCTTCATTTTCTTTTAATATATATATATATATATATATATATATATATATATATTTATTAGGGGTGCAACGATACACAAAATTCACGGTTCGGTTCGATACTTTGGTGTCACAGTTCGGGTTTTTTTTCGATACAAAAAAATATGTTCATGCCTTTTTATTTTGTCATTTATTAAAATTATAAATATATATTTTAACTCAAAAGTACAGTTTTTAAATTTAATGTTGCTGAAACAACAAAGTAATAAAAAAAAAATCTATCTGATCGAGAAATTACTCATCTTTGGAAAAGAGAGTTTATTACAGAGAAATGGCTCTTTCCAAAATAAAAGCTATACTATACGCTTCTTCTGGGGTATACTCTCAGCAACATATTAAACATATCAGGTCCCCATAAGGAGAATCATGTGCTAATGGCTGTCTAAATGACTCTGTTAAAGTTTGTAGCATGCGTGCTTGTTGTTTTTGTCTGCTTCCACTTGTCTTTGCACTAGGATGATGTCGCTGTAAATGTGCAGTCATATTCATTTTGTTCCCACTAGTGCTGTCAGCGTTAATCTCGTTGAAATGACGTTAACGCCACAACACGGCAAATCTCCGTTAACGAGCTACCGCGGATCACCCCGTGCGTGGGGCTGGACGGCGTCAACACGTTAACGAGCTAACTGCGCTAATGCACTCGTTCCCACCAATGTAATTGAGCATTGCGTGGCACATCCGACATACTGTTTTACATTAGTCCATGACGTGCTTACCTTCAGGGTCATACGTCACATGAAAACCAAAATAGTGCCAAACACCAGCTCTGAATGAGGGTGGGGGAGGTTCAATTTCAATATATATATTAAAAGAAAATGAATATAAATGAATATATATAAGGAAACTGATTATTCATTGTTCCTTTGAGTGATTTGCTGAAGAAAACTTTGTCAGAGACTTGAGAAGCTTGACTTATGTCTCACACTCACACACACACACACACCTCTTGACACTGACACTAAATTCAATGACCTTTTATTTTTACGCCACGTGTCTCATTTTAGTATTCAGAGTTGACAAATGCTGAATATGTGACGAGGCTATTATTAGCTGACTGTCAGCATAAACTGAACCTCATAACACACACTGTTCTATGAACCGAGGCTGCTTGACATAGCTCAAAGCATAGAAGATCATAATTGTTTATGTCATATTATGCAAACAGTGTGCCATTCTCAGAACAGACTGACTAAATTAAGCTGTCAAAACATTTTCTAGACTGCCCAGCCATGCTTGCTATGATACGCATTACAATCACAAGATCCATTTTTTTGTGACAGTGCAGATATGAATGTTAGTGGAAGCAAACTTGACCTCGTAGTCAAACTGTCAGGGACGCGTGTTTCTTGATACAATATGTAAACCCTGTAGAACACAGTAGACAACAGGGTTTGGTAAAGATCATCAGTTCAACATTCATTCATGCATTTAATGATTCACGTAAACTTCACAGTCTGAACTGTGTGGTAGTGTTAGGGAAAAACTACACTTATGTAGGCATAGGAATGGTGAATTCCACACTTGAGCTTTGTTCGACATAATTCCTCACAGCTCTCTTTACACCTAATCCTCTACCTAGTTAAATTCATGAGGATACAGACCACTAAGAAAACAAGAAACTAGTAATCACTAACAGGCTGTAAATTCACCCAGTCATCCAACCCTTGATACTGTAAGAGAAAGACACATTTTCGCTGTTACCTGACAAAAGACAGTAAGGATTGGTGGTTGCATTAACATGTATTAATGCACGGAAATTGTATATTTTAACCAAAGTTCTGCTTTACCTGTACTTCTTGTGTTCAACTGTGATTAAAAAAAGGGTTCTTATCAATTGGCAGCTGATGACTAGTTGAGAGTGAGAGTGTCTTACAGGAAAAAGGTTAAATACTGGAACAAAAAGCTCCACATTTTCATTTGCAAGTGGTAAAGAAACAATTCAAAAACATTGCATGTTGCAACACAATCAGAATACTTTAATAATCCCTAAGGAAACTGTACCACTTATTTTTGAAGCAGGAAAAAATAGCTCAAGATATGCTCCACTTTTAGACTCTGACTCATCAGTTGAGGGCTAATCCATGTCACTCTTTGGTCCTCATTTACTAGCAGTGTGTAAATCGTATATGACTATTTCACGCACAAAACAGTGAGAAAAGAAATGAATTAATTAATAAATCAATAAATCTTCAAGGTGGATACTACTGCTGTGAATTAAATTTGTTGTTGTTGTTGCTTCTTCCTTTTGGTCATTATTTACACAGATCATGGGCTTTTTGTCCTGTTTGAGGCTGTTAATTGTTTGCAGTTTGCAGATGATATGATGCAGATAATTTGCACAACAATTCAGAATGATTCTGAAGTGGCCAACATACTAACATATGCACAAGTATGGTGTGGTACAAGTGGTATAAAAGAAAACAAGCCAGAGCGCATTTTTCATAAATCTGATTAAATTTTGTGTAGTCACTTGTTTTTTTGTTTTTTTTTACTGGATAAAAATGTTTCCATGCACATACAGCCAAATGAGGGCTACTGGCCACAATTATACAAATCAAAATGCAATAATAACTGTTATCTTTATATAACTGCATGGGGGGGTGCCATTATATTGGAGAAGACAAATAAAGAATGGCCGTTTTGAGGGCTTTTCTACATGTACAAGCTTGTGCACACACAAAAAATGCACAGCTTAACCCCTTTAATTTTCACATACTTGCCTGACATACAAATTGACAAATGTGTTTACCATCATTACCAAAGCTCGCCAGTGCTCGTCAGCACAATTAATGGCATGTGAGTAATCACAGCTCTTTGCCTCACCCAGCACCGCTGTGGGCGGAAAGAACACTGAACACAATTAACAACACCTAAATCCAATTAGCAAACAATGAACGATAACGCAACCTGATGGTGCTAGTTAACCACAGATGAGCTTACTGCTGAAGGCGCGCTGTAAAGAGGCCTGATGACGACATTTTCTACGTTTCATGTAGCAATACTTACACGCAAGTATACATGTAAGTTGGACGCTTTAACATTTGATCTGTATTTGAATAACTTTATTTTGACTCAACACTTTTTTATCGTTTTACAAATGCAATAGGTATCTCACAGAAATTTGCAGCACTGACACTATTTCACATAATTACAAGATTTCAGGTAAATCTGCTTTAAATCTCACCAGCATTTGGAGTTGCTAATATGCAGACACTGTTTTCACCTGTTGAAAGGTAAACTAGGTCTGATCTAGTGGCGCTCTCAAAGTGAGAAGTCATATTTAATCCTTTTGTCGTAGATTGTAGGCATTTGTAGTCTTTTCCCTTCGGACTGCAAATAATTAGGGATGCAACGATACCAATTTTTTCAAACCGATATGATACCGATACTTGGATCTGAGTACTTGCCGATACAGAGTACAAAAAATGATACTTCTACCACACACACACACAATTAATTGGAAGACAGGTTTTATTATATTCCCTGTCGATAAAAAATAAAATCTTAATAAAAATGACCACAAAAAAATTTCAAGTGAAAAATAAGCACTTCTGTTAAATTATTGCAGAGTCTCCACATTGTAATTTTACAAAATATCACTGAACTATTGGCACTGTCTCAAGCTTTCAGAATAATAAATAAACACTTCTGTTTAGAATAAAATAAATACAAATTAGGTTTGCGAATAAAATAAACTTTTAAATTATTGCAGAGTGTCCATATTGTAAACAAACAAACAAATTAATTATTATTAAATAAATAAAATAATAATTGGCTCCCTAGTGGCCAATCTAAAAAACTACAACAGAAATGACAAGCCACGCTCTGATTAATGAAATAAGTTGGTATCGGTTCATGGTATCGGTTAACTTTTATGAGTATGAGAACACACACATTTTACTGTCGGTATATCCCTACAAATAATAATCATAATAGTTGCACAAGACACAAAACTGGTATATAAAAGACCAGGAGACTAATGCCAGGTAGAAAAAAAACAAATTACAGGATAAAAACATACAAGGATCTTGGATGACTAAATATGGCTATGGAGAAAGTAGTTTGAGATGTGACACGATGATGCCAGTGGTGAATTTGTAGCTAGGTGGAGCTGTGGTAGATTGCAGGAGTGTGGACCCTCCCCCACCCTGGGGAGGGTCCAGAAGATGGGAAAGAAAGTGACAAAGATCTGAAA
Organism: Neolamprologus multifasciatus; assembly: GCF_963576455.1. NCBI lineage: Eukaryota > Metazoa > Chordata > Actinopteri > Cichliformes > Cichlidae > Neolamprologus > Neolamprologus multifasciatus. Next base: position 23,197,584 of record NC_140448.1, read on the forward strand.
TGAGGAAAGAGATACTGTGAGGGAGGCTGACGAAGGACTAGGATAAGAATGGGAAGCAATTTAGCTGGAAAGGGAGGGGGGAGGAAGCAAGACAGGAGAAAAAGGAAAAGAGCAGAGCAGACCAATAAATGGTGGACAGGTAATTAGAAAGGAAGAGCAAAATTCAGTGATTCATCTGAAGAGGAGGAGTGGTGCAAAAGGGATTGAAAAGAGTTTGTGTTAATGAGGTGCAGTCTGGAGCCAGACCTTTTATAACCAACCATCCAGTGGACAGAGGTAGTTCTTTTGAATAGGTAAACTTCACATTTGAAAGTTATAGTTGGTGAATTCTGTGCAGACTGTAGAAGAAAAAATATTTTTCTGCAGTGCTCAAGCTTCCTCAAGCTCCCTCTAACACACACAGGCACACCACGCAGTGCATTAAGAGCTGATGTTTGTAATTAGACCCTTTTTGTAACAAAAGATTGTGTGAGTGTGTGTGACAGAGAGAGGGGGGGGACTTTCAGTTCAGACAAGTACAAAAATGAAAAGCAAGTTTAAAATCAAAGAAACAAATTTAAAAAATGTGACTACATAGCTGTCTAGAAACAAAAATATGCTAATCGAAGGGGCAGAATGAGCCATGTATTTACTAATACGTTGGGGTTTTTTTGTGTATGCCAAGAGCTTTGAAACTCCAAATCAAGCTGACTCACATATAGCCCAAAAGTTACAAACCACTGCCTGTTAAATCAACAGGCAGACAGAACACCACGGATCAAACTTCATTTGAAGTTCTTTCTGGCAACCTGCTGTTCAAGTCTACTTTCAGACCTGCTTTGTTCTCTACTGAAACCTCCTTTAGAAAATATCTGGTACTGTGGCCACTAAATGCTCCATCATGTTCCCTAGATAGTTTCTGACCGACCTTTGACTTCACAGTGGGAATAAAGTTGATGAGAACAGGACTGCAAGAATCAGTATGAGGTTCAAAAAGACTCTGGTAACTCTGTAGCAATTAGCCATAGAGCCCACGGCTGATATTAGCATCATAGCAGTCTTTATTAGAACCAGCAGTACAGTTAGTCACATAGTAATTTTCAAATTTAATTAGTATTTGATTTGGGAGTTTATCCCACACCTGGCGTGCTTGTATTAAAGTGTTTGTAAGACCTAAATATTCCACAGCATATTAAAAAAAGTTAACTAATGGAAAAAAAAGGTTCTATTTCATGTAGGGAGAGAAAAGAAATTTTAAATTAAAGTAGCCTTTAATCAGAACACCAATATCCACTAAACAATTATTCACATGTTAAAAATTTTAAATATTTCCCTTCCTACTAGGGTTGCCAACTCCCTGAAAAATAAATGAGGGACACCTCATGGCCAGGGCTGGGTGACCCGATTGTCTTCACCCTTCCCAGTGTGGGGAATGTTTTAGCTTTTGCTTTTGTGTGTGAAATTATTTTTTTTAACCATTTGACAAAGTGCATCCCTTTTCAGTTCAATACTTTTGTTTCTAAATACAGAACGATTCTGTTTTTCAAGGGACGGTTGGCAACCCTACTTCCTACCATTGCCAACATGACCACTGAAGTCTTCAAGGTGATCTGTGGAGTCCTTCCAGGGTCTCACCCAGAGATCCTGGAACCTTCAACCAAGGCATGTGATATGGTTAGGTGCTTATGCATACCCAATGGTCAGAGCCTTAACCCCTGTGATTTCTGTGGGGAAAACACCACAGATATCCAGCCTCTCTGAGGGCACTTGTTTTCACAACCTTTCCTTTGCTCATATGAGGAGTTGAAGAGAACCAGTCTGCAATGTTGGATGGTTATCATACTTATGGCCATACCAACCTAGCTGCTCGAGGCTTCGTTTCAGATGGGCCCCTTTTCGAGGCAGGGTACTTGTCAAAGTAAAAAAAATAAAATAAAATACACAAATCAAAAGAAACGGCCAAAAAAATGGATCTGACAGGAGAACGTCACTAAGAATTAGAATGATTTTGCAAAGGGAGCACTATATATGGAGAGGAGCTAACAAACTTGCAAATAAGAGAAAGGTGAAAGCAAAGTACAGGTGCAGACAATCAACCACAGGTGAAAACAATTAGGGCAGCCAGTCACACAGGAGGGAAATGAACAGGAAGCACAATTAAAACAAGAAATTTGAGAAAAGCAAAGTAAAACAGGAATTAAACAAAAGCCAGCAAATATTGACACAAACACAAGAAGTGAACACAAGAAAGAGGGAAACACCAGGAACCCAATGGGGATACTGAAAAAAAAAAACCTTTCAAAACACAAATGAAAACTCATCCAAAGCACAACAAACCAAATCATGGACAACACAGCTCCCAGTATTGAAGACAGAAACTGTACCACCTGTGATTATTCTGTGGGGGAGCTTAATTTGTGACTATGGAAGTTCACACCTGAATTCTAGTGTGTGCTGTATGCTTATATAACATATAGTAGCAGTTAATTCAAGTGATTCCCTTAAAATCAGTTCAAAACAACAGAACTATTGTTGTCATTGGGTAAAATAGTGCAGCTCATAACTGCATGTGGTTGTTGTTTCTGACTCATTCTAAGCATTATACAGCTGGGGGTTAAAGTAGCAGCGGCAGCCTATCAAACACAGAGACAAACAAATCGGCTTGTCCAACACGTCATGCCATGCTAGTTCTTCATCTTTCCATGGTCTAAAAGCATTGCTGTGGATCCTGCTGTGCTAATCTAATCCTTTTTACTGTCTGGATACAATATATCTCATGGTCTATCTATAAAGAAATGCGTGGTGTGAGCACCGGAACGTCAACATGTAAACAGACCTGTTTCTCCTCTCTCAGCCCCAGGCTCTGCTGTCTAATCACATTTCCAGAGAAAAGAGGCTGGCACCGGTGGAGCATTTATCTGCAGCAGGTGTCTGATTAATGCTGCCGTCTGTTTCTTCTTGTTTTGGAGGAAAAGGATCTGTGAATATTTCAGACTTTGAAACCCAGAAATCAAGTAACACACCAGTAAACTTTGCACAACAGGCTAATTTTTGTTATATTGAGTCTTGCGATCGTGGCTCAAGAGTTGGGAGTTCACCTTGTAATCGGAAGGTTGCCGGTTCGAGCCCCGGCTCGGACAGTCTCGGTTGTTGTGTCCTTGGGCAAGACACTTCACCTACCGCCTACTGGTGTTGGCCAGAAGGGCCGATGGCGCGATATGGCAGCCTCGCTTCTGTCAGTCTGCCCCAGGGCAGCTGTGGCTACAACTGTAGCTTGCCTCCACCAGTGTGTGAATGTGAGAGTGAATGGGTGGATGACTGGACGTGTAAAAGCGCTTTGGGGTCCCTAGGCGGGAGTAGTAAAAGCGCTATACAAATACAGGCCATTTACCATTTACCATTTGCTGGAGTGTCTAATAGTTGTTCATGAGATAAGCTGGTATATTTTTAAAGGCTTCATTATAGTCTGACAAGAAAATTTAAAGCAATTTCTTGCCAAATCACATCCAAATTAGTTTTACTATTAAGTAAAGATTGAATAAAAACAAGCTCATTGTTGCTCCCAGCGTGTCATGGTAATTAAACAACCCTCTCTACTTCCTTTTTGATTTTTTTGCATGTACCAAGGTTACTTTTCTAGCTTTAAAGCTAACTATAGGTTATAGAGTTATGTTTATGCCAGGAACCCTTGTTGTTGTACAAACAATGACTGCTTTGTTCTGTCAGAAAATGTCAAGTTTTGTGCCAGTTTTTGTAGCAATCCAAAATGCATAAATGATGACTGGCTCAGCAAAGCTTATGACTTTCACAGCCTGTCAACATTGTTTGTTTTAACCATAATCGATCCCTAACCTTTTCCACAGCAGATTATAGTGCTCATCAGTTTTGTTTATGAACACAAGGACTAACATCCTGTTTAATCTTTTAGTGTATAAACTGCTTTTCATAAAATATATGGCTGTACTAAACAAATATTAGCTGAAATATAAACATAATATTTTCACAGAGCAACTGCTGTAAACGTTATGCCCAATTAGCAGGATGCTGACTAAGTAATTATTTCCATACCATGAAAGTCATAAGAATAATCGCATATAGAACATGTATTTATATGAGCTAGGGAAACAGCGGTTCAAAGAAAAAAGGAAAAGATGGCAGCAAACTGGAGAGACAACAAGCTGCAACACTGGGACTATATAATAATATTACTGAAGGAAAAACATGTGTGTGTGGAGGGGGGAACAGGAGCTGTAAAAGGATATGGAAAGCACTAAAAACAGTCTGGGAGTATCTGGGAGAGATCCGTGTCAAAAGAGTGTAACAGCGGGAATCTGATGGCACTGCATGTCTGTTATGTGATCTAATGGCTAGCTATAGTAACAGTGGGCGATAGAGGGAGGGGAGCCAGCTAGCAGATGTTAGCTAAATCTTGCCCAGATGGGACCCCACACTTTACCTCATCAGCAAAGCCCAGCATGGGGCCTGCTGGAAGATGGGGGAGATAAAGATAACGAGGGAATTAAGAAAGGAATAGGCGGGAAATGCAAGATCGTAAGCAAAGAGAAGTGGGGGAGAAAGAATGGGAGAAGAAGAAGCAAAATGAATTAGAAGAAAAGTGAGTCAAGTGGTGTGTGTCCCTCTTCCTTGGTAATGCCAAGTTTAAGAATCAGCCTTGCCAGACTCTCAGGCTGCTCAAGAGTCTCTCTTCAATCTCTGTTAGAGATCTGGGATCAATTCAGTTTTGATTCATTCAACAAAACCCTTCTTCTACAGAAAGTGAAGTGGATATCTCTGAGCAGAAATGGGTGATGTTACATACAACTTGCACTTGAATTCTGGGTGCGGATGATTTCAGACGCTTGTAAAGCAGTTCCTTTAAAAAAAGAAAATCATTGAAATTTAGCTAAGGAATTTCCTTTTTTTTAAAAACCACTATAATCATAAATATTTGTCATTTGACTGATTGCTAGTTGAGAAAGTGACACAGCATGGCAAAAGAGTTGATTTAAAATAATAATAATAATAATAATAATAATAATCATCATCATCTTAGGTCTACATAAAGCACACAGCATCAAGTGTCCATGAGCAGCAGAGCAAAACACGTGAGTTTCGAAGAGGTCAAGCTCATCGACCAGCAGTCAACAAGAGATTTAGGATTCGTAAATCAGTGTACTTTGCTTATTTAAATCATGTCTGTTTTCAGTGAAAGTTGTTTTATCCAGTTTTCTGGAAATGCTAAACAGCTCCAGGAGATACAACAGTCAGTGATGAAGGCAGACAGTCAGTGCTACTGACGGCCTTTGGTTGAGATGTAAGTTCAATCTGTTCCCAGACTGCACTGCTCATTCAGCTTATTGAATGGCACACTAGTCTGCCTATCTGCGTATTGTCCCTTGGCTTTTTGTGGACTTTTAATATGCCTGGAAGTGACAAACCTTCAATCTCAGGTGAGCTAGAAGCAATAAGAGGCATTCCAGTGCTAACATCTAATGACTGGGTAAATACTGGTTCCATAAGATCAGCTAGATTTATAGATAACAATTAGTTTTTGCAATTCTAATCAAGAGATGACAAGAGAATAACGGAATTAAAACGCGTTAAAACATTCAGAACTGGGTCGAGTAATGACATCAACCCCATCTGCTATATGATAAGATATACTTAATTGCACAGAGGCAGTGTATTGAAATAATCTGGTTAGTGTCTACTTTCTCTTGTGAGTTGAAATAAAGATAATAAAGATGTAGTCAAATCACAGAAGTCTCTCAGGTAGAAATCTCATTAATAACTTGTTGTCTGGATACACAGATTATCCAGTGTGTGGCTCACTGCAGTTTGTGTAAACATGTTCACTGCTCGCTTCTGCACATTAGTTTGCACTGTACACTTGAGGAAAGCTGAAGTTTTTATTTCAGGATTTAGAATGCCAACTCAAAAGTGTATTTATTTATGAATAAATGATTTATAAATAAATGATGTCTCAATGACTAATATTTATTATGCATGAGGAGAGAACAGAATAGAATCTAGTATCTTTTATTAATGCATGTTGTGCATGCTTCCCCATTTAAAAAGAGAATAGGAATGAGCTAATCAACAAAATATTTCAATAATCACTGAAGTCTGCCTCAATTTAAAATACAACAACAGGAAAGAAACAGCTTCTTAGTAGCCAGCTTTATTTGTTTATATATCACCAAACTGAAAAAAACAAAAGTTTTTCTGCTTAACTGATCTACATTTCAACACACATCCTATGGAAAGTACAGTATTAACGTATGCAATATATAAAAGTGCAAGATAAACGGGGTTTCTGATAAGCTTTTTTTTTTTTTACCAAATGGTTTAAAACAAAATATAAATATGCAAACCACCTGTTCCCTGCCAACAATCTGCACACAATTCATAATTTATAATACAGACACGCAAATGCTGTTTTGTTCAACTGCGTGTATTGTCTTTCATTTCCATTTCCTCTACAGTAACACACAGCAAAATGTTTGCTCTCAGAAAATCCCTCTGCAATTGTTCTACAATCACCAGCTAAATAAATAAATAAAGATGATGCACAAGGAACTGTGTGTGTCTCTCTCACTTGGCGGAAAGGCAAGCACACAGCAAAACTGTCAAAGTCTGCTAGTTGACCTGTTATTTCCCCAGTTCTAATTCAGTTTGTCTCAATAGTGGCAGGCAGTATGGCTCTCCACGAGTTTCAATATATTTAGTGACATCTTCATTTAGTATCTATGTCTGTGGTAAGACCAATATTTGGCTTTCAGAACATTAAGTTTAAATATGTTACTGAACAGTTAGTAAAAAGCAACTGTATGTGATACAGAGGAGAATAAAGCATGTTGCCCACCCTGGTGAAACATATATTTATGACAACATGTCAGCAACACTATTCATATCAACATCTGCCATTGACAGATTCAGTCCTACTTTTTAATATCCAGTAATCCATGTGCAAAAGGTCTTTTACACCCCGATGGCACACACCCAAATGTCTACAGTAGTGTTGTCTTCTTCAGTGGTTCCAAACCTCTGTGCCTGATGTCAGGAGCACTTCTTCATCAGTCTTATTTGGCTTAATTTGGCAGTTTTTTATAACAAGGCCTTAAATGTGTCATTTTTAGAGTTTGGGCTCCTGCATGGATAAAACACTATGTTTAATAATCAAGGTGAGGAAATCCCAGAAAGTCGTCTAAGTGACTAAAATGTGTTTGGATAAAACTTCTGGGCCTTTAATGGTATACAGTATGAACATCTGCTGATATCTGCAGATATTCATAAGAACTCACTGTTTGGTGGAGAAATGCTACTTGTTAACTATCCTTGGTTTAGAAAGGCAATGAGTAATGGTCCTCTTTATATGCACATATTGTTAGAATTACAAAATCACACAATTTGTACAACTTGGAAATGCCTTTAAATAACAAACACAAAACAAAAAGAAATTGGAAAAAAAAAATCTCCAGGATGGTTTCTCAGTGTCCATTCAGTATTCAAGTACAAGTACAGATACTAGTGTTGAAAAATACTCTAGCAAAAGTACTGATTCAACTTCTTTACTCCAATAAATGTGCAAAAGTACCAGTTCTGAAATGTACTCAAAGCAAGAAAGTAAAAAGTATTTCTTTGGAGGATGTTACTACCAGCTATTTTTGTGCAAAGCTACCTGAGCCTTGCACTGTATTAATGTATAAATAAAGTAATATTTATACAAACCTCATTTCAGTTTAAATTTCTAATTAGTGCATTTAGCTTGAATCACTTAAGCAGGACATGAGCAGAGAAAAAGAAGGATAAAAAAGATTTATATAGCCTTGTTTTCTGTTGCCTACATTGTAGATGATGCCTTTGGCTTTAATCAGAAAATGAGCACAGTCAGGGGTTCAAGTGGATTCAGCACGATTTTCTTAGTGTCCAGGCTGTGATCAGCTGACCTGCTGCTCTTTGTGATTTACACACCTGAATTGAACCAGATGTCAGCAGAAGTTTCATGACTAGTCCTGATTCCATCCTCTACACTGACAGTACATTGTTTATGCCGTCTTTACATTAGACACCATACAGTTGGTGTAAAGGTGGAATTCAGTTAATGAATCAAACTATGACCGGCTAAACTTTAAATTCATCTATGCTGCATTTGATGTAACCCAACTCTGATTTAAAAACGTATAAGCTTCCAGTTTATTAAATACCACTGAGCAGTCTTTACCTTTAATCTAACCTGTCTTCTTTCTCTCCTGTCCTGTCTTTCTTCATCTCTGGGTTAAGTTAGCTCTGTTTCTTTTGTGAAATATCACAGCTGGACATTTAGCTAGCAACACAATGTGCAAAAAACTGCACACAAACAATTTATGTGTTTGCTGATGTTTGTCGAACTGATAGAAATGTAGCATTTGAATTTACCTGCTAATTAAAAAGCATTACTCCCTTTATGTTGTTCTCGCTCCTCTTTAGCACTAGCTACATGCCAAAGTATGGCAAACACAACTTATGGACATCTTCACTCGTCCTGTTGCAGGTCGCAAAAAAGGGAATTTTTGTTAGCATGCTGAAAAGCACCACACAAAGCTTTGCAACCTAAGTTTTGTTTTGTTTTTTAATGTGCTATAATTATTACATCTTGTGGACGAGGGTCAAAATAAATCCCCATTGTCTTTTTTTTACAATTTTATGTCAAATACACAAACTTCAAGTCTCCTACATAAGTAGAATGCTTTCATTTCTAAAATGTGAAAAAAGTCATTTGAATGCCCTTTGAGTTTCCCTGAGTCCCCCACCACGGCATCCAACCTTCATTCCACCATATGCACTCATAATTTCCTGGTCCATGCGTAACCCTGACATACAGCACTATATTCTTAATATTTTCAATTTGTCATACCACAAGTTTTGTTTTTCTGAAGTTTCTACTAGCCGACAGGAACCTATTCTCTTATGACCTACACCAATTGTTTCAAGTGGAGTAGCTTTGCATGAGCAGACAGTGGCAGTTACACTTTAGAATTTAGCATTATGGGAGATTTATCTTTTGAAGTATTAAAATGACTGTGATATGTTGTATCTGTATTATAATGTTTTAACCTTCAGCCTTTCGGGTTGTGCCTACTATGCCTGGTGTATTATTGGTTAGTTATGTCACCCGTCTGTTAGTATGTTTTATTTGTATTTTGTATTTTGTGTTTTGTATTTGTATTTATTATTGCTCTAACTCATTCTGTGAAGCACTTTGGCATACCTGTGGTTTTTTTAAATGTGCTATATAAATAAAATTGTATTGTATTGTATATGTGTCACAGATGGAAAAAAACATGTATAATAATGACTTTCATCGTATTATTTGTCATTTGAATCTATGTGCTAAAAGAAAAAGCAAAAATTAGATTGTTTTGAAAAGAAATATTTGGAAAACACGGGGTAATTGTACTGTAATTTTTCTCAAACACACCTATCCAGATAATATTATCACTTATCACTGTTTCTTTATGGTGTTGCTGACTGTAGGTGACAATTTAAATTTTCATGGCAAAAAACAGCTTAACCGAAGCCAGACTGTACATTTAACAACAAAAAAACTGGGTCACACTGTAATCTTTGTCTAACTGGAATAACTTCATAAATTATGTAGATACTGTAGACTCAAGCCCCATTGTACAGATTTTTTTATGGTTTTCTTTTCTTTCTTTTTTTTTGACAGACAGTAACTGTTTGTGTGTTCATGTGTGTCTGGAGGGAGTGTCTCTTGTCTCAAGGACAGCGTCTGCGTTTCATTTGTGTGAAGTTCACTTTTTTATGGCAAAACCTCATAAAAACCAATGACCACGGGACTTTTAATTAAAACAATATATATGTTTAGGATGTGAAAATGTTTTTTTTTTAAATATTAGTTTAATTCCATCATTTTACACAGAAATAGAAAGTAGCAGACTCTTCACACTGGCCTTCTATAGTGAACAAATTTATTGTACGTGCAATTTTAGACAATAGGAGCTGAACACACGTCTCATCATAGTTTGTTATTAACGCTGTTGTAAACAAACAGAAAACCAACTTTACTGTTTTGATTATGCTGTTAAATATAAGCCATCAAAAGCTGATTAATCATAACCACTGTGAGGTTGCTAAACATCTACCACAAACCTCAGAGTTAATTCACCAAGAAATGCAGTCTCCTAAATACAGTGTAATGTTTTGACATCTTGGTGTTTGTGTGGATTAAACAATGAAAACTGAATTAGTTTTAAAGATTCAGGCTGTTGGAGTATGTATGTAGGTATGCATGCCTGTTAGCTGCTGCTACAAGCTCAGGAAATACCACAGACACTACAGAAAATTATTTTTATTTTGTTAGACCACTATATTAGAAATATTTTAGAAATCAGTCCAAAACCTGTTTAAAGCAAAAACAAAAAAGTTTGAGCTGGCACACTGAACTGAAAAGTCAGAAATTAATCAAACATAACATTCAACCAGTGAAACTTTTTTTCTGTTCAGGAGTGTAAGTAACTGACTCTAATTTAATATTCTAATCAAAAAGATTTTAATTTGTTTTTTTTACAGTTTTTCCAGTTTTTTACAAACTGTTGGGTGGGTCCACTCATCACATGTTTAGGTCAGGTAAACACCAAGATGCTAACAGTTAAAATGTTGCTAGAGGTTCAATAAACACTTCACTGTACAGGCGAGCAGGGATGTGATGGATATCATCTCTGAGGACATGTCAATGACGCCTTTATGAGTGACCCAACCACATGTCTAATTATAAAAACTTTTTTCCTCACATGACATCAGAGCAAATTCCTGAAGAGGAGGGGGGGGGGGGGGGGGAGAAAAAATAATTTAAACATGAATTCCAGGACTGCATGTGCAAAGGTTAAATCCCATCTATCTATTCTCCCTTTTATCTTTCAGACAGTCCTAGGGCTGAGCTGGATGAAGCGATGCACAAACAGAAGTCTGTGCAAGTGTGACATAACAAAAAGATTAAGATTACAATCATACTTCATCGCCTGGAGTTACAAGAAAATTCACAGCCTGGGTTCTCTCTAGTTTCTATGCATGAGAGACAAAAAAAAGAAAATAACTTGCAACCAACTTGACACATTAGACACATTAGTAGTTGAAACATGGAGCCACTGAGCACTGAGTTTCACTCAGCCTCACAGAAATTCTAAATACACACATCAACAGATTAATTTGCATTATAAAGGAGAAAGGTTGCCTTTTATTTGAAATTATAATATTCACCTCATGTTTGATACCTTAAATTCACTGGAACTCATCTAATTTAACCATGCTACTCTGACAGCAGCTTCGAGCAGTGTAATTAAGTCACTCCGTATGTCCATGCTGTGACTGGCAGATTGTTGACTGCTTAACAGTGCAGAGTCACAAGAAATGAGGCAAGTTAGCATGAGGCTGAGTTATTGATAGCAGTAATTATCTGAGATCAGTGCAAGATGTTTATGGTAATTCAAGTGATTTCAAAAATATCCTGGCAACCTTTTATGACAGCTCATTTAGGAAGAAGACTCTCTGTTTCAGGTGGATTGAAAATTCTGGACATACGGTAAAAACCTGCTTTGTTTAATTAGTGTCATCGGTAGTGACCTTGAGCTGAGCATTTTCCCCGTCTCAGCCAATCCTGATTCATATAATACTGACTTGTCACTGACATGCCTTAGTACATTCTTGATTTATGATCCTTAGGGGTCATGGGAGTTGGGCAACCCATTTGGGTTGAAGTTGGACTTAATACATATAGAGTCTGTTTGGCTTTAAGGTATATGAAGCTGTCCTTTTCATGGCTGAGTCAAAGCAGATGAACAGAAAGTCTTTATTATTTATGAGGTCCTCTGTATTATTTATATATTTCCCATGTTTTCCTGTTTTAGCTTGAGACGTAATAGGACCTGAGACTTAATAGAAATAGACCTACAACTGATGAAAGAGTACCACAGATGGTCCATTAAGCAGATGCTCCACTTTTACAGTGACTGAAAGGTCTTAAAGACAGCTTGTTTTCCCAAGTCTGCACTTCAGACCTCTCCTGTATAACTTCTGTCTCTGGCATGCAGTAGGCTATAAGAGGGCTTCTTCTAATTCATGACGCATACGAGAGGGTCCAAGAGTCACTTTAGCTCCCTGAAGACACACAAGCTATCTAATAAAAGCTGATACTTAAAAATGAAAGTTCATTTTTGCTATCAGGATAAATGGCAGCGCTGGTGGTCACTTATGAGAAAGTTATTAGTCAGCAGTGACTTTGGTGGCCACTTTTATATGTCACTCATCAGGCCAATTATTTGTCTTGAAATGTTATCAGTTTTCCTTAATGAGAGACAATGATGTATTTATTTGAAGATGTATTTGCTTTCAGTACATGTTTTCTGATAACACAGTGTGTGCTTTCCTTTCAGAAAGCCAATCTGCAAACATCAGGAAGAGATGAATTACCTAGGAAAGTCCATACACTCACCTTGTTTCATCTATACAGACCCAGTTAATTCTGCGGCAAGTGAATTTGGCTGAAGCCCAGATCATTATCTAAGTATCCACTGAGCTGTGTCACAGTCTTATTTAAACAAATGCCCCTTAGTGAACCTCTGGCTTTGGTCCAGTTCACTTGTCAGAAGTCAAACTTTACAAAGAGAAATCAGTTCAGCTGCTGTTTACGGGACGGCTGCAGCAGTACTAGAACTCCGTTGCACAGATATTCCTTCCCATCACAGAAAACCCAGTGTGTATAATCAGAAGTTCAATATTAAAAATGAAAAAAGACTCTTAACATGACACATTTATGGTACTATGTGATATTTGTGAAGCCATTATTTGGAATTATATTGTAGCTTCTAACATAACAAAGTCATCTCCCAGTGATGAAAATGCAAATAGATAAAGGTAAACACGGATACAATACAAGCTGCTGTGTTTGTGTCTGTTTCACACTCAAACAGACTGTGTGCTGCATGAGCAAAACATCCAGCTTCACCGTGTGGTGGCCCCCAGTGGCAGTGGGGCGTAAGTGAAAAATTTCATTGCAGAATAAGCGTCTTCTTTTTACTGATTTTCATGGCTTTTTCTTTCAGTTTGCAACAGATTTTCATGGAAATCAGAATCCAGCTTTACTTTATAGCTAGACTTAATCACTTTTATCTGAACATTACAAGTAAAACAGACAAAGACCTGATGTGCTTAAATCCTTGATGTGATAAATTTGCAGCATGTGATATCCAAACAATAATTCCAGTCAGGGGTTATGGGACAAAAAGTCAGAATGCAGTGTTGTGAGTCTTTAAATGGTGACAAGCATGAATAACATTTTGCCTTTCCCATAAATCATTTGCAAAACTGACTTTTGGTAAGCATTTAGAGTGATCCAGCAATATTTACATCCATATTTACAAGCAAGCGCTCTTGTGTATGATGGTGCATATCTTGGTAAATTATCGTCACCTGAAAATCACTGAAATAGTGTGACAGCACTGGCATGAATCTGTATTGCTCTGCACATACACAAACCAAACACCTGTTAGGCTCCATTTACGAGATGGGTTCATTTACAGAAATGACACTTAAATCATATTTAAAGAAAAGTAACATTTAGTTGGAGGTAGTGGTACAGTATTAATGAATGTAAAACATGAGAAAACAACTTTCTGCACAGTATCTCAGTGTCACGGTCCCTGGTTTTATTCCTTCATGATTTATGTTTTTCAGTTTGATCATTGTAAAGGATTCTTATTTGGTTTATTTGTGCTGTTACAGGTTTTGATTTTATTGGTTGTTGAATTTTTATTCATTTTTCTTTTACCTGTTACTTTTACTTCCTGTCTCTGTCTTCTTCGGATTTCCCGATTGTTCTTACCTGTGTTAATTACTCACACCAAACCTCCACACCTATTTGTCCCTCAGCAGTCATGGCATTGATAGCGCTTTGATTTTCTTTGCCAAATTATATATATGACACTGATATATTAGCCAGCAATGTATTTGGCCTGGTAAACAAAGTGATTCATCATAGGACTCTATGCATTCAACATAGGTTACTACAGTGATCTATCCAGGTTAAAAGATAGCAACATTGTGACACGTGCTATAACCTCAATGTACTTATATGTGGTAGCAGGTAATAAGCCACAACATTAAACATAATGTATACATTGTGACTATCAAACAAAGAAGAATGCTGGGGTGACAATAAATAATTAATTACAGCATTATAATATGGTAATAGTATCCTAATATATTAAAGATTAAAATAACATGACCTCATCAGTCAGAATATAAAAATTGTAATGCACATTACATAGCTTTCAGTGTAATATTACTCAGCTATAACCACTGTACATACAAGATTACTTGGATATTAATCTGTCAATTAAGAGATAAAAACTTTGCTATTTCTCTGTTCTTACCTCCTTGTTTCCATTTTATTACTTCACTATTACCACAATGCTGCCATCCTTTCTGATTTTACATGTCCGAAAATGTGATCAAGAAGTATGGAAACCAGCAAATGGGTAAAATGACATGATTGACTTGCTAATATGTTCACTTTAAAACAAAAAAAAAAATAAGCTGCAATGTAATTTGGGTATGATTCACATATTTCTCCGAATATGTGAATCATTTTATCTCTTACAAGCTTCTTTCATTAGTTGTGGTCTGACTAAAGTGCTTTGACAAATAAGGACCTCTAAGCTAAATCAATAACATTGGAACAATCCTATCTAACACCCTACTGACCTCGCCGACCTCTCAGCTACTTCGACGCTTTAGGGACCACTAAATAAAGCACACAACATCAGATAACTTTTCCCTAATGTTCTCTTAATTTGTATTGGATCTTACAATGCACAATGGTACACCGTGTTGTTAAAGCATGCTGAATGTTAACCACACGCTCACCAAATCCTCTTTCACCTCGAAAGTGACTCATTAACTTAGTATTGATTGGGCCCCGCTGAGGCGACTGTGGGCCATGTTCTGCTGTCAGAAATCAGCAAGATAGGAGAGAGGCAGAGTGAGGGGGGAGAGCGAGAGACGGATCCACAGGAAATTAAAGTCATACACCAAATGAGACAGATATGAAATTCAAAAAAGCAAAGACATCTGCATGCATCCATAAGCAGCATGTGTGAAAGCTTATACTCTATTGTACACTCGATTATATAATTACACCAGGAAAGATCATTACAGTTTAGCATCGTTCATCTGGATATGGGTGTGGACACATGACTACAGCTACATGGAAATGTGTTTAAAACGTCTATATAATATGATTTTGTTATATATTGTCACATAGAGCCTTAACTTTATTTTATTTCTCTGAACTATTTGTACTTTGGAGGAGGACAACAGTGATATATCTTGTTACTGGACAGTGCCAGTGCAGAATTACAACTGACAGTTGATTCAGTTCTCATTTTTAACTATGCACATTACTGCTAAATTATATTAAGAAAAGAATTTAGCGAACATTAAAAACACATTCTTTGCACATTGTCGCTCATTAGTGTAGCGCCTGCTGTGACAGGCATGTTAGCATTAACAAAGGCAGATGTCAAAGTCACTGGAGGTTTATTTATAATAAATGAAGGAATCGCTCTTTCTATGTCTGTCTTTCATTTGCGTGTATGTGTTTAAAGAGCTTAGAGCTTATTGTTTGGGACCCAAGTACTTGCAGTGTTAAACTCGCGGTTTATAAGGGATATCTGTCTGTTGCCCATGACTCTGTAGGTGACAGCTAGTCACTAGTGGCTATTCCAGACTCAGTTTAAGTAGACACTAAACATCACAGCTGAGATTGGTTTATCTCAATGCAAATCCACATTTGCATATCGTCACAATGAGCTACTAAACTTAATTCACATTCCAAGGTATTTGGTCTCCCTGCATAATGCTACCAATTCAGGTGCAGGGAAGAGTGAAGATGTGAACTTTTGAGGAGTGAAAACATGAACATTACTTTTGCTTTCAAAAACAAGACCACAATGGTGAAGTGCAAACTGCGTCAAGGACAGAAACGAGTGCATTCCACCGCCCATTCCCATCACTACAACATGCTAACACATAGCTAGCAAAGAACCCAGAGGGATGTTAAAGCTGAGTGTGTGCAGACCCCAGCCCGGGCAAGAAAGGTAGTGATGAGCAGTCTAGCTGGGGGTTTTGTTTTGGTTTTTTTTAGCACTTTGGTTGTGAAGCACTTTGCAATACTTTTCATGAAAATGTTATAAAAGTATAATTTTACTCTACTCACTTTAACTGTACACATTTCTACAGTAGAATCATAGAGCAATCACTTTGTAGTCTCTTTCGGGTTTTTTCTGTGTTGGTGGCTTTGTGCTTATATTTATTCCCATATGTGTCCTCAGTAGAATTTGTGTGTTCGATGGTGGCCTGAGATTTATATTGTTAACTGGTTATTATGTGACAGTGCACTTTATTACATGTTACAGAGTAATGAAACGATTATGCAACATGTTACTTTCTCCAGGGGAGTAAATTAGTAACATAGTGCATTACTTTTAAAGAAGAATACATTACATGTATTACACATTTATGCACCTTTACACTAAATTTGTGACCACACATTTACTGACTGTGGTATTTACCTTTTCTGATACTATCATGCCTTCAACATTTAATAATTTTAAGAACACAGAAAACAACAATTTCTTTCTCAGTAATCACTTATATCTAAAAACACATCTTTCCATTGTCCGGCGTTTCCCACACTCTCTAACACACACAAAAAATGGCCCTGCACTTGCTTTTGTGCTCCATCAGACGTCCATCACAATAGGAAAGACAAATTTGTCAGCTGGTTTGCACCTCAGCTCCACCACGCACTTCATTATTGCAGCCTTTTGCTCAAGTGGCTTGGCAGACAATCTGGAATGGCTCCAGCCCTAAACCTCACTGGTCCAATCTCCCTGTGATTGGATAGGCTAAGGCTTATCTCCTCCCGGTCAATATCATATACCTGCCGGTGCTAAGCGATTGCCTTTCTCTCCATGTAGATGCTTGTCAAATTGAATGAGGGCCTGAGTATATTGATTGGGTGATAACAGAGGTACCAACTGACAGATTGGGTGAATTTCAGTTCACCTGGGTGCTCTTGCGTTAGCGCGGTGCTCAGTATTATAAGTTTGCCTGTTTTGTTTTTTTTTTCTGTGATCCAGTGTTTCAGCTTTTAATCTTTTTATCTTCTTTGCCTGAACAAGGTTGAGATGTAAGACAACAATCAGGTTGTATATATAATAGAATATTGCAACATATCTAAGGTAGTGGTGGCTTGTGGTAAAACCTTTGGGGTGGGACATCATAACTGTGATTGCAAAAACTGCCAGACAAGACAGGCTTAAAAAAACATCTAAGTGTGTGGGACAGGATGGGGTCCAACTGGATCAGACGGGTCAAATATCTTACAGGTTGTGTAAAAAAAAAAAATTAAAAAATCTAAAAGAATCTAAAATATATCCATGCCCTCCTGGGTTTTGAATGCACCATAGAACACACATGCATCAACACTACATATGAGCGGGTGGAGGGAGGTTTGGAGTCTTTACACACCCCCGTTCTCTTTTGCCTGTTGGGGCGGGGGAGCTGGGAGGAGGAGTTGGCCGTCCGATTGGGGTCTGGAATGTGGCGCCTCTCCCCCCACCACTCCCCCTGCCAGTGGCAGACACCCTCAGACATCGGTGCATTGGTGGTTCTTTGTGTCCGGGGATGGGCGTCCAGGTACGCACCGGCTCACTCCTGGTGGCTGTTTGTCGGGGCCTGGAGCCTGGGGCTCGCTCGGGCCCCTTCAGGGGTGGGGTGCCCTCGGCCTCTCGGCCTGGGGCTCAGTTACTCTGGCGCAGCTGGCTGCCGGCGGAGATCAGGGGCATGTCACTGCTCCGCGGCTTCTGAGTGACCCCTTATCTGGGGCTCTCCTCAGCTCTTTCTGGGATAGTGGCCCGGCTGCCCCTCTGTTGGTCTTCCTTGGTCTCTTGTGCTCTGAGGGTCTCTGGATGTCTGGAGTCTTGATCTCCTCCATACCTGCTTCATGCCCTGGAGGACGGGGCCACACCCTCTAGCAGATCATTACATGAAGGAACCTTTTAAATACAAGCGCGCTCATGCTCACAGGTGAACACACAGGTGCTCACAGACACACACTACACCCTTTTTGGCTCCTACCTCAAAGCACACTGTGTGCTGTCGATCCTACGTGCTGCACAATAATATTCAATATTTAATATTTACTGTTATATTCACATAGATTATCGCGATAATGTTGTTTATTATATTGCTCTCTCTTTTTTTTGGCTTGTTTTCTCTTTCTTTCTCAACAGGTGATCCAGGTGATTGACATATGTATTTTTTTTCTGTTTGTTTCATTGGTTTTTGGGTTTTGCCCTTAAAAAAAAGAATCTAAAATGTAAAAATGTAAATTTAAAAAAAGTAATCTAGAATCTGTGCTTTTTTCTGTCAATTCATCTTTTCTGCTATGCTAAGCCTGCCAAAAAGGTGTAGCTTTTTGCCTCTTGTCCAACCAGCTTTGGCTATTCTTGTGTCTTTTGCACATCTCTGTTAAGTGCTTTCATTCCTGTATACCTGTGGGACTCCACAACGTTTCGGTACAAGGACTTTGAAACAACAGACTGGAAAGCAAAAGAAGGCATTGCTCACCCCACATCCAGTTAGCCAACTCTGCTTGTCATATAATGTGCTGGAGGGGGTCCATGTACATCAGGGGTGGCCAACTCCAGGCCTCAAGGGCCGGTGTCCTGCAGGTTTTAGATATCACCCTGGGTCAACACACCTGAATCAAAGGATTTGTTCATTACCAGGCCTGTGGAGAACTTCAAGACATGTTGGGGAGGTAATTTAGCCATTTAAATCAGCTGTGCTGGATCAAGGGCACATCTAAAACCTGCAGGACACTGGCCCTCGAGGCCTGGAGTTGGACACCCCTGGTGTACATGCTCTAACACGATCTGTAAACTGCTGCTGAATATTTATTTCCGAAGGATCGGGTCCAATTTTTTAAATTAATTCCTTTTCTTTAACCGATTGCTTAAAAATGAATGTTGCTGTAAATAAATAACTGAATTTAACTTTACGGTTTCAGCAGCACTTGAAATTGCCATCATCTGTAAGTAGCTAGCTAACAACTGTGTGCCTGTACTTCTTCATCAAGACAACAGTGCGTGTGCTGTGATGATGTGTGAATAACGTTGAATTTTCAAATCAAATTCTTAAACAAGGCTGGTGATCCATGCCGATTGGTGAGAGATGCAAAAAATTGTGCCCTGAGGGGCAAATTCCAGGCTCTAATATAAACTCAGCTTCAGACCTTTGGGACTGAAAACTTCGGTCTGTCCAAAGACTCCCATTTGTCTGACGTCCGTACAAGAAAGTCAATACATTATTAAATTATTTGCAAGAACTTAATGCATAATGTAATGAAGTTTGACCACAAGGTGGATTCTGGCAGCCACGCATGGACAGTATCACATGTCTTATGAGCAAATTGTACTTAGTTGTCATTTGTAATTAATTGTTTGTTTTAAGGATTTTCTTTCTGGCAATATTTTTATGGGTGCCGCTGATCTACAGTGATTCTTCACACTCTTTTCCTAACAGATTTCATACCAGTGATATAAAGTTTGTACCAAAATATTGAAGCCACTTTTAAGGCAGCATGAACTTCAAGCCCCAGCAGTCAGACAAGTACCTTTTAACAAAGAGGAATAAATCACATTTTATTGCAACTTCTGTTGTAGGTAGGTTTAGTTAGATAACATGTTCTTCACCTGAACACTCACTGATTAAAATATCAGGTGGTGGCATTGCCACGGCAACTTTTGATGGGAGAAAGCAGTTTTTATTCCTTTTCATTTAAAAATTTTTTGTATCAGTGAAAACATTTTATTTTATTGGAAGAAAATGAAAGTACAGTACAGTTGACACACACGGGATACACACCCACAAATAACACAAGACAATAACGCTTACACACACAGAGCAGGAATTCGCCGCTGTCCTGGAAAAAGTAAGGATCCTTTCCCCTTCATAAAAAGCAAAGAATATAACAGAGTGTTATATGTCATGCTTGCTCACCCTTAATTTCATAGAAAAAGAAATGCCACTTTTTAGTGGGCTTTATTATTTTTAGGACATATGGATACAATATTACCTTTCTTTTACTGAAAAATTTGTAGTGCTTCCTCCTTCCTATAGACTATTACATACCAGATGCTTTCTCCTATTGTTCTTAAATGAGTTCGTGCATGTATAAGGTAACACAACTGCTTTGTTCCACTGACCTAAATAAGATTCAGTTTACTGTCAAATAGCTTTAACAGAGTCACTTTTACTTGCATTCATTGGAATGCACGGCCAGGCTGAAGGAGTAACTGAAGCTGCTAGGAACTGAATTTGAAATGATTTTGTCCTCGTGCAATATTAATTTCACCTACTAAATATGAAAATAATGTCCCTCAAGTCCACTTGCAGAAACTCTAACCTGTTCAAATTACATTGCTCGTGAATTGCCACAGATGATGGATTGGACATTAATAATAAAGCTGCTCTTATTGGCCTTTTGGATATGTTACACAGTGTTGAGTGCAGGAAAACCCTGTAAAAAAAGAAAAGAAAAACATGACACATGGTGAACTCTAGAGTCTGATCATCTCTAGCCAGATTTACATTTAAAATAAAATACTGAATTGAATTTAATCATTGTTAATATTTCCACAGCCCTTCTCTGTTTTTTCCTCTAGGACAGGGGTGTCAAATTCCTTTTACACGGCGGGCACATACAGCCCACTTTGATCTTTACCAGACCAGTGAAACTCCACTAGCACTACTCATTTTAAATTCTTAGAAATAAATGTGTAAAATTACAGAAAATGTTCTGGTTGCCTTTTTTGTTTTGTTTTAACAGTAGCAATAAAACTGAAATTTCTACAGTAAAAAGTAAAAAACAGGAACTTATCTCTTTTCACAAAGTTTTTCTTAATAGCTAAGCGTTTTGCAATTTGGCAGAGTTTGGCACAATTTATGAAAGTTTAAATTTCAGTACTGAATAGGCCTCTTGCCAGAGGTCATTTATTTGGTCAGTGGAAAACAGTGCCTGACAACACTGTACACAACGGTAGACTGGTGAGTAATAAGCCATCCATTTTTGATGAGAAACAAGTCTCGAAGCACTCTGAGAGACAGAGGCATGCAGGAAGTGCGATTTTATCGTGGTTGAAGCAACACAGCAAAGGTACAAAATTCATGACAACCCTTTCCAAATGTCTTTTTTTGCTTGTTGTGGAAGTTTTCAACTTAAATAAAGCCTGCAGACGAGCGGTGAGCGGTAGCTAACATTCTTTAATCCATGCACACAAAGACAACATACAAACAAGCTTGTGGAGCCCCCATGGCCGCGGGACAGACGGTCAGCAGAGTTCTCTCTGAGCCTAGCATGGCTCTCAGTTAAATACCTTCTCCGGGAACAAAAGGCAGTACACAGCTGTTTCACACCTTAAGGTTCACACTCCCTTGCTACTTCCCAGAATCCTCGAAGAGACAAAAGACTGGTCCTCTGGAGTTCCTGTTTCCCCCCCAACATCCTTGCTACACCCCCTACCATTTGTCTTACAGTATGAGTGTCAGACATGTTAATACAATAAATAATGTCATTAATATCTAGGTGAAAGAAATTCCTATACAATCCCACCCTTTGATTCTAAAATCAAGAATCACATTAAAACCAGAATTTCTTTCCTGACATTCTGTATATCACATCAACATTACTGTACACTTAAAGGAGTTTCACACTGTGTATCCTCACTTCACTGTTCTCCCACCACCCTTTGTTCATCTTTAATCTTCCCCACAATCTAAGCTCTCACATGCAAATGGAAACAACAATGATACAGAGGAAAGGTTTTCTCCAGGGTGTCAAAGTACTTTGCATGGCAAAGTGAAACAGCATTAGGTGGTCATTCTCAGTCACAGTCATGGCTCCTGGTGTCTGTGCCATTTACAGAGTCATAATTCCAATGCTGGTCTTCCTTGCGCTGTCACTTTTGGAGCTTAGCACGCTCTCTCCATCCCTCGATTTCTGTTCCAACGCGGCTGTAGATTTAAGGCAGAGCACGTCGTACACCTTAGTTGTCTTCCTCAGCGTCAACGTCGAAACTCTTTCATTTTATTTTAAGATTTTGCTGTTCAAAATCTCCTCGTGATAATCCTTTGGAAGCCCACTGTCGTTTGTCTGTTGTCCTGCAGATGGTCCCTGCTTCTCAGTGGTCCTCTTGAAGCGTTCTCTCCTAGTCATAGTTTGCGTCTGCGCCTCAGTCAATCCTTCCATATCCCTCATGTCACAGTTCCTGCAATTTAAAAATGAAAACTTCCCCGGAAAAACCCTCTTTTGCCCTATGTTAGCTTAGCACAATTAGACATGCACAATAAAGTTGTGCATTGTCTCTTAAAAATTCTCAGGGCTTCTCCCCTAGAGTAGCTTCACTCCAGGCCCTGTTGTAAGAAAAAACATTAGCCAGTGGTGTGTCCTGCTGTAAATCATGTGATTAGATCATATGATTAACCATTTGCTGTGGAAAAAGTGATATAGATGTTAGCGCAGCGCGTCTGTATGCACACTTTCTCACAGTGACCTCTGCACTGTAAACAATACAAGGTCATGAATAACACACCGCTGGTAAATTCACAAAGACACAGAAAGTGGCATTTAAAAGGTTAAGTCAGCACAGCTCAAAAGCCCACGCAACCCGTTGCTGTCACCTTTCTGTTCCTGTAAAAAGAAACATACATATATACATCCACCCTTTTGTCTCTCTGGGTGGAGGTGCAATCTTGCATATTGGTGTCAAGTCAGTCAAGTTTTTGTCAGTCCAGTCAATCCCCGTGTTTATTGCTGATAGCAGAACCTCTTGTGTCGCATTAAGTTTCTACTGCCAGCAATATGACGACATTTCAAAAAGAACAAAAAAAGAATTTTAGACTGGATTACCTCGCGAAATCCTTTTAGGCAGGGACTCATTATCTGATTGCGTCCCAAATAAGTGACTTTCTCCAGAGCCCATTGTAAAGTGGAGAAGCTCAGTTTGCGATAATTTTCAAGCAAAAATTTAGTATAGCGCTTTCAGATCCAATCGTGCAGGCCTGCTTGAAAAAGAGAAAATTGCCAAACAAAAATCTCAGTGCACTGTTAAAAATCAAAAAAATATGAAGGCCTCTTTTAGAAGTTGTCTAAGCATACTCCCTTAGAATGATAGATCAAAACAACTAATTGGCAGGTTCAAAGTGGTACCAAAAGAAAATGCATCAGCCAAGTAAATCCCCAAAACTTTCATCCACCAGTCACACACCTCACACAACAGCAATATTCTATTAGAAAATGAGTTTTTTTTCCCCATGTAGCCAGATGTGTGTCATGATAAGACCTCCCTCACACATCAGAAACCAGAAACTCAATAATCTATTAGTCTCCACTCATCTGACCCTCCCGCAGCATTCTGTTCACCGCTGATTCAATCATCCTTCCCCAAAAATAATACTAGTTCACTCGTCTATGTATCACTGCTTAACCCACTAAGCGGACAAGATGATGGTAACAGAAATGCTTAAAATGCTATTTGGTCTTCATGAGCTTCATTGCATGTGTGTTTGTGTTAGTAGGATTAATGCATTTTCTGTTTGTGTAATTTTTTGTGTACCTCTCCTCTTTGCGGTGCACCAGACACTTTTCAATTCTCCACGCAAGGCAGTCGTTTTTTGCCCTTCCCAGTTTCCTAAACCCAAATTTCATTCCCACACTACAACAGCCTTCCTCCATGTTGTCCCCTGCTCCTTCCACTGTGGTCTCATCTCATCTCTCCCCCTTGCAGCAGTCCAGTGAGAGTCAGTTGTCTTTCAGCTTTGTCCTGTGTCTTCCACTGTCTCATTTTGCCATTTTTGCGCCGAAAGTGGCAAATGTCCAACTCAAGCAGTCTTTTCAAAAGTCCATTCACACACAGTGAAGGTGCAGCTCGTTGGAAATGCACATCCATCCATCCAGTCATGATGATGCCATTTTTCTCCTTGCTGTCGCTGTCTTGCACAGCTGTTGCTGCTGG
The DNA here is from genome assembly GCF_963576455.1 of Neolamprologus multifasciatus. Lineage (NCBI taxonomy): Eukaryota > Metazoa > Chordata > Actinopteri > Cichliformes > Cichlidae > Neolamprologus > Neolamprologus multifasciatus. Next base: position 23,221,700 of record NC_140448.1, read on the forward strand.
ACCTTTTCTTCACTGCTCAGGATGCTGCTGTGAGCTCTCGAGATCCACCTCGTTGTTCTGAAACTGCATTTCTTGTCTTCAGGGAGAGATTCTTGGAGCTTGTGTTCTCAGGGTGACAAACACATGGAAGTTAAGCTGTAAAATAATTCAGCCAAAACTTGGCTTGAGTGTTTCTAATCATGTTAACCTATAATTTTCTTCCGACTGCTGCACGTGGAAAATTGATCCAGGTCTGCTCTTCACCTGCAAGTGACACACTGAAACATTTTGATCATTCTTCTCATTGCTTAAAACAACACGTCTCCCCTCTCTGGTTCTGAACTCCCCTTTCTTAAAACCCAGAAAGATTGTAGTTGTTCTACGTTGAAAAACACCAAACCCTCTTCCTATTTTGCTTATTTTTTTATCAACAATTCTGCTAAAAAAGAAATTTTCGTGTGTCCACCCTAGGGGAGCTGGTGGCCTGCAGTACCACCTTCTCCCTCTAGTTGGAAACAACTGTTACACACATTTCTACACTCCTCTCTCTCTCTCTTTTTTCTTTTTTTTTTCTTGTTTTTGTTCCCCATTTTCAACATTTTGTAACCCAATTTTTACTGTTTTTACACACACATCAACGTTTCCCACACAACCATTCTCTGCAATATTACACACTACACATTTACTCAATTCTTACCATACAGTCACGTATTGAGTTTTGTCTCTGGCCGCCTGGTGGAACGTCCGCTGCTACTGGATCTAGATCCCATATTTACATTCAGAGCGTCCCCTGCAATGGCCTTCTTCCCTTACCGGCAGAAAAGTGCTAAAATACCGTCACTCCACACACTGTATTGTGCAGACGTGATTATCAACGGTGGACTCGAACCACCGTTCCCTGTGATGGACCGGTGTTTTTGCAATTACTCTTGCAGACGACTGCTTTTCTTTTGCACAACACCGGAACCGAACACAAGCCTGGGGACTCTAACCCCAGGATTTTCCCTCCGGAGACTCGAACTCCGGAGCAGCAAGCACTTCACCACTCGGCCAGACAAGAAACTCCTCATAACTGTATACAAAGTTAGCTACAACTCACCCATCTGCAGAAGTCCCCTCAAAATCGATGATCTCGGTGGTGACTGAAACACACAGCTCCGTGACTCCTCCATTTCCTTCGCTTCAACAGCTGGTAGGACAAAGGTACCTTTTCCCTCAGGGGTGATCAGCCCGTCCACGGAACCGTTGTTCAGCGACCACACGGACCACCCTGCTCACAGCGCCATTTTGTTGTGGAAGTTTTCCACTTAAATAAAGCCTGCAGACGAGCGGTGAGCGGTAGCTAACATTCTTTAATCCATGCACACAAAGACAACATACAAACAAGCTTGTGGAGCCCCCATGGCCGCGGGACAGACGGTCAGCAGAGTTCTCCTAAGCCTAGCATGGCTCTCAGTTAAATACCTTCTCCGGGAACAAAAGGCAGTACACAGCTGTTTCACACCTCAAGGTTCACACTCCCTTGCTACTTCCCAGAATCCTCGAAGAGACAAAGACTGGTCCTCTGGAGTTCCTGTTTCCCCAACATCCTTACTACACCCCGTACCATTTATCTTAAGTATGAGTGTCAGACATGTTAATACAATAAAATAATGTCATTAATATCTAGGTGAAAGAAATTCCTATACATGCTGCTCAGAGAATTTTGGTCAGAGGGGGACAAAATTTGCAGTTTCGGACTCTGTGAGATGCGAGAACGGAGGGATCGTTTGCTATTTTAGCTGTTTGGTTGTTGTTGAAATGTTTTTGTGGGTTTTTAAATGAGATTGAGACATTTCTGTGAATACCACACACGTCTATGTGCAAATAACAGATTTGGCGGTACATCCCGTTAAACCAGATGTTCTCGCTTTCGCCCCGGTACCGGTGCCATTGGGGAACCCCCAACTGTCATATGAAAGACCATAAGGGGGGGGGGGGGGGGGGGGGGTATCACTGGAAAAAGCTGTAAAACATCAGAAAATACACTTAAAAGCATTATATAATTTTATAAATTCGGCACTCAGCTTTGGAGTCTCCAATATCATTGAAATGCAGTCGGATGCTACTCTTTTTTAAAATTTGTTAGTTTCTTTCCTGACATGCTTGCATTTAAATCGTGATTGTGATCACAAGAAAGTCCCTCTGCCTGCATGGGTTCTTGGCAGGGCTGAAGTTTCGGCTCCCACGTACCGACGTGCCATTAATAACTAACATGAAATTATCTCGTGGGCCGATACGTGTGACACCCCTGTTCTAGGACATTGTGTGGCTTGAACCTCGAGACAGGTCACTGAGCTAAAATATTATAAAGGGTTGCTCTAAAAGAAAGCAAACCAAATAAAAAAAACAGACTATGATGTTTTAATTAACCCCAGTAATACTTCAGACTGTGCAGTTTACATGCACAAAGTAAACTGTAAATTCAAAAAGAGGTTAGCGACCATTTTTAGTGTTTTCCCCCAGTGATAATCCCCGAGTGTACCATTTCAGCTAGTGACGTGTTTTGCTATGGGAGTATATTTTTATGTGCAGCACACAAAGTAGGAAAATCTGAGCTATAAAGCCACATTTTTTTGGCGCTTAATACCTCTAAGCAGTTTTTAGCGGGAAGCCCTTCAACTCTCTCAATGTTGCAGGTCCACCACACAGTCTGGGGAAACAAAGTTAAATGGAAGTTGCTGTCAACTCAGTAAGTTCCAAATGCAATAACTGAAAATGAGAGGAAAAAACACTGTAAGGTGTGATCAAAATGTTCTTGAAATCGGCTCATAAAAATAAAATAAAAATAAGAAAAAAAAACCCTAACTGACTTTCATCTACTTGCACATCTTGAGATTTATTTTTCTTTTTACATACTTTCAGAAAGTTTTGTTATGAACCCTTAGAATTGTATGCTTTGCATACAGTGGTAAACACAAACTTCACACTTTTTTTCAATTTTCAATAGTTTTCAGTTACAGTTTCCAAGCCCAAAGGCATGTCATGGCTTAGATCAAAAAAGCACATCTCCCTACATGATCTGCTCCACTCATGAGTTCTTCCTCTTCCCCTAATTGGGGAAAATTGAGTTCTCCCAAATTGGATATATACCAGTTCCCAGCTGCTAGAAGTGCCCACCTGCTTCTCCAGGGGCTACTATCCATGATGAACACGCCCCAATAACTCAAGCACAGAGCGTCACCCAGAGGTGGTACTTTCTTTGCAAACACTTTTCATTGTAAAGTTTTAGAGTGTTTTTGTAAGAATGGTGTGCAATGTGTCTCTATCAGTTTAAAGGAAACTGAACAAGTGGGAGGTCTAAAAAAACACACAGTTGTGTGATTTCAGATACCTTTGATCTATAGCAGATCAAAGGTATCTGAAATCACACAATTAAGAAATGGGAAAAATCCAGCAAAGACATCTGAAAAAAAATATTGAAGGGTCTGTCATGGTTTGATGCTCTATTTCCACCACTGGTGTTGGATTTTCTTTCTTTTTCTTTTTTGACAAAGCATATACTTAGGGCAACCAGCAACCTGGATCATGGCCCAGGTTGCTGGGGCTTCACTTGATGCACTGTTTTTTCTTCACTGACCTTTTTTCCACTCACTGTGTGTTTATAAACCACTCTGTATTTAATAAGTAGTTTTTATTAATCTTTGGCTCTTTTCCACAGCGTGTCTTTTGTCATTTCTCCCTCCCCTTACCCCCAGGCAGACACAGCAGATGACTGCCCCACCCTGAGCCTGGTTATGAAAGACATTTCTTCCTGTTAAAAGTGAGTTTTTCCTTCCCACTTTTGCCAAAGAGCTTGTTCAAAGAGGTAATTTCTCTGTATAATTTTAGTATAATAAAAGTGTATAATTTTACCTTGAATACTATGTTGTTGTGATTTGGTGGTATATAAATAAAACTAAACTGAATTGGATCTTGTCAAAAGTGAGGCAATCGTGAATTTCTAAAAGTATGGTCAGCAGACACATTCCTTAGATTATTATACAACTGCAAATGCAATTCCATATGAATTCAGCATCTTTTTGTTTTCTGTTTTATCTTTGTTTTATCTATCCCCACACTGATTTTTAACCCAGAAAAAAATGATAAAAAAGGATTATATACTTTTTTTTCTTTCTTTCTTAAACTTCTGCCTGCTTTGAGTCTAGCTTTTAGGCCCTCGTCTTCAAACAATGGCAACTTTAATGATGAAAATGGTTAAAACATGGGCTGATGTGGCAGTTTCCTCTCACTACAGATTGATGCAGAATCAAAAACGGCCCCAGTTTATATTAAGTCTTTCAGGACTTTGTTTACGTCCTTTATAAAACTTTATATCTTTAAAATATAAAGCAGAAAAACACAAACTGCATTCCTCTTATGCTGAGCTATACTAAAAACAAAAAGAATAAAACATCAGGGCAAGCTGACAAACCATGAATTTGTGTTCATTGTTTAAACTATGCCTTATTAAAGGACAATTTTGATTGAGTAGTTCTATTGTGATTTAATATTGTAGTGGTTAATGAATTCACTTGGCCAGTGGTTTGATTCAGAAATCCCTTTTGTTGTTGCATCAGAAAGAGCATTCTTGTGTAAAATTCTGCCAAATCAAACATGTGGATCTAATGGCTGTGGCCACCTCTGGTGACAAGGGAACAGCAGGAAGTAGCTTTTTATTTAAATGATGTCTTTCCAGAGCAACCCAGACAACTCATAAATAACGGTCTAACCTAATATTGCCCGAACCTGTTTGTAGGTCTCACTCTAGCACGCACTTGCCACTTGAGATGTCCTTGAGCAAGGCACTTCATATTGAATAAATTCAGTACAGCTGCTTCTGCCAACTCTTTGAGACGCTGGTCAAATATTGTCCCAGGTGGGAAGGAATGAATCTAAAACAGGACAGAGATGAAAAGAGATGCATATTCAGCAAAACACTCTTGAAGATAAATAAAGGTTAAAGAAAAGAGCGCAGGGGCAGTTGAACACCTGAATTGGGCTAGCGTCCAATGGCTTCAAACTCGAGTCCATGTTACCTTTCAAAGGTGATTCAGAGTTTGATGGTAAAGTAACTTCCTAAGCATATGAAAATGTGACATCAGTACAGTCAAAGCCTTGCACTAGGAGTACTATTTAAAAGTGTTACTTCAATGCTGATTGATTCACAGGATGAAATAGGCATGACAACATATGTACCTATAATTACTCGTCTGCAGCTTCCTCTTTGTGAAACATGTCAAAAAGACAAAGGTAAAAAGAGAATGTGTCTCACTGTCTGCTGTTTACATACATTACCGTAAGTATCAGTATACAGACAGCATACTTAAAGTCAGTATCATTTCAAAGAGACATTCAAAGAGTCTAATAATATCTGTGCCATTAATAGTCAAAATATTGAGGAACATTTTATCACTGTTCTAGAAGAGAAAACCAATAACACTCTTCCTCTGCAGTCCTATTATTCCTTGTTGCAAGTCAATTTTACTATAAATAAAAAGACCCCTTCTATATCCTCATGCTGTGGAGACAGAGCCTGATGTTAAAATGGTTGCATGAATGGCAAAGGTTTAATTTTATTTTCAGAGTTGTGAACAACATGTTGTTGTTTTTTCCACTTAGTACTTGTAGTTAAAGGTTAAATTCATTGACTTTTCTGTCCTTGGAGTTGTATTTGAAGCACTGAAATAATAAGAATTAGTCAAGTCTTACCCTAAAGGCTCTCTTTATTTACTTTACAACTAGTCTGTTACCATTAAAGAGATTGTAAATAGGGAAAAGAAGGAGAGAAAGAAAGAAGAATGGCAACAACAACAAAAAAACTCTTCCCAGGGTTAATAGTGAGGCACCAGCATAAATGAGTGCACAGTGCTGAGGCAACTGGCTTAAAATGAGAAGAATGGGAAAAGAAAAGAAAAAAAGGAGGTGAATCAATGTAACAATCAGGTTGAAGGAAGAAGCCATGAACTATTAATGAGAACCCATTTTGCCTGATGGGGGGGAAAGTCAGGAAAGGTCAGTGAATTGCCCAGCTGGGGTGGTTTGCTGCAGAAACACACCAGTGCACTGATGAGCATTGTATGAGTGGGAACATTGACTAGCCTGTGGGCATATCCAAGTTAGCACTGTGCAGAAATTATGGCTTAGAGAGGAGACACAGACTGGCAGGGAGGGACGGAAGTGAGCAAGGACATATGGGTCGATGCATCAGCAGACAGCTGAACGTTTTGTGCTGCAGTCGGCCCTCTATTCAATGTAGTGATTGTCAGGTGAAGGTGCAAGGATCTAGAGAAATGCTGAGGAGAGGAGGATTCTTCATCCTTAGGTTGTCATTGCATTTTGAAACCATTTTCAAATGTCATTTTCATCCAGTGTGACAAATGATTACTTTAAAGAAAGTTTTTTCAAAAAGAAATGACCATGTGAAATCATTGAACCACTATGAAGGGGATAATTGCAACATTACTCATTTATAAAACGATGTAAAAGAAGTTTATGTGCATGTCACATTGGTTTGCACAATGCTTTTGATTAAAAACTGCTCAAACCAAATTGAAAAAAGTCACACTTTGCATTGTTAGTGAACCCAAGGGAACATTTTTCTGCCAAAGAGCCGATGGTGCTAAAGAAAGAAATTACTTAGAGACTTAAATTTGTCAAAAAGAGAATAACACCCAAACGAAGTGTAAGAGAAGCTCTTTCAGTTCTTATTGTGTGCTACTCTCTCTTGACTATATGGGATCTGTGATGTGATAAGTAATTGCAAAACGGTAGCTGTACAAGTTAGGTCGTTTCAGGAAAATGACAAGTAGATGACGAAACAGTTCAACTGTAAAAAGTACAATAACTTTGGAAATAAAAAAATCTTGAAAAGGGTAAAGAAGGTATTTATTTTGACAGCAAGAATCTCCAATGTCAGAAGACCTAACAAAAAATCCTAGTTTATAGACTTGAAGCATTTAAGAAAACTGTTTGTGTACATGTAAGGGTACTGTACTCATAAATATACATAGATATAAACAGTGGCGGTCCTAGCCTGTTTGGCGCCCTGGGCGAACACTCCCTCTGGCGCCCCCCCCCCCCCACACACACACACACACACACACAAAACATATTAAGGATTGTACATTAACATAAAACTGTTGTACACACACACACGAAGAGAGAGAGAGTATGCATAGTATGCAAACGGCTACCAAACAGCCATCATAATTCGTCATACAATGAGAACAGGACAAATCAACAATTGACGATGACTAATTAATATTAAAATCTGTAACATAATGTATTGTTTGGAGTTTAGTCTGTTACTGTTACTACTTTTACCATTTCTTCTTGGAGCAACTGTAACCCACATCATTTCCTTAGGGATTAATAAAGTATTCTGATTCTGATTGTTTCAGGATGACCTGCCATGATCCAATCACACATCTGCTTACCTGCATCTTTTGCTCATTTCTCCTCCTCTTCTTTTCTCTTTTTTCTAAACTGAGGACCTGATGGCTTTGAACATTTCTTGTCCATCTTCCATTGGTTTTAATGTTGCACTCCAGTATGAACACAAATCCCCCAACCCGAGGATCAGCACAACATAACCTAACAGACCTACACCTTAGTTCACAGATTCACTTTGTCTAAGGTTTATTTCTGAGATTTCACACAACCCTGGATTCAAATCATGAATATATAATGGGCTTGGATTTACAACATTATAAATGAAATGTGCTGTATTTGGAAGCAGCCAGCCCCCTCCCCTTTCGACGGGTTGTGTGTGAGACTTTAAATCATCAAACTGTAAATTTTAAATTTTAAATTGTTATTGATCCCTTTACCTCGAGTCCTAAAGTGTATATTTATTTTCCTACTCTTCTTATATTTATTGTTTGTTTCCTTGCACTGCTGTAACTGGAGCCTCGTCGTCTCGTCTCTCTATAAACTGGACTGTATGTAGCGGAGATGACAATAAAGGTTACTTTGACTTCAGCAGCGAGCAGGCGCACCAAGGGCTCTCGCGCTCACTTTTCGTGTATAGAATTTGGAAAAAACATCGGTGCAAATTATGAGTCTGTATCAGGATGTCTGGTGTTTTCGTGTTTGTTGGTTTGTTTTTATTTTGTTTTATTGCGAGTTGGTTATTAGACGCTGCTCCAGCCGGTCAGAGAATCCCCCGCCGCCCCGCCCTCTGGTCTCTGCGCCGCAAGCAGCAGGCGCACCTCGCAAACGAAGGGCGCCCTTACTCCCAGCAAATGGGCGATAGAAAACCGATCGGTGCCTGTGCCATTCCCAACATGCGCTGGCTGACGTCGGGGCAACATGAGTACCAGCATTATTTATTTTTCGCCGATGCCCGCGATGCCGCCCCCCACCACGATGCCGCCCCGGGCAACTGCCCGTGTCGCCCGTATCTAAAACCGCTACTGGATATAAATTAGGGGTGCAACGATACACAAAATTCACGGTTCGGTTCGATACTTTGGTGTCACGGTTCGATATTTTTTCGATACAAAAAAAATGTTCATGCCTTTTTAATTTGTCATTTATTAAATTTTCACGGCACATTCTGCACCAAATCTCTGTGCATTCATCACTTGTTTGAAGCCAGCTCACCTCCTGCAACCACTTTTCCGAGAATACGCGCTTCTTTTGTGGTTCGGACTCCTTCTGACATTTCTTTGGAGGTGGAGGAACACCAAAGTAATTGCTTAAAGGAGCTTGCTTCTTCGACATCTTTAAGAGTTCTAAACAAATGTCTGTCCTCCTCCTGAAAATCTTATGTACGCAAACACGCATTGCAACTTCTTATCTTGTGCGCGTTTTTTATTTTGACAGCAAATGCGCACCTGCAGACCACTTATGTGCAGCCCTGGTTATTTAGCTCGTCATATTGCAGCCACAGAAATTCTTTTGTCCATGAAACCATAAAGCTGCACTTTCTTTTTCCCTTATAGTCTGATTTGTCATAACTTTTCCGTTTTGTGGTAAGCTTTTCTTTGGCTGTCACTTCTTCACCCTGACCTGTCTTATTTGGGTCAGCAGAACTAAAATATATATCCTGCTGCTTTTACACACGCACTCACATAACGCTCAGCGATTCTCTGCACGATCAACCTCTCACATGTTTAAGTTGCGGGAGATTTTTTTTATTGTCATGTTTGCATAGTAAGCTAACGATTGATAAGATGATGTCAGAGGAATTGGTGCGCAAATTATCATCACTCACCAATCAGTGCTGTCGCTCTCTATACACAGTTCGCGATTGCAAAGTGAAAGCAAAAAACAAGCGCAAATTCAAACGCGATTTCAATATGTCACATATTGACAGTGGCTCACCGATGCCAATGACATAATTACCCAGCTACATTTCCGAAAGAATGCAAAAGCATTGACATATATTTTTCCTTCCTACGATAGGCCGACGGGCAGGGCAGAGATAGATTTTGGTAGCCCAACTGGAAAAATCGCTAGCGATTTTGCGAGTGCTGTATCTGATTGAGGAATCACTCATCTTTTGAAAAGAGAGTTTATTACAGAGAAATGTCTCTTTCCAAAATAAAAGCTATACTATACGCTTCTTCTGGGCTATATTCTCAGCAGCATATTAAACATATCAGGTCCCCATAAGGAGAATCATGTGCTAACAGCTGTCTAAATGACTCGGGTAAAGTTTGTAGCATGCCTGCTTGTTGTTTTTGTCTGCTTCCACTTGTCTTTGCACTACGATGATGTCTGAGTAAATGTGCAGTCATATTTGTTGTGTTCCTGTTACGATATTACTTCAGGGAGCAGACATGACACCGTCTTAGGTTTTAGCCATCACTTTTATTATTCCTCACACCACCCTCCGGTGGCTTCCACATGAACTGCACCTTAAACAACAACTGTTCACTCATATCATGACATCCCCCTTTTTTTTCTTTTTTTTTTCAACAACAGGGGCAAACAACAAAGTAACTCACAACACCACTCAAGGCCCATGACCAGTGGGGAAAAAAAAGAAAGAGAAAAAATTCTTCTTGGCATACTCACATTTCTCTCTAGTGAACTTTTTTTTTTTTGTCAAAGCATATACTCGAAACATAATGTTCATTTTATTCCTCAATAAGCCTTCTGGGCTTGGAAACAATGCGTCCACTCGCAGTTTTGGGTGGGGAACTTGAAAACTCTGTGGGAGTGACATTTCTACTTTGCATGTCCATCTCACTTTGTCCCTGTGTTTTATCACACACATTTTGCCGTGTCACGTTTTGATTGTCCCTTGACTGCCTTAGAAATTTTCTGTTCCTTCTATATGTCTGTCCATCAGGCATCTGAACAACATAAGATCTTGGATGTTCAGATAAACCTGTCACCTGAGCTGGATTCCATACACCCTGTTGCCACATTCTGACAGTGTCACCAACCTGCAGTTGCTGAAGTGCTTTGGTTCCTTGGTTAAAGTATTCTCTCTGTTTCTGTTGTCTTGTTTCTAACAACTGCTGCACTGTCTTAGTGACCATGTGGGGTTTCAATCTTTGCGATGTTGTTGGAAGTCTTGTTCTTATGCGTCGACCCATTAGCAGCTGGGCTGGTGACGCTCCAATGTCCTCCAACGGTGTACTCCTCAGATTCATTAATGATAGATACGGGTCATTCCCCTCGGCTTTTGCCTTTTTTAACAAGAGTTTCACTGTTTGTACTCCTCTCTCTGCCATTCCGTTTGACTGTGCATGGTGGGGGCTCGTAGTGTTGTGACAAAACTCCCACTCTTTTGCAAAGTCTTGGAATTCACGGGAGCTGAACTGTGGTCCATTGTCTGAAATCACCGTTTCAGGAATCCCGTGTCTGGCAAATTGTGACTTAAGATGAGTGATAACTGTTGCACTTCTTGTGTCCGACTTCAGCCACTCAACCTCAATGAACTTGGAATAGTAATCCACTAAGACGAGATATTCCTGCTGGTCAAAGGTAAATAGGTCCACACCTATCTTTTGCCAGGGTCTTTCTGGAACACTATGTGGATGTAGTGGCTCTTTGTTCTGTCGTTTCTGGTGAGTACTGCACACATCACAGCAGTTCACCATCTCTGTGATACTCTGTGACATTCCAGGCCAAAAGAGTACTTCTCTCGCTCTGCATCTGCAGCTTTCAATACCCAAGTGACCTTCATGAATGCGCTTTAGCATTTCTGCTCTCAGTGCTGCAGGAACAATAAGCTGCTCTCCTTTGAACAGAACTCCATCCACTACTGAAATTTGTTCCCTGTAATTCCAATACGCTTGGATTTCTGTTGCAGCTTGGTTTCTTGTTTCTGGCCATCCATCCAGAACTGTCTCTGTAAGTTTAGTCAGTGTCATATCATTCCTTGTTTCCTTTCTGAATTCCTCTAGTTTTGCACTTGTCACAGGTAAGTTGGAAATTACCATGTGCACCTGGTCTTCTATCTCATTATCAGATGAGCTGGTCACTGGCAAATATGCTCGGGATAATGTGTCTGCGATGTACATTTCCTTTCCTGGCTTGTACTGTACTTGTACCTGATATTTTTGCAGTCTCATTAGGAGTCTCTGTATTCTTGCTGGAGCACTGCTCAACGGCTTTTTCATTATCACTTCTAGTGGTTTGTGATCTGACTCCACGTTCACTTTTCTTCCATACACATACTGATGGAAACGCTCTGCACCAAACACAATTGCCAACATCTCCTTTTCTATTTGTGCATAACGCTGTTCAGTCTCTGTTAATGAGCGTGATGCATAAGCAACTGGCTTGCCATCTTGTAGTAAGACAGCACCGAGTCCACTTTTAGAAGCATCGACAGATAGTGTTACTGGAAGCTGTACATCATAGTATCTGAGCACAGGAGCTTCAGTAAGAATTGTTTTCAATTTGTTGAACGCGTGCTGATGCTCACCTTCCCACTGCCATGCAACATCATCTCTGGTAAGGCCGCGTAATGGCTCTGTGTGTTGTGACATGTTTGGAATGAACTTTGCTAGGTATGTCACCATACCCAGAAATCGCTCCACATCTTTTTTGCACTCTGGTGTAGGCATTTTCTTTACGGCCTCTATCTTGCTCTGATCTGGTTTCAAACCATCTGCCGAGAAGATGTGGCCAAGGTATTTAATTTCCTCCAGGCCTACCTTGCATTTGTCCTTGTTCAGCTTAAAATTTTTTGCTCTTGCTCTCTCAAGCACTTGCCTCAGTCTGTCGTCATGCTGTACTTTAGTCTCTCCCCAGATCAAGAGGTCGTCTATGTATGTCTCGACGCCATCAATCCCCTCAAACAGCTGCCTCACTGTCCTGTGGAATACTTCTGGAGCTGAATTAATTCCAAAAGGCAGGCGAAGAAATCTGTAACGACCAAAAGGTGTGTTGAATGTACAGAGACGAGAGCTGGCTTCATCCAATTTAAGTTGCCAAAATCCTGAGCTTGCGTCCAGCACAGTGAAATATTTGGCCTTTGCCAGTCGGCTCGTTATCTCTTCAACTGTTGGCAACTGGTAGTGCTCTCTCATGACTGCTGTATTGAGATCACGTGGATCTAGGCAGACTCTCAGTCGTCCAGTAGCCTTTTCCACAATGACGATTGGATTCACCCACTGGGTAGGCTCTTCAATTTTTGTAATCACTTCCAGTTTTTCCATTCTGTCCAGTTCTACTTTGAGTTTTTCTCTCAAAGTGACAGGGATTTTTCTTGGTGGATGAACTTTTGGTGCCACACTATCATTAATTTGAATGGTGTGTTCTCCCTCAAGGCAACCTATGCCCTCAAACACATCAGCAAATTCTTTGAAGATGTCCATTTCATCACTTTTATTCAGTGCCATCACTCTCTTGATGAGTCCCATTTCTTCACATGTTTGAATTCCCAGAATTGGCTTGGTTTCTGATTTTACGACAATGAACTCCAAAACAAAACTTTTCTTTTTGTATTTCACTGCCCAAGTGCACTTTCCTTTAACTGCTATTTTGTCTCCGGTGTATGTTGACAACCTGACATTTGTGGGTCTAAGCATTTGCTTATTTCCTATTCTTCGTAGTAGACTGTAGGGAACCACATTGGCTTGTGCACCAGTATCTAGTTTGAATTTCACAGGTTTGTGGCCAACTTTTATTTCTACAGTCCATTCATCTGTTCGTGTCTGTGTTTTTGCATTTACAGCCCCAATGAACAGACTTGCCTGCTGATCCGTGGCTTCATCGGCGACAGTGTGCACTTTTCTCGATCTACACATTCTGGCAAAGTGATTCATTTTCCCACAGTTCTTGCACTGTTTGCCATAAGCAGGGCATTGGCGTGATGCATGCTTAGTTCCACATCGTTTGCAATTAAATGTGCTTGCTTGGTCTTTGTCGTTCGGTTTCATCTTACTTTGTCTGTCTTTTTTGCATGTCTGCTTATGTCTCACTGCATCTACGTCTTTACTTTCATGTGCAGAGACTTGAGCATTGTGATCCTCCTCATGCATTTGCTTGATTTGAGCTTTTGTGGTCTCAGCCGCAATGCAAAGCTGAACTACTTTTTCGAGAGTAATATCATCTTCTCTTAACAGCCTTTCTCTCATTGCGTCAGATGTAATTCCACACACTACGCGATCTCTGATGAGGGATTCTTGCAGTTGTCCAAATTCACATGACTTGGCCCTTAGCTTTAGCTCCGTGATATACTGGCTAATTAGCATATCCCCTTGCACACACGTGAAAAACTTGTACCTTTCATAGGTTATGTTCTTCTTTGGGTTACAGTATTCCTCAAATTTCTCCATTATTTTCGTCAGCTTATGCTCATCACCATTTTCCGTAAACGTGAAGGTATTGTACACTTCAACCGCTTCCTCTCCAGCAACGTGAAGAAATAGTGAAGACTGTACCTTGGGTGGCTTGCTAGCACCTCCTGTAGCCGCGAGATACAGCTCGAACCGTTGCCGAAACCGTCTCCAATTTTCCGAGAGGTTCCCTTGCAGCAAATCAAGTCCAGCTGGCGGCTTAAGCCCTTCCATGTGTGCGACACTCTTGTATAGCCTTATCAGTTCACTTCTGACACCATGTTACGATATTACTTCAGGGAGCAGACATGACACCGTCTTAGGTTTTAGCCATCACTTTTATTATTCCTCACACCATCCTCCGGTGGCTTCCACATGAACTGCACCTTAAACAACAACTGTTCACTCATATCATGACAGTTCCCACTAGTGCTGTCAGCGTTAATCTGAAATGAGGTTCTCCGTGGGGCTGGACGGCTAACACGTTAACGAGCTAACTGCGCTAACACAGTAGTTCCCACCCATGTAACTGAGCATTGCGTGGCACATCCAACATACTGTTTTACTTTATTCCATGACACGCTTACCTTCAGAGTCATACGTCACATGAAAACCAAAATAGTTCCAAACGCCAGATCTGAATGAGGGTGGGGGAGGTTCAATTTGCCATGTTGCAACGAGCTTAACTTCTGTCTGCTAGCTTGCCCTGCGCTCAGTGAATCTGCGTTTGACTACTCCGCCTAGGCTGCACTGTCGAGCGCAGATCCACTGAGCGCTCAACACAGACAGCACCGTCAGAAGGAAAATAAATTAAAATTTTTATATTGTTCGATACATATGCGTACCGAACCGAAAGCACTGTATCGAACGGTTCAATATCGATACGAGTATCGTTGCACCCCTAATATAAATATACATATTAGTGTGTAATCATGTGAAGGATTATGTCATCTTCTTCCTCCTCATCTCAAGCCTCATCTCCTGAACTGAAGTTGGGCTCAAACAGACGAATGTGCATAATGTGCTTATTCATTCCTGATATGCTAGGCAAGCCGTGTGTAGTGAGAGAAGGACCAAAAGATAAAGGCACTGACTTAGATGAGAAGAGGGAGCTTTATTGACACGGGTGAAAATACAGAGTGACACAGAGGTGGCGAGGACAGGAACTAAGGAATAACCTAACTGGGAAGAACTAGCTAAACAAACCTGAAACCATGACTCGCGGGATGATGTGCAGAATAATAATAATGGATTGCATTTATATAGTGCTTTTCGAGATGGTAGGTGAAGTATCTTGCCCAAGGACACAACGACCAAGACAGACAGAGCTGGGGATCGAACCGGCAACCTTCCACCTTCCAGTTACAAGATAAGCTTCTCAACTCCCTAAACCCCGGTCGCCCCTAGGAGGACACACAGAATGACTCAGGGAGGTAACACAAACGGATCAGTCACGAGCACAAGAGAATACACACTATAAATACACATGGGGAAATGAGGAAACTGCACACAGCGAGACACAGCTAAACCTAATTGATATGACGAGACAGAGAGGACGTAAACTAAATACACAGAGATAAGACACGGACCTTCAAAATAAGACAGGAAAATGAACATACATGCAAAGACACAGACGCAGAGACACGGGCTTCACATAGAGACCTGACTAAACTGGAACACAGGCAGGGATGACCTGACACAGAAACAGAGGGAGCACAGAGTAACATGAGGGGCAAAGGGACCAAAACCTAGGATCTGGAAATACAAAACCTAAACACAGACAGCAATAATGCAGCGAATAAATAATACACAACTCAACACACTGGGTCACAGACCCAGGACCATGACAGTATGAGAGTTTATTTTCTAAGCATTAGAGTCCAACAACATTGCATCCACTTCAAAGACAGGTTCATTAACACTGGCTAACAGCTAACACTGCCTAACAGATGCTAACAGCAGCAAAAACAGCAGTTTTACAAACAGAAAAATTTAGGATATACTCAACAACTCATCTCAGTATCGCTATCATTGGTCAGAAAGGTAGCTTCTCTGATTCATTGACCCATAGCGGACTTGTTTCACAAAGTTTTACAGCCTCATCCAGAGTAAATAAACGTGGAAGCTTCTCACCTGAGATTGACAGCTGAGATAAAAAGATGACTGACAGCCTTCCATAGACAAACTCAGAGGCGGTCCAAACACTAGAGCACCAAACGCACTGGTCACAGCCATTATGGGGTACAATCCAAATGTAATGTTTTTGACCTTGTTTGGCTGTCAAAAACAGGTTTGTCCTGACGTCTACCAATTCATGGTTGACGTCAGTTGACTCCAATCTGCAATCTACTGACAGAAATTTTCCAAACTGTAGCTTCATAAGTCAGTCATCAGTCAGAAATCAGGGGGAAAAAAGGAAGATTGCTAGAGAGCATTTATGCCTGAAAAAAAAAGGTAAAAGTTAGACGATAGATAGAAGGATGGGCAAAAGGTTGAGCTCATTCAAGAGGTTTTTATGCTGATTAAAAATACAGTACAATCTACCATTGCAGAAAGTACCAATATTTAATAGATCATTTAGTTAAAGTGCTCTAATTGTTCCAAAATTCCAAGTTAATTTGACAAAATGTATGTTCAAAAAACTAGTAAACAGCTCCCATACCTTTACTGATTGACTGTCTCCACTTATTACCTTATTGTACAAACTAGCAGGCTTTACTAGCAGAGTTCTTCTCAATGTCACCTCTGAACAAAACTTTCCGTTCATATTGTCATGTAAATGAAATTTTAGGTGAAGAAACTGTAAGGATTTCCAACTGTAAGTGATGAATCACTTGGGTTTGAAGGTGTTTCATGTCCTCTGGCCCTGTTTCCTTATTCATAGCCAGATGAAAATCTTGTCAATTACACATTTCATGACAGCCTAAAAAGTTTAATTCTTTGCCCTTGCTTTGGTTCTTATGTTCACAGAAGACAGTTGAAAGGGGAGACAGTACTGCAGGTGTAAAAGCTCACATTTGAATAGATACTGTAGATAAGATCCAGGAAGGACTGAGAGGATTATACGTCATTATTCAACCCTATTTTTATTGACGGAAACAGAATAGAGAAAAGTGGCTAATAGAGGACCCCTTTTCCTTGTCGGTGAAGGGAAGAAATGAATGGCAGAACGATGCCGCAGGTCTTTCTCAAAAATGAAATAATGTGATTGTCTCGTTGGTGGGGAGTTAAAAGACTTGTGCTGAATAGGGAATTCTGTTGTCGGGCCAAGTTAAAAGGAAAGCTTTTAAGAGCATATTATCCCTAACAATGGATCCACCCTGGGCAATGTGTGATACACGAGGAGGATTGCACAGACTTGAAAGATATCACAGCCTTTTTCTATGTGGGTGAAATGTAAAGGAACCACATTGCAATTCTTTCCTCCCAGTCTTCTCATATTCAATAAACCGACTTCTGGCGAATGAGATGTGAAATTGGCTGCTATCAATATAAGGCCCCTTGGTAAAAAGGCATTTTCAGATTTCTCTGAATTGGATTATTCCACTATTCATTTTTGGTGCCCAAGTTAATGACCATTATGAATGCAGAGGTAGCTGAGCAGCCACCATGACTCCAGGGGTGTTTAATGGGCCTGCAGGGAGAGCCAGGTAGATAATCCCGAACAACCCATGTGAAAGAAAAGACATTGTTTGATGATTTAAGTGGATTTTATAGAATATGAGGAATAGGAGAGGAAAAGTGAAGAATGATGGAAACTAGAGATGTTCAAGAGCTGTTCAGTTTTGGGGAGGGGGTTTGGTACTTGCAATTGAATTATAGTTATCTGTAATGATGAAGCCTATTGTTTTTATTGGGAATGGTTAACAGTTAGGAAAAACTGTTACTCTCAGTGGTTTTATGTTTTGAGGTCCAAACCTAAATTTTTCACAACTTCAGCACAAATAAAAGCAGCTTAGGTTCAGTGAGAAACAAGGAAATGCCATGTGGGGTTTCAATAGTCTCCTTGTTTAATATGATAAACAGAAGCATTATTAACTGCAATGTGATGGATTTTATTGACAATCAACTAGCAACAGAAAATAAACGCTTCTGCTTGTCCCACCGATTCACCCCAGCCTCTTTTTGTTCCTCTGTAAATATGTAACCTGATATTTTTTTCTTTGCTAATGCCATATTTACTAGGACAACATAATCTTTTGTTTATTTATTGGGATATTGGGATATTGTGTATTAGCACTGTTGAACTGTTTCCAACCTGTTGGTTCTTTTGTTTTTGTTTTTGTTTTGTTTTTTTTGTTTTGTTTTGTTTTTTGTTTTTTGTTTTTTTTTTGGGGGGGGGGGGGGCGCTGAATCAGGAATGCTCAGTACTTCAGCATTGTGCCTGCTGAACAGTCCCGTTCATGCTTTGTCTTTTGCATTTTCATCAATAAAATGACTCCTCTCACCTCTGTGAAATGTTCAAATGATTAGTAGAGCCAGGTAGAGCAACTAAATCAACTAAATAAGCCCTCACCAGTTAGAGGCATTTGATGTTCTAGTACTAAAGACACATAATAATAAAATGAGAACATTCCCAACACATGTGTTAACAACATCCTTGGTATACCACTCATACACAGCTTTTCTGTACTGTCACCTACAGAAAAAATGCCGGAAAAATCATCTTAAGTAGCATTTTCTCATCTTCCTTGTTTGAAAACACAATTCTCTGCTGCATGTTGATCATTGTATACTCTATGAGGATATAATTATCCTTGCTATTTTAGGGCAATAAACATCTGCCCTAAGAGAAAATGCCTCCATGACTATAGTTACCACAGACGATTAGTGTGAAAATTCAAAAATTGTAACCTTGGAGAGATGAAGACAGGGAAAAAATGTATAATGAATAAATTAAACTCAAGCAGCAGACAAGCGTACAACTGTGGAAAAAACATCAGGCAGAAAGATAAGAAAAAGTGCATTTATGAGATGAAATTAATGAAATGTTTATGTGTGGTGGGCTTTATATGGACAGAGGGGGATAATAATTCAACCTGTCGACTTGGGCTCACCCCCACATAAACGAGACAATAAAAAAGGAGGATATGAACATGAAATTATCCGCTTTCACTGTTGACTGTGAGCTTGAGATGAAAGTAGGCGCTACCCTAAGCTAACTCATATATGCTTAAGAAATAAATACTTTCACAAGCACAACTTCCTCATTTAATTAAACTGGCGAGGGAAAGTCAATATGACTGTGTTCGCAAATACTATTCACGAATGATGCATATGGAGAGGAAATTAACAGCTCTAATGCACCTAGTCTCTGTCTGCAGAGGAAATTTTCAAAAAGCAATAATATACCGTATGTTCTCTTTGCAATGTTATTAAATCCCATTTATGCTGTGATGAGTTCATTATGTTTGTCTAAGTGAGCTGATGCAGCTGTTTACAGTACTAAAGTGTCCCATGCAACCTTGTGCTCCTCTAGATGGAGATTCAATACCAGTGTGGTAGCATTTATCTATCAGCGTAGCCACCCAACTTACTCTGGTATTTCCCCCAGCTCAGCAGACTGATTCGCCTCAGCGCTGTCTCCTTTGGCAGATTGTCAAACTGCATTGATTAGGACAAGCAAATCCATTTTTATGCATTGCTCAAAAGTTGATTCAGGTGCATCATTTAAATTCAAAGGAGGGAAGCTGCCATCTGGTTGTATGTACCAAGTTGTATAATCATTTCTTTCTTAAGTTGTCAACCACTTTATGTGCCATTACGTGGCTGGCATTTAGTAGTGATGAAGATGTTATCATAGCTTGTTTTCTCCTTTTAGTGCTATGTGGTGATTGCCTTTTATGAGGTTAGTAAGGACAATATTTTTGACACTAATGGTACTTATATAACCTGCTGTTTTTTATGCTTTTCACTCCAGCATCATCCACTTAGGTTACACTGGGAAAGATGGGGAGAGGTTTTCCAAAACTGAATGTTAACAATTCTTCCAGCCTCCTACATGTCATTCAAGCAAAAATAAATATTCATGTTTTTGCACAAAGCAAAGCCAACATTACTGCTGAAACAAAACTGAGATGCTCTTGAAATGACACAAAAAAAACCCCAAAACAATAAAATCCCACCCTACTGTATACAAATATCTCCACTTCATTGTCTCTCTTTACAAGTCTTTAGTCTTAAGGCTCCTTGCACCTAGTTTACTTGCAATTGTAACCCTTGCAAATGGTGGCATGCCCTAAAAGTGACATCACAACTTGTGGTGCGTGTCACGCTTTGGTGTTGCTTAGGCTTGTCATGGACATTTTTAAACCTGGCATGAGCAGTTTGAAGACACAAGTGTTCTATCATGTTGGGTTTTACCATAATTTCATTATATATCAGCAGAAAAATGCAGAGATTTTCAGATAACATTAGTATTATTTTTGTCTAAATAGGACCTATAATAATAAGAATGTACCAGTAGCTCAAACACTTCCAGTAATAAATAAATAAACCTCATAGTCTTTATGAAGAACAGATCAGATGCAAAACTATTGGTTTAGACTGCATCAGTTTGTGGCTACTACAACTAAAATATTGTGGTTTGCTTGTTTGGTCTGTATTTCCTTCCTCAATGTCTTTTTCCCCCCAATGTCCCCATTGTGACCTCCAACTAATTGTGGGACAAATATTGTAAACATCCAGGCGGACACTGTTTTACTTTGATTTAAAGGTGTGTTCTTGTGTGGATAGCTCTTTGAACTAATGCATCATGTATGGTCACTTTTGCACCAGACTAGTGATAACATGGCCATAATTCTGAATGCAACTTGATGGGATCTTGGAATGAAGCACCTAATTCTTTGTTTTCATCTGAAAATCAATCCAATTAACAATTACATTTATTGAGAGCCAGAGTGAAGAGCTGGAAGCAACAATTAAAAGCTGTGTCTGCACTTGTCATACATTCCCTTTAAGATGACATTTAGTGAGCATAAGCAGATAATCCAGGCTCCGGTTGCTTTGGTAAAATGTTCATGTATTTACGACCCAGTCATATGTCAGTCAATGGTATCCTATGTTTTGTTTCCTCTCCTTGAGGTTAAGAAAAGTTTATCTCAGGACCCAGCAACTTTGCATTGCCAGTGGTTTATCCATCCATAGTTACCAAATGTCACTGACCTTCTGCAGCCTCTGGTCACCACATCCCTGCCAAACATTCCCTGTGTGGATCCAGATTAAAAGGCTATCCTTCAGTTTTGTGAATTAAATGTATAACTTTCTAAACTGAGGAATTATATTTCAGGCATTAAATCAAATTGTATTCCCTACTGAACCAATATGATATGCTGTGTACAATTTTTTTTAATATATATACCATTTTCCGAACTGTTAGTACTGTGTCATCCTTATTTAGACATATTAGTAAGCCGATCTTATAAGTGATAGTGGGCTGGGGAGACAGGACTAGACACTAATTACATGTAAATTTATACAAATAGTAAAAAATATTGATTGAATGCTCTTACCAAACTCTACGCAATTAAATGTGTTTTAACATTTCCCAGATCAAAAAATAATAATTAAAACAACCTAACATTATTGGATGTCAGTGAGAAAGAGAGACCAGCAGCTTAGTAGACAGACAGCCAGTGCAGATTCCTTTCTGATAGGTCTTAACTCCCCCTCTGGCTCTGACATGGGAGGTTAAAGATATCACTGAGGCAGAAAATGTCATGGGAAATCAGCTGATATTAACTCTACAATATTCTACTTTTTTTCTGGCTCAGCTTTAAAAAAAACCCAGCTTTCAAACAATGTCTTAATCATTGAAATACTTTTCAACCTACAGTAATGGCTTTTGCTAATTTTAGAGTGGATGTGAACGCTGTGAACAATTGAAACAAATGATATTAATGTTGCATTAAAGCTGAGTTGCTTCATATATATCTTGCTTGTTGCACTTTCTCCCTCTGTTTCCATTTATGAAAACAATTAGAGGGAATTAAATGGCTGAAAGATAACGGTGAAACGAGTTCAGATTAATGAACAGAGTTTAGAAAAAAGGGGGATAGAAAAAGAAAGAGCAAAGAATTCAAGTGGGTGTCGAGAAAACTGGGTAAGGAAAACTGCCTGACAGAAACACTGATGGGTGAGATGGGGGAAAAAAGAAGAGAGACAAAATGATCAAGGAAAAGGAAGAGGGGTGAGGGAGGTACAGGGGAGAGTAGACAGTGATAGAAGGAGATTGATAACAGCCATGAAAAAAGGAGATACAAAAAGTGGAATCACAGCAGGGAAGAAAGCCACTTTGGAGACAAAGAAAGAGCGAAAAAGGCCCGGTAAAATGGGAGCATATGTGTTTTATAGGGAGAAAGAAAGAAAGAGAGAAGAGGGAGGGGGTGGTTTTAGGGTCATCGTTCCTCGCAGTTTGAAAAAAAACATTAGCTGTGTCTGCCTCAGATTTCTGCCTATTCCGATTACCATCACAGCTGGATGCAGCCAAGTGTGAGACCTGACTCTGTCTAAGCAGACTTTTTCCTCCTCTCCCACTGTACTGACTCACACACACTCTTTGTAGGGAGCATGCACAGAGTATCTAAAATATTTTCTTCTTGCCTTTCAGGTGTGCACACACATTTATTTTTTAAGTATCACACATAGATTGAGCCACAACTCTTTCTAACTTGCCCAGCAATCTCTCGTTCTTTCCCAGCCGGGTTCAAACCCAGGTTAGCTGCTGACAGCAATGCCCCCCTAGGATCCTACTCCAACCACTACCAGCGACATGGTATAAAAACAAAATAAAAACTTTTTTTTTAAAAAGACCTAAGTAGCTGCTTAAAGTATTTCTGTGTGACTGGTGATGTGTTTCACATAAGAAACTACCTTATGAATGATTTGTTAGCGCTCAATCATTGATGAAGACTCAGAGATCTGATGAGGTGCTCTGAGCCACTCGGTCAGACAGTCGGCTGGTGGGTTGGATGGTTTCCAGCAACGAAACGGTAACTTTTGCATGCAGGATTCTAGTAAATGCACAAATGTTTCCCTTTGGCATAGCTGATGCATGACGAGATCACAGCTGGTAATAGGATGTGATGAAAGCCTATGTGAGTGTGTGTGTGCATGTATGTGTGCAAACCCACTACTCTAGGGTCTACAATACAGCTCAAGGCAAAGGGATCGTATCACTCTGCTAAACGTGATTAATTAAAAAAAGCTCTTTGCATATAATTAGCATTAAGATGTGTGTGCTTGCATGGAGATCGTTATAAGCACACTGCTCTTGCACTGTTCTACATAAAGTCGTTTAATTGGTTTTACATCACTACCTGTAGGTTTAAACTCTTTGTCCCATATATCTGCAAAGTGTGAATTCTATTCATAAATAAAATACGCAGTTCAATACCTCCGGGGGCTTTTGTTATATTTGCGGACTTTGATGTTTCCACTGCCATTCTGGAGGTTCTTTATTAGATCAACAGCAGTAACAAGAGCTCTAGCAGATTCCCCACAGCTATTTAAAGAGGTTTGGATGTCGGGGTAAAAGACGGTAGGGCAGAGAAACAAAAGGGGAAGAGAAAGAGGTGTTGGGGGGATGAAAGGAGCATGAAGAAGAAAGAGAAAATTGAAAAAGATGCTTTTTAGTACTCAAATTACTAACGTTTAGTGGGTTGAGATGGAACGAGTGCAATTGCAGCATTAAAAATATACGCGTGCCACAAAGAGAGGAAGGGGCAAAGAAAGCAACACATTGTACCTCTGACCTCAACTCTCATTGTTTTACATGCTACAAGTGCAACAAAATCAAGTCCCCATTTAAATACTGACTATATAAAGCCACTCTCAGATTTGAAGACTTGCTTAAAGTACTTTGCAAACAGTATGACTCCAAAAAGAAGGAAAGCTATAAGAGTAAGAGATAAAATAACAGTAGAAGACAGTAATGCAACATTAAACTGGCACATAATGTGCACATGCCAAGACTGGAAGGTTCTGCAGTGTGTGATTAAAGATGCCCAGAACATCTACCAAAGATGAGTGAGATCAGTGAAGTGGCCAGAGCCCAAATGATATTAAAGAGACAATACCCACCCAGCCAAATCCTTCTCACCCTGCTGCAGCCAATACATAAGTATCAGTATCTTACCTCAGGCTGTGAGACTGCCGAATTCACTCTTCACACGACACTGTGACAACGGGAAAGAAGATTTTTATTACAATCCCATTTTGCCACAATTCTGAGTAGGCTTTGAGTTTGCTGTACTTCAAGTTAAGCATCAAATTCTTCCATTCGCTTGTAGTGGTGCAACACTAGACTGTCACAGATTGTCCAAATTAAACTGTAATTGTTATTAAACTGTTTATCTAATCAACAACAGTTGTGATTTATTTCATCTGCAGATACAGATGTCTGTTTAATCAGTACACAAGCTTGCTTTGTTTTACTTGCATGCCTACTTAAAGTGTGTGATTTGTGTTCTTTCAGTGTTTCGTTATTATAAATTTGCTTAGTATCAAATAAAATCTTAGAAAATGTTAAATCAGAAACAGAATCTGCTAAATTTCTAGAAATGCTGAGTAAAAGGAAGCAAAAACAGAGAAAATAAAATACAGCATGAGCATTACCAGGAACATTGGCTCAAAATACGATTCATCCATGTCTGGAACAGGTGGCGTGTATGTGCAATTTTTGTTTCAGAAGAAAGTAGAAGCATTTGCTTCTTTGACATAATCAGTGTACTTCTCCAAATGCCAGTTTTGAGGTGAGTAGTTTGCACAAAGGCCCCGGGATAGATTGGCAACCTGTCCGGGGTGTTTACCCACCTCTCACCCTCTGTGAGCTGCAACAACCGTGACCTGAATAAGTGGTTAAGAAAATGGATTGACTGATGGATAGTTTACACAAATTTTATAGAAACTTGAGAAACACTAAAAGGGCAGACTTCAAGTTCTGTGAGCTGAGCTATTCTTCTAAAAAAAAACAAAAAACAACCCAGAAAGTCAGACACTAACAGAGAGAAGAACATCACAACAGAATAAGCAATGACGGAGAAAAAAGAGCATAATGGCTAGAGACTTTTCATTTTGATGAGACGAGCTGCAGAGAGGAGACAGAAAAACAAAACAAAAAACAAAGTGACAGAAAGCAAGCGAGTGGTTTCAGGTTTCTCAATGAGGACACGGCCAGGGCAAAGCTGCTCTGCTAGATTAGCCGGCGTTGGAGTTTTCACCCCTGCACGTCTAAAGAGAGCCAAGTAAAACTCATCCCTGAGCCTGGCGTCCTGCCCCCCAACAAATAAACCTCATAATGGAACTCTATCGGGCTCCAAGTGGGAACATTCATTTTCATTACCGCAGGTTTATCTGTCCCCGCATGCTCTAACGCCGCAGTGCAGGGGTACGCTCAGGTACTGTAGCAGATCAGAAACTGGGGTTGAAGGAAAAGACTAAAAATAAGTGAGAGAGGAGGCGGAGAAGTGGGAGGACAGGTAAGGGGTGCTGGCTCATCTCTCAGCAAGCGTTTTCTTTGTTTTTCCTCTGTTACAGCTGTTTTCAACTCCACATGTGATATTCATCTTAATCACAGGACGTGAAAGCATAATTTCATTTTTTCCTTTTTTTTGGGTCAGGCAGATGGTACCTTTGTTGAGGAGATTAATCACCATGCTGCACAACATTAATAAAAGCAAATATTTGAAAGGAAAATGTAATTTGCCTCAAGTGCACAGCTAGTGTAAATAGGTGAGTCGGGGCCAGAGAAGGCAGATAGCCCGTGGGTGGATCATAATTTATTCTCTCTGTAGCGCCTGTTGAGCCTGAAGCTGGCAGAGCAAAGCAGACAGGGAGACTAATGGGCATTCAACCACCTGGCAGCAAACCTGGGATCACGGAGCACAGCAGGCCAAGAGAGGATGCACAGTGTTAAGTTTTGTTCGTGTTTCGGTCTTATTTTAATTTTTTTTCCTTCCGAGACATTTTTGAAGTTAGTAGAAAATTTATGTTCACATCCTTGCAGTATATTAGTATTGTACGCATATTTGCACATAAACTGTTCTGCTTATGATCTACTACTGATAAAAAAGCACATTTATTTCACTATGAAAGCAATTACTCTTTCTTTAATTCATAAAGTAGGAAGAATTGGTGACTGATATGCAGAGATGTGTTGTTCTGAACAGATTAGGGTAAAACCTATCCCAAAATTCTCTTGGTGCATAAAAGCAATGCTTTTTTTCAAGACTGCACATCAAAAAAAAAGATGCTTTAAATTTATTTTTCTATTTTTAATTTTATGTTGACAACATCGGCCCTCTGAGCTCTTAAAGTAAAAATAGCCAACATTCAAAGCTTTTGTCTTTTGTGATGTGCAGATCTTTTTAAGAAGCACCACAAACACAGTGTCTTACTTTTCCACAGATGGGAGATCAATGGCACAGCTTTTCATCAGTTCAGCAGCTGCAAATTGATAATGTGATATTCTATCAAAACGTCATCCCTATCGATGTCCTCTGTCCATGAAATTACAATCTGAAACACAGGTGACATCAGGAAGCAGTGCACAAGTGCCGATCGTGGAGTCATGCCAGACGAATTGCCGTCAGCGGGACGGGTGGTAATTTTGCTGAAATTTGGAACATTTCAGGGAAATGAAAGAAGAAGAGCAGCACCTGAGCAGCACCCTGGAGACATGGAGGGCCTATCACTTCAAAGATGAGTGCTTTTAGGAAGATTTTCCATTCCCGTTATGCCATATGGAGAGACAGAAGATAGGGCAAAACAATCTACACCTTTATTACTGGGTGGTTATGAAAAGGAATATAAAGGCCGGAAAGTGAACATGGATGGAATGGATCCAGAGGAGTGCTCACCCCAACAGCACTCTGTGTGTCAGTCTCTGGCTTTTCATGTGCATGCTAATCGAAGCAAAGGGAAATAACGAAATCTTTACCACGAATAAAAGTAAAAATGGCTCAGCAGTTGGTTTTATTTTGAATTTTTTATGTAAAATGCATCTGTAATTGTTAACTGGTAAAGGTCAGGATATTTTTGTACTGTTTGTTACTTGTGATTTCCACACAAAGTTTGTTTTCTTTAGACTCTTTTATTTGCACTGCAATTTAAGTCCTTAACTTGGACCCCCTGGTGTAATAACACTTGTTTGATGAACTGAAATGACAAATGAAATGAATATGCACTTATAGCAAAGTCAATAATTATTTATGCTCTTTTTGCACATTGTACTCTATTACACTACTAGAAATAGTTCACACTATTGGAATTGTCTTTGTGCTTTCAAACTGAGGCAGAATTGTGGCTGTTAATTGATGGTTAAGTTTGTTGTATGGCTAGGTTGTCATGGTCGGACATTCCTCCTTGGGCTACCTGCCTGTTATGTTTTTGTGTGTGTGTTTCTATTCTTTTCTTCCCCGCTTGTTTGTTTACGGAAGTTCACGCTTCATGAAGAGCGAGGGCTGAGCGACCTCTGACCTGGAAGCACCTTCGCACTGAAGCCGGCACACCTGCGCCTAATTTTCCATCCAGCTGCCTCTAATCATCCTCCATCTTGGGCAGAGGTACTTAGTGGTGTGATCGGGTAAAAGTCAGCGCTGGATTGTTCCACTAAGCTTGGCAGTACAGAGAGCTCTGTGAAAGTAATATTGTGTCAATATTCTGATCTTTCGCAGGACCCGTGCAGAACATCTGAAACATGTAAGACTGATGTTGCGCCACCTGCTGGAGAAGCGGCTTTTTGTCAAAGCTGAAAAGTGTGAGTTCCACGCCCCTACTGTGTCTTTTCTCTGCTTTTTGTGGAACAGGGGCGGCTGTGAGTGGACCCAGCAAAGGTTAAAGCAGTGGTGCAATGGCCGGTGCCCCAGACCTGCAAGGAAATGCAGAGGTTTTTGGGTTTTGCAAATTTCTACAGACGTTTTATCCGGGACAGCAAGGTCCCAAACAGTAGGGGCTTTCAGTTTTTGGTGGATTGAGAAAGGTAAAGTCCAGAAGAGCATTCATGGGTGCTGATATCAAGCTGGATGGTCGCTATCCTTTTTCATACAGAAGACGCTGTATCCGATTATTCCAAAGAGAATTCCAAGCATTTAGCTACTTTCACTTACTAATTAATTACATAAATCAAGTTGCCAATTTTTCATACATTTCCTTTCTTTTACTGACATTTTGGAATTATGTCAGGGATGAACAAACAAAACTAAATATGAATGCCTGTACCACATACCACATATATATATATATATACATATATATTTTAAAGAAAAAAAAACATTGGAAGCTGCCTCAACACCTGTGCTGGCTTTAGAGATGATGTTTACGTCATTTCAAGGCTGACAGCTCATCAAAATGACTCACAAGATGCACCTCCAGACGAAAAAGCCACGGCTGCTTTCATTTAAAACATCTGAACTTGAGATCAAAGAATGCAAAACACTGGGTGTTCATTCAAATTCCAAATGGTGCTGATGTTTAGAGGATTTTTTTCCTTCTTTTCTTGAACATCAGTTTGGATCGAATGAATGCACTTATATTATCTCATAGATATTGATTTTACAACTAAAACGGTTTTATCAATATGAGAAGCATATGATGATGAAGATTCTCCAGGATGTGCACAGCCTCCTGCTTGATGATAGGATATGCTCCATTACAACCCCAGCCAGGATTGTGGGTGGGGTCGGAATAAGGACAGGATGGATGGATAGATGGGTGGATGTCAGATGTTTCATATCAAATGCTTATAAGTGGAGGGCCTCTAATAGTACCAAAGTTTCCTGGTCTGAATTATTTTATATAATGGACTGATTGCAGGTGCTCGAGAATTGGAAGATGAAAGGACAATGTGATTAAATGAGTTTCTCTGTGAATTCACATGTTGAATCCGCCTGGGTCTAACATTGATTCCTTCAAAGAATACAGTCCAGATTGAAACTGCAGTTTAATTTGAGTTGATTATTTGCCCATGACATGGCTGTATTTGTACTGGTAGGCCTCTCCCTTTTGCCTTTGAGGTCCTCAAAACAAAGATTGTAATGGCACACTGGATTCTCACAGCAAATCAGAAGATCCAATCAAATTAGTGTCTGGGAAAAGATACGCTTCAACAGTATTATAGTGAATAGGATTTTCTTACATTTTTCAAGCATCAGTACTGCCAATTGTTTAAGATGTAGAGATTTTTTTTTCTCACCTTTATTCAGTATACATTCAACACTTGAGCGATCGTGGCTCAAGAGTTGGCAGTTCGTCTTGTAATCGGAAGGTTGCTTGGACAGTTTCGGTCGTTGTGTCCTTGGGCAAGATACTTCACCCATTGCCTACTGGTGGTGGTCAGAGGGCCCAGTGGCGCCAGTGTCCAGCAGCCTCGCCTCCGTCAGTGCGCCCCAGGGTGGCTTTGGCTACAACGTAGCTTGCCATCACCAGTGTGTGAATGGGCGGATGACTGAATGTGTAAAGCACTTTGGGGTCCTTAGGCACTAGCAAAGTGCTATACAAATACAGTCCATTTACCATTTACCATTCTTTGAGGTACTCCCTTTAGGGGTCATCACGTCTCATATCCCTCCATTTCACCATATTCCTAGTCTTGTCTTCTATCACACCAACCTGTTGTCCTGCTTCACTAAATCCATCAACCATGTCGGTGGTTTTCCTCTTTTACCTATTGCCTGCCAGTGTTGCTTTCAGCATCCTTTGCACAGGTCCAAACCGTCTCAGCCTTGCCTCTCTAACTTCATCCTCAGCTGTCCCTCTGATGTACTCATTTCTAATCCTGTCCCTCCTGGTCAAGCCCCATGAAATCTTAACACCTTCATCCACCACATCCAGCTCAGCCTCCTGTATTTTTACTAGTCCTAGTTTGTTGTTGTTGTTGTTGTTTTTCTAAATACTCTGCTCTGGTAAAATCAGAGAAAGTACAGGATATGAAATGTATTCAACAGTGTTGGTCAAGTTACTTTAAAAAAGTAATTAGTTACTAATTACCAATTACTTCTCATATACATCTTGAAATTAAGTAATCCCGTTACTTTGCTGATACTTATTATCAAAAGTAATTACTTTATTACTTAGTTACTTAGTTACTTTTTAAAAACATGATTCACAAGCTGAATACGTAATAAAGAAATAGACCTCTCTTATGCATAATCCATCCTATAAAATTAAATGAAATCTAATCAATTTCAATTCATAATAAAAATTGTCTCTACCATTCAATAGCAGGAGATGGATGGCCTTTTCTGAGCCTGGTTCTGCCGTAGGTTTCTTCCACTGGAGGCTTCTTCTTAAAAGGTTTTTTTTCTTCCCACTGTCACCAAGTACTTGCTCAAAGGGGGTCGTTTGATTGCTGAGGTTTTCTCTGTATTTTTGTAGAGTCTTTATCTCACAATATACAGCAACTGTTTTTGTGATTTGCTACTTTGCCTCCACAAATAAACAGACAGGTGAGTATAGTATTCAGTTCGATTCATTCATTTACAACAACAGTCACTTTAAGGTGCTTTATTTTGTGAGATAAATGCACTACAAGAACAATATTCAGGGGCTACATTTGGGTTTGGCAGATGTGATTTCTACTGTGAGCACAGCAGATTTTCTGTTTTGTATAAAGACTATGAGGCGGAATTTAGTGACTACATTTAATTTCATGTCTGCTGCCCCAACATTGTAACCAAAGCCACTCCACAACTGTCCAGCATAGCACAGTAAGCTTCTCTACAGTACTACAAACTAACCGGTTTAACCTGTGTAAGCTACATACTGTTTTAATGCAACCTTTAGATGACAGAAATGTAGTATGCTTTAAACATAACTTCAGCAGCACATTATGTGTAGATCCAATATCTGTTCTGTTCTGGATGGAGTTCAAAAAGCTCTAAAATAAATGAGGACTTTACATGTAAGCTTTATGTTTCTAGTTCATCAGATGTCACTGAGCATCCCTTACCTTTAAATACAACCTTGTTTCTTCCTCTCCTGTCCTGTCTTTCTCTATCTCTGACTGAAGTTATCTGGCACTCTTTTCTCTGCCTGGCAAATACACTCGTTGATAAACTCTACAAAAACTCTTTTTGTGTTTGCTGATATTTCTAGAATTGTTGTGTTTAAAAGTACCTGCCACTTAAAAAAACACATTAGTCCCTTCATGTTCACTCCTCATTTGTAGTTGTAGCTGCTGAAGTACTCACAACTACAACTTATGAACATCTCCACTTAAACCTTCATTCCAAATCATTGTGGTCCACTTTAACCTCTGAAAATACATAATAATGCATAAATTATGTGTTTTTTGCCTCTTTGTGTGCAGATATGGGTACAGATATTTGTATAAAGTGTGTGTGTATTAAAATTAAAAAGTAAAAAAATAATGAAGAAAAAATTGTTCAAACCCAGAATAATTACTTGGCTCTAGAATCTTTTGTATTCTTTTGTGTCAGTATGCCACATATAGTGGTTGAAATGTGTGTGCAAAGCAGATAAGTGCAGGTGATTCTGGAGGGAGTAGCTGGAGTAGAAACACATAGTCTTTGGCCTCACTTTCTTCGGTCTAGTCAGCTCAGGTCTAGTCACCAATTAACCTAACATGCATGTCTTTGGACTGTGGGAAGAAGCCAGAGTACACACAAACAAATAGATAAGCTCCGCATATAAAGGCCCCAACCAGTGACAGTGCTGTTTATGTTTTTCATTTGAATTAAATAGTGTTTTATCTCCACAGCAACACTGTGCTGTTGGATTATGTTGGATGTGAAGAGTGAGATGTTTGCTCAGCCACTAAAACTGATTATCAAACGGACATTCAATAACCACTGCACTAGTTAATGCTCCCAGTAGAAAAATACAACCTATTCCTGCATGATGTCTTCTGAGAGATATACAGAATAGATATACGGATATACGAAATACACAGATGGACAGATCTGGATGACAGGAAATTACAGATAGAGAACAAATAACCAACAGAACAAGCAACACAATACACAAAACAGTGGGGAGGAACTGAGATAAATAAACAATATGCTGAAAAGGGAAACCAGGAAGTAAAATTCAGATGTGATGCATGGTCTCTATAAATGCGGGGAGAAATGCGGTGACAAAATATTAAAGAGTGCACAGTGACCTGTGCAGCACAGTGGTGCAACAGAGCACCTTCACCTTACTGACTGCATACTTTCAATGTGGAGTTTATATGTTCTGCCTGTGATTACTGGTTATGTGGAGATTCGAAATTGCTCATAGGTGTGAAAGTGGGCGTGAATAATTGTTTCTGTGGTGGCTCAGTGACACTAGTGACTTGTCCAAGGTGTACATCACCTCTTGTCCAATGAAAACTAGGACAGGCGTGTGTTGTACTGCTGGTTATGGAAATCATGTATCTACTGTCTGTTAAAATGTACAAAGCAGTTAGCAAGCAGTTAGAGCATAAGGACAGTTTATAAATTAAATCACTAATTTGTTTTCACCTACAGTGCTATAAAAAGT
Source organism: Neolamprologus multifasciatus (assembly GCF_963576455.1). NCBI lineage: Eukaryota > Metazoa > Chordata > Actinopteri > Cichliformes > Cichlidae > Neolamprologus > Neolamprologus multifasciatus. The sequence goes on from NC_140448.1 coordinate 23,253,925, forward strand.
ATTTACTTCCTTCTTATTATTATTTTTTCCACATTTGCAATTGTAATATTAGACAAACATAACCTGATTGACTACATTCCTGTTTTTAAATGATGATTTCATTTATTACTGGAAAAAAGCTATTCAAATCTACCGGCCTACCAAAACTACTCCAAAATGACTCATCCAGGTGATCAAAAAAGAATTCAGAGAAACATTTAAAGAATTGAAGGCCTCACTTGCATTCGTGATTCAATAATAAGAAAGAGACTGGGCCAGAATGGCATCCATGGGAGAGTTCCAAGGCAAAAACTACTGCTGACCAAAAAGAACAGAAACACTCATCGCGTATTTGCCAAAACACATCGTGATGATCCTAAAACCCAAAATATTCTGTGGACAGACTAAAGAAAAGTTCAGCTTGGACAGTTTGAGTCCCGTTGCATCTGGCACAAAACTAACACAGCCTTGCATGTCTGGCCATCAGTGTGTGCCCTGAAGCTCAACCATATTATGCAGCAGGACAATGATCTGAAATCAATGGTTTAAAAAACAAAAAATGAAGGTGTTGGAGAGTCCTAGTCAAAGTCAAATCAGTCTGAGATGTTTTGGCATGACCTTAAATAGACCGTGCTCAAAAACCTTCCAGTGCAACTGAATTAAAAGAATCCTGCGAAGAAGAGTGCGCCAACATTTCTCCACAGTGATGTGAAAGAGTCATTGCCAGTTATCACAAACACTTGCTTGCAATCCTTGTTGCCAAGGTTGGCACAACCTGTTATTATGTTTCGGAAGCAATTACTTTTTCACACAGGATCCGGCGAGTTTGGGGAAAAAAATTCACTCGATAAAGGAAATAATATGAATGACCAACTGTATGTAAATGTGACCAATCTTGGCATATGTGTGACTAATAATGCTACGGCTTGAAGAAAAACTTGCCATAATTCCATATAATCATGTATTTTTTCTGATGACAGATGACAACAAAAAAGCATAAAGGAGACTTGAAAGTTTATTGATGTTGTGCTAAACATATAATCAAACATGCAGGACATGCACCTCAAATCCTCTTAACATTTTAATTTGACACACTTGAGCCTGAAGTGTGTGTTTGGACTTCTTACCTCACGTCTTTCAGCAGACGGCATCCTCTCATCCTCATTGATTAACTCGTCAGACCGGCCAGCTGTGTTTCACCAGAGATAATGTTTTAATTAACGGACTTCAATATCTAATTAAGATTAGATGTAGATGCTTTACAGAGGTCATTTAAATGAAGGCAGACAGGCCAGCATGGGAAGGTCTGGGCTGATGATGGGATCAATATGCTGGGAGTACCTGCCTGTGGTCCTGAGGTACTTTGAAAGGAACAGTTCACTGCCATGTTTTAGCAAGGCCTCTAAGTCAGGGTGAGTGAACACAAGTGGTGACACTTTATGGTTAGTTTAAGGACATTTCAATGCTGTTCTGCAGATATAACCATGAAAATAAAGTCCACAAACAGTGCAGCTAGAAAAGCTAAATATAGGAATATTATGTGTATAATGGGGGACAAATATTTCTTTTATATGAGAAATACCAGTTGTTAAAGTCTTGTTATTTAGATTATTTTGATTCAAAAATATATCTATATGACGCTGTCCTGACAGTGTTACTGGTAGAACATTCAATTAATTTGCAAAATGCAACAACTTCAGAATATGCACATGAAATATGACTAAAAATCATTGTATTTTTACCATTGTGAGGATAGATAGTCACAAACTATAACTGCTCAGTGACACCTTACATCATTAGAGGAAACAAACCATTCACTTGTAAGAAAAGCATGCTGTGCATATTTTCCTCCAAGCAGGATTTCTAGGACACTATGGAAACTGAGCGCATTGTGCCAGCATGTTAAGTAGAGCAACACCAAGAAAGATGGATGGTGTAAAGACTTTTCATAATATTCCATTAGATGAACCTTTTGTTGCTTTTCACCTCACCAGTTGCAATCAATAGTAAGCAATTTCACAGGTGCTCATTATGTAGTTCAGGTGTCTGCAAGGACTAAGCATCCTGGGTACTGTCATTCATTTGAGTTAAATATTAAGGTTAGTATAGCAGTTTAGCCTGACTTTGTTTACATTAGTAAACAAAAAAAAGCATCAAAATTTCATCTACTACATTTCTAAGGAAAATCTAAAACAAAATATTACAATGCCACATATTTTTAATGCAATTCGTGTATTCATATAATTCGGAGCGTTCCAAAAACTGTATTTTCTGATCATTTCTGCTAAAATCAAACTGCAATATCTTTTGTCCAACCTGACGTTCTTTCAAAGAGGTTCAGCAGCAGCAGGATTACGACATTCCCGCAATTGTTTTCCTTTTAGAGAGGACATTCATTATTTGCAAAGTCAAAAGAGGTCACTAGTCAGAAACAAATACACTGCAGGTCACTTGCTGCATTCGAATAAACAATGTTTTCATTTTGTCTCTTGAGGACAGTCTTGTTTTATAATTGCGGCCTATGTTATCACGTAGGTACAAATAGGTGCAAAGTTTCAGCTTGACTCAAAAGATGATTTGAAACGACCCGGTTCGTTAATTTCTGGGGCAACAGGACAAATGTATCTCGGAGATGAGAGGGTAAAGGTCAGCATGTTCCATTCTTTCAGCCTAATGAGCGGTCAGACCTCCACAAGGTGACTTTGATTCATCACCACTGGACTTCATTCCTTTTTTTTCCATCTTTTCTTTTCACTTTGCTCTTTCTACCATAATGTCCTCTATGTCTCCTCTGCATGGGTTAGCTTAAGTCATACACTCAAAGCTTTAAAGACACAGCTCTAATTAAAACCAATGTTTAAAAACCTTTGCTAATCCATACACTATTGTAGTGTATTAGAACTCTCATCATTGATTAGAAAGGCTGCTTCAAAGACGAAAGGCAAACTCATTAGAGGAGAATTGAAAGATTCCCTTTGTTGATGACCTGGGCGCAAACTTTAACCTGTTTGTTTACTTGACTGGAAATATAATTTTCTTAATGGAACCTAAATAAAGGTGAAATAACAGATGGCAGATCACCAGACAGACAGCTGTACAGAGCCCTCTGTGTATAACCGGGGAGGAAAAACAGCTTTCAGGGTTTCAAGGTAGCTGAAAATATTTTCATTTAAGGTCAGAAAGAAGGAAGTGATTACAAAAATTAATAATAGGAAAATAAGAGCTTCGGTTAATACTTAGGTTCAGAATGAAATATCCAAACCATTAGATGAATTGTAAAAACGTCTATGATTGTTCCCAGAGGCGGAAATGCTAACGTGAGGTACAGTACTGTGAAAAAGTCTCAAGTCATCCCTCATTTCTGTATATATTGCTTCCAATGAGCAAGAACTAAGGAAGTTTACAAAAGATAAAAAGTTCCTGAAAGTTATGTTCTTAAGAAACAGGAAAAAGTCCTGACACAGGACTTGATGCATCCATTCTTTCAGCTGATCCATCAGGCTGATGTTAGCCAAATTACACAAGAACTGGTCACTGGTAACAGTAATGGAGTAATGAATCCAAATTTGAAATTTGGGAATGTTTATTGGACTGCCCCCGTGCATCGTAGCCTAAATCAGGTCAAGAAGCAGGCATCTGCGGTTATCTGGAGTAGAGTAAATGAAGATGTCTACCTAAAAAAGTGAGAAATGGTCATGCTGTTTCATAGGACGTGCCCCACCTTTCGCTCTTTGACAGCTGTCTGTCATGTCTCTTATACATTTCATAGCACTGGGTTTTATTGTCACATCCCCATTTTCACTTTGTTTCTGACATCACTGCCATTTTACCCAAAAAAGTTGCATTATGACCTTTACAGAAGTTGAAAGAAAAAGAAAATTGAAAATTCAAGCCGAGTTCTTGTTTACACTCCCAAAAGCCTATAACTCAGACTGTATGTCTGTGAAGGTTCTCAGTCATCCGGGTCATCGTAGTCAAAGGAGCTAACAAAGAAAAGCATCTAGACTTCTTTAAGTTGCTTGAAGATGTTTCACCTCTCATCCGAGAAGCTTCTTCAGTTCTAAGGTCAAACTCAGACTCCAACAACTTTTTCTTTACCTTTTAAATTTAGTCCCTGATTTCAAAGGAGACATCACAAGTCTTTTAGACTGAATGAATGAAGTAGATGGTACTTTGATATTCAAAAGGAAATTGTTTGTTTGTCTGTTCAGCATGAGGAAAATAAACTGGTCAGCAAGTTAATACAAGGTAGTTTTGTGGTAGTTATCTTCATCAAGCCCAAAGAGAACTGAAGACGCTCTATAATTAAACAGCCCCAAAACATAATTTTTTTCCTTCTTTGGGGGCAAATTCATTTGTACCAGAGGCAGAGGATTTTTGTGGTTGCTTCCAAGCAGAGACCTCCTTTTGAAAACAGAAAAGAGAGAAATTCTTGCCTCATGCTGAGAAAGTGAGGAAAAATGTCCCAGTCTACTATTCCCCTGTGTGGTCATTGATCTGTAGGCTCTGATTCAAGCTCAGTATTAAATCACCCTGGGGTCCAGAGCCAACCTGTTCTCCCTACTCCTTTCTTCAGACCAGCACCAAAGATAATGGAAAGCGTATTGCGCCAGGAGTGCCATGGGGCCCCAATCTCGCCTTTAGCTTTCTTTTTTTAATCCCATCTTTCCTCTCACTTTTCCTGCACCACTTTCCTTACCTCTGCTTCTCTTTGGCCTTTTCTTCTTTCTCCCCTTAAATATCTCTCTTCTTCCTATAACACATTGTAAAGGAATCTTTTGTACAGCCCTGATGGAAAGACTACTCTCAAACAAAGACGGCTCACATTGTGGAACAGGAACAACAAATAGGATCTTTTGTCGCCACTCTGAAGGCGCTCTTTCATCACCAACACACACAGAGACAGGAAAGAAAGAAGACGAGTGAAAGGAGGTGAGTTTGAGTCAGATTTATCCCTTGCAAAACTTAGAGCTTTCAAAAGAAAGTTAACCATGTGTTCTTTTAAGCCTCTGCAGTTTAACATCAGGATTCATATTAACTGGGCTTAGTTTGACTCTACAACAGTAAGACCACAGGCATTCAATCCTGAATAGTTTGATAATGACACTTAACTAGCTTGTAATTTGTCACTCATTTATTCTGGCATTGTGTTCATGCTAGTCAATTTCTGAATGGGAGGATGTGGATTTATGGATGACCTGGCTGTCCTGCGGGTAATGTCCACCTGGTCAGGAGGCTCAAAGTGGTAAATCAGAGCACTTAAATCCCTCAATTTTATATCGGTTTAATGTATTTAATTTCAATTTAAGAGTATCTAAGAGGTTTATTCCTTTACTAATCCATTTGTCATGAACTTTTATTGATAAGTGACATATACATCATTATTAAATGTAGAAACACAGTGTTGACGTCTGCATCTATAAAATCATTACTTGTACTGTGGGAATGTTAACACAAGGCATCTGTGCTCAGATACATTGATGGTTTTTAGCATCATTACAACTGACAGTAAATCTACTGAAAAAGTACATGGCTACATGAATAGATGAGTGGTGAGATACATCATGAGAAAGATGAGAATGATGAGAAGTTTCTCTTTAAATCGCACACAGCTCATCGTGTTAGGTGGCGGACTACGATGATGCGAAGCAAAGTTTCAGACTCACCATTGCATTGTTTACAGCATTGGTAAGTCGAGGATACTAGGTTAACTTTCATTTCACCTTTATACCCGTCTCTGTCCCAGCACCAGCAGTTACCAGCTATGTTCCTCTAAATGGTTTCTTTTTGAAAGGTGAAAGAGCATCTTCTTACTGCGCACCTTGGATGTGAAACAATTTACAGAAAGACTTAAACGTAAAGACGCTAGGGATGGGTATCGTTTAGGTTTTATCCGATACCGGTGCCAAACCGGTACTTTTGAAACGGTGCCGGTGCTTAAACGGTGCTCAAACCGGTGCTTAAAGAATGGAGAACACAAAATTGGTCCAAAAACCTCTCATGTTCAGCTGTTTTTTTTGTAAAAAGATAACAATGTTAGTCTTTTCTGCAGCTATGGGGCATATATGGTATCACTCTTGGCTGGAAGCAGCTTAAACAATGGAAAAAACACAAACTTTGTCCAAAAACCTCTCATGTTTAACTGTTTTCCACTTTTTCTTCGGTCATTTTAGCCTTTTTGGCCAGGGTGAAGGGAGTATCTGCCATCAAACAAGAAGACAGCCGCATGTAGCTATGATGGTGTTTGCTAGTTCACCTTACATGCATTAATTTAATAACGCGGTTAGCTTACTCAACGTAAATTACACACGAACAACATTAAGCTACTCACGCAGAGAAGAACGGCTGCTGCTGCCATCATCATTTCTGCTACACTGGCAGGGCTAGGTTCATCGGATTTAAAGTGTGACCTCCTTTGACAGTATCAGCTTAAAGCACTTGTTGCAGGCTGCTGAGTTTGCATCTTTTGCTGTGAAGTACAGCCAGACTTTTGACCGCTTTGCCTTGGGCATTTTTAATCTGTAGCTCTGCTCTAAAAGAACGTACGTACCTGGACCCGCCTACTATCCTCGAAATGTAAAATGATTGGCTAGAATCTAAAGTGTATCATTCCATACCAGTTGGTGGCGGTAATGCACCTTTCAGTTGTTTGCCAACCGCCAATAGAAATGTAAGGAAGAAGAAAGTGTATCACAGCTCAGGAAAAAAAAGCACCGAAATAAAGCACCGAAATGCGCGCTGCTTTTCGGTCTGGTTACTACCGTTTATGTCAGAACCGGTGCCATGATGGCACCGGATACCGGTACCCATCCCTAAAAGACGCTGATATCTATTGGTGACAAAAGCATTATAAGGAATGCAGTAAAGGAGACCTGTGGACCCCATACTGTTCACCTGAACTGTCTTCTGTAGGATAAATGTTTCTTCACTCATCCAAGTGACTTCTTCAGTCTCAGCTGATTGCATGTTTCCCCAACCTTATAAACAGTACATTTGCATAATGACTGATACTAGCACCACGTGTGCTATGTGGTAAATATCCTTTTTTTTAATCTAATCCCTAATTTTTGGCTCAACTTATTCTGTTGTGGTGTCTTGTTGACATGCTTAATAAGGTTAGGGTGTCATACTGTCTAAGGAGTCTTGGGTGTTTAAAGTGCACACAAGTCTCAGTGCAAAATTTTATCTTGACTTCTAACAAGCAATGTGCCATAAATCTTGTTGACAGCTTTGTTGTTGATAATTGCAGCTTTTGGTGTGTCAACCTGGAGCCGACCAGCAGCTCCCGACTTGCTCGGGCCCTGAGCCACATGGGAAATTTCCCTGAAAATTTCCACAACACTTCAGTGATATGCAACTGGTTGACTGCAGTCACACAAAATTATTATACTTCTGTGAACGCACTGTTAGTGAGCAGACCATGCTTTATTCAAGACTCCTTGTCATTGCCTAATAATGAATTGCCAGCTTCCCCCTTGCAAATTAACAGGAAAGAAAAAATAAGAAAAAGAGACACTAGCATATTATTTTTCCAATATATGTGATTATAACGAACTGAGGTTTGGTTGTTCTGGTGCTTATTAATTTCACCTTTGCACCTGCTGATTACTCGTAGCGTTAAATGTCACACATTAAACTATAAATATGCTCACATGACACTTAAGTGTACTATTTGAATTGGTCCAGTAAGGGACGTCACAATTGCCTCATATCCTATTAATCTCAAATGCCCAGGTAGAAGGTTTTATTCATGCAAAGCAATGATAGACCACGGTATTAACAATAGAACCTGTTGTACAGAGAAATAATTACATGTGACTGTATTTAGTGGTGGAAAAAATATGGCTGTAAAGGTTTTGAAAAATGAGCTTTGATTACATGAAAATGATATTGTTAAGTTGCCCTTGCAAAAAAAAAAAAGTGACTTTTTTTACCCACACCTGGAACACCTGATAGTGCTTTCCCTCACTTCACTTGATATACTTTAATTCTTTTTTAACTATTGCTTTCCTAAAATCATGCAAAAAGAAAGGCATACTCCTCAGTAATAACATCATATTTGTACTGCGTATGACTGCGTGTGTATTTGTTTGCACTTCAGAGAAACAGAGCTTTGCGTTGACGATCTTTGTGGCTGACCAAGCCGAAGGTCAGAGTGCTGTAACCTGCAGAAACACAATCTCACACACAGAGGTTGTAAATATCTCTACCACAGGAGAGATAGGGTAGCTTGTTTCTCTGCTCTGCTGCTCTTTGATGCAGGGGGCTCGTGACATGGTGGGGCAGGGAGAACAACACTGTCTGTATTCACCTTCACCCTGTGCACAAAACATTTTCAACACTTCATTTTCTCTAGTCGTTTCTCCCTTTTTACATTTCTAAAACAGTCTTTGCATCTGTCACCCTGCTACACTTTTACACAAGAATGCACAAGTACACAAACAGCACAAGGACAAAGTACAGCTGAAACACAGAAAGGTGAGCACAGTCATAAAATAACTCAGCTGGTTCTCACATAATTACTGTGAACAGATGGTTTAACTCTACGTGGATGCACCTTACCTAAACATGTGTAACTACTGTATGTATGTCTAAAATCACACATGCTGCGCATGAGAATCTCTGTGTAAATGCATGTAAACAGCAAGTAAGTGTCAGTTTATCAGAACAATACTGACAAATACAGAACGACTCACTTAGCGCCCAAAGCTTTGCAGTTTAGTCAGTGATCAAAGCTTTACATTTGTAGCTCTAAATGCACTTGAACATAACTTTTCTCAGAGACCATTTATCCTCAGTTTAGTGTTATGGGAGTGCTTTGACAACCAGTAAAACAGCCAACTGTAAGCCCACTGAAAGAAACACATGAACTCTCTTCTGTAGAGTTAAAATACAAGTTAATTAAAAGTGAACTGCTTGTGATCGATGTTCAAGCACACGCGTATCACAAGAGTACTTGCATGAAGATCAGCCAAATTAAAGGATGAAAATGCAAGATGATAATTGCAATTAAGTCAGACTGGCTGTAGTTATTGTAACTGCTCTGCATTTGTGTATGTGTGTCAGCTTAGCCTCTAAATGATGAGAACTGACTGAGAAATGCAGTTCCTTTAGAAATTTCCCTCTAGTCTGTGTTCCTCAAATCCCTGCATATATAAAGGGATTCAAAAAGCCCAGGGGATAAGCAAGAACTTTTTACTTGAGCTAAAACATTTGCAGACTCGTCAGTTTCACTCAGTTTACCATGAAACTAGGCCTATATAAGCACTGTTTATTGCATCATAGTTCCTTTTGTGGCTTTTACAGGTCTTTCTCTAAATTTTTAGCCTGCAGGTAATGTACTGTGCAGTCATTTATGACTAGAACTCCAATGACAAAAGTGTAAATGCTATACTAATGATATACTACATTTAGTTCAGTTAGATGGCATATAATAGTTGGCATACCAACAACACTCAATTTTATTCACAAATATGAATGTAGCAGGTGCTCCAAGCCTTTGGCTCTGCTCTAGCAGGAGGTAAAATGCTCTATGTGGTCAGCTCTGGTTTCACAGCTTGGGTGATAATGATGATCCCACATCCCCTGTCTCCAGCTGCTGGCCACACAGTCATGATGGTGAGGAGATAATTTGGCTCCAGAGAGCAAGGGAGAGGGGAAGAGCTTCAGCCTTTCATCCTTAGTGGTCATTTGAGAGAAAGAGTTGCTAAGATGACCACCATTGTTTAATTATATCAGTTATTTCAGTCATATCAGTGGTTGACAGAGCACCAGGGTGTTGGTGAAGTACCAGAAACACGCCAAACGGTAAAAAGAATCAGTGAGGAAAATGGCAGGAAAGTTATTAGGCAATACAAAAAAGGTTGAGAGGAGTACAGAGACCACAACGGAGAAGTGTCAGAAGGTGTGTGAGGAGGAAAGAGAGATTGAGACAGCATGGTAAAAGTGGAGAATTAATGAGTGAGCAAGGATGAGTAAATGTGTGAGGGGTGAAGTGGAATAAGAGAGATGCAGAAAGGAGGGAAAGGAAAAGGTCATCGAGTGAATTTTGTCCTCTGAAGAATTTCTGAGTGTTGTTAAGACTCATCTCAAGGCTCCGCAAGTCAAAGGAACGCTGTGTCTGACCTAAGCTGAGTTCACAGAATTCTTTCTTTTCATCTGTGCAACTTTCGTGCAATCCTCTTTGCCCTATTTTAATGCTTCCACCCCCCAATTCACTGTGTATTTTTATGTGATGAAACAGATCTCAGTGTTTTGCAGTGAGCCTTAATGTAAAGTACTAATTACTTGTCTGAGTATTTCCCGCACAACCACCTCTGTGGTTTACAGAGATGGTATAGCTGTGCTATCATGTCAATATGGAGCAAAATGTTAGCGGAAAGTTTCCAGCAGCTTGTTGAATCCATGTCATGAAGAATTAAAACAGTTCTGAAGGCAAAGGGGAGTGCAGCCCAGTAGTTGTATCTGCCTTAATTAAGTGTACATCACTTAATCATTTTTTTAGTATTAATCAATATAAGTAATTTAAATGAGTTTTAAAATTTTGTGTAGGTACAGTCTATCGTTATGTTTTTAAGTTACTGCGGATTTATTATTTTCTAATTGAATTCCAGTAACAAAGCAGATGTTCAGTGAAAACGTGACTTATTTCACAACTTAATTTTTTTTATTTGATGAAAGAAAAATCAGTTTATCCAAAAAAATGCTGCTGGCACCACTGATAACATTGCAACCGAGGAAAAACTCACTGCTTACTTCAGCTGTGACTAATGGTTGCTGAATATGTTCATCCATGCTAGCAGGTGAGTTTTGCATGTGTTAAAGATCGATAGATAATCATGAGCTGTCAAGTGCAAGTGATTCCATAACTTAATCTTTCATGGGCACTGTCACACATACAGCAGTTATTAACATGTTTGTGTTTTTTAAAAGAAAAAAATAATTATAAACCCCACTTCCTTTGATTTTCAGATTCATCTTCCCCCCTGTTAATGCACTGTTAAGTTTTCAGTGTGCGTCTGTTTCACGTTTCACATTCCACGGACGTCACTCGTACGTAACTTCGCGGTCACAAAAATTTACATCCGTGACTGAATTTTGTTTGACTCACCATTAAATATGGAATGAAGAATTTGAAAAGCACCACAGGCCATCATTTTTGAGCATGCCAGCAAGTGCAGCTTAAGTAGTGATAGCAAAAACCCAAAGGCTATAAATATACTCTCTTAAATTGATAAGCCATAGAAATTTAACTGAAGAGCACTTTTATTGTATTCTGTTACCACGGCAGTTAGAGAGGTAGGGTAGCTGTCATATGCAAGTGACTTAAGGATTGTGGCACAGAACTTAGGAGTGAGGTATCTAAGCGACTCATTAAGCAATTCACTGATTCACCGCCGTTTGTGTGTAACCAAACAGTCATAAAATTTGATGGCAAGGTTTGCAGAGGCGTCCAGAGGCTTCATGGACAATATATACTTTTCATTTAACTGATTTATTTTCTTGGCAGTATTCTAACTTATGCATTAAGCATATTTCTCAACCTAACATATATGCAGACACTATTAATACCAAATGAGAACCTAGGCTACAACATATCATGCAGCAGCCCGCCTCTTGACTGGTACCAGGAAATTTTGCCCTATTACTCCTGTTCTAGCTAGCTTGCATTGGCTGCCCATAAAGTACCGTATTCAATTTAAAATATTACTCCTTACATTCAAAACTATTAATAAATTAGCGCCAAGTTATCTTAGTGAACTTCTCAAATCACATACTCCTGCTAGAATACTCAGATCTGCCACTCAACTACTTCTGACCCAACCCAGATCTCGGCTGAAGTCCCGGGGTGACCGTGCGTTTGCTCTGGCTGCCCCGGTACTGTGGAATACCCTTCCTCTCGACCTCCGCGCATCTGATTCCATTGCACTCTTCAAATCATGACTAAAAACCCACTTATTCAATCTTGCCTTTCCCTCTAGTTAATATTTCTTTTATGATTTTATATCATGCACTTTTATGCTCATTTAAATTCTTGTTTGCTCTGTACCTGTTGCTTTCCTATGTATCAGTGACATATCAGTAAAGTATACTTAGTACTTGCTTTGGTCCTATTTCTATTATCTTCCTCCTATTCTCTATCTTACTTGTTAAGCACCTTGGCATACCCTTGGTTTTTAAGTGTGCTTTATAAATAAAGTTTATTATTATATTTATATCAGAAAGATTTCTTATACCCAGCAGCTGGATCAGTGGAAAAAGTGAATGACATCAACAAATTACTCGACTTCTGGCAAATGTACTCTGGCTGCATGCTTATTCCTGCACTGATTATAAAACTGAATTTATATTTTTTGTAGTGTTAAATGGTATTGGTCTGAATACATTCTTTCTACATAAGAGCAGCAGGGTGTGCAGTGGTTGTACTCTGCACTGTCACTCACAGCGAAACTGTTCTGGATTTAAACATGCCAGCCATTTGGGAAGCTCACGATCCATTCTTATTTATATTCTCATTTTTAATTTGCTTTATTTGAATTGTTTTAATTACTTTTTAATTACTAGCTAAGTACTTTGTAGCTTTGCAAAGAAAAGTGCTGCATAAATAAAGTTTTTATTCCGACTTGTTGGATACTCCGGAAGATTGAGAGTGTCTGATTTTAGAACCGTGGTAGCACTCTCTCTATGTCACTTTGCTCTACCATGGTGAATTTGCTTCTATTTGTGCCCACTGGTGTGTGTCAAGTGAATTTGTATTCAGTTGTACCACAACGCACCTCAGCAGAGCAGGAACACAAACAGCCAGAATCAATCAGTTTGTGCGATCCTTCTCTTGGCAAGCTTTCTGAAGAGGGACCAAAGACAAAGAACAGCATTGTTAACCAGTCAGAAAATGTCTTTAAGTTAAGAGAGGCAGACATTTTTAAAATAAAAAGATAATTCAACTAAATCTACTAATTGTGAATCAATTAGAACAAAGCCTTTTCGTAGAAATGATTATTTGTGTTACTATTTTACTCAGAGGTTTGACATTTAAAATTTTTTTTTTTTCTTACATCTTGACTGGGTAGATGCCATCATTTTTTAGAGAGCAGATATCTTATTTTGGAAAGGTGAATAACCCTTCATATTGCACGGCACGATTCCCAAGGAGCACCTTAATGCTGTCGGCAAGTAAAAAGAGACGTTAAGATGCGAGGCTTCGCTTGTTGTCAGAGGAGACCAATTTCAGGTAGAAATTCAAGGTAGTTGAATTTATAGATTTTCCCTTATCACTACTCAGGTTGGAGATATAGGTTTGGCATTTTTTAGCCGCTCTGGAAGTGTGTCATCTCCTTTTCATGGAGTTTATACTGGGTGTGTTGGCATACTGCATTAATGCATATTTCTATGGGCTATACTCCCTGGTTTAAAAAAAGAAACGTGTGTGTGTGTGTTATTGAGCATCACTGCATATCACTTCCTTGATCATACACTTAGACGCTCTAAAAACGCTGGCTCACAAATCAACTCAGACTGAGTCATATTTATGAAGAACAAAGGCAGATTCGTTTTTTTTCACACATTTTATATACAGGCTGTTTCTCTAAGTCAGACACATTCACACAGAGAAAGAATCACGACTCTTCTCTCACTGAATGCTTTGTCTAATATACATCTCTACAGAGCTTTTATATAGTATCCATTAGGCTACATACATAACAGTCTAAGAGTAGCACCGAAGGTCATAAATGCAAATACATAAACAGACGCTTGTAAAACTGGAATGCATAGTACACACAATGTAAAAAAAAAAAAAATCTATAAAAATATGGTACAATATTTATTCTGTTTAAAAATGAAGGAATTCTGTATTTTAACCACATATTGAATTTTAATATTGCTGAACCAACAAATAACTTTTTGTCCTTGATCTGTGACTTACTTGTATTACTTTGTACCAATTTGCTGGCATCATGCTATTTTGCATTGTACATATCTTTTGTTGATACTTTATGCAAGATGCAATTTTGTTTAAGTACAGAAAAATAACACAGTGTAAAATATATGGTGCTACATTATGCTCACCACAGTTCAACTGATATGGATACCAGCTGTTCTACAGACTAGCGGAGCTCAGCATCTTCTGTATATGTCAAACTGCAGTCCAAAATACCCAACAGGCCAAGTGGGCCTTCATTCTACTGATTTATTCATATACCGTACAGTGATTTTGAGGGGAAAAAATATAACTACATGCGCAAAATGAAAGGGAATATTATAAACATGCTAACTTACTCGATGTACCTGTCACCGTGGCTAAATTGTTCGTTTCCTTTTCAAACTTCTTTGAAAAATGGATTTATTTTTATTTTTAATGAAAAACTAAAAGACACATTAAATCCACATGATTACGAGGCCAGTGCTTCTGGGATATGCAGTGTTATTTACTAGTATTTGTCTCACAACTGGAAGCTACACCCACATGGAAAATAGGTCATGTTTTGCACTGCAAGGAATCACAAACAACCCGTTCCATGGAAGAATTAGCTGGGCCCTCATTGGCAAGCACAGGTTGCACGAAGGAATCCAGTTTATACAGTTCATAGCTCAGGAGTTACGATTACTACAACAACAGCAACAAAACTATTCTCTTCTTTTTTTGATACATGGTAGAAATATTTAATAACACTTTGTGAAATACGTGACTATACTATGTTAGGCAGTTTCTCAGATGCCTTGCTAACCAACAGATAAACAAGCACACTGAAGCCAAAGAAAAGAAAAGCACGATCTCCTTTGTCAGTTGTACCAAACATCGCTTTTGTTTTTCCTGACTGTCTTCCACAGATGCACACATGTATATAGACGCACACGAGCTACCACACACAGAGAGACGTATCAATCAAGCTATTCCAGGAAGCCACAGAACAGAGAGGAGATAGGCAGTCCTGCTCTCAGATCCAGGTCTGCCAAAGAAAAGCTGTTGGCTGCTGCCAAGGTTGAATGAGCATATTGCCTCGTAATGGAAAAAGAATGAAGAAGCAGACACTGCACATTGTCTGAAACTCTATCGCATGATTCCTCTGTCTTCCCCTGCACAACAACCATGTCAGAGTGCCTGATAGCGACAGGCCGTGTGCACCTACATACGCACCTGTTTGTTATATAGATAGTTGTGTTTGTGCCGTGATGTGCACGACTGAATTTTGTTCATTCACTTGACATCTGTTTCTGTGAGTTTGTATGACTGTGCTTAAACAACCGGGCAGCTGTTTCAGCAGTTTGATGAGAGATAAAGAAATGTTTAATTTCACCAAGCACAAAAAAAAGAAATAAAGAAATAAGAATACTGTATATGCCACTATTCTTATACTGTATCCATCTGTACTCACACCACTTCCTAGAGACAAAACCAAATATTCTCCCATCAGAGAGGGAGAAATGGACCATGCATTGCAACATTTCACACAAAATTACTTTGTCATCACAGCAAATAATCTGTCTGAATGGGTTTATGCCCAAATATCTATTTGAATAATTAGTGATGAGTTTTAGATGTCATAAATGAAGAGTTCACTGCGCATCACTGGGATTTGAGTGGAATTTTATTAGTTTATTTATTAGGCTATTTACTGTGGAAAGAGTTGATGAAAAGTGTGCATTTTTAGCAGTCTCCCTGGTGGAAAAGTTCACACCAGACAGCTGCCAAGTACATTAACACTTTTCTACTGACTGCTCCTTGGGAACAGCTGGAGGTTAAGTGTTTTTCCCAAGGGCAGCCAGGCTGGTTTGGCTAAAAGAGAAAAGAGCTCTTCTTGGAAAACCAAGCCCACTGATTTAGTTCCTCGAATGGAGATTCCCCAGACATGTCTAACTACACTGAAATATGTCCACTGAAGAATGGATTAGATTTGTAATATTACACAAAGACCTCAGTTAGGTGTGGCTTCAGTTTGGAGCAAAGTCACAGTATTTTATTTATCTTTGTAAGTGTCTGGAGAAGATTTTTAGCAAACTTCATTAGTAATCCAAGTTTAATATTCTGTTTTTATTTGTATTTATTTTATTTGCTTGTTTTCTTGCTTTTTGCAAGAAGGCATTAATATTTTGTCACAATTACCCACCTTGCACACCTTAAAATTTGTTTTTATTCTTTGGCTTTTAACCCAAAGCTTAGATATTTGTCTCTATTTTTCTGATTCTTTGGATAAATGTATTGATGTGCATGGGGGCATAAGTTAGTCTTCTATTATTGAGTAACCCTCTGTCTCATGTGCACCACTGTGGTGTGCTTCATAAATAACATTAGATTGGATTAAATTAGTTGCGAGAGACTACTACGTGGGTTAGATCTTAGAGATAAAGTGAGGAGCTTGGTAATTCAGAAGGGGTTCGGCATAGAGCTGCTACTCCACTTTCAAAGGAGTCAGTTGAGGTAGTTCGGGCATCTGACTAGGATGCCTTGTGTCTTGAGAAGTCCTCCATGTTCTGCAGGGACAAAGGAGATGAAGGTCTTGGCATCTGAGCTTAGACTATAGAACCCACAGCAAATAATCAGATGGATAGATGTATGAACCAAAGAACAAACAGATAAAATTAAAGTGTAAAGTGCATTACACAGTTTGAGCAAAGTTTGTCAGAAATATTATAAATTATTACTAGCCTCAGAGTATTGAGAATGCTGTGGAAAACATATGTATATATCTATTTAAATGCTGAAATTGTTTTAATTTATATTTTTATATTAAAAATAGATCAACAGACAACCAAAGATTTCACACCAACAAAGAATTACCACAGAAATCTGCTCCCCTTGGTTTTACTGAACCTTGTTGAGTCTTGGGTCATTTTTTTTTAAGCTGTCTGGGCAACAACTTTAATGTTTGGGTTCACTTTCATCACTCTCTTAGTGTCTTCCTTGGTCGCAGGCAGCTCAGCACCTACTCATCACCAAACGGTAAACAAATACTGACAGCAATTACCAAGCAAACACAGGGACCATTTAGTAGATAAAGAGCAAGATATTTCCCTCAGGAGCTGCGAGACACCAAAAACAAAGCTAAATAACAATAAATGAGCTTACCTTTACCACTTTGCCAGGCACAGGACATACTCCATAAGGCATTTAGCCAGGAATCTAGGGTTCAAGTCCTAGTTTATTTGTTTTGTTTTTTGTCAATTAGTTTGGTATTATTTTTTTGTCTTTTTTAATTACATATTTTAAAATTAATCATGGCTTTCGTTAAATTTATCTTAGTTATCTCCCCTATATCAGTAATTCCTGTCTAACCACATGAGCTGCAAAAGACTGGGAAAGAAGACAGACAGCAAGTCTCTGTTTTGTTGTGCAATGATGACAACCATTAGAAGTGGGATCAAGGTCAAACAAATGTGCAACATAAGGATTCTGCTTGTGCCTTTACTCACCATCTAACTGCTGGCTTAGCCTTGATGTTGACATTTGTTAACCCATTGAGTGCTTTTATCAGCTGCTGACAGGTGCTATGCCATTAGCAGCCTCTCATCTCCATCTCATTTACACCCTCTATGTGGCATGTGAATGAACGTGCGTGTATTTTCATTTCTTTGTCAATGTCAAAAATATGTTGAGATGTGAGTGTCATTGTTCCTGTATTGGTGTAAGTGTGTCTGTGCAAGGAGACTGCCTCACAATTGTGTGTAAGCAGTGCGCCTGACAGAGACAGAGAGAGGAAAACACATTAAGTTGATGCTGTCATCTCCCTTCTCAACTTTCTTCCTCTGCCAACAAACAATACCCACCTGTGCCAGTCGCCATCACTCATGTCTGTCCCTTCATCTCTGCACAGAGAGACACAGAGGAAGGCAAGAACAATAAGAGAATGAGAGACAGAGAGAAGGCTCTCTGTGCCCTGCAACAGACACAAAGATGGAGTTCAAACACGCTATGACATTTCATTAGGGAAGATTTTCAACACAACTTATAATTCTCAAATGTCAATGCTAGTGCACCTGTCTGCACCTGTTAGATTTTGTCCTACAATTGTCGTGTCAAGGCTGTATTGTGTAAGTGTCTCATATTGTGTCAGTACCAATTAACCAGGACAAAATTTTTGCTTCTCCTGCTATTACACCATCCAGGCATATAAGGCAGTTTTGATGCTACTTCCTTTTTCAAAGATATGAATACAGGTGAAAAATCACAAAAAAATACAAAGTTCCTTAAGTAGGGGTGGGCAATATATTGAATATGCTCGATGTGTAGCGAGTTTTTCCACATACGACGGTTAAAATGGCTTTATCCTAGCCATCAAGTATAGGTTGCCATGGAATTATTAAGCTGTCTGCATGTAATTCACTTTGATCTTTTTTCTCCCACATGCTGTGAATGCATCATAACCCCCCCACCCCACCCCACCCCGAAAATTTTCTTCCCTGCAGACTGCGTTGAACATGCGTGTTTATATACTACCAGAAAAGTATGCCGACAGCGGGAATTTCAGAAGAGGGAGGGAATGACACTCGCTTGTCATTTGGATTGCACAAGGAGGATGTCAAACAAAATGTGGTAATTTCCGAAAAATACCGTAAAACTATTGTCGCAAAAGATAGCAATACCACAAATTAAGACTGTTTTAAACTCTGCATGTCAACGTCTTCCCACACAACAACAAAGATAACGTTAAATTAACCAGATGTGATACGTGTGACTGTTCTTGGTCAGTCGTTTTTATAGTCACTATCTAGACTCTTGTTTCTATAATTTGAGGTCATCTCATTTTTTTATTTTATCATTTTTATATGTTGTAAACACAAAAGAGCACCTTTTTAATTTCTGTTTTCTATTTTTTCTAATGAATTGTGTTTTGATCTACTTTTTTGTTGTTATGGTCTTTTGTTTGTTTGCAACTGATGGTTAAAAAATGTATAAATAAAACATTTCAATTTACTATTATTTTTTACTTTCAAAGTAGAAGCAAAATATGGAATGGTGGATTTGAATGAGTATACCAGTGCAACTTTAGGCATTATATAAAAAAATAAAAGACTATTTAAACATATCATGATATATATAGTGTATATGGCCAAAAAATATTGCGATATTACATTTTCCTTCTTTCCCCCAGCCCTATTCTTAAGTTATTTGAACTTACAACCAGGTCTATAAGAGTATGCCTTTCAGAATTCTCATTTATAGCACACAGTGCAAGATATAAAATACTGTGCAAAAATTTTGAGCCATCCCTCATTTAGAGGCATATCAGAAAATAAGAAATATGGGCAGTGATTTATTGAAACACTGAAATACAATACAGCACCGTTCTAACAAGCTTGAAAGTCAGTATTTAGTATGCTTACCTCTCTCTTAGGTAAGCTTTTTTGTAATTTCTTGATGTAGTTATCAGGAATAGTTCTCAAGGCTTTTTGAAATATGAAATACTCTCATTTACTGTATTTTACAGACGGCAGAAGATACTGCTGTACGACTCTCCTGACCTCCTCCAATTTAAACAAAGGATTTCAATTTAATTCATCACTCTGTATGACCTGTTGCCACTTATTTTCAGTTTCAGTTTCAAGTTCTAGTGTAA
The DNA here is from genome assembly GCF_963576455.1 of Neolamprologus multifasciatus. Taxonomy (NCBI): domain Eukaryota; kingdom Metazoa; phylum Chordata; class Actinopteri; order Cichliformes; family Cichlidae; genus Neolamprologus; species Neolamprologus multifasciatus. Next base: position 23,273,457 of record NC_140448.1, read on the forward strand.
TTTGGCAGTCCTCAGCCTTTTCTCCCTGTTTCCTTCCCTTAAGAATGGCTTCTTGGCAGCCACTTCCACCGAGACTATTCCTGATGAGGCTTCAGTGAATAGTAGATGGCTCAACTAAAGGACCATATGCATCTCTCAGGTCCCGTGTCAGCTCCTTGCTGGATTTTTTTCCCCCCTTTTTTTTAAGGACATGACTTTTGGATACTGTTCATCTGCTATAGATAGTTTTTCTTGTTTCCATGTTTTCCTTTCCACTTTCCTCACTGCACACAATGCTAAAATATACAGTTTTCAGCTAATACCTCTTCGGAAATCCCGCTGTTGTGAAAATATATTATTTCCTGCCTTTCAAATTTGTTATCTTTGGAATTTTTGTAGGATTCATCTAAATAAATTGGATCAACTCACTGATTTTACAGGAGCTAGTTATAAAGTGACTAAAAGTACAATTTAATCTTGGGTCTTTGCTATCACTGTTTCATCCCTTAAAGTCAGTCTGAAATGATCATGTACATAGACTGGAGTAAAAAATATTGAAAAAGTCGTCAATGTCTAAAGAAAAACTTTGAAAGACCATTTTAAAAACTATAAGAAAGTTAAGCTCCCTGCAAGCAAAATACAAAGAAATGAGAGGTGGCTCAAGACTTTTGCATGGTACTGTTACTCCAGTCTGATGCATTCTCACAGTTAGAAATGGTTTAATTGAGGTTGCTTCCAGGATACAGTGTGCAGAAAGAAGGATACATTACATCCACTTACTTGTGTGAATTCTATGGACAATTACCTGCTTTATCCTCAAATGGGCTCAATCCCACTTTGTACTAGAAAACTGGAAAAATAAAAACCTTTTAATATCCAAACCTTCTGAGTCTGCATTTACACACCTCTTCCAAAAAAAAAAAAAAAAAAAAAGGAGGAGGAACATCAAAACCAAATTACTTAACGGCCCACCTAATAGATGAGACAACACCTCAAGTCACCCACATTAGAAAGATACAGGGAATTACCAAAGTTATTTGGATTCATCACCTGGATATCCAAGAGCAAATTTTCCCAAAAGATCAAACAGATGTTGAGATATTTTATTAGATGATTGAAATGCTGGCCAGATGGTTATGTGGCTTGATCTACTACTGGGTACGCTGGATGGCAATCAATCTAATTTTTGGAGATATTTCCATCTGGACCAACATGATGGCCTAACCATGCGCTCAAAATTGCCAATTCTAGAGGTCTTTTAGCATTAAATCTTACACCCTTGCTTTTTTACCTTGTTTGTGTCCCCAATTCCTTGTTATAAATAGAAGTTTGAATGGTGTCTCTTCATCAGTCCTGTTTTCTGTTCATTGCTAATTTTCTAACTAGAGTATGTAAAGAACCTATCAGCACAGAGCCAGAAATGAACAGAAATAGCAGTACTTATAAAACACCCCAAAGTCTTTTGCTGCAGACAGGTGTCACCATCAAACTTAGCTTTAAATGGGTTTGAGCTGCTCATGCTTTTGAGACTGACTTAAGAAATGACTCAATACAAACAAGCATTCACAGTAGGAAAAAAGACATTCACTAATGGTCTTAACTAAGACTGAAATATGAGTCATCATGTTGAGTAATGATGGAATTTAAAAAACAAATACTTGAAATTAAATTAAGTGCGTAGCTTCCCCAATAATTATATCACACATCTCTCAGATGTAAAAATGTATCCGTATGGAAAAACCTTCTTTGTCTGCAATTACAAAAATAAATAATCTTAGACAGAGAAAATTGCCAGCTCATTACTCATGGTTTTATCCTTCATGGTTTATTTGACTAATCTGCAACAGCCCTGCCAAATACTCAGTTAGTGTAGACATCTTTTGAGTTTCATAGCTTTCCTGCAAAGTGTATTAAGTAGTTCTCATTAGTAAAGAATATTATAGCATTTCTGTTCTATATCCGTCATGGGTATTTAAGTAAAAGGGCATTGTTTTCTTACACTGTCTCTACTGGCTTTAAAGAAAGCTAGAGGACACATCTTTAATATTATTTTCAACTTACTGTTCTCACATTCAACACCGAAAGAGCTGTTGCTCATTTCACTTCTTCTTTGTTGTTTGGCTTTTCTTTTCCTCCAAGGAGTCCAAATAACTCTAGAGGACATTGTGCAGTTTGACTTTCCTCTGTAATTCAAGCTCACCATGCAGTTGGGAGCGTGTCTTTTCTTGATGAAAAGCTCAGGTTGTGCCCGCCTCTTCTCCCATGGGCAGGCCTGAATGGAGAAGTGAATAGCGGTGCAGATGAGACGAAGAGGAGAAAAAAAGGTTAATTGGTTTTGTTGACCATCTGTCTATGAAGGATGAAGCAAGTTAAGATGGCACACTTCACGTTGAATAGTAGGGAATAGGATTTATACGCATTGATTGGCAGTGTGCGGTGTGGTTATCCGTCCTGTTAATGGAGAAAGTTGATATCCAAGATTATTCATTGTTTTTTCTTTTGCCCGGCTGCATTTTTCCAGAGCAGTTCTTTGTATATGTCAACAAAGTACATTTCCAGCTTGCTCTCCTTTTATTTCTCTCTGTGCCCTAAACTCTTAACTAGGTGAATGAGCCATAGCTATCCAACTGAGAGAGGAGAAGAGGAAGCTGAGTGATGCATTCAGCATCGCTGGGCTGATTCCCCTAGAGGCCTGTTCTACCTGTAAAACCCTGGGAATCTCTCTGTCTGCACTGTTGAGTCAAAAGTGGACATTTCTATCAAAAAAGTGTGCCCCCTTATAGAAACAGAGAACGTAATGCAGAAAATAAACAATGATAGAGGGATGACTATTATGCGTAGTGGGAGGGGCAATGGGATATGAAGGGAGGCCATCGGGGCCTACTGGGCAGTCTGTGAGATGTTACAGTGGGGGTAACGTGTAGGCTGGCTCAGCCTCTTGCGTTCAGTACATAGATTTTTGTTTTCTTTCAAATTAATTTTTAAAATCTGGATAATGATAATGCTGGATTAAAAGGATATTAAAAGAGAATAGAAACCATTTAAAATGAGCTCAATCTTAAACATCTGCAGCAGTAATATTGATATATGTAACATTAATGGGGAACATTTTTCTGTAGAATAATGATTTTTAATTTTGATACTTTATACACAATTTTCCAATAATATAGTTTTATGTGTACTGAGGTGTTTTTTATAGTGTTTTATTGCTTCTTTTCATAAAGGAATGATGTGACAACTCCCTCTACTGCTTGTCATTGTCAGCTAATAGCAAATGATTTTTGGAGGTAATAATATTTTACAGTTCTTAAGCCAGGAAGCTTTGCAGGAAGGTGAAGACGTCCATATAGAGTGCAGACAGGCAGTGCAAATAGTACATTTTAAGCTGATCTGTGTTGTTTAACTGGTAAATGGGAACCTGTTTTGGTTCACCAGTGGCATAAATGGGTAAGTAGGAGCATTAACAAGTCACTTCATGTTGATAAACTTTCTTTCTTTCAAAAAGTTTCATAAGCGTTACCACAAGGTCACACAGCTGACTCAATGAAAAAACAAAGGATGTGAATTACATGCTTGTTGTAGGTCTAATGGATGACCTCATGGAATCTAGCTACTCATAATGGTCTTGATGGTTTAAGGTTGCATTGCGGCACCTTCTGTGCAGCCAAGAGTGCGACTTTCCTTGTCCAAAACAAGAAAGTCGAGTTTAGCCATGCAAAACATTGACCCTCTAGGTCACGCTGTTTGCCAAAAATGAAACCTTTGACCACTGGCTTTCTCTCGTGTCTTTTAATGATGTTCTCTGCCCCTTTGAGGTCAATGTGAAGTGGAGTAATGCTTTCAAGAGTGCTGGGCCATAACCTCTGTCCTGAAACAGGTGGTAGTGCATAAAATGAGCTTTGAAACACAGATTGTAGCACTATCAACACTTTCATTACTTGGATATGCATGCTTCTCACTGTAGCGCAACACAATATAATCAAAGTATATACAGTAATGGTTTGCATTATTATCATCATTTTTATGCTGCAAAGCAAGAAGTTTAGTTGTAAACATTACAGATATTTAAATTCAAATAAAAGAACTGACACATTTCTTTTCTTTTTGCTTGTTGATAAGGTTTAAAAATTGATTTACTTGCAAATTAAAAACTGACACAGAGTTGAAGACAGACAAGTGATAGGGAAAAGCTTGTGAACCAGCAACACCCATCCCAGGAATCAAATGTAGTGTTTTAGCAGGAAAAACTATTAACATGCATTATTTTTTGATAAAGATTTAAAATTAGAGTTCTTTACTTGCTTTCCTGAACAGGAGCAATACTTTGTGGTTGAATATCACGATGGATTAATTTCTGACTTCTCAGAGACGTCCAGTGTGACGGCTCAAATTTGGCCATATAAACGTGTTATCAGCATACTTCAGGTTGAACCCTTTAAATCCTGAACCTTAAAATAATTGCCAGAAATGTCTATTTCTGTATGTTTATTGAACCTTCTGTCAAATAAGAAAACTTAATTAAATATTAATTTGCATTTGAGAGTTTTAATTTGTATCATATTTACTGCATCTGGCATTATTATTTATTTCATAATTAATTTTTTTGCAGTTTGTCACTTATAAATGTATTGGCAAATTATTACATTTTTCTGAAGGAAAAACATTACAATGATCACACAGAAAGAACTCACAAAACTGTATATATTGAATATGATACACCAGGTGTTAGGAGAGTTCACGGGTTTTTGACAGATTTCTAATATCTGTTTTCTTTTCCTTAGAGGTCATCTAATAAACATGTAAGAACTGAACAGTATATTGTTTTAAAAAGGTATCACATACAGTCTATAACCAATGATTATAATAACTTAATATAGTTTAATTTAATATTTAGAGACTTGCAATAACTATAAAGGCTTCAAGTTTCAAGGTTAAAGTCATTAAATCTGCAGTGGCATTACCTTATCTTATTTCCTGCATGGATTATACACCCTATTCAGATACATTCATTCATCATGAAACACTGACTGCAGCTTAAATCTATCATGGTATCTTCACAGTGGTAGCTTTCTGACAGCAAACCTGTCACTTGCTCTTAAAATAGCACTGTATTAGTATTACAGCATTTTAGAGCATCCATCCATTATGCTTATATGTGGCAGCATTAAGAGCTGGTGTGTTTGTATGTGCATATGGGCGGGGATGATGGAGTAATCCACGGCACTTTCAAGTTTAACCTGGGCCCTGACTAAAGAACTGACTGTGCCTGACTCATGAGAATGATGTTTTAGGCCAAAATGTTGAAAATGGAAAACTTTAGTTTGGTTTTGGGGGGTTTAAAAGTTAAGTCAAACCATTTGCACTACACTGATTCTATCGAGGTCAGCTTCCATATAGAAACTGTTTAGAAATATGATTTTTTTATTTTTTGTTATATACTAAGTAAACCTTTTGTCATGAACTGGCTGTGTGCAGGCAGGAGAAGGAGCCAAATGCAAACTCTGGGAAACAGGACGTAAACTCAAAAACCAGCTTTATTTGCTGAACGGAAAAGGCGATACAAAGCTAAACTGGGAAATGCTAAGGATAACACACACGGGGACACGCAGGGAGAGACACACAGCTAAGAGGGAAGACGCGACACGGAACTGAGGGAGACGCTGACATAAATACACAGAAAGATAACAAGGGACATGGGAGCACACGGGGAACACAGCTGGCACGAATAATCGTAACGAGACAAGGTAAGCTAGACTGAACAGAATGAACATGAAAACACAGGACCTTCACAATAAAACAGGAAACATGATGCAATAGTGGAGGCGAGGCAGACGAGAGGGAGCGAGGGAACACAAGGGAGAGAGTAGACATGACAGGCTGGGAAAACATGGATAAACATGATGGAATAAAACACGAGGAGGGGGAAACAAGACAGAAGGATTCACACCACTGTATAAACACAGACACCCAGGGGGAGCCAGAGGGCAAAGACACAAGGGGAAATCTAATAAACCATACCGAACAGAATAACCAAGGAACCATAGAATCAACCCTAGAATAACAAAGTAAACTAACATAATACAAAATGACCAAAAACACAAGAAACTCAAAACACTGAGTCAAAAGACCCAGGACCATGACACCTTTAACCTTTAATTGATCAAATTCCTTTTATTAGACTACAAATAAAATGCATATAACAATTAGTGTAGCTGTGGTTTGGTGCAATATATTGACCCAAGATTCAATAATCAATATATCATTCATGAAATAAAGTCTCTTATGATTGTTTATGATGGGAAATACGTCACTTGTAGTAAACTATTAGAAAATTATCTTTCAGAGTTTTTAAGGTTTTGAATGAGCTTAACGTAATGTAACCGAGTGGATGGCACCTGGCCAGGAGTCACAGTTAAGACATCAGTAGTTGTTAGTGTAGGATAAAGTCTCAAAGGGAGAAATGCTGTGTATTTATTCATAAAAATAGATTTATTGTATCAGTTCCATGCCAAGACATTTCAGGAAATCCTGTTATTAAGTATTTTATTGTGGAAGAGTCGGTAAATGCTCTACTGTAATAATATTTGCTGAGAACGCTAATCAATATTACATTACACTCATCAGATGCTTGGCCAGATTCCTCAGTTGTAAACTGTCAAGGGTGACATATTTTTCATATTCTGAACCATATTCAGCAAAACCTGATGCCTTTATGCTTTTAACAAGTCCTGTTAAGGACAACTAACAGTACATGAGTGGAAGCTGATTATTCTTCTGCCCTTTTTGAATCTGTAAAAACGTCAGAGCATTAAATTTGTTCCTGAGTTCATGTTCATCTTTCCATTCATGTGTAGGACTTGCTGAAGAAATGCAGAATTTTGCTGAGTAATAAGCTCCATGTAAATAAGGGAAGACTTTTACGGAGCCATTTCTAATGCTCGTAAACAAGCACTTAGCTTTTTATGCACCGGTGTAGTAAATACACATATTCATATTTTTTAATAAGCCTGCCCCACTCGCCTCATCTGATTTTAGTGGTTAATTACTGCTATAGGTTAGTTAATTGGATGAATGGTATTTTTCATCCATTTCATCCATTGGTCTTTTTGAGTTAAGCCACAAAATGTGCTGTATGAATACTCTCTTTCCCCTACAGCAGAGAATACATTACACTTTTAAAGGTTTTTTTTATCATGACTTACATTCATATATAAAATATCCATATTTATATTAACCTGTTGTGAAAGTCGGGGTGAGGATGTAACCAGTACCATTTAAATTCCAGTCATTGAAGCAAAGGAGAAAAGCAAGGCTGTATTTATAGTTAATGGCTGTTGTTTTCTACCTAATATCAGCTCTTGCTGGTAAGTATGGTCAGAAGGAACTGCAAACTCAGCAATAACACAACAATATCATTTAGATGCTTAAAAGAGATGGGATGTAACAACAGACTACGCATATTTCTAAATTGTTGCACATATTTGAGTCTGAGGATGTAGCCTAACCGATCTGGTTTATGGTCCCACTGCTTTTCTGCTCTCAATTTGACTCACATTTGAGTTTTAAAATGTAGTCGATTGTTTTTTATTGTATTGGGGGTTTTGTTTGTTTGTTTTCTTTTGTATTTCTTTGGCATTTGTGCAGTTTAATAAGCATTCATGAGCAGACAAACGATTTAAAAGCTTTATATTTCATCATTAAGATTAATAAAATAATCACTATTTAATGGCAGTCACTGTAAAAGGAGATGATCAGTCACTGTGAGAATTTTCTGAATGTCAAGGCTACAAAAAGGGAGAGAAAACCAGTCATTTTTTCATTATATCTAAAGCCATTGTCACAGATGTAAAGATGTGGGCAGAAAAGATAGATCCATTGTGCTGGCACTGGGACTAGATCAATACATTGCCCACTGTTTCTGGTATACATTTGGAGATAACACTGAGGAATATTGGATTCAAACTGGATCGATATAAGATAAAGCCTCATCTTTCTCATGCGCTGCAATAAATAATGTACAGTCGGAAAGTTTGTGGAAGAGGACGAAATCACTGTATTACACTTGTTACTTAAGCTTATTAATCATTTATTTATTATACAATTTGATGCTAGCAAATATTGATTATTGCTGTCAGTGTTAAACTGGAGAAGCTGACTGCTGTCCATAATAAAGCAGTTAGCTAGTTTATCTGACAAACACAAATATGGCAGATGCCAGAAAATAAAAAATAAATAAAAAATGATTAAATTCAATTCATTATATGTACTCACATTCAAAGGCTGCCTGCTTGATCTCTGATGAGAGTATGGTCTTATCAAAAAGTGAGTGATATATCAAAATGTACAATGACATAATGCAAAACAGCTCTGTACACCCAGACTTCCTGGACTACTTTGTTGTAGGTTAGCAACAAAGATTGTGTAGGAAGATTTTCACACTTAAATGAAACAGGAGAACCCAGGGAGCTGCTGCTAGAGACAGACAGAGATGTTAGATGGCCAAGAGGAGGTAGATTTGGCATGATTCTGAGTTATTTTCATAGACTGTAGATAAAACATCTGGATTGGTAAAAAAACAGAAGCTATTGTGGACTGGCCTGGAGGTCCAGTGTCAATGAAGGTTGTTTGAGTTTGGCCCAAACAAAAATAACCTACAAATTCTCACACAGAATAAAGCTTTATGAAACACCAAGTGTGTATTACTTATTTTATTATATATTTCTTTACATATACTATCAAGATTTTCTGAGCTAAACTCATTCCTTCAGTTCAATGGGATGTTTGTCACACCTAGAAGACTACTAGTATGTTTTTGGAGTGAACTGATATATAAAAACTGATTTTTACCAACTTGTCAGTTTGGTTTAATTTAGGGCTGTAGGGCAAGTGTAAGTATATAAATCAACATTATTGCTTTGATAAATCTAAGTAATGTGGCCTCCTCTCATGCAGGCAGAAATTCATCGACACAATGACTCTGCACCTTCACAGTGCACGTTGTGAGGAGAAACTCTTGTCAGAATGTGAGAAGCACTTTACTGACTTTGTATCCATCAGGTCTATTGCAACCTATCTGTGTTTTTGGTTTGGTGCAAATCTTGATATGTATTGCATTGTCAAGTAGTAACAGCCTGCCTCTACACCTGCACCTGGATAGCTCGGCTTTGGGAATGAGATTCTCATACTACAAAATGGCATGAAGATCAAATCCAGGATAAGACCTGGCATGACTGAAGCGCTCTGAAAGCTACTGCTGAATTTAAAGTATCCAACTTCAGAAGTATCTGCTCAAATTTCATAGTTACATGATGAACATTTGTGCCTTGCTTTCTCTAACATGCACATTATCAAGTCAACATACAGCTCCACAGTGACAGATGAGCACCTTGTGGCCCCTCCTAAGACTGGCAATAAGCTCCTACTGGCCTGACAACAAGACACAAGCTCCCTCCATGCAGCACCAGCTGTCACAAGATGGGAAAATTTAAATTTACATTCTTTCAACTTATATGGCTCCAGTGCATCTAATCTCAGATACTGCATTAAAATATTACGCAGTATCTGCATAATATTGAGAAACACAATAAGACCCTAAGAGCTAAGCACTGATAGCAATTTGGGAGAAAATAAATAAACTGGAAAGAGGCAGTGCAGCCATCTGCATAATCTTACTGGGGTGAGGAGAAAGTGAAAGCAGACAGATGAGCATAAAGAAACTGAGAGAAAGGCAACAGGTTGATGGTCCAGTAACTGCAGCTTCAGAGCACAATGCACCTCCAAAGGAGAATAGAAGACAAAAAGGACAGCCATCTTTTTTCCACAACAGTAAAAAGACACAAAGTTAATGGCAAGCAGTAGTAGTGTTCACTCAAAAGTGAGCTGCTTTTGGAAACTTTCAATGAGACTCTAAATATCCAGAAGAATGACAGGGGGATGGGGAAGAGGGTTGCACATTAGTGCGACAGAAAGGCAGCATGACAGAATTGTAGTAATTTTCAAATAACAGGGAGCAGAAACTGACGAACTTGTAATGTCAAAAATATGTGACTGAGTGTAGGAATTTGGAAGAGATGAAGAAAGTGGAGCAGTTGAAATGACATATACAGGGGGGAAGGCACAATAGGAAGGAGGAGATGGCTGAAGATTAATTTGAACAGTTACCAGTAACCCACATTTATTTCTCAAATTAAGTCATGTTGTCAAAAAAAATACCAACACTCTTTATCAAAGGGAAACTTCAAGGCATTAACACAGTATCAGCATTTGTTCACCCATCTCCTGTTGTAAAAATAAATAAATAAATAAAGCAGCATTAATAAATCTTCATTAATGCCTGTATATTCATGAGTACATAATGTTTTTTATTGACCACCTTTGTAAATATCTCTAAATACAGGCTAGCACATGGAATATAATATTTAATCCCCAGTCTGGATATAACATGCTTTGTGACTTCCTGACTCTTCTCACTCCCATGACAGGTCAGTTGCACAAGATAAATCAAGGTTCAGTAGCAGTTTATTAGCTTCAGAGCTCCCAAAGCAACAACCACAAGCTCCCTAATCAACCCTAATATTCCCCTAAACTAAAAACAAAAGCCAAACAAATGGAAAGTCCTTAACCATGGGTCCTGAAACAAAAAAAAGAGGAGGGTTGTGGGGGGTAGAATAATGTTTCATTATATATTTTTATTACATATTCAGTATTTTTACTGTGCTTCTGTTTTTGTATTTGTGTTTGTAATGTGCTGTAATGTGCATGTAAAAATGCATGACTCACTACTGCAGACTAAATCAACCTACTGGTACAAAGAGGAAAACCTGAACCTGAAGTATTTAGAGGGGTACTTACAATTACAGGCTTACAACTAGCAAAGCCATCAGCCTCTAGAAACACACAATTCCAAACAAAAATCCCAACACAATACACAGAATAAATACTGGCTCATTGCTGGAAGAATGAAAGGCAAAGAACCAGAAGTGGACCAATATGTGATACAAATGTTAAAAAAATATAATATGCATACAATCTAGAATCATAGCTACTAATATATATATATATATGTGTGTGTGTGTGTGTGTGTGTGTGTGTATGTATATATGTATGTATGTATGTATATATATATATGTGTGTGTGTGTGTGTGTGTGTGTGTGTGTGTGTGTATATATGTATATATATATATATATATATATATATATATATATATATATATATATATGTGTGTGTGTGTGTGTGTGTGTGTATATATATATGTATATATATATATATATCTCTGCTGGATATGTTTGATACCCCTGGACCCATGCAACGAAGTATAAAAAAAAACGTGTCTGTGAAGAGTGAAAGCAGATATACGGCGTGATATCGAGCCAAATGCTTCAAAGTGTTCCTTGATGATGTGATAAAGAAGTGGCGTTCCTCCTCCAACCACAAACAGGAAGCTCATGAAGCGATCAGTGTCAGTGCTTGTACGACACTCACCACGAGACCTCTGAGCAGGATGGCTGCAGTCGCACAGCTCTGCTTCTCCCTGCTGTTCACTCTCATCACCAACATTCATGCAGAAGAATTTATTGCCATAAGAGAAGAAGGAGAGTCTTTACAGTTCAAGCTCCCAGATCAAAACAGCTCCTGCATCACCTCCAGACGTGTTGGTGAAGATACTCTGGTCCTGTGGAACATCTCTGACCCCTGGAACAGAGACTTCACAGTACATAAAGACCTGACAGGACGTCTCTCATTTCCTGAGACATTTCATGGTTCTCCTTCATTTACTCTCAACAACCTGACCCACTCAGACTCTGGACTGTACCAAGATCTGTGCTGGACTCAGGGCAACATGACATATGAGAGAAACATCAGCCTGACTGTGTGCAAGACAGTAAGGTGGGGAGAAGATAGGTTGAAAGAATATATCACAAGTCCTGATGCCACTGAAGACGTAAAATGTAAAGGAGCAGGTGAGAATCTGACGGTGCGTTGGATCAGACATGACAGTAAGTGGCGACAAGCCATGCTGAGTATTTTCAAAGACAGAATTTTGAAGGTGAATAAAGTCCAAGAAAGTTTCCTGGAGGTGAAAAACACATCACTTCTTCATGTCTTCAATGAACAACAAACTGTTTACATCTGCCTGGTGATGAACCAACAGCAGTGTGTGAGCACTTACTCTGTACGTTTGATCAAACAACCAAAGCTACGTTATGCTTCAGAGGGAGACACAGCTGTGCTGGAGTGTCCCTTCATGGACCCCATTCATGACCAGCCCCCGGTTTGGATGAAGGAAGCAGGTCCCTACAATATTGATCAAGAAATTGGTCGAAGCTTCTCGCTGGTACTTCCATCACTAATGTTAAATGATACAGGTATCTACGGCTGTGTAGGTGAAACAGTAAGACATGCGTACTGGCTTTTCGTGTGCCCTAAATTTGGTCCACCTGCAGTAAAGGTTTTCTCAGAGGGAGATGAAGTCACTACGAGATGCTCTGATGATTGGGAAACTAGTCCTTTGGTCTTTATGTTCATTAAGTTGATCCAAACAGAAGGCAAAATTGTGAACGATGTTGAGTTCTGCAGTGACAATAGAATCACTTGTTACCATGACAGCCTGATAATCTCTAATGTCTCACTGGAAGATGCAGGAGAGTATGTGTGTACAGGTTTTTATTTAGGGTGTGTGTCAGCAGTAAAAACAGTTCTGATCTACAGAGAGCCCTTTGGGGTTTACTCGACCTTCTAGGTGGATACTGCTCAGCGGTCTGCAGGTGATGCTTTGTGTTGTTGTGGTCTGTGTGATACAGAAAACCAGGAGAGGAGAGCAGCTTTCAGCTCAGACACACACTTAATATGCTTATAATAATAATAATAATAATAATAATAATAATAATAATAATACATAGAAGTGAAGAAATCAAAACAAAAACAAACAAAAATATTATTGTACATATGAATCTGTGACCTGACTGGACGGTTCAGTCTCTTATATGATTATATATTTTAAACATTTTGCCTTTTTCTATCTTTCGACTTAATTCTTGTTTATTTCTGCTCATAGTTTATTTCAGTTATAGTGATTATGTGCTTTTTTCTTTTATGTGATTTGATGTTTATCCATATATCATTCATGTATCTCTCAGAGTATCATTTTGAATATTCTTCTGTTTCTATCAGTGATCAGTTCGATCTATAGTAAATGTTAGGAACCAGTTGTAAATGTATTCGTTCTTCACTCTGATGTGAATCATTATCATCTCTCTTGGAAAATGTATTTTGTTATTGTGTTTAAGAGCAGATTCATTACAGCACCATGTTTATCTGCTCTATATTGTTTTCATTGTTGTAAATCATTTAAATTTGCATTTCAAATTGTTGTGATGCAGCAGACTGGAAACATGATTGTCTGATACAGCAAACACTTCATAATATGGACTTTACTTTGATTGTGTTTTTATATTCTCCATTTTTGTTAGGAATCATTTCTGAAATAAAAATATCTAAATCTAATTTAACAGGCTGAACGTTGATGCTCTTCTGTCAATGACTCCATGATGATTTTGCAATGACCCTGTGCCTTCTCGGCTGACACCTGCAAGCAATCATCTCATCTCATTCATTTCTTAAGGCGGCTGCTGAGAGTGCTTCCTCGCTGGATTATTGTGTAACACTCGTCAGTGTCATTTCTAGTCTGAGCTTTTTCCCGAGTTTCTTTCGTGCCGCAACTTACCTGTTCTTCCTCCCTGTGCCAGATTTCTCGCCAGCCTGAGGACCGCCGTTTGGTGAGCTAAAAGCCGGAGTCCGAGCTACCTGAGCTTCAGTAAAGGATTGTGTACATAGCCCGTCCCCTTCCCGTGCCTGTGTTCCCCGGAGACCCTCTTCCTGTGCCCCCTCACCCGTATATATCCGCACCTGGTGTCTGTGTGTAAATAAATTGTGAACTTAAGTGACGGTCTGCCTCCGAGTCTCTCCTGAGCCTGACAGATTTTAAATTTTAATAAACACACAATCCTCCTATTTCAGTGCAGGATGTAGAGCAGAGTATATCAGTCAACTGGATCAGAGCTCATCAGCATTTTGAACTTAATATGCAGCCAACACACTTTAACACGTGTCTGATGTAGAGTGAAACATATCATGGAAAAATGGAAGACGAGAGAAGCTGCACATGGTTATCATCATTTATTTATTTTTATTTTTTTTGCCTGTCCCATTTGGATCTTTAGCCATCAGAATTGTTGTTTGAAGGCCAAGAAAGATGCCATGTTGGTCCATTTGATTGACCTTTATTATAATTGTGTATTTATTTTATTTTATTATCGGTTGTTACAGATGGGACAGACATGACTGGGGGATAGGACAGGGAGAAGGAAAGAATGAAAGAAAGAGAGGGAGAGAAAGAAAAACAGAGGGGAGAAGAGATGATGAGAAAGGGGGGAAGGAACAAAAAGAAAAACAAACAAAACACCTGGATCACCTGTATGGAGAAAAAAAACAGAAGAGAAATCAAACAAAAAAGAGCAACATAATAAATACATGTTATCATCATTTATTATTTTTTTTATTTTTCGATTTTTGGTGGTGGTAGAGTTTAAATTTTGGGTTTTTTTTAATATTTTATTTTAATTCATTAAAATGTTTTAATGAAAAACTATGAATTTTTTTAGCGTTATTTTTTAAAATCTTTTTACTTGACGATAGTACATTTACTGCACATAGCTTGGAGGACTGTGCTGAATCAACTCCGTTCACTGAGCAACACAAAGGCCTACCACACCCGGTGCACGGCATTGGTGCATGGGGGTCGTAGTGCAAGATGTAATAAAAGAATAGAGTCCAAATAGAAATGCACAATCACCAACTGCTGCACCTGTAAGAAAAAACAAACATACAACAGCTGGAACACAAAAATCTGAAAATGCACAGATACATAAATCAACAATCTTCTCCTGCAGCAGTCAAACAGTCTCGTTATCACGAGAGGGGGCCACAAGGTGCTCAATAATCTCGTTATTATGTGTAAATGACGGCATCTACCACGTGCACACGGTATTTCTCCTGCATTGATTGTTTGTGTGTGATAACAGTCTGAACCACAAAGCTGTACGTGAGCTCCACTGCAGTGGCTCGTGCACCGCTGCGTTCACGGTGTGACATATGTATGTAAATGTTTACTGAAGTTAGTGAAACAGTGTTTGTAAGGACTATAAGGTCCATAATTACTGAGGCAGTTAGGCAGTTTTGCAATCTTGGCTCAATACACACACACACACACACTCTCCATTTTTATCTGTATCTAGCATTTCCGAGCAGCATGTCTTCATTATCTGTGTGTCTGCAAACACTCTGGTTTCAGTGGTTTCAGCTCCATTTCTCTCTCACGTTGGTACAAATTAGTAAACACTTTTTATATTTCACTGTTTTTACACAAGTAAGCAGCACGTCTTTATCAAGATCAATAAGCTACTCGCAAACAAGAGTTTTAGTCAAAGGTAATGTAGTAATAATTAAACATTTTAGTATTATTCTTTGACTCCATGTTCTGAGTGTTACATTTTGCCAACTTGTCTATTGGCGATAAAAAGTTAAAGTTAGACTGAAAGCGGGTTCAAGTGTCCAGTGTTCTTCATGTCATGATGTTGCAGTGCACTCACACAGAGGCTGTGGATTCTCCAACAGCATAACTGTGGTTTGTCACTGATATGTGAGACTTGAGTTTGTGCAGCTAAAAGCAGATGAAGAGGTAATTTAAAAAAACGAAAAATAAAACAAATGTATATATATATATATATATATATATCCCGCCCCGGCGGAAGGGGCTACATGAATAGGATGAGGGACCTATGGATTCTTCGATACCCAACATCCACAATGACGGCGAAACAACTAGTAGCTCAGTGTTCCAACATTCGAAAGAAGGGACTGCTTTCACAGCTAGAGATTGACGAGGTACAACATAAATGCTACGGCAAGGAGGAGTGAGGACGGCAGGTCATGGGGGAGATATCATCACCCCCACCCGAGATTGGGTACATAGCCCCAAGTGCGACAGGAGAAGGATCGTTGAGTGCGAGAGGAACTGACCTGAAATATAGGATCATGGTCAAGCTTGAAACCTGGATCCCCTGAAGCCGGTTACCAAGATTACGTGAAGTACTCTCAGAAGGTCTGCTAGAGGATGTTAATGCAGCACTACGGACAATACCTACAACCACGATTACCGACACTAACAAGCTGATCTACAGATGCTTGGCTACAAGTTGAACAGCCACAAGGGGCAGCACCCTCCATGGAGAAGGAGGCTAGAGGGCAAGATCAAAGTAGCACAGAGGGAGGTTAGCCAACTAACGGAGTTGCAGAAAGGTGCGACAAAGAAGGTGCATAAGAAATACAGCAAGCTGTCCATACCTGAGGCCTTGGAAACTGCCAAGCAAAGACTCACAGCCTTGGCCAGCCGCTTGAGGAGGTACACCAGAGAGATAGAAGGCAGGAGAATAAACCAGCTGTTCTCCACAGAACCAGCAAACGTGTACTCTCAGTGGCAAGGGAACAATAATAAGAGAACAGCACCACCAAGGCTGGAGACGGAGCAATACTGGAAGAGCATATGGGAGAAGGACGCAACCCATAATGGCAATGCTCAGTGGCTAGTGGATCTGAGGGCAGACCATAGCGACCTCCCTGAACAGGGTCCAGTAACCATCACAGTGGCAGATATCCAAGAAAGGGTCTCCAGTATGAAGAGTTGGACAGCACCAGGGCCCGATATGGTTCACGCCTACTGGCTAAAGAAGCTGACTGCACTCCACGAGCGTCTGGCAGCACAAATGAACCAGCTGCTAGTTAACGAGGGACACCCGGAATGGCTAACCGAAGGTTGGACGGTCCTGATCCCCAAGGACCCCAAGAAGGGACCAGTCCCCTCCAACTACCGACCAATAACCTGCCTCAGTACTACATGGAAGCTCCTGTGAGGCATCATATCGGCTAAGATGAACAGGCACATGGGTCAATACATGAGCGGGACACAGAAAGGAATTGGCAAGAATACCAGAGGCGCAAAACACCAGCTACTGGTAGACAGAACAGTCAGCCGAGACTGCAAGACCAGACTGACCAACCTATGCACTGCCTGGATTGATTATGGATGTGGCGTACAACACTAGAGGCCAACTCCAAGCCCATAGCACAAGTCACCATCAAGTGCGGGATCTACCAAGGAGATGCTCTGTCCCCACCCGAACCCCCTCAGTGAGATCATTAACAAGACTGGCTACGGATACCGACTATGGAACGGAGCAGTTGTCAGCCACCTCCTGTACATGGATGACATCAAGCTGTATGCCAAGAATGAACGAGACATCGATTCACTGATCCACACTACCAGGCTATACAGCAATGACATTGGAATGTCGTTCGGGCTGGAGAAGTGTAGTCGGATGGTAACAAAGAGAGGGAAAGTAGTCAGAACTGAGGGGATTGAACTACAACAACATTGCAGACATAGAGGACAGTTACAAGTACCTGGGGATCCCGCAGGCGAATGGGAACCATGAAGAGGCCGCTAGGAAAGCTGCAACCACCAAGTACCTGCAGAGGGTCAGGCAAGTCCTGAGGAGTCAGTTGAACAGTAAGAACAAGATCCGGGCCATCAACACGTACGCCCTGCCCGTGATCAGGTACCCTGCTGGGGTAATAGGCTGGCCAAAGGAGGAGATAGAAGCCACTGACATAAAGACAAGAAAGCTCCTTACCATGCATGGAGGGTTTCACCCCAAGTCCAGCACCCTGAGGCTGTACGCTAAGCGGAAGGAAGGGGGTCGGGGACTGGTGAGTGTCAGCACCACAGTCCAGGATGAGACAACAAACATCCAAGAATACATCACGAAGATGGCCCCAACTGACAGCGTGCTCAGTGAATACCTCAGGCAGCAGAAACCCAAGAAAGAGGAGGGAGACGAGGAACCATCATGGAAGGACAGGCCCCTGCACGGTATGTACCACCAGCAGATAGAGGAGGTGGCTGATATCCAGAAATCCTACCAGTGGCTTGACAAAGCTGGACTGAAAGATAGCACAGAGGCACTAATCATGGCAGCACAAGAACAAGCTCTGAGTACAAGATCCATAGAGGCTGGGGTCTATCTCACCAGGCAAGACCCCAGGTGCAGGCTGTGTAAAGATGCCCCAGAGACAATCCAGCACATAACAGCAGGGTGCAAGACGCTAGCAGGCAAGGCATACATGGAACGCCATAACCAAGTGGCCGGCATAGTGTACAGGAACATGTGTGCCGAGTATAACCTGGAAGTCCCGAGGTCAAAATGGGAAATGCCCCCAAGGGTGGTGGAGAATGACCGAGCTAAGATCCTGTGGGACTTCCAGATACAGACGGACAAAATGGTGGTGGCTAACCAACCGGACATAGTGGTGGTAGACAAACAGAAGAAGACGGCCGTAGTGATCGATGTAGCGGTTCCGAATGACAGCAATATCAGGAAGAAGGAACACGAGAAGCTGGAGAAATACCAAGGGCTCAGAGAAGAGCTCGAGAAGATGTGGAGGGTGATCTGTCATCTGTCATCTGTTTCTGAGGGTACGCAGCCGCCTCTGGATCAGCATCTCCTGCTAACTGAGGAGGGTGTTGAGTCTTCTGTAGAGACTGCAGCTCTCTGCAACGAGGTTTCTGATCCTGCTGTGTTTCTCAGAAGGAGATGGATCTCTGACAGTGTCTCTGAGCTGCGGGCGGCTTGAAGGATAAACCGCCCGCAGGGGCGTGCTGGGTGGGGGTTTTTTTTGTTTGTTTTTATATATAGGCAAAGTGTAGGTAAACTTTGGAAGAAAGCTCCCAGGACAGGCGTGATCAGCCTCTGGAGTCTGTAAATCTATGCCATTTTACAATAGACCTTGCTTTTTGTTCCATTCTGCATTCTTGTCCACTTTATGAAGTCACAACAATTAGTATGACTCTGGTTTAGAATAATTTTTTCTGCTTGTCATACATCAATTTTGAGGACAAACTGTTTGCTTGTTCACTAATACGTCCGGCCCTCTAACAGGTGCCAGGATGAAGAGATAATGAGTATTATTCACTTCACCTGCCAGTGGTCATAATGTTATGCCTGATATGTGTAGATATATATGTAGATTGCCACCCTCTGCAGTGTATTATGTTTGCAGACACTAATGAACATTTATACTTGATATGTGTGGGGGGGTTTTGCCAATATTCTCATTCGATATTTTCTAATAAATGATATTTTCTTTTTTAGAAATAGAGTGCCTTGTTTTGTTTTGTTTTCATGACTGTACTTGCATCATTTAACATTTATTTATTTGATTTTATTAAAAAGTTCCTAACAGTGCACCATATTGTTTGAAAGAATACAGCAACATGTACTGTATACTTTCTTCTAAATATATGCAGCAAAACAAAGCACAATACAAACACCTGGTAATTTGAACAAGCCAGGGATGCCCTATTTAACCAGCTGAAGAGTTCTGTCTGAGATCGTGCTACATTTTTATTTTTATTATAAACTTTTCAAAAGCTATTTTACTCATGAAGACTCCCAGACTCTTTAAATCAAAAATAGCACTGGCTCTCAGGATGTCAGCTATTGTTTCTCAGCTAAGCTTGATGTTTGACAAAGCTGGCCTTTGAAGTAGAATAAACCATGTATGCAAATTTCCAACACAATATGACATAATTCTATTAAAAGACGTATAAGCAGAATAATTTGGCAAAAACAGAAAGGAAGATTGTTGAACTTGAAACACTTCATACCCCCTCCCCCACAAACCCCAGCCACCCACACACATATTTTCCTCATGACCACTGGCAAGAAATATCTTCTTATA
Source organism: Neolamprologus multifasciatus (assembly GCF_963576455.1). Lineage (NCBI taxonomy): Eukaryota > Metazoa > Chordata > Actinopteri > Cichliformes > Cichlidae > Neolamprologus > Neolamprologus multifasciatus. Next base: position 23,293,291 of record NC_140448.1, read on the forward strand.
TCTGACTATTTTTCTGCTGTCAGATGAAAAGGAAGTCTTGGCAGCACCGATGATTAAATTTTAATAAACCGAACTAAATAGCACGTAGAGCAGTGAGCATTTGCTTTCCAGTGAGTCTGTGGATGTAAAAACTCCTTATCAAATATAAATAATAGTATGCTGCCATTAAGCCCCATGTATGATTTAGATGGATGTGCCTATTAAACAGTAGCTTAATGAAGTGTCTTTTCTTATTCTCCAAAAGGTTCGGCAATAAAACAAAATGAAGTTCCATTTCTTTTCGTTTAGTACAGTAAATTATTCAGTTAATTTCTCCCTCTTTCTTTTTCAAGAATCAAATGAGCTTTGGTTGGATCATTAAGGCAATGAGAAGTCTGTGTTGAGTCTGGGTCAGATTCACCCCAGGGATCATCCACACTCGGCGATGTTCATTGTGTTTCTCATAGATTGTTGTGTACTCTGTTGCATCAAGCAGCACAGTGACTCATTAGTGTTGCTGCATGTGCCAATAGCTCTGACGAACAAATTTCACCCTTCTGTCGATATGACTGATTGTTTGTGTCTTTATTTGTTTTTAACATTATTACGAATAGAATTTAACACGCTGATATGACTCTTTGAAAGACTGTTAAATCAAATTCCTCGTCATGAATAAAGTTTACTTTATTTTTAGTACTTTTACTATTGAAGGTTGCCTGGTAGCATAAGTTCAGGACAAGAGGCTAAAAAGACTACACACTTGTAGACCACTTTAACTAATCACAAAAGCAGCCAGGTCGCATCTTGAAACATAGGAGCACAGTTCTTTAATACAGATTTTTGGCTGCAAAAAAATGTCTGTAATATGTCTTGTTTGGCTCAAATACACATATATTTATTAAAGCTTCAAGTCAGAGGTTCGTACGAGTACTGTGAGCCAGGATTGCACGAGTAAATAGTATGAATGATCCATCGTGCATCACTGTCAGCCGTGAAGGTATTCAACTAAATGCTATAATTTTATAGCGCCTGCTATAGAACCGAGGCTGCCACGTGTTGTTTTATAAGGCATTTGATTTGTTTGATCTTCTGACTGTATAAACAACAGATTTTCTGTCAGAATGTCTGTTTGAATTCTGCGATCTAGCTGTCTGTATGCAGGAAAGTTTGAATATCTAGCAGTTCTGAGCTTAATAATGAATGTCTACTTCTTAATAAGTGAAAAGAAGTTTTGCTGGTCTAGAGCATTCAGCTGTGTTAACACAATGCCACAATCTTCCCAGGTGTGGACGTCCCTGGTCCAAGAAACTGGAGAGAAATCAAGAGCCACATCTCAGACTCTCCTGCCCTCAGACCTTAAGAGATCTGTTAATAATGAAACAGAAAATGGAAAAGAGCTTTCTCATTCTCTAATTCTTATGTGTCTAATAAAATCACTGTAAATGGTGTCCCCTTTGAATATGGGTTCAAGCAAAATCCAGCAGACACCCAAAGGAATTTAATTTGAACAAAAATTACAACATCAAACTGATTCCCGAATTCATTACCTGACACCAAAATCTATTTAGCAGAAAGCAAACAACATTACGAAAACAAACAGACAAAGCCTTATTGGAGGAAGTCATCTTCCCAGCAGCTTTAAGCACTTGTTCACAATGTCAGCGTTTTACTAGGATAAATGGTAGGGAAGAAAATTAGCATTTTGCTTCTCAAGAACAGAGTGGTTAACTACATCTGTCAGAAACCAGACTGAGGGGAAGTTGAGAGCTTGATGTCGGCCTAACACGGATGCAGAGAATCATATTTCAGCTGATGAAAGGGAATGCTTTAATACCTGATGGTGCTAACTCTCTGTAATTGACCCCTTATGGCAGCCCTCTGTACAAGAACGATCTCCAGTGAGCTGTAAGCAATAACTTTTCTGGAATTATATTTAGAACAGTAGAACTTAACTTGAGAGGAAAATCTGTATGTGTGTGAGTGAGTGAGTGAGTGAGTGAATGAGTGAGAGGAAGAAAAAACTTTAAGGGATTTTTAAGGACAAATTGTAAGAAGCCTTTGTGCCCGTCTGTAGCTGTCAAGAATTTGTGTGAACTTTAACCTTTGCAAGAAAAATATATACAGTTGTTATATTATATTTTTTAATGAAAAATACCTTAATTAAGCACTTTACTGAATGAATATAAAGTTGAAGGTATTGCATAAGCACACTGTGTAAACACTATCTATATATACAATGAAATCTATATCTGGAAATAACAGAAATAACATTTGATGGTCCGACTCTCAGTGCTTTCGCCCTTGCCAGTCGTCTCGGCAGTACCAACTTACTTCTGCCAGCAAGAACTTTTTCTCATAACAGTTAATGATTAAAAAAGAGAGATCTTGGCTGGCAGTGCAGCTCAACAAACTAATGAATCTACCAAATGTTCTCAGAGTGTGATGTTTTTCTTCACTTTATCAGCTAATATCCCGCCTAGGATGACATTTGACGAGAAATCACACTACGCAAGAATCAGAACTATTTTTTGTCTTTAAATATGTAGTCTCAGTATCCTAGTCAGCACTGATAGTGACAATAATACATTAATAAGTGTCAGGTAATCTCTTACAGATTGACGAAGCTGCAGATGTAAATGTCAGCTCAATCCTCCCTCGTTAGCACCCAACCCCGAGTTGAAAACAAGGTGAGAGGTCTCTTAACAGGTTATCAAACGATGATGAAGAAGACAAAAATAGGACAACTGTAAACAAGCCACCTCATTAAAGCACATGACAGAGAAGAAATAATAACTCTTTATAATTTCGATCCTGCCAAGCAACATGTTAATCAGCAAGGGTCTCTACCGGTTTGTGGTTGTCGGGGGAATTGTGCGTTGGTTATGTGCAATTACTTATTTGGCATTCAATAAGGCAGTGAAGCAATAAACTGGCTTTGTGTTAATCCAAGATTAATTCTCATGAATATTAGATCAAGGAGGGGGATTTCATTCTGGGGAGATAAAATAATAAAGTGCTCGCTCGAAATTCATCTCAACGATATATAAAAACTCATGAGAGGAGCCTCAGTGGCTTTGTTTTTACGTGGGCGTTGCATGGATGTGATTATTGTTACACTGCTTGGTCTTACAGATTAAGTGGCTTTTTAAAATTCTGCTTGGTAGACAGAAGCATAATATTGATCTTGGCTGATTATGATGGTCAAACACATTGATTAAAAATTCAATTTTTTTTTTGTTCTAACAGAGAAAAGATGAGGAAATGATGTGAAAGAATAGGAAGACACAGACAGATAACATAGACTCCAAAGTGTGTTCTTTGACGCTGTTTGGTGATTTATTCTCTTTCCACTGCGCTCCCAACCAAACGCATCACACTCACAGCCTCCTGCGCAAGATCATCATCACATAATTGGTTTTAAATCAAGAGGAAGAGCCTGCTGCCCAGCGGGGGCCAGGTTCAATCATGGGAATCAATGACAAAACACTGTGATAATGCTTCCCAAATCGCATTTCTCAGCCAGGAGGAGGGCATGAGGAGCCCAACCCCCATGAGCCCGGGATAGCGAAGGGGTGCTTCTCTGTCACATGTCTTAATTGGTTTATGTATGATTTACTGAAGTGGATATTTATTGCATTCCCATCTGCAGTATAATCCTATATAAAAACAAAAGGAAAGTGTGTTATGGTACAAGAAACACTGCTGTCATCATATACGAGAGTAATGTTAGTGGATGTAATAAAAACAGAGTACAAATCACAGTTAACACTATGTGCTGCCACAGCTGCAAGTGTTCTCGTGGTAACACACCTAACCATATTTGCCACAAGACAAATTTTGCTCTTGTTAACAAAGATTCAATCGATAAGGTCAGCATAATACTAGACAAAATGAGACAACTCTGAATTAGACCAGCTGGCTTAGGGTTTACCTTCCACTGGACATGCACGTGAAAGAGGAACATATTGTGTTTGTGTGATGAAAATAATAATAAAGTTAAAAAGCACATATGATGGCTTCAGTCGCAAAAGCAGAAAAGAGAGGAGAGTTATTGTCTGACAAGCTGTGTTGGGAAAGAGGTGCAGATGTTTATTAAAACGTGCAAAAATGCACAAAAATGCAGTATATAAGGCAAAAGTAGAATTTGTACAATTCTAACAAGCTTGAAAGTCAATATTTGGTATGTCCACCTTTATTCTTTAACACAGGCTGAACTGTCTCAGGCACGCTTTCTTGTATTTTGCTTTAAGCAGTATTCAGAAATAGTTCTCCAGGCTTCTATCCAGGAGTGCTTTTACTGCACTGGCAGTGTGTTTGGGATCACTGTTGCACTGAAAAATGAAGCTGTTACCAATCAGAAGCTTTCCAGATTGTTTTGCATGGTAGTTTCAAATCCAAAGCTTTTCTACGTTCATAACAACACCACTGGCTGAAATGCAGCCCCAAACCAAGACAGAACCTCCATCGTGTTCTACAGATAGCTGTAGACACTCACTGTTGTACCTCTGTACCTTATTAATGCAATTTGCACTTCTCTCTTACACAAAAACAGTCTTACTTTTACTGTTTTGAAATTAACTTCATTTGTATGTTTTTTACCTCTGTTGTAAATATATAAATTCCTGCATTATCTAGCCCCTTACCGACAGCCGTGGTACTTTTATTCAACTCTGTTGTTTATTTCTTTACTCTTTATCATGCTCAAACATTTCTCTCGTGGGATCAATAAAGAAGCTGTCTATCTCTCTCGTGACCTCGACACATACTGACAAAAGTTTTAATCAAACATTCTGGATTTTGAGTCTAGATCGCTCTAGACCACTTGTGGGAAAACATTGCAAGAAACTGTAACTCCTCAAAAGCTTTAAACTCTGTTTTTAACACATCAGACATTAAAACAAACAGGCAATTATAAAACCTTGCAGCAGCTATTCCTGCATTTAAATTAACCCACAGGAATAAGCATGTTGTCTTATGTTAATGCTTAATAATCCTAATGATGCACACCTGTTCGTGCCATTACTGAATAAGCATGTAATCTGAAAACTGTAATCACTGCACACAGCATGAGGGTTTTCATGGAAATAACCCTGTATAGAAGATTTAAGAGAATAGCTTAAACAACTTGTGTTTCTTTACTTGTATGGTCCAAGTAGACTGATAGAGCACTAAAAGCAAAATGTGGGTAATTCACTATTTCGCTCATTCCCTAGTCATGGTAGATACCTCTGCAGTACCTGCTCAACCTTACTCGTGTCTTCATTGTCTCACAGTTTGCATGTTTTCTACCAGAAGAGTTACAAACTCTCCCCAGATGGCAAATCTCTGTGAGATCTACCCTGAACCTCTTCCAAGCTAAGCTATTCATGGTGCCCTTTAAAAAGAGTGCCCCGCCTCAACAAAAACAACTTAGAAAGCAAAAGAAGTCAGTTTTGACATGAGGTGACATTAAATTTGTCCTTTATGTGGGTCAAAAACAACTTTAGGTCTGAGTTTGCCAAATCGCACAGAAAGAAAAACCTACAAAGAATCCAGGTGTATAATTTCATCTGTCCTTGTTCTGTCAGTGGTCCCAGCTGAGGGTGTTACTGGTCAGCATGTCCTGTCCTAATTACTAGGCTAGAAGGAGTACCACAGGTCCAAATAAAGCAGGACTCTCCAAGTGCTGGAGAAAAGGTCCCAGGCCACTGTGCAGAGTATACACACACAAACACACACACACTAACTCTTACCATCTTGAGAGAAGGGACTAATATGTTCGAGAAGTATGGGCATGAGAAGTGTCTCCATAGGTGGACAAATGTATGTAAACGTGTACACACAGCCATACACAGACTCGCAAAGGCAGTTAGGCCCATATGTACAGGGACTGTGAATCCTTCCAGGTCATTAGCCCCTGGCTGTCAGGGTGAGCTGAGGAAACTGAGGTGACATGCTGTCTCCAGTTTTACCAGATGTGCTACTGCCACAGCAGACAGACAGAAACACTCTTAAAGTCCCAAAGTTTGTTCTGACAGCACCATGCTCAAATGATATCATGTCTTACTTACTACTCTATTTAAACAGAAAAAGAGTAGTATGCATTAAAAACGGAATAAGCACTTCATTAAAGACAGTTATCACAGATTTATTTGAAAATATGTATATAATCATTAATAAATTAACAAAATAGAGTGCCATGAGTTAAACACTGAGTGCCACAGTTTAATTTTAGACTACGATAACTAAGTCATCACATTTTATTAAACCATGTTATTTAACCATTATCCACAAATAGAGAGCGCTGGGAACATCAAATGGTAAATGGCCTGCATTTGTATAGCGCTTTTCTAGTCCTTAAGGACCCCAAAGCGCTTTACACTACATTCAGTCATTCACACACTGGGAATGGCAAGCTACATTGTAGCCACAGCTGCCCTGGGGCGCACTGACAGAGGCGAGGCTGCCGGACACAGGCGCCACCGGGCCCTCTGACCACCACCAGTAGGCAAATATGGGGTTAGTATCTTGCCCAAGGATATTTGGCATGCAGCCAGGAGGTAGCCTGGGATCGAACCACCGACCTTCTGATTAGTGGCTGACCTGCTCTGCCGCCTGAGCTACAGCCACCCAGTGGCAAGCCTTCTCAGGTGTAGCCAGCCTACCAAAATTACTCCATTTGACAAAATTGATGATCCCCAAGACTTCTGGGGAAATTTTCTGTGGACTGATGAAACAAAAGCTGAACTTTTTAGAAGGTTTATTTCTGTTACAACACAGCATTTCTTTAAAAAGAACCCCATAAATTGTTTGTTTCAGCTTCTTAAGGGGGAACGCAAGATGAAGTTTACAAATTAGTTTCTCAGTTTTCAAAGTTTTAGCTCATTTAGTGTTGCTCACTTCCTGTTTTTTTTTTATTATTATTATTATTCTCAGAAACTCCTCACTGTTGATTTGGTTTTGGAAGCATAAAAGCCAACACTCTGTCAGTGTTTATGTACATTCACACCCTTCTGATCTTTTAATAGTTTTCAACAGCCAAACCTCAAAGCAATGTCAGTTCCACGAGGACAAACAACACTCCACATCACACTTGTCATCTCCAAACAATTGCTACTGAAAAAACACTGTAATCACAACTCAACACCTACAACATAACATTGGATAATTTGTTGTACTGTGGGAATGTGACCACACTGAAATGAACAAATGTGAGTGCAAAAACAAAGGATTTCCATAAACAATGGGAGAGGCGGTACTGCCTGGTTTGGTGCTTTTAAGGTGATTTTTTCACGTGTGTTCCACAAACTCCACCGTGCGTCTACTACAGGTTTGTACTGATATGAGTGACATTAAAACCAAACAATCAGATCAGAATTTAAGCAATTACTCTCACAAACTATTAGAGATTGTGACACTAAAAAAAAATCTAAATAGGTGTAAGTAAAATGTATCAAAGGAGGGAAACGTTTCAAAGATTTAAGGGGCAAAAAATCAAAACCTATTGACTTCTATGATATTTGGAAGACATTTGAGTTACATTTTAATAAACTGTTGTTTTAATACAACATATTGACAAGTTTTGTAATCAACAAACTGACGATAAATTTAGTTAAACTTGCAACAGTGTTGACATTGAACCAATACTGCAGTGCATTGAGGGTGGAAAAAAGATAGAAAGAAGTTTGTGCACAAAATTTTGGCAAAGTCTTAGAGCAGGACAGTGTAGGAAATGAGAGGAGGCTGCATAGGGAAAACCAAGCTACTGGTGGGGGGAATTTGGCAAAGTTGTACTTTGGGCTTCATGCTGCTGCCTCTGCTCTGGAGCTAAGTTGGCTAGTGTGAAAGGAAGGACAGCCAAATCCCCTAACCCAGAACAAATATGTCCAGCTAACCATACTACACTGCAAAAAAAATGTCAACGAGTCATTTTATTTTAAGTATAGAGGAGAATGAATTAAGAAAATGTAACTTAATAATTTAAGTTAATGCATTATAAGAAGAAAAATATTCCTAGGTATTTTTTTTTAATAAACTGAAGTAATAGAATTGATATTTTTACAGATATACTTAATGGCCCAGGTCTAAATTTGAAAACTTTGAACCATTAACTGGCTGGCTGAATGGGCAGCTGATAAAGTTGAAACTTCTTCAGAATGTACTGGATTGTCTCTAATTTCTATTTATTTTACCAAACATTTACTTACACATTACATGTGCAATTGTGATGCCTCTTTCTTTAGGCCCCACATGAGACGTGCACAATTAAATATACTGGTTTTGTATCAGATCCAGAACATTTGGAATTAACATCTAATAATCTCCTGTGAGTCATTTTTTATAAAATCTGTCAATAAATCTGAGAAAAGTTCTCACACAGAGGACATCACAGCTAGATAAGCCTGGTATCAAAATGTAGATAAGAATTAGACATTTTATATGATATTTTATATTGACTATATTGACTTTCTATATTTTTTTATAGAAAATAGAAAGCATTCAAGGTACCAATGCTTGATTTTTAGTCTACATCATAGACATTAAAATGGTTTTTAATAATGAAAATATGAAATATTCCATGATGTTTTTTGTTGGTCAAAAGAATTCTAATTTTTCTGAAGAAAAGTGAGATTTTGGCTTTTTGATTGTGACACTTGGGAGTGGGTGTAAAATTGATTTGGTTGCAGTTCTCAGAGGTAGAATGTGATTTCCAGTCCTAAAAATTTCATCTGGTTATGTCCTGTGCTGAAAAATGACAGGGAAAAAATGAGTCAACTTAAAAAGCGCCCAATTTCAATCAATCCCTGTGTACTTCAAGGACCTGTAACTTGGACAAAGTTCCTGTCCAAAAAAAAATCATCATCTGATTGGGAGGCACTCAGATGGGTCACTGCGTTTTCCACTCAGTGGCGTGATCCATACATTTGTATTTTTTTTCTATTTCACGCTAAAGCAAAAAATTAATACCAAAGAAAAGTGCAAAATCAGTTGTCCCATATGGAACTAAAACCATAGGCATAACTGTTAGTTGTGGCAACATCTCCTGAGCCTTGATTTGCTGCCTTATATTGCATAAAGGTAACATAAAGGAACATTTTGAGAAAACTGCACAAACTTTCATGATTGCATTACACACCGAAGATTACAACCGTGCATCTCTAATCGACACTGTTTCTAATGTCTAGTAAAAACATTTTTCCGTGATGCATTTTGCCATTTCCAGTGGCAGATACACACAGGGATGCATTGCTAAAGTTGAGACAATGCTGACAATACTCCTTTCCAACAAGTGGGACAAGTCTGCCTGCATCAATCTTACGGATATGTCTTAATGAATTCGAGAGGACCATTAATGTAAATGTGAGTTATTACTGGATGAAAGATTTACTGTTAAGGATTTATGAAGCCAGTAATCTTGTTCATGCTTCATCTGAATCAGGATTTTGACTCATAGCACTCAAAGTTAAGCTCTCTGTTTCACCACACTTTCAGGATGAATTGCATTTGGAATCAGTCACAGAATAACGAAAAGACTACTTGAAGTCAAAAATTACAAAGTAGTAAACTTTTAGACACATTACAGGTGCGAGTTTCACAGCTATCATCAAGTTCTATGTTTCCGTCTTAGCTGTGAACAGTGCCATCTGTGAATTATTATTAGTGTGTTGATGTTCGCTCAGTCCCAAGGCCGCAATTAGAATATTCCTGAGAAAGGCGTAATGACAGTAACAAACGGCTGCGGGTGTAAAAGAGCAACACCTTCAAAACTAGTGGTGTAACAAATTCTGTAAAAGTACAACGCACACTGGAAACACACACACACAGTAGACAGGAAGGCAAAAAGCTGTTTTCACGGTGGTCACATGCACTTGGAAAAATGATGTTCTGAGCCCTTCCTAAGAAACACCCACAGACACACAGATTCATAAACACAGAAACACTAACTTTATCCCCGACTACATCCCCACTTTCAAGCACACCTGCAGTACTAGACAAAGCGGGGAGGTGTGTGTCTTTCTCCCTGGTGTTTGTCAGGTCTAATTAAAGAGCATGCTGCTCACTAGAGGGGTTGATGACACATAAGGGTGTTTAATTAATATTCGAAAGCAGCAAAGCATTGAAGCATTGCAGAATGAGTCAGGCTGCTGGGAAAACAGGACTTCTGGCTTCAGTAGGGGAAAGAAAAGTGAAGAAAATGTATGCAGGAATGCAGACGGTGAAGGGAGCTAGAGAGAGAAAGAAAGAAGAGAGATTGAATTAAATGAAAAACAAGCAAGGGGAGGGGAGAAAGGATGAAAGAAAAGAAATTGAGAGACAGTGTGTAAAATCACTCATGACCAGCAGCAGAGTAGAAGGAACTGTGCAGCGTGGCAAATGAATTGTTCTGCAGGAAGCATTTTCATTTGTGTGCACACGCAGCACAAAACTGCATGGGGGTTCTGTGTGTGTGTGTGTGTGTAGGTGTGTGTGTGTGTGTGTGGATATGCTGGCATGCATGCAGGTTACCACAGTCCATCTCTATTTACCAAGTACAAACCAACATGTGACAGCACAAGGAATAATTTCCTCCTACTGAATGTTTACTTAGTGCTTGAGCATGCTATTAAATTCCATTATTTGCATATTTTAAAAATCTTTATCGTACTGTGCATTATCTGAGAATGTTATTTAAGGCAGCAATTACATTTCCCTAAAAACAAACTGTAAATAGGGTGATTATTTTCTGCATAAATCCACAGTTCATTATCACCAAAGCAGATGGATACATTGCCACATGAAACATGTATATTCGGGGCAATTAATCCTGAAAACTGCATTCAATATTTCATTATCATCATCATCATGAAGTCAATATTTAATTTAGTTGTTCACTTCTTTGGTTTTCTCTGAGTGCTGAGAAACTTTATGGCATTTTTTTTTCAGCCTAAACGAGACTCTGAGCAAAAGTCTATAATAGAGAGACGAGTCCTACACTAGTAGGAAAGCTATGCAGCTATTAACAGATCTGGCAATGCAGCCTCACCCCACACACTAAGTTACAAAGACTCCAAAAATATGCACCAGAATTCATTTCCATCAACACCTGCCTCGTAGTAAGAAAAGGCCACTTCTTAGCACTTTGCATCTGCATGTGAACACAACATCAGCCCAGTTTTCATGCTTAGTCCTTGTTACTGCAGTTTGGCTACATTTTCTCTTGTCAGATAAAGTCAGTTTCCTCTTGTGGTCTTGTAGTTATCAAAAGATGAAGAAAAGTTATTGTTGCAGTATCAAAATATGTAGCCTTCCACAAGCCACAGACCTGGTTTTGTGTTGGTAAGACTGACTCCCGGGGGGAGAAATGAAGTTTTTTGACTAGAAAGACATCACAAAGCATTCTAAAAACTGTGCTCTAGATATTTTTTTTTTCCTAATATTCAGTCTGGTATGGAGTGGAGAGTAAACTTAAACTCGAAAAGCACTTGGAGAGTTCATTTCTTAATCAAAGCTGATGTCCTGTCTCGGAGTTTGAATGAAATTGATCCAGACCATAATAGGATTTTTTGTTTGCCCATTTTCCACCTTTCCACCAAGTTTTATTAAATTCTGTTGTAGTTTTTGCATATTATTGCTGACAGACAGAAAGACACCTTTTCAGAGGACCTGCCTGAAAGAAAATCGGATAGGAATGCACAAACATAGAGCAAGTGTTTATAGCTGCAGTGTTTTGTTCTGCTAAACCTTGTTTCTGTTTACCCTCAGGCCTTTGACCCTTTCCATGTTGTACTGGGACCATTGTAATTTTTACAAGATTGCATAGTGTATTTGTTTAAGAGGCCACCTAAAACTATTACTGTGGTTAATATGGATGCATCGATGCATCATTGCTGTTTTGTACCATCAGTATTGGCATACTGGCTTGATCCCACTGCACATATAGTGAATCACAGGTAAATTTAAAATTACTGCAGCCACTGATGGATTGTGTTTCATTGCCTGATCGATTCATCATCTTTGGAAAATAAATACATTTTTCATAGTCATAATCGCTGATAGTGCATGGTAGCCAGTCCTGTCATTGATGCCATCTTGCATGATATCAGTGGCTTTTCACTCAATTCATAGTATCTAACCTATTAACCTGCTGGGACTTCTGCATGAAGCCAAGCAGAGACAATGACAACCCACCCCCAGGGAGCAGCACAACACATACTGTACACTTTTATATATGCTGACAGCCTCCTGCAACTTCCATCACTCTTCCTAGACAGCTTCACCTTCCTGCACTCCTTCCTGGCAGAACTGTAAAATATTATTTCTAAATATTCACCATTAGCCAGCAATAACAATTAATAAAGTTTTCTTGGAATCATTTTTGTAGTAAAAATAGCACTAAAACACAATAAAAACACCTTACTAAACATAAAACGGGATAATTTATGTACAGTTTTCCAGTAATACAAAATAAAACTAATACGCTCCCCGTCTGTGTTATATGGGCCAATATTATTGCTATAGAAGTTTAAGAAGTTAAGAGAAGTTCTGCAGTTATGAATGATTGTGTTGCAGTTCTGAGAGGACTGTGTATCTCTTAATAAACAGCTCTTAATGAGCTACCATTAATTAAGTAAGCACTAAGTATGAGGTAGCATTAGCATGTCTGGAAACTAAGTTAAAACTCTGTTTCCACACAACAGATTTGCAGATTGTAACTGATCTCAGAACAATGAAAGCAGAGGCAGTGGCATCTCATCTAAGACACTGATTTTCTGTTTTCCACCGAAGACCAGAGGTTTCTCCACAATGCACATGCACCAATGATCAGAAAAGAATGACTCCTCGCAGATTTCAGTGGCTCCTAGTCAAGCTGAATTAATCCTGCTTCTAGAGACAGTAGCTAAGTGTGACCACAAGATGGCAGAAATTTTCAAAGGATGGATGAAAACTGAAGAGAATGACCGACTTTAACTGATATCTATTTTTTGGATTTCACTGGACAAACGCTGCTTCTTTTGCTTGCTCTGAATGAACTGATCTAAACCCAGTGTTATCAATACTGTGCAGCTCTCTGTGACAAAGTGGCTAGGACAGAATTAATTTGCCATTTGTCACTTGCATATATTGTTATTTTATGTTCTGTTATTTTACAGTCAGCCGTTATGCTTTGATTTAGACATTGCTGGTGTAACTTCTCTTAACACACACTATCCCGGGTTTTGTTTGTGGTAGCAGTAGTTACATCCTTTACATCCATGCATGAGTTTTAAAGCAAACACTACTAACCATCAGGTCATCTGAATTTTCTTCTGTTTACAGGCAAATGTCTGGTAAATTATGTTTCTTTATGTTGCTTTGGTTATACTTACCATGGTGTCCATGCTGTGTATTCAGGTCCTATATGTGAGACAGGTATATGGGAAGGGCCGCCCACTACTTCCTGTTTATATAGGGTCATGAGGTCAATGATTGCATCACTGGGTGTAACCAAATGGAGGGTTTTTCATTTTGTATAGTATTGTTTGTTTTCTTTAAAGTAGCCTTTTGAGTTATATTGTATGCAGTGTTTTACTTTACAAACCATTTAGTTGAGTAAATGAGTTTGTCAGTTTCATGCATGACTTTATTCCTGTTCTTTGTTTAGAATTGTATTGTTTGGTCTGACCTATTTGTTTCAATGGTAGGGACTAATGAGGTGAGGTGTGGGCAAAGTCCTGTATAAAGCAAGTGGGATTTTTGCATACCTGATTGATTGTTTTATGGTAAAATGGAGATGCCAGCAATAAAATATGCTTAAAAGAACTTCAATCGTCTGCTAATGCTATTTACTTATCACCTTCCTTGCTGCTTAAGTTATGCTACATCACACTCTCACTCTACTTTGCTGGTACAGCTTTCCAAGTCCCAAAAAATATGAAAGGATATAAAGCCGACAGCCTGCTTTCAAATAGCAGTATAGGGAAGATATAGAAGTCCATATATTGATGGGTTTATCAAACTGTTTTCTCGTACTTTCAGTCTGAACTATTTTGGAGCAAGTGCACGAGACAGGCTATTATTTGCCTTGTTCTCCACGAGGCATGCAGTGGAAACAAACCTTCAGGATGCCATTCGATCGTGGCTCAAGAGTTGGGCGTTCGCCTTGTAATTGGAAGGTTGCCGGTTCGAGCCCCAGCTTGGACAGTCTCGGTCGTTGTGTCCTTGGGCAAGACACTTCACCTGTTGCCTACTGGTGGTGGTCAGAGGGCCCGGTGGCGCCAGTGTCCGGCAGCCTCGCCTCTGTCAGTGCGCCCCAGGGTGGCTGTGGCTACAATGTAGCTTAACATCACCAGTGTGTGAATGTGTGCGTGAATGGGTGGATGACTGGATATGTAAAGCGCTTTGGGGTCCTTAGGGACTAGTAAAGCGCTATATAAATACAGGCCATTACAGGCCATTTTTGGAAATTCTATGAGTATAAGTGTCTCTTACTCATAGAGCTCAAGGCTGCCGGCCTTGCAGTTGTGGAGCTATCACTCACTGAATTTGTGGTGATTAAATGATGAAGAGGACCTTCATTAACTTTGGCTTTGTGTTTGTTCCCATTTTCTCCATCTTTCTGTAGCTCAAGAATTACAGTGTACCTGCTAATAGGGTGCTAATAAGGGTCCTCAATTATATATATATTGCGCAAGAAACACTAAATGTTCTACACTTATATGTGGACTATTCACCGTACATCCACACAAAGTCTTTAAAGTTTGTCATGCGTAAATTAGCTTACACACAAACAAACACACACTTGGCAGCTTTGCCAGGAGGCTTTGAGTCGCTCCATCCTTCTGTATAGCTTTATTTGTTTTGTCATGAAAGCAAATTTTTGAAAATTGACACTTGCCGTAACGAGCATCTGTTTTCGCCATCTGTGAGCTATGCAAATTAAGCCAATGAATATTCAGACAGGACTCAGTTTAGAGGCACAAGTCCTCAGGCTTGCTTACAGTTGGTGGAGAGAATCATGTGGACCATCGGGATGAGGGGAGGAGGGAGTAAATCATGCTACCTCTGCTCTCCACCTCCCCATCCTTTCTTTTTCAGTTTAAGCGGGCATATGTTAAATGAAAGCTCCGCTAATTTAGAACAATTTATGAGCTGACAGACATGTCTGCTTTATTCATCCACTCCCTTGGACATCTGATCTACCTGGAGAAAACCACTTTGACTGTTTTGCCCAACTGTGGTCTGCCACTCTTCATCTTCTCTTCATCATCTTCTATTTAGTTCTTTACTCTCCAACTATCCTCTCCTCATCTGATCAATCCATCTTCCCTGAGTCTGCTCCTTCATTTTATCTTCCTTGCCTCTAGTCTGATGTTTTACTCGCTTTAATTTTCTATCACTTCTTTCTTTCCACTGTTGTTATCGCCTCTTATTCCCTTTTTTCCCATCTCTCTTCCTCTTTCTCTTACCGTTCCACTTCATTTCCATTTTTACACCTCTCCTCTCCTCCTCACTTTCTCCCTACAGCGAGGGCATTCGATGAATAATTCAGAAGCGTTGCAGGATGATAATGGGAAATTAGAGGTGAGACTGTGTGTAGCTTGTGCGCATGTGTGTGTGTTAGATTAGTTGATTCATTCTGGCCAGGAGGCAACTGTAAGGGGCTCTTTATCCATATAAATTATGTCAATAAACTGACGCTTCTGTTTAAAGTTTCAAAGTGAAGACGAGTGACAGGCAATTTAGTAATCTCAGAATGATGAAGTAATGATTACCCTTCAATGTTATATCAACATTATCGCCAGCCACTATTAGAGCTATCAGTCAAAGCTTATTGGTGGGAAGATTTGGCAAAAAACAGAAAACCCTTTGCTGTCCTCTGGCCACAGTTAGCTCACTGTATAGCATGAACTTAGGACTGCTTTTTTTTTATAGTGTAAAGCATAAATATAAACTTAAATAACACAATGGGAGAATAAAGTAGTTAACAGTTCCAGTCAGTGATTAACACAATACAACTCAGACTAGCTAGCAGACATCTAGTGGTCATGTAAAGAAGTTCGGGTAGAATCTACATCGGCAAGCCAGAAAAATTGAGCTTTTTAGCACGCTTGTGTTGTTAAAAGATCTACTATTAACCAAAAAAAGCAGCAAAAAAGCAGCAAAGTTATCTGGAGGGTTTCCATGCCTTACCCGGTAGTTGGTCAGCGTTGATTATAAGGCGTTCCATTGCAACGTGTTACTGTAATCATGTTGAATTTATAGAAGTTGAGTAATATAACTCATTACTGATAGTGTAATCAGTACTGACAACATCACCGCAGACACAAAGGTTCTTCAATTATCTGCATAATTGACTGATATAAATGTGCAGGGGAGGGGAAAAAATGGTGAAGCGGTCGGCAGCTACTGCGGTAGTAAAGATACAGACTTTACATTTATTTGTATTACACAAAAGAACAAAAGTTAAGTAGAAAAGGTTAAAACTGAGTGAATGCCATCCCCAGCTCAGCAGACAGAACCTGATCTTTAACACTGATTTTGTTAGCTGCTGAAGATCAGGTTCTGTCTGCTGAGCTGGGGTCGGCATACACTCAGTTTCAACTTAAACTCAGCTTTAATACCGTACCATGACGATGGCTCGTTAGAAACTTTGTGTCCATACTTAAACACTGAAAGAATGATTGTATACGTCCTCATTATTGTCAGCGTGTGGGAGTGTAGTCTGCAGTTTATGGTATTAACTGGTAATTATGTGAAAATGCATTTCAGGTCATGTTATGCAAACATAATCTAATAAGTAGTGTAACAAATTACTTTCTCTTGGGATTAATTAAGCAACATAATCCAATACTAATAATATTTTTTTTTTAAAGGAAAGGAGAGGAAAGAGGGAAACACAGGGAAAGGAGCATTAACTCCAAAAGATGGGACTGAAAAGCATATCAAGCTTTAAGGTCGTGTAGATTATGATTCTGCACTTCCTCTGTCCTCTGCATTTTTGATCCTCTTACAAACTAGAAACAGATCTTTCTCATCATTCCCTGTTTAACAGAGTGATACAACAAGATGTAAATGAGGAAAAAGACTTCTCACTAGGAAATGTAGGATTCAACTACTAGAATTATGTTTGGGTTTAATAACAAGCGATAACAGGAATCCAACTGATAGCATTTGAGAAAGGTGCGTTAGCAGGCTAGCAGCCTAAAGGTAGTAAGTTGCTATTCGGCTTTTCTTAAACACAGCTAAAAATCATCCACGTGTCAGATTTTTGTTACTTTTTGCTGTGCAAGTATAAACCAAGCATATAAATGGAAGTATTATCAGACCAGCTGTCTGGTCCAGTCAGATCAGACTGGGGAGCAAAGCAAAGCAAACGGTCAGTTTGTAAACAGAACTGAATGTGCCTCACTCCAGATAGAAATAAATGGGAAATACATTTTTTTATAACTGTGGCAATAAGTGGTCACATCACTGTTTTCTGTGCCAGTTGCGAGACAAAATAAAATGAAAAGTAACCAAGTATAATACAATTATTATGCTTTAACAAATGTGCATGTGTTATATATGTATAGCTCTGACATTTTTCATAAAACAAATGTTCGTTACAGGTTATATTTTGACCTATGACCAGCACCTTCTACTGTTTGCCCTGTAGCACTCAACCTTGAAATGAATAAAAAGGGGAGGAAATTCAGTCAAATTTGACTTCTAGGACCTTGCTTTTACATCAACATGTGAGTTCAGCACCCGCTGTTGACCCCATCTCTACAAAACAGCTGCTGGCCTGGAAGCAAAGTAAAGCTCAGAATTTCTGCTTCCCACTCTGAAGGTTTGTGCTATAAGAAGTCCTCCACACGTCACAGTAAATGCAGTCTTTTTGTAAAAAGCAGAATGTGATCTGTTAAAAAAAAAACAAGAAGAAAACACGAACATGCTAAAGTGTATATTAAAGTATAATAAATAGTACTGAAAATCACCACTTATAAAATGAATGTATATGGCCCTGGATCTGTGGCTATTCTTGAATCTACGGGCGTTTACTTACATAATGAGGGCTTTTCCCTTTTGACTCATTTGTGCCTCGTTGTCTTCTATGGCCTCTATCCTCTTGCCTGTGACCTGGAAATCAGTCTCAGTACTTCATGCTGAAGGATGTCTGAATTCCTAAAATTGGGATCACTTTAAAACGAGTCTCCAAGGCAAGGACGCCTCTTTGTTAAATGCCTGTTGAGTCAACTCCTCGCTCCTTGTGTCTCTTCTGCATCTCTTCCGGTGGGAGTGTTTAATGTGAGGAGATGAGGATGTGCAATTTGGGAAAAGAGGAAAAGCTGGTTTGTTTTACTGCAAGTCTGGTCCAGTTAAATATGTCAGCAATGAACTGAAGCAACTGCATCCTTTATCTAACAGGAGAAATCTATTTCAGTTAGGCTGTCGAGAATGTGAAGCTTTATTTCTTAATGGCTGTTCTAAAGTGTTTTAATTGTGCATGCACACCCAGTGTCTTTGCTACTCTGCTCCTGCATAATCCCCGTCCCTAGCGGTGACAACAGAAAGCATCTCTATCTGTCTTCTCCCTCTGAATGGAAGATAAGTTTACTCTACGGGTTGCCTTTGAGTGCTGTGGGCAAGCTCATTCACTCTCCTTCAGGGCTTCATTTAGCTAACTTACAGTCTAATCCGTGCAAATCCATCCAGCTGGAGGTGAACGGCAGAGCAAGCAGCTGTCAGCTGCAAACTGGCCTCCATCCTGCCGAATCCTGGAGTAGCAGCAGCAGCACTGACAGAGAGGGACTGTCAGAAAAACTGACCAGGGGGGTACTGTGACACTAAAAGGCATCTTCTTCTCTCTTCTTCTCTTCTGTGTGCATTTGTGTGGCTGAAGATGGATGAAATGTGGGGATGAAGATTGAAGACAGAAAGAGGAGATATTTTTCCAGGGTTGATAGAAAGCAATGAGAAATTCACCAAATATCCAAAAGCTGTGATCAAGCGAATCAGTGGTGTTGCACTGGGCTGACATTAGCCCATTAACGATTCAATTACTGCAAAAGTCATTTTAATACAACTCATCACCTAAAATGTTCATTTTTGCTCCACTACATCTGAAACCAAATCATAAAATCTCGACTTTAAACAACTGCTTGACAGTGTGTGAGTGTGCTTCATGCACAAAGGTAATAGTAGTAGTACTTGGGAATATCATGAAAAGCAGTACAGCTATGTCTGATGTATTTCAAGGAATGGATGTAATTTCAAAAGCAACGTTTCTATCAGCTCAAACACACAAGTGTTTGTGTGCAGTTTGTCACACTGTGTGTTGCTAGCTAAAGGTCTAGCTGCTGTATTTTACAGGGAGACAAACAGATGACTTCACTCAGAGGAAGAGGAAGAGAAGAGATAAGGTTTAAAGGTACGAACCGCTCAGTGACACTTGATAAACTGCAAATTTAAAGCTTACATAATTTTAGATTAACTCACTCAATTCCAACTTTAAACCAACTGTAAACAGTATAAAGACAATACACAGTGTAGTGTCAGTGTAGGAAATGGAAATCAGCCATGATAGCTATGAAACATCTGTTGACATCTGGTTGAGTTAATTTATGTAAATCCACAAAGAGCAGCAGGTCAGCTGATCACAGCCTGTGCACTAAGAAAACCGACTGGAGCTCACATTAGCAATTATTTGGGGCTGTGGTTCTTTCATTCATATTCACAGATCTTAGGGTTTCCCCACCTGCTGAATCCCACTGTGACTCCTTCCTTAGATGTGGAGGCAAAGTCGCCCTCTACGATGTAGGCAACAGAACATTTTTCTTAATTATTTCACCGCGTGTGTCCTAATTAACGGATTCAAATTGAGTGCATTCATTAGAATTAAAAATTAGATTCAGATATTTGTATTATCATGTACTAATGTTGTTACATTAATAACTAATTACATTAATATAGCACAAGGTTCAGGTGCCTTTCTACAAAAAGGTTAGTAAAAGTGTCCTTCAAGGAGCTACTTTTTACTGTCTTAATTTCAGAGCTGCTACTTTTTCACTTTTACTTGAGTAAAAAGCTTGCTTGAGTACTCCAACGTTCACTAGAGTAGTTTTTAAAACAGGTACTGTACTGCTACTTAAGTAAAGAAAGTCGGTACTTTTGCCACCTCTAGAAGGCAGACGTGTTACATACTAAACCTCATGTTTGCCATATCTAGCGTAGCACTGTCTGCACATGGACATTTGGCCCTCCATATGAAGGAAACGTATGTCGTCGGGATTTCTGACAAAAGTCCGTCATGAATCCTCTTTCTGCTTCTCCAGTCCTCTGTTTTCCTGTTACACATGCTCAGTTTCCTTCTATTCAGCTCGTCCCACTGAGGTCAAAGAAATACTGTCTGTGGATGATGACATCACGCTGGAGCATATTAGACAGAGACATTTGTCAGGATACAAGGTTTTGGATTCAGGGTAAGAGCACCCACACACACGCTCAAGGGTTCAACCCTCAGGTAATGGAAAGAGTATTATTTCCTTTTCTTCTGTTACAGAATGAGAGTCTCATCCTCTCTGGCACACACACACACGCATTTGCTCTTTTTCTGTTTCAGTCTATCTTTTTCTCATGTCCACTTTATGCCCGCAGGGAGAAAGCGTTCCTATATGATGCCAATAACAACACCAGGGCGAGCCTCTCATGTTTCCGTATCTACCTCCATCCCATAAAGCTTTGTACAGCACCGACTCTGTCACCCCGCAGCACCTGCTGCCTGTACTCGTAAAGAAACTTGGCAACAATCCCTCATCACCACAACAGTCACAAAGCTGCACATGCAGCAATCACTTGAAAGCCCTTGTCTTGTACCTGTAGTACTGCGCTATTGCGAGAGATGCCAGGCTACTTTACAGCGGATCAAAATTCACATACCAGTTCTGGAACATAACTATTATGATATAATATTATAAGAACTGGCAAGAAACAAATTAATCTAAGTAATTGTGACAGTTCATACTTGTTAAGATAACACTGCCTAAAGTTTCCCACTTACTCTTACAGTGAAAGAAAAAGCTCTCCCACAGCGTGACTTGTTATGCAGAGGCACAAATTTTCCTCAGAAGAGTAAGACTCCATGCGTCCCATCCCTTATCAAATATCCCAGTGAAGTACACAGGAAGACAAGTGATAAAAAATGATGAGCTTACATACTGTCACTCAGGCTGGCTGCATGAATAAAACCTGACTTCTGGGAGAGATGGGAGTACGGCACTAAGAGGGGAAAAATACATACATGCACACACAGATGCAGAGATAATATTCATTGTCTGGTGTTACAGTCGTTGCCATTTAAATTTACACCAATTATCTTTTGTGCCTTCTTTCAAATCTTCCAAGTCCATTAACGCTGATCTTTGAGCTCACCATACAGATGGGCAACAAAGACCATCAAAAAGTGAATTTACAAAAAACTTTCCTCTATTACATGGTCATGATTTAAACATTTCAGTACCAGAAATGAAGTGAATATTCATGCATGCTTAGTCTGTTGGGAGGGCAGGGAACTCATCAAAATGTGTCAGTAATTAATCTAATAAGCTAAAACATGATTTCACTGGACAGTACATTAAGTCTTTCCTCATCTTCTTTTTTTCCAGACTGAATGAAGCAGCAGCAAGGGGGCTGGTAATAATTATTCAGAGGGATATTATTCATCTTTTTAAATCTTTAAAGCCTTAGATGAATATAGATGAGGAGACCCCTGTGAAACTGCAGTCAAATGCTGCCAGTTCTGACAGGGATGCAACGCACTGCAAAAAATAAATAAATAATAAATAAAAATCTTCATCTTGACAGCTAATTTACTGGTACTTAGTGTACTTTCTAGACTGACCTGTTCCGTTTCCTCAAGAAAAGTGGCTTTGCAATCCTAAAGAATAAAAAGTCACCAAGTATCGGGTGTTATTTATTTTCATCCCCCAAATAATGTTATTCTTGTGTTATTTTCCTCAGCGAGGTACCCCTGTAATAATGCTGTTATAATGTACTAATCAGACTCAAAGCAAGACAAATTCTAGCTGTGTTTCCACCTCAGGAACTTCCCCCATATTCATCTCATCAACTCCAGTAAAAAAAAGTTTTGTTTTTGTTTTACGAAACACCGTCTGTCATGTGATTGTTGTGCTTTGTGCCCAGATGCTGTAACAGACTGCATTTGTCATAGGTCCCACTTCATACTTTTAATGATGCAAAGATTATTAGCGCTAAGAGGTATTTAAATAGAAAGTTTTGCCCTTGGCTTCCAGTAAAATTAGACAAATATATGCAGTCAAGTCCTGAAGGCATTCAGTATGCAGTTCTTTAATAATTCATTTAATAATAATTTTCCCTTTTTTGCTACTTTTATATTTTTCTGCTGTCTCTTCCTTCGTTTTACTGTAAATTACAGTGGGATTGAGTGGACTTAAATAACCCCCTTGTAGAGAATAGCTGGGGATAAAGTATGTTTTGTAGCTGTCAACACAGCCCATAAAATGATATCTTGTCATGGCTAGACTAATGCAAAATGCTTGTACAGACTCACAAATGCAAAAAGTGTGCAGACCTACAACGAATCAGAATAACAAGGTAAAGAGAAACAGAGTGCAGCATGCAGAGATGTCAGTCTGATAACAGCCCAGGTCTGCTCCTGTGTTTGAACAGGAGCAAGTCAAGGCAAAGCAATTTACAAGTATTCGAGTTCTGGTTGTTTATTTCATTATTATACTTTTATGGGTTTTTTAGGGTTTGCTGTTTCATCCTGTTTCTTGTCCTCTTGTGTCTGTGTGCTCTGTGTCGCATTCCTGATTTATTTTGGTTAGGTGGCGCTCCTTGTGAGGCGTTTTGGTTGTTGTTTTTCTTCTTACCTCTGTGATCCCATGACAGTTTTCACCTGGGCTCATTTGTTCCACCTAGTTCCCTGTATGTGTAATTATAGTCATGTTTCCCCCTTTGCCTTTTTCTCAGTCTGTGTGTTTGCTCTCCTCCTGCTTGTTGTGTTCTTCCAGCGTTCCCTTGTTTCTTTTGGGGCTCTGTACTATAAAGCAACTTCAACACACCCAGAATATCTTTGCGTTTTCTGGCTTTTCTTGCACTATCATCAGCAAACGGGTTGAAAGGTTAGACGGAGATGGTTATCGATGCAGATGTGAGCACGTTCACAGGAAGGCAGTGGCATTGGCAACATATGAACAGAACACTGTGCAGCAGTATAGTGTTAAAAGTGCTGCACAAATTTGTGTGTGTTGCATATGTTTTGGTCAGTAAGACTGAAAAAGATTTAATTATTAATGATCCAGAAAATGTGTAAATGTTTTTAAACTTAATTCTAATCTGATGCCAAGTTTACTTTTACACCGTTGGAACTGCAGATAACAGAATGCTGATTAGAAAACTGATAAGTTACATTAGCAGACTATTTACTACCAAGAATACCTGATCAATAAAAATAATCATGCTATGGGACGGTAACTTTTTATATTGAAATGTGTCCAATTTAAAGTTTTAAATGTGCAGCCATCGCACTCCAAATAAACAGCAGCACAGCGATAAAATAATTAACTCAAGTTCAAATGTTTATATTGCCACTCTGTGTACTAAATCACCAACTAACCATTTTCCGCAGCATTAATCTCTTGCCTTATTTGGACACTGTTGCATTTTACTGTTGCGTTTTTATGTTCTCTATCCATTCTAATCGCCATTCTATCGTCATCTACATCTGATAGCATCTCTGATTGGAGTAAGTGGCATTTATAGGGGTCATAGGGGTGTGGAATACCCTTTATAAATGAGCACGCTCAGATCCTGAAGTAGCAAGCCCAACTTAACAGAGAACGTTCGTTAGTTGGTTATCGCTAACTAGGGTTTTACCCTTTGTCTGACTAAAATGGTAAATGGCCTGTATTTATATAGCGCTTTACTAGTCTCTAAGGACCCCAAAGCGCTTTACATATCCACTCACACACACATTCACACACTGGTGATGGCAAGCTACATTGTAGCCACAGCCACCCTGGGGCGCACTGACAGAGGCGCGGCTGCCGGACACTGGCGCCACCGGGCCCTCTGACCACCACCAGTAGGCAACGGGTGAAGTGTCTTGCCCAAGGACACAACGAACGAGACTGTCCAAGCCGGGGCTCGAACCGGCAACCTCCCAATTACAAGGCGAACTCCCAACTCTTGAGCCACGATCGCCCACTAGCTAATGATCTAAAAAATAATAGATCCTGATGGGCCGGGCTACTGTATTTTGCATTTTCATTAAAACCACTGTTTCTAAAGTTTCAGCATTTTCATTAGCTTACACACAAATGATGTCATAACTGAGACTATCAAGCGGTTGGAAAGCAGTACTGTGTTGATTTAAAGTTAACAATAATAACAATGGAAACAGTTCAAGTAATCGTTTTCTTTACTTCCTGTCTGCACATACTGAATGTAACTGTAAACACTGGTTACGTTTTTTCCAAAATTAAACTGTCCTCTCACTTTGGAATGAAAATAGAGAAACTGATCTCAAACTGACAAAGTGTGAGTGGAAAGTAAATCTGATTAAACACCATCGTTAATCTTTTTATACAATTGATGTTATTTCTACATTATCACTATTATTTTGCATTCATAAAGAAATCCTACAGGTGAAAGGGATTTTAAATGTTTTACAGTGTTGTTTATTTCTCTCACCTTTCTCTTCTCCTCCCTCCCTGCCTCCCTCTTATTTATATTTACCAAGGGACTCTGAAGCTCCATTACTACAGGTCAAGGCTCTATGCTGGGAAATAAAGATTAACTCTTGGCAATTAGAGAAGTGAAATTCCCTGGCAATGTTTATTATCCTGCCCTCAGTCTTGTTCTGGGGTTCAGCTGCTTAAATATGCATGTACATTCAATATTTAACATAGGAACATCAAAGTGGGCCATAGCCTCAGTACTGGGAAAAAAGGGAGAAAACGAGGCAACTTTATCGAGCTGTGTTCCGCGTGAGAGTGCCAAAAAACTGCAATTTCCTGTATGTTTACTGTAACTGCTTCAGTTTGTCTCAGAGCATCATATTAGGCAAAAAATAAAAAATGCATGCTAAGAATAATTATCTATGATAACTCAATCTGCTAAACATTTAAACAGTATTTTAAAGACATGTCCCAAAAATGAGTCTCACTGATTTTGAGTCCTTTAACCTGACTACTTTTAGACTGATGTTTATTTAACACAGGTTCTTGCTGACTTGTAAATTATGTGTCACAATCTCTTTAAGCACTTTGTCACTACCAGTGTTTTGCAAAAACTAAATGATCTTTCTCTTAAATTGAATCTAGAAAATATGTCAATAATAGAGTCTGTATAAAATATTATTTTTGTATCAACAAGCTGATTCCCAAACAGGTATTAGCCAAAAAATAAAAATGTTAGAAATCTGAACCACTGGAGGACAAAAGAAAATAGAAACAGTATCTGAAAGTCATGTTTTAAGAAATAGGGGGAAAGACCTGAGAGATGCATATGGCCCTTCATCCATCTACTGTTCACTGAAGCCTCATCAGAAATGATCTCAGTAGACAGCTTGGGTGTCAAGAAGCCATTCTTAAGGAAAGGAAACAGCCAAATTACACAAGAACTAACAGAATACTAGGGGCAACACATCTTATGGAGATGTTGGTATGCCATAGAATACCATCTGGAAAGCATCTGATTGCCAAATCCAAAACCCACTGTCAAAGCAGCAAAAACATACCTGGATAGAAAAGGCAACACAAATAGAACACCAGCAGTCATAGATTAGCCTCCCCAAATCCTGAATCTTAACATTACTAAAGCAGTGTGGAATCACTTTGATAAAAGATATATATAAATCGTATAAAGTTTGTATCTGTCTTCTTTGAAACTTGTATGAAAAGCATACAAGAGTGAAAACAGATATAAGATCCCTTGAAAAATTATATAAATGAAACTTGTATGTTTTGGATACTTACTAAAACAATATATGAAAGTAATGAGAAAGTGGCCACTTTCATTAGTAAATCATATAAACCTTATATGATTCACTATATGAAGCAAGCTAAAGCTGATGCAAGTCTTTTATAAGTTTTTTCTATTTCTTTTCCAGAGGAAAAGGCAGCCGACATCCAAATTAGAGCTTTAAATGTCCTTCAAGAAGCCTGGAGAACTATTCCTGAAGACTATTTAAAGAAGAAGAAAGCTTGCCTTAGAGAGTTCAGGCTGTGTTCAAGAATAAAGGTCGACTTTGTTGAAGCTAAAAAATTAGAATTGTACAAACTCTGCTTTTGCTTAATATACTGTATTTCCATGTAAATTACACATTTCAGTACAATGCATCTATTTCCCTTTTTCCAAGCAAAATGTTTTAAAAACATGAGGTGTGACTCAAGACTTTTGTAGTGTACTCCACTTAGTATTTAAGAATACCCTTTGTAACTCAAATTTCTCAAAATTTAGTTATTTGACTGAAAAAGTTGACTTAGCGTTGCCTGGCAATTTTTTATTTTTGAGCTATTTTTAGCAATGGAAACAAGTTTCCATAAGAAATTGTTGCAACTCTTGTGTGGCATTGTGGGGCGTTGTATGCGTGTCCTGCTGCGCTCTCTGTGACTCAGGTACCCGCTGGTTTTTCTGTTGGGCCAGTGTACAGCTGACTCCACTCAGCAATCAGTGCTGGGTATAAAAGCTGGTAGAGGCGCCGTGTAGCCCATGTTCTCCTGCAAGCGAAGGGGTGTTTGTTGAGGTCTATGTTTTATTGTTGTTATTTTCCACAGAGGTACAGCTTTATGTTAACCCTTTTTAATAAAATGAATTATTTGGCAATTTGCCTTCCTGGCTTTATTTTTACTTTTATTTTTACTCCCCTCATCTCAAAGGTGCTTTCATGGAGTATACCAATGCATTCAGTCCAAGGACACTTTTTGGATACAGCCACAGATTTAAATAATCATGTCTTTAGGTCTGTAAAGTTTTGGGCAAGAAAGATAATTATAGTTTTTGGCTAGGGATGGGTATCGAAAACCGGTTCTTGTTGAGAACCGGTTCCCACTGTTTCAATTCCTTGGAATTGTTTGCCATTTTTGCAAACGATTCCCTTATCGATTCCAGTCACCCCGAATGACGTCACCACGTTGCGGAGCGTCATTTACCTGGCAGGAAACACGGCGCCTAAGCGGCTCAAACGCTCAAAAGTTTGGTTATACTTTACGAGAACAGATGACAACAGGGCAACTTGCAATACTTGAAAAGTAGATATTTAATTTAAGGGAGGAAACACTACGGAAATGCAAAAGCATTTGCTCACAAAACACGCGATGACCTTAAATGAATGTCGTGTTTTTAATTCCGCTCCAGACTCGTGAATCTCTACCCAGCAGCAGCGGTAACGTTTGCACGTCCTCTCCCGTTAATGCGGCAGGTAAATAATCAACTAAGAGTGCATATTATGTTAGCGCGATCTGCCTTATTACAAACCTGCCATTACTGTGCATTTAGTGACCATGATGAGAGAGACAGAGTCTGGCTCAGATGCTGGCAGTTCTCGCTGCAGTCTACCGTTAGCGTCTCCTTTCAGGCCAGGATAGACGAATGTCACCGAGCAGTGACTAAGTTTGTGGTCAAAGGCTTGCACCCATTTGCCACAGCAGATGATTTTCGGTAAGTGAGTGTGTTTAATTGTGGGCAGGAACATTACTGGATATTCTTGTGTAATTGCTACAGAATAATTGATGTTATACTTTGTTATTGCTACAGAAGAATATTTATTGTATTATTTTACATTTACAATTTTATTTCCTGGGACCCTGTGACACCCCATTGAAGAGCCATAGGCTGGATCTCTTAAGATCTCACTGTTGGGTTTGTAAGGCCATGTTACTCCTAAATTTTATCTTGTTCAAAGAGAAGATATAAAACAAAGTTCTAAGCTAATCGAACTTAGGGTTCTCCTTTTTTAAAAAGAATCAATAAGAGAATCGATAAAGTATCGAATCGTTAAACAGAATCGAAAATGGAATCGGAATCGTGAAAATCTTATCAATACCCATCCCTATTTTTGGCTCCCTAAAAGAGGATCGAGAATTACTGATGTAAAGTTATTATCAAAGAAAACAAAGCCACGGCACTTTGATTAAATAACTTAATGTATCAAACGCTCATATTATCGCCACTTGACGCTTAGTAGTTGCTACGGAAAAACCGATGGGTTTATTATTTAAAGGACTTTGAGGATTTTCTGTTTCACATGCAGTGGAACTGTAATTTGTGACTATTTAATGTTTTATTTGTGGATCACTCAGAGTAAGACGGCAGTGTTAGTGTCACGATGCAATTAATTTGACTCCTCTGGAAACAATTAAAGCTGATCTTTAGTTTGATGAATGTGCGATGCTTTGACAAGGACACAGTTTTCAAACATACAAAAGCAATTGTTGTACTTCTGCCTTCATCTTTTCTTTTCCTTTTTTCTTTTTTTAAAGCATGTGTGCGCGTGTGTGTGTAAAGCTTTAATAGATTTCTGTTACTTTGGCTAATTATGTTCGTTTTTATCTGTAGAAACAATTGGGATCTACTTCTGTTTTCCTGTACCTGGAAAATATTCCAACCCTTCATATGAATGTAATGTCTAAATGTGTTTGCGGTCTTTTTCATATAACTTTACTTTGACACATAAAACTGTATCTAATTAAATTAACGGTGATTCAGTTCAGTTTAGGTGTGTCAGTAAGCCAGAATGCCGTAACTAACATTATTAACAGCATTTGTGTTTCTCAAGTCAAAATATCCTTGATGTCTATGCGTCTAAAAGCAAATGATTTTTATTTATATAATTTTTATGCAAAGCTTTTTTGATCTACATTGCTATTTAAAAAAATCCTATAAATATCCAGAACTTGGGGTGACATTCATTTAAAACCTTCATACCACAGCTGCATGTTGTGGAGCATTTTAATGTGGTGCTTCAAAAATGATAGACTTGCTCCTGCCCAACTCCAAGCCTGTGTAAAATCTTTACACTCCACTCGCCTTTTCTGCCTGGATTTGGTTCCACAATGGTGGATTGAGTTCAGTCAGGACACCAGAAGTCACTACCTTCTGCCATAGGTATAAAAGCTACTTTTTTAATTAGCCCTTTTAACACATTACAAAACCCCAAAGCAGTTTAATCTAAAATTGATACACTTTTTTATATACCTTCTTTTGAATGCTCTTGTAAGCCACTTTAGATAAAAGCAGCTTCCAAATTAATGCATCCTGATTTTGATTTAGTATGTATTTATAAATATAAATAATTTAATAAGCATCCCTAAACCAATTAGCATTTTGCCATGTTAAGAGGCACAACCTGTCAAGAGCCACCATTTTCATTTTCTAAAGTGTGTGCGAGTGCATACATGCGTGCTTGCGTCTGTCGGTGTGTATATAAGGTGAGGTGGTAGAGCCGACCTCTGCCACTCAGCTCCAGGAGCACAACCTGAAATCAATTTTCTCGATTACTGCTCTGCAGATTTTCTGTTCCAGGTTATTCCAGCCATATGATAAAAGGCCTTTTGGATAGGGGAAACCAAACAACCTGTTATCAGCTGCAAGTATCAGAAGTCACTTTAGTGTTAGAGCTGCATTAATGCCTCTGGTATGAGTATATTTTTAAAGAGTGATAACAGATAGGGATGACTGCTCAGGCCACTTTGACATCTATCAGGGAGTTATGTCGTTTTGATGTATAAATGATATTTTCTCTAGTAACTCACAAACCTGCCGGACATATGAAATGCATTCCCCTGTCATATTGTATACTGTTCTAGTGTACTATTCTTCTTCTGTTTAATGTACAGATTTTAATCTTGGATACGAGTTGTGAAGTAGTCGCAACCTCTAATTTATTGATTCATGCTTCTTTTTTTCCTTTTTTTTTAGTCCTTAAGCACAGTTTTTTTTTTTATCCTTCTGGTATCACATGTCCAGATTTCTGTGTGTGTACATAATATGAATATTTTTAGCTTTCGGAAGTCAATATTTGGTGGTTGGAGGGATTTCGTGGTTCGTTAGAGACCCAAGTTCAAGTCACATTCATCACACATGGTATACTGGTATACAAGCTCAAACAGTACATTCAACAGAAGATCCAGGTGGATCCAGCAACTATGGTACACCACTTGTACCATAGTTGCAATATCAGAACTGTTTGGTTCAGTTTAGGCAGTAAAAACAACTCACTTAAGAATATTCGTTAAAAACGACTGTGTTAGATTTAGAAAAAAAATCATGGTGTTGGTTAAAATTTGACAGCTCCTCCATTTTTTTTAAATGCTTCTCTCTTGGTTGCCATGGAGAATCTGCTTAGTGTTAAGTGGGAAACTTGGCAGGTTTGGGTGAACCTACTTTCCACAGCAGCAATGCCGTCGGCAGGTAAAAGACTTAACCTACCTAGAAATAAGGCACATGTAAATTTCTGCAGTGATCTCCAGCGTGTTTGTTTTCTTTGTGTACAGCCTGTGATCCGCTAATCTGTGCTGCTGCTTTGAGGTTTACATTCTGCAGTGATTATGTCTGCTTTCCAGCCCACTTTAAGCCCCGGTGCTAGTATGAGTACTTTTTTTTTTACTAACTACTTTACTTATAACAGCTTTTTCCCTGGAATGCAGTTGTGGATAATATGCTGCTAACTGATCCACTCATTACAGCCAGTTCTCCCTTCCAACCTTTGGTCACAAACTGATGAGTGGCTCACATTTAAATCCACTGCGTAGCCCTTTAGAGTCATTTATTAACATGCAGGGCAGTTCAATTGACTTCAGTAGAATTCATGCAAAGACCGGAATAGAGGAACAGCAGGTAAATGTGATCTGCTGGTGTTTGAAAGAAAAAAGGGGAAAAGGCCACACAGGAGAGGTGATGCCATTCTTTGATATTAAGAGCCCCATAACGCTATTCATCTGATTCAATGTTCATTTATTTTTATTTTACCATCAGCCAGTCATCAATATGTTACAAGACGACAGTGCTCGTTAACAACACACGGAAAAATAGCACATTTTGTAAACATTTTCTATGTCAGTAATCATTGCATGTGCTTACTTTGAAACTGTAGCTGACAACTTTTGGGGTTTTTTGTCTCTTTTGCCTCACTTTCTGTTTTCTTTTTTGTTGCATTTGAGTTTCAATTGAATTTCAAAGTATTGTTCTGGTAATTTATGCAGTACATCAGAACACTTAGAGAAAACTTATAGAAAAAAACAGCTTGAAATACATTTACATTGTAAACATGTTTTGCTTGCAGTGCTGTGATTACATTATTTTATAAGCTTGTATTCTGCTTTGTTGTTGTCCACCTGTGTATAACATGTTCCTCCCTTCCCGTCCAGTCTAATCCTTTTACTTCTGTGAACTTCTTACCCACTGAAATAGATCATTTCTTCCCTCCAACATGCAGGCAACATGCGGCGGCACACTATCTACCCGTAGCCATGTAAGCTCACATTGTTGTCCATGGCAGGTGCCCCATGCTGTTTGCCCCAATAAGATGGAATTACCCAGACAGCCATGGAGCCCTCCCAATGGGGGAAGAGGAAAGGCCTAATGCTGTTTACATCAGTACGACGCTGCAGCCGCTGCTGCAGCCACACCATGCCACAGATTAACTTAATCTCATGTCACAACTGCAGTGAAAATGTCACTTCCTGAAAGCTTATTCCCACAGATGATTTTTTTTAAAAATAAATAAATAAATAAAAAATAAAGGGAGGGAGGAAAAAAGGATCAAGGATTCTTTAAAGGATGCTGCATCCAAAAGTAAAGTGAATTTCCTGTGCAAAAAAGACCTGCTCAGAGGGTGGGCATGCTGGGTAAGTCTGAATCGTGGTGTTTTTTTGCACACTTGTCTCTACATTTTTATTATTCAGGGAGATACAGACTTCTATTTCTTCTATTTGCATTTTGATTCCAACATCCAGAGACCCAAATCTGACTCTGGGCCACTGTCTTTGCTAATGTCAGAAATAAATATTTGATTTGAGAAGTTAAATTCTGAAAAAAAAGTCAAGATATCTGAAATTGGTGTAACATATGCTTGTTAATAAAGCTCTTGCTTGCTTAAAGCAGAAGTTTTAGGAGGTTGCTAGTCTGGAGCAAACATAATGCCACTATCTTTGCACTAGTGGCCATCCTAGGAAACTTTCACCAAGGTCAGACCGAGCAATGCATTGAGAAACTGCAAATAACACAAGAACTACATTTTAGACTCTACAGGCCTCAGTTAGCATGTTGAATGTTAAAGTTCATGACAGTACAATGAGACAGAGACTGAAAAAGTATGGCTTCTTTGGAAGGGCAAACGGAAGTAAGTCTGTTCTCTCTAAAAAGAAGAGACACCTTAGGTATGCAAAGCTGTATCTGGACAAACGATAAGATTTCAGTGGATAGACGAGACCAAAGTGGAAATGTTTTGGCCATAATGCACACTGACACATTTGGCAAGAACTAAACATAACATATCAGCACAAACACCTCACAGCAACTATCAAACATGGTTGATATGGGTGATGGTTTGAGTTTGTTTTGCAGCCACAGGACCTGGGCACATTGCAGTCATTCAATTGTGCACAAACCTCTCTGTATACCAAAGTATTCTACAGTCAAATGTGAGGCTACCTGCCCAACAACAAAAGCATGGTTGGGTCATGCAACAAGACAATGATCCCAAGCACAGCAGCAAATCACCAACAGAGAGAGAATCATGGTGTTGCAGTGGTCCACTCAAAGTCTAGACCCTAACCTGATTAAAACTAACCTGATTAAAACACTGTGGTTGGACCGTTTTGGTAGCACTTCAAAATTAATTAATGCATTTTTGCTATCGCCATCTTGGTTTTATAGAAACACAGTGGCTATTAGGGGGTGGCTGTAGCTCAAGTGGTAGAGCAGGTTGGCGGTTCAATCCCAGCCTCCACCAGTCTGCATCTTGGGCAAGATACTAACCCCATGTTGCTGTCCGATGCATCCATCAGAGTGTGAATGTGTATGAATTTTAGACAGTAAGCACTTAACAGTTTAGGAAAAAGTGCTTGTGTGATTGGTTGAACGAATTAGTTGTATAAAGCGCTTTGAGTGCTCAGAGTAGGGGAAAGCGCTATATAAGAACCAGTCCATTTATTACAGACCCAAGCGTGTTGCAAAAAAACCATCACTAAATTCCAGATTTTTCAGATTCAACTTCTTGTGTAATATATGTACCCACAGCTCACGTTGCATTTTTGTGGATAATTGGTCTTCAAAAACCATACTCTGAAGAAAATGAAGCTGACGTCAAGCTATGATGAGATGGTCCCGGTGTTTTTAAACAGGAAAAGGAAGAAACAGAGATTCCCGGTTCATCCAATTCTCATGAGAAGGCAGCAGCAGGGAGAATTTCATGGTTTGATCCAGGAGTTGAAGCCGCTGTGAAAGCGTATCACGTCCGCTTTTGTACATATTTCAGGATGTCAGTGGGGCAGTTTGAGCTCTTGTTGGCAGAGTTGGGACTACATCTGAGGAGGCAGAGAAATGTAATTTCAGAGGCGTAGCAGGGTCTCGCTGTGGGTGTGTGAGCCAAAATAGTATTATTCTACTATTTGTATATTCTGTCCTGGTGCATGTTTTGAGATATGAACAAACACTGCCAAATGCAGTGGTCCGATTGGTCAGATCATTTTATTTGGACAACAAATATCAGAAGACATGGTACTCTAACCCTGTGATATCAGTAACTCTAAATTGGACATGTTCATGTCGTTATGTATCAAGTGTCTAGTCAGGTCATTGTCTTCTGTACAAAGAAGAAAATTGTTTTTGCAAACCAAGGAATTGCCCCCTGCTCGATATTGGAAAGAATGCAGGTTTAATGTAACCAGAGTATCCAAAGTTCATTTTTGAAGGGACGTATATGGAGGAATTGGGCACTATCCTCGGAGTGACAGATGCTGGTTTAAAGATTTATTTTTGAGAACTGGTGACATATGGCATTCAGTCACAGTAAAGTGGCTTATATTCAAATAGCAACAATGATATCAATGTCATCCTGGGTTTTTCATTAAAACCCACTTCAACACCAACACTGCTCGAGTCTTTCATTTTCTGTCAGCTCTGCCTCTATCTCTGCTTTTCGATCTCACCATCTCATATTTGAATTGGCCTCTCATAATTCTTATTACTCCCCATCTCCTTCCCTTTCTACATTCACCTTATGCTCTGCAGAATCGTGCTGCTTTTTCCATTTCCTCTCCATCATCATAGAGTTCTCCTCTTTCACCACTTTCTTTCCCTCTTTGCCTTCACCTTGCCTTACAGCTTTACCACAGTAACAGATGAAAACTCTTCTCCCAAGTGTCCTTTCCCACCCATGAATTCCGCTTGCCTTATTCCAACCTCCAGGACATCGAAAGGCAGCCATTTATCACGGCTGCAGAGCTAAACCACGTGACCCACAAGAACTGAGGAGGTCATAAATCTGCGACGAGTGGGGGGCATGTTTCAGTCTGTGCAGGAGAGGGTCAGGAAACACTGAGCACCATGTTCATCATGACAGCGCTGCAGATGGCATACAGAGCTTGGCTCTAATCCAGAGCTAATTAGTGGGGTGTGATTTTTACCAGTATAAGCACAAGTCAGATCCCCTGCATTCATGGTAAACAGAAAGCACGAGTTTTCAGTTACATAAACACATATTTCAGATTTAGCTTTCATTTTATTGCAGCTGAACCCTGAACTGTCCTTTGACATGTTTGAATAGTACAAGTAGTAAGTATTAGTGGTAGTTAGTGGTGCAACGGATCAAAAATTTCACGGTTCGGATTGGATTACGTTTTTAAGTCACGGATCGGATCAATTTTTGGATCAGCCAAAAAAGAAAAACAGACAAAAATGTAACATTTACTTATTTACTTATTGAAGTATTTTTTGCCTGTTAAAAACAACTCAAGACTCATTCCATGCAAATATATAAAAACAAATTATGGTACAATATAGGGCAGTACAGGGCTTTGTATCTACCACTCAATTCAATTTTATTTATAAAGCGTCAAATCACAACAACAGTCACCTCAAGGCGCTTTATATTGTAAGGTAGACTCTACATTAATACATACTTCTCATTATATTGCACTCCGGGGTGATATAATGAGCTGTCATGGTCACGTAGCTTTCCGTGTCCTTGGAGGTCTACCCATTTGTAGTTAGGGCAACAGAAGATACCTGGGACAGTTCAGCCGTAACTTTAAACTTTCTGCTCATTACATGCTTGGAACGATCTTGCCAATAAAGTGGACACGCCACGGGATATCATAGCGGGGGTCAAGCACATTCATCATAGTTTAAACTCCTTCTTTTGCACAGCAGAATACAGCCTCCCATCTGCAGCTAAACACCCCAATAGCTTTTGTAATAGCTTTAGCCCGGTCGGATTGGGCAGCAAAGGGCTGCTTAAATACCTCTGCTTCTCCACTTGGACCGCTAGCGCTGGCCATAACTATCGCTTGACAGACCCACCACGAGCACCATACACATACTTTTTTTTCTTCTTTCGTGCGGATCACGTGCGTGCCGAACCGTGGAGTGGGATCGGTTCAGATTACGGCTCAACCATGATCTGTGGCACCACTAGTGGTAGTAGAATTACAGAGTGATGTTTATTTCATACATTTCTAAATAACAGACGCACCCAGTCTCAGGGTATCAATAGTGATGCCTGCATTCTCCCTCTAAAGCCCAGCAGGTTGAGAACTCTCCGTCTATAAAGGTCTGAGGACAATATTATCCCACTCCTCATTTGGGGCCAGATTTACTTAAAATGGTGAAATAGTGTGTGTGCACGATCTCCAAAGAGCTGACAGGTGTGGTCGGTTTTGAGGGTGATTCACAAACGTTGTGCTGTTTGCGAAAAATAATTATAACATTCCTGAAATTATAACATTTTTAAAGTAAATGTAAATGCATTGTTCAGACTGGTGTCCATGCAAGGCCTGATTACTCTGAGCAAAGGGTCCAAAGTCAACATCATCCCGCCGTTCTTTAGCCATTTTGCTTTGAACCCCATTGTGCACGGTGTGAATAAGAAGAGTTGAAGTTTTGTTGCTGATGGTATTGTGTGACTTCTTTAGGCTGGAGGTCATATCGGACTTTTCTAAGCAAATTTAGAGATAGGTGGCTTGATAATCTATATGTTATAATCACATCTTTTTCTGACATTCCAAATAAATTGACTCTAGTGGAGAAATGTGTCACTCTCCTAGCACAGAGTCCAAATCTCTGTGATGCTTCTTTTGCACAGCAAAAAGTGCCGCCATGTCAAGCGCAAAGAAATAAGACAGACTTTTTGTCTGTGTTAAATATTGGTGCAATTAGTAGTAAATTGCAGTTGCAAACATTTGTAAATTAGCTTTTTCACTTCATTTAAATACCCTCCTTCCTATATTTTGAGCAAAAAAGAGACTTTTAGAAATACAAATGCAAGAGGGCAGTCAAATCTTCCACCTGTTAAACATAATCTTCTCCTTGCTCTCTCTTTGTAAACACAGACTACTTTTTTCAGTTTGGATGTTGGTATGTTTTAGTAACTCTGGCCGTAGATCTGTGACCTTTTCAAACACCTGATTCTGATGAATTTATTGACTCATGTTGCATTTTTCCTAGTACAACATGATGTCAGTTTTGTTAATTATCATCACAATAAAGACAGTGAACTGTAAGGTGTGGCTAACTTGATTTTTTTTAGTTTCACACCGTCTGCATTTCAAAAAATTGAGTCAGAAATGCTCAACTCGGTCGTCACAAACTAATGAGCGATGCAAGGAAAGCAAAGGCCATCTTTTATATACTGTCTATGGTTTTAAGAAGCAAATCATTGTTTTTGTTTGCATTATGTCACTGACATGGGACAAGTGCAGTCTTGGGTGGTTACATACACAAGCTGTGGTCAACTGTGTAAAGTAAAGGTAACTTTAAGCATGAGGACAGTGTAGAGATCATCATTCATCGAGTGACCCAGTGTCAGACACATCCATTTTGTCATTGTGTCCTTGAGTGCAATGTCTGAGTTCCTGTTCACTCCAGAGTTGCTGCTCTTTGGCTGAATGTGACCATGGTCCTCTACTGAACTTATCAGTGAGAGGTGAAAGTGTGAGCCTTGAGCACCCAACTTGAAGAGAAAAAGACTCTAAAGGTCATAGTCTTCTTTATCTTTGTCAGTAAAAACTTCTCATTTCTAAACAGGGCAACAAAAACTCCAAAAGAGATCGCCAAAATCTTAAATTGAACCCTGAACATTTTCACTGTGTTAATATGTTTACTTAAGTCTAACTATAGCACTGTAGCTAGCCACCAGGTAATACATCATTATACGCAAGATAGCCCAACTTCACTAATTCTCCAAATGTTGCTGATTTTTAGTTTTCTGTCTTTGTTTATGTTAAGGAAGTTATAGCAAAGGTGGACATTCTAATGTTTTACAAATACTTAAGTCGGAACATGATATATTATTTTTAGATAGCTACTTTCTTGCTAAATTCTGACTTCGCTAAACCTCGTAAATTGTCTTTTTCATGGATGTCTGGTTGTTAAACTTTATTATAAAACCTGGGAGAACAGCCATACTGATCATTTTATTGAAAATGAAAGAATTTGGACCAACCCACAGTGTTTCATTTTCTGAACCAAAACAACATGTAGACCCAGAAATGGTCATATAGAAAACAGAAAACCAGTTTTCTATATTATTAAGATACACGTTAACATTTTTACACCACCAAACATTTAATATAAAATGGATTCAGAATACTAAATACTGGTCCTTTGGTTGGAATTTTTCCCATATTAGCTCTCTGTCTGCATACACTTCATTATGTGTCTGAGTTAACTACTCCATCCTGAGTACTTAAGCAACAGTGAGAGCCCTCACATTACCCTGAAACTGAAATAAGAGTCTGCAGCTGAATGCCAATCACTGGATTAAAAATGATAATTGTGGAAGGGGTGGGACCAGAATCTGAAGTGTGTGCAGACAATGAAGCCATATGGTTAAGAAGTATGATGGTTCATGAAGAAATGTAAAATATGTTCTCATGCACCTCATAAAACATGGTCAACAGGTTCAATTTAGTGACATGCTGGACCCAACAGGTGATTGTTGCTTCTTTATCATTTGTAGTCCTGCAACACCTGCAGTGCTCATCAAAAATCTGAAGGATTGCGTGTGTGCCACTCTTACTAAATGTGACTATTAACAACTGGTTCATTCCTAAGTCAGCCTACACCTGCCAGCTATTGCTGGTGTACTCACTTGCCTTGGCTGTGCACATAGTTTAGCAGTGAGGGGCCTTCAGATGACGAGTTTGCAGAGGAAATGAGCCAATCAGATACCAGACTGCTCAGTGTCATGCAAAGCTTCCCTGATTGTTTCTCCTCACTGGGACTGCACACTGAGTGTATGTGACTGGAATTAAAAGGCAATTTTTTTTGCTTTGAGCTCTGTGCTAATTCTTCATCATACCTGTTATATTCACACAAGCAATTCAGCAACAGTGTTCAGATTGTAAACGCAATAATTGGTAAACTATTAAGCAGACTGGAATCATTTGTGTGTTGTTTTCTGTACATGTTTTAATCCAGCCAAGTTTTAAAAAGAAAACACAATTAGAACACACACAGCTGTTATAACAGCAGTGAGAAGCTTAACAGAGACAATTACTTGTCAATTCAATTAGCCCATTGTTTAAATGACTTAATTGTAATCATCTCACTCTCGTTTTTCTGTCATTTTTGACGGTTTCCCTCCCCCTTCTCTTCTCACCTTGCAAAGCAAGAAAAGAATGAGAAGGAGGGAGACTCAAATTAAGCAAAGCCCTGGAGAATCTGTAAATGAAGCGGGGGGGGGTTGAGAGAATAGCAAAAATGAGGCAAAGAGTGAGGATTTAAAGAAGAAGTCAAGAAGAGCAGTTAAGTAGGGAAAGAGAGGAAGAAACAAAAGGAAGTCGGATCAAGATAGAATAGGACAAGAGTAAAATGAGTAGAAAAATAAGGAGGTGAGAAAATTAGCCAGAAAGATAATTGGGAAAGAAGAGGCTCATGAAGGGAGGAGTAAATGAAGGGTGTGCCTGTGGAATGTAATAGGCAGGAGGGACGATAGGTGGAGGCTAAAGAAACATGAGAAATAAAAGATGAAATAAGAGGTATAGCGGAGAAACAAAGAAAAAAGAGATAGAAAGTAGGGGAGAATGAAAAGCAGGAATAAGCAGTGTATTGTCAGGGCTAAATGAAGGATGGCTTTTAGAGAGCAAAGGTTTGAAGGACAGAAAGCTGAAATGCATGGAAGAAAAGTAGATATTAAATAATGTGTAAAGTGGGAGAAATATAAGCATTAGGAACGGCAAACAAATAGTGTGAAGGAGAGATGACAATTGTCAACACCTGGCTAGTCAGATCTGCCTGAAAAAGCCACTGAAGGGACATAAATCCCTGTCCTCTCCCACAGTGTCTTCCATGAACACACAAGAATACTCACAGAGGGATGAAAAACACCCCAAGACACCTGGCAATTTTCAGACGTGTCATGAACACATGCATACACCTGTGGATTGTTCCTATCAGTGTAAACAACTTTTTTCCTTTAGGGTTTTTATCCCAGATTCATGTGATTAGTGCTGCAGTTTAGTAGTGTACAGCTGCATAGTGTTTAGTTTATGTATTGTGGTCTGCACTGTAAACATCAAGGGGAGAGCTACAAAAGCAAAAAGCAGTTCTTAAATACAGTCTAAGAATTCTCTATTCTTTGCACAAAAACCTTGTTCTGTTGTATGTACCGAATGCAAGTGATTTTGCTTTTAAAATATGAAATAATGAACCTATGGTTCACCAAAATCAGACATTTCAGTTGCTGTTGAGTTCAAGTCCAATATTTGAGTTAATTCACATGATTCTTTTTCACCATTTGTAACAGGTTGTGGTTCAATCTTTCTCTTGTTGTTCTTCTTTTTTTACAAAGAAGCAAATAAATTGATTCCATAAAGTGAAATTCTATTTACATAGCAACTTTCAAGATAAATATGACAAAGTGCTCCATAGCAAGGCAAAAATGAAGTTTTAAAAGGTTTTTAAATGTTTTTTAAAAGAGACCACCAAGTCCACAGAACTCGTTCACCTTTAGTTTTCAGCCTTGTATCATGTACAGCGAGAAGACCCTGATCATGAATATAAAGGTTTACTGATGTTTACTGGTGCTTGTCCATGCAGCTCTCTAAAAGTCATTGCAGTCACAACCACAATCTCAAAGTGCACTCTGAAGTTAATGGGGAGCCACAGCAACTGAATTTGCAACAGTGTGACATTTCCTTAACCCTTTAAGACCTACCATAGAACCAAGTCCACCAGAGCTTATATTATATTTTTCATTGATTGATTGATATACCTTTATTAGTCCCACAAGGGGAAATTTCATAAGGTTGCCGACCTATTGCACGCAATGGCAGCGCCATCTTACCCTCCGACCATACATACATTACACAAAACATCACATGGGGAAGACAGGTCAGAGAGGTATAACAATGGAAAATGCACCACATGAGGAAAGATAAGGAGAAAAAATAACTCCCCCCAGACTAAGCTCCAACAGGGAGATCAGTTTGAGAACAGAAAAAAAACACCTCTGCACATAGCACATGAAAAAACTCTTAATACACCAAAGAAACACATGACAAGCAACAGGGGTGGGTAAAGGGTGCAGCATCGGAAGGGAATAAGTGTCGAAGGCGAGGGGGGATGAGTGTGTGCATATCAGTGTATATGTATGTGTGTGCGTGTCCAGAGTTCAGCTGAGACAGTGTCCTTCGCCCTGCTAGGCTAAGTAAACAGTCTTCCAGCCAACCCAGATTACATGCTGTAGTGCCATTTCTATTAGCATGTCAACTTGCTATACATCAATACAACCATTATAGCCCAAATTTTAATAATATGTCTGCATTAAGTGCATAATAATTACATAAATTGCAAAAAAGTGCAATAAACTACAAAAAATTTGAAAATCGTTTTTGTTTTTTTAACATATATTTCTAGTTAGAGAAATTTAAGAGGCTTGTCCCTCAAAACTGTAAATACAAAAAAGTTGCACAAAATAGTTTCCCGCCACAGGAAATTTATTTTAAGTGTCTTCATAGTTTTATTTTTGAAATACACCAATTTTTATATACTGCAGGAAAAACGAAAATAAATATTATAATGCAAATTTGCAAAAAAACAGCATATGCATCAAAATAAAACTAATTCCAGCAGTGCAATATGAGTCCTAAGCATCCCAGAAACGACAGAGAAAGTCATAAAGTCAAACATAACTTTTAAAAACACCAGTATAGGCTCATAAGGCCCTGATGGTAAAAAACTACATTTCCGCAAAATGATGTCACTTCCGGTTTCGGGCAGGTCATGGCGGACATGCGATAGTTCACGCTGATGGACGTAGGAAGTGTTACAAACGGCTGATCGGATTGGCAAAGCATGTTTCTTTTTTTTCCCCTCTTTATTTATAGAGTATTGCACATGTAATTTGACATATCAGGCCCAATACAGCAAGCACTAACTGATATAAAGACATATATCAAAACAAATTAGGCCATTAAGATTCGGATGATAACAATAAAACAGAAAAAAGAAAGAAAAAAAAACAAAAAAACAAACAAACAAACAAAAAATAAATAATAATAATTTTAAAAAAAATCAACTCCCTCCCAAAACCATAACAAAAGGGAACCCTGTGGTACAAAAGTTTAAACTGTTGTAAGTGTTTTTAATGAGTTAAAGTAAATGATAAAAGGCTGCCACATCTGTGAGAACTTATTAACATTTCCTCTGAGTCTAAATTTTATTTTCTCCATTTTTAAGAAGAACATAACATCTTCCAGCCAACGTGATCGGGCTGGAGGGTGAGGAGCTTTACAGGACAGCAAAATTCGACGCCGTGCCAGCAGTGAAGTGAAAGCGATAATATCCAGTTGCTTACGACTAAGGTTCAGGGTGGCGTCCTCAGAAACACCAAAAAATGGCAACTAATGGACATGGTTTGAGAGTAACGCTCAAAACATGAGAGAGCACTTCAGAGTAAAAAGTCCAGTATAATTGAAGTGTCGGACAGGCAAAAAACATATGAGTTAAATCACAGGGGGACGTGTTGCATCTGTTGCACAGGTCAGGAATGCTGGGGTATATTTTAGATAATCTAGAAGTTGAGAAGTGTAATCTGTATATCGTCTTAAACTGAATAAGGGAGAGTCTTGCACATGAGGCTGAAGAATGAATTCTGTCAATTACTTTGTCCCAGTAACCTTCAACAAACTGAAGACCCAGTTCCTGTTCCCAACTCAAGGCAATTTTCTTGGTTGAGTAATTGCCCGATGCCATGATTAAAGTATATATTTGTGATATTAGAGCCTTACTGTGAGGCTTCAACTGGAATAAGTCTTCCCACCAAGGCTTGAGAGGTTGACTTGGAAACTCTGGCAAGATAGAAGATGCACAGTGTCTTATTTGAAAGTAGCAGAACAAATGATACGAGGGCAAATCATACAAAGAACAAAGTTCACTAAAGCTGAGAAATGTGTTATCTTTGAAGAAGTCATAAAAACATTTGATACCTTTTCTTGCCCATATACGGAAAGAGGAGTCTACCAGGGATGGGGGGAAGAGGTGGCTGTTGCAGATTGGGGTCAGAGCAGAAGCAGAGACAGAATTGAAGTGACGCCGGAATTGATACCATATTTTTAGAGAGCCAATTAGAACAGGGTTGTCTGTGAATCGTAAGAGGGAAACAGGAAGGGATGAAAATAATAGTGCTGGGAGTGAGGAAGAGAAACATGATTGAGCCTCAAGGC
This sequence comes from Neolamprologus multifasciatus, assembly GCF_963576455.1. Classification (NCBI taxonomy): domain Eukaryota; kingdom Metazoa; phylum Chordata; class Actinopteri; order Cichliformes; family Cichlidae; genus Neolamprologus; species Neolamprologus multifasciatus. Next base: position 23,336,118 of record NC_140448.1, read on the forward strand.
AACACCAAGAAGCCTGAGGATCAGTCAGCCAATAGGTATACTTCTGAATGTTGGCTGCCCAATAATAAAACATCAAGTTGGGCAGAGCAAGACCCCCACTGAGCTTACCCTGTTGTAGTGAGGTCATACTAATCCTGGGGGTCTTATTTGCCCATATAAATGATGCAATCATTCGATTCACAGATTTGAAAAAGGACTTAGGTAGAAACAATGGGATACACTGAAAAAGATAGAGGAATTTAGGTAGAATATTCATTTCGCCTCTTGAAACAGAGGCGAGGTTCTGAGAGTCACAGAAAGAGGCTCTATTGCTAAAGTGAAAAGTAAAGGTGAGAGTGGGCAACCTTGACGTGTACCACGTGATAGAGTAAAATACTCAGAATTCACATTATTAGTACAAACAGATGCCAGTGGCGTAGTATATAAAAGGTGAATCCAAGATATAAAACTGTCACCAAAACCAAATTTCCTCAAGACTGCAAAAAGATACTCCCATTCCACTCGATCGAATGCTTTTTCAGCATCCAATGAGATCACCACCTCAGGGACGGTGCTATGATTTTTGGAGTATATTATATTAAGAAGGGACCGTATATTAAAAAAGGAATGTCTTCCTTTAATAAAGCCTGTCTGTTCGTCTGATATAATAGAGGGGAGAACTCTTTCCAAACGGGTTGCTAGCAGTTTGGATATGATTTTAAAGTCCACATTAAGAAGGCTTATTGGTCGATAGGAGCCACAACAGGTAGGATCCTTTCCCTCTTTATGCTGTAATGAGATAGAAGCCTGTCTTAGTGTCTGAGGGAGAGAGCTGCATTTCATTGACTCCTCAAAGGCGGACAGCAGCAAGGGGGCCAGTTTTAAGTGGACTTTTTTATAAAATTCGGCAGGGAACCCCATAAGGACCAGGGGACTTTCCAGACTGTAAGGATGTGATTGATGATATAACCTCATCCAAAGTGAGTGGTGCTTCAATTTCTGCTGCTGTTGAGGTTGTAATTGTAGGGGTATCCAATTTGTTAAGAAACTGGTTCATATCTATAGAATTAGAGGGGAACTCTGATGTATACAAAGAACTATGAAATGACTTAAAAATTGAGTTGATTTCCATTGGATCAGAAGTCAAAGTTCCCGATTCATTTCTAATTTGCAAAATTTGGCGAGATGCCGATTGGTGACGTAGCTGGTGGGCTAGCAGACGAGAGGCTTTATCACCATGTTCATAATAGTTGCCACGGGACCGTAATAACAATTGCTCTGCATCGTGGGTCGACAGGAGACTGAACTCCGATTGCAGGTTAAGACGCTGCTTATATATTTCAGGTAAGGGAGTTTGAGCGTGTTGCCGGTCTAGAGCTTGAATTTTGGCAGAAAGTTCATTTTGCTTAGCTTTCTGTGATTTAGATAGGTGAGATAAATAGGAAATTATTTGGCCCCTGAGGTATGCTTTAAGAGTTTCCAATGGCAGAGAATTTGAGATGTCCTCAGACTCATTCGTAGTTAAGAAGTTATCAATTGCAGATGAGATATAGTCACAGAAAACTGAATCAGACAAAAGAAGAGAGTTCAACCTCCATGGGTGCTGAGGTCTATAGCCAGGAGACAAAGCCATATCCAGGACTAATGGAGCATGATCAGATATAACAATTGGGAGATATTCAGAGTTGCAAACCTTAGAAGCCATGGAGCCATTTATAAAAAAGTAATCGATCCGAGGCAAAGCATGTTTCTGGAATATTATGTTTTTGTTGCTACAAGTGCTTTTTATGCAGTTTTTGCAAAGCTATATGTGGAAGGAAACTGTGACCTAGGACAAGCTGATGGCATAAGATGTAAGTACAACTCCTCCGGTTTCATATGCAAAAAAAAAAAGATTGCGCTAGCTTATGTGGTTGCAGTGCTACCGGGATTTTAAAAAAGTTAGCAAAATGGAGCGTGCCCGCTCCGACCGGCTTTAAAGGGTTAAAAGGCTTAGTAAGAAGCCTCACAGTGGGATTCTGCTATGAGACTCAATGTCAGCTGAATAGCAGCGATAATGTCCATAAAAGTTGTCAAAATTTGCTGAAAAGGGAGCAGATATAACAGAAACAGTAAATTTCCCAAAACAGAGCCTTGTGGCACACCGCAGGCAACAGAAGTGGAACAGGACCTACACTTGGAAGCAGCTACAGAAAAGGATCATTAAACAAACATGACTGAGCCACCCCAAAGCAAACACTGGTAAACTCACCCAGTCGCTCAGCCTATCATACATGATGTGATGGTCAGCAAGTGTCAAAGACAGAGATCAGGCCAAACATCTGCAAAACAGAAGCTTTTCCTGTATCACTATGCAAAATAATACCATGGGAGACTGAGAAGCTGTTTCAGTGAAATGAGCACTACAAAAGCCAGAATGAAATTTCTTAAGAATGCCATAATTGTCTAGAACAGCTTTAAACTGATAAACCACAACCTCTTCTAAAATCCTAGGAATAAACTATCATTTTGAGAAGTACAAAGTACAGGACTGTTTTTACACAGCAACCTGAACATGCAAATATTGTAATATGAGCCCATCATTATAGTTATCACACTACCATGTTTCAGAACAAAAAATAAATAAGTCCTCTCAGGATTTATTGATGGAATTTTATGCTTTTTATCAGGAGCATGTCAAATGAAATTGGGGTGGATTTGATACGGTATGTCACGGTTACACCATGTCCATACAGAAGATCTAGCAGCAGATTGGCAGCAGCTCAGATGCACTTGAGATGACTGAAAAATATCTACACAAACTGTTGTATGGACATCCCCTTAGCATCCTTAATCCTTCACATTAGGGTTTTAAGCAACAAAAGAACTTTAATCCAAGTAACAGCACGATTGTGGTTTCCGGTTAAGGGTGTATACAGCCTGTAAATAAAGAGAAGTGCTCCAGATACAGTCAGCGGCTAGGTTTTCCAGGTCTCCCAGAAAATTAATTCTTATGTTCATAATTCTAAAAAGTTATGAACATGCAACATTATCACTGACTGGATTATGTCAGAGGCAAGAAATGAAATGAAGGACTAATAAATGAATGAAGAGAAATATCATTTGAGCAACTGTAATTGGGGTGGATGACATGTCATATCTATGACTAGTTAGGAACTGAAAGCACATGGCAGCGTTAAAGTTCCTTTATTTACTAAGTATAACTATAAAAACTGAATATTTGGGTGAAAAACAGATGTCATATATTGTCATATATTCATATAAGTGCTGTCAAAATTAACGCGTTAATTGTTGAGATCAATGCGAAATGTTTAACGCGTTAAAAAAATTTAACGCTGATTTATTTATTTTTTTAATTTCCTGTAATCTAAGACCTTTAAACTCATGAGCACCCCTGGAGGAGGGGGCAACAGTGTGCTATGCTAACATTTGGCCTGACAGAAATGATTAGAAGAAGTAGAAGCGACACCATGCCACTATCTAGCTAACACTAGCTAACGCATGCAAGCATGGACAAGGGCGGACTTTTGGGCGGAAAGTTTCTCTTTAAGAAGTTGCCTGATGGCTTGTTGGACAAATCGAGAGTAAGGTGCACAATTTGCAAAGCTGAATTCAGGTACCACAGAAGCAGTTCATCACTGGCGTATCACCTGAGAGCAAAACACCCAACTGAATCCGCCTCCACGGGACCACGCCAGTCTACGCTCAATTTCTTGGTTGTTTGGATAGCTAAAAACTGATCACCAGTTAGCATAGTAGAAGATGACGGACTGAGAGAAGTCATTTGTGCTGCATCAGGAGATGTGTGTTACAATTTCCCCTCGAGAGGAACCATTGTGTTGAGACTGCACATTTTGTATGAGGACCAGAGGGCTCAGAGGTCCAGCAAGCTTGTGCAAGTAAGGAACGTCGCTCTCACCAGAGACCACTGGACTTCGGTGAACAACGATAATTACTTGGGGCTCACGGTGCATTTTATTGATAATGACTGGACTGTGCAGCCGTTTCCACCAACAGTGAGTAAAACTGAAGAGAGACACTATGCTGAGGCGTGTGCTGAACATTTTCTGAGTGTTGCAAACGAATGGAAAATCAAGGACAAGCTAACCACGCTTGGCACCGACAGTGCTCATAACATGGTTGCAGCCGCCAGACTACTTACATTTGAACACATGCCCTGCATGGCCCACATTCTGCAAAGAACGGTCACAGTTTCTCGTAATGACAGCGCATTTGAAAGGGCTCTGGCCAAATGTCGCAAGATTGTTGGACATTTTAAGCATAGTCCAGCAAACGAACAGGAATTAAAGGCACAGCAAGCTGCACGTGGACATCAAACAGAACCGCTTGTTCAGGATGTTCCAACAAAGTGGAACTCCACCCTAGAGATGATCAAGCGGATCCAGAGAAACAAATCTAGGCTGACCACCATCCTGACTCAGCAAAACAGCAAGGTGACCATGTTGACTGACCAGGAGCTTGACAGACTGCAAAAGCTGGAGGAACTACTTGAATCTTGCAGGTAAATCATTTTGTTTCTCATGATTATGTGTCTATCTTTGTGTTCTATCTTTGTCTTCAAGTATGTTCTCCACCTCCACCTCTCTGTGAATTTTCATATGTGGTATTTATATTTGTCTCTGTGTGATTAATAGAAAAATACAGACTCAGCAGAGGGACAGCAGCAATCTGACATGGCTGAAGATCGCTACTGCCCTTGATCCCAGGTTTAAAGACCTAAAGTGCCTTTCCAAAGATGAAAGAAGAGAGGTGTGGGCTTCAGTACATGACCTTCTGATGGCAGAGACGCATGTACACCAACCATCTGCTCAGACAACAGAGGAACTATCACCAAAGAAGAGCAAGATGCCCATCTGCTTGCTGGGTTCTTCTGATTCAGATACAGAGAAAGAGGGAGATACTATAGACCGCTGTCTGAATCTGTACAAAGCAGAGCCCAAAATTGACATAGGAGAGTGTCCACTACAGTGGTGGTTAAAGAGAGAAGGAGCACATGCCAGGCTGGCACCCATTGCACGCAAGTACCTGTCAACCCCTGCAACCACAGTGCCTTGTGAGAGATTATTCTCACTCTCAGGTCAGATCATTCAAAAGAAGCGTGCTTCTTTGTCATCAGACAATATAAACAGAATAGTCTGCCTCAGTAACTGGCTGAGTGCAGAGAAGGACTAAGCCAGATTGCTCCTTTGAAGTGAAAAATGTTCAACATTCTGGGTTTTCAGTGCACCCTTTATTGTTATGGTATTCACTTTAACCTTTAGGCCTGGGTTCGGCCACTGTTGATGGCCTTAGAGGTTTTTTTGCAAGTTTTCACTGTGTTGAAGATTGATGAAAACTATTAAAATTCTCTTTGAATTTCAGCATCCATTCTTTGTGTTTATTCTGCATTTACTTCATTGTATTGCATAAATGTCTGTTACAATCTTAAAATATAAAGTTGAAAAAATGTAATTGGAGCCAGGTTATTGATCAAGTAATTGCAATTAATCATGATTAATAACAGAAAATTGTGATATTAATTAGTTAATTTTTTTAATCTATTGACATATATATAAATAAAATGTCTCATTTTGTTTTTCACCTTTGATTTGCAAAGGATATAAATGCTGGGTTGGCTAAAAATAAAATTAAGAACACACTCACATTGATTTCCCATATCTCTATCTCTCACACACACACACACACACACACAGCATATAGTCACAGCTACAGCTGATATCCCATGCGTCTTTCACTGCAGCCCCAGCAGGGTTTGACAACAGCAGACTGGAAAACAGAAACAGTTGCCTGGTGTTTCAAATACCACAGAGAGCTCACACACAACAGCACAGACTCACACACTTCATCTTCACCCAATATCTTGTTTTTTGTTTTTTTGCTTTTCTCTACAGCTTTTTTCTCTTCCCCCCCGCTTGTCACACTTGATTATCCTAATCAGTTATTTAAGTTTACATTAACGATCCCCAAAAGTTTATTCGGTTCATCTGTATGTAGCATTTTTTAGTGGGAGAAATGTTTTGTCACTCATCCAAGTAACTTTTTCAGTCTCAGCTGACTGCAGGTTTTCCCAACCTTATAAAGAGTATATTTGCATAATGACTGAAACCAGCACCACTGACTAACAATGGGATTACAATACTGTGATTGCAGCCATTCCCCGACTCTCAGTGGTACTCATGACCATTGTCACTGATCAATGGTCATTGATCAGTGGCTGTTAACAATGGTGATGACAATTTTCATATTAATTTTTGAAAAACTGGCCTCACAGCCCAGTTCCTTACCTGGATGATTGAGGATGCATCAGGACATCTTACATTAACAAATACTTGTAAAATACATTGTCCATCACACTTGGCTACTTCATATATCAAAAGTAGTATGTGGAACTACAGCATACTTTTGTAGGTCACTTCATTTCAAAGCCACAAACAACATACAGCAAAGCTGACTGATACTGTGCCATAATCACTGCTAAATATAACCAGTTATCCAAATTAATTGGGCTAAACATTGAATCAGTTGGGGAATAGTCTGTGGAAGTACATATTTTCATATATTAAAGCGCAATAATTATTTGGAGAAAGTTCATTTTGGCTCATATAATGAGCAAATTAATGTAGCAAGGTGCCAAAACCAGATCATTAATGTGTGTATATTTTAGCATTTGTTGTGATATTATTATTATTGAGTTGTCTACAGTCAAGCAGCTATCAAACATGAAGGCATGCTTGATGTCATTATAACACATTGTTCTGTATATGGTGAGGATAAAAACTACATTACATACAGAAAGGCAGCAACACATAACAGCAGGAAAAATTAAGGCGTTAGAGGGTGCTGGAAGATGGTCTGCAATTTAGAAAATTACTTCTAAATAGATGCTAAACATGGATGTAGTTTTGTCTTTAGTTCTTATTATACAACATGGTTAAATGCCAACATTTTGCTCTCCTTAAAAGAGAGATGTTTTGCAGTTCAAGCAGCAAGTTTTTGTTCTTTCAACTTACTAAAGTTGTTCTCTAGCTGTTTACTACACACTCGTGATTATGCAAAATTTATTCGTGTAATGTCATTGTTATCTTCACACTCTGTGCCATGCTTTTAATGTCACTTGAATCCAGAAGCTTTGCTGTTTCTACAAATGTTATTTTGGGATGTAACAACGCCCATTCTGTTCTTGTGTTTGAATATCTATGAGAAATGCTTTGCACAGGACATGACATGTATGAAGAAGCAGAAGGAATTCAAAAAAGAATTATTTAAAAAAAAAAAAAATACATATATATATATATATATATATATATATATATATATATATGTATATGTATCATGTATCATTATTAAATGGGTATGTAGAGCACAGTTGTACCATCAGGGCAAGTAAGGCAAGCAGTGCTTGTCCAAAACAATCTAGGGGTGTTTGTCAATTAAAACCCACCAACGTGCAACCAGTTTCTCTTCTTGCATCTCGAAAGCATTCTGTCCCAGCCCTTCCTATTTCCTGTTTCCTTCCAGCCTTTAAATTACTCCCATCTAGGATCAGTTAGGTATTACTTCAGAAAGCAGGCTTTACTCTTCTTGACCCCAATTTCATTGGAATCTGGAATCTGATGATTTCATTGTGTTGGCATCCTGTTACCTGTAGACTGAGCTTGTCAAACTCAGAGGCCAGCAGGTTTTTCTGGTTGCAAATAACTCTGCTCTTTGAGAAGATTAAGTCAACAGACAAGCTGCTGCAGGCTCTGCTTTCACTGCATTGAGATCATTGACAATCTCTACATTGTGTGAAAACAGAGCTAGAATTAGCACATAAATAAGCCCTGCATGATTTATCATATTACCATTTCAGCCAACGTGATGTTAGAGGACTTAGAGTGCAGAGTGAGGAAACTTTTAGTAACCCTTTTAGACAATAAGAAAAGAAAGTCGTGATGCAAAGAGATCTCACATCCTGCCATGTCACATTTAATAAAACAGGCAAGGAACAGGTGCATATTCAGCCAGCAGAGCTCTTAGTTAACCAAATGTTTAACCACCTGTTTTGCTAATATGCCGCCTTAATTTGTCATTATTTTCTAATCTCCCAGTAGATACTGACAGTTAAAAATGTCATGTAGGCTCAAGCATTTTAATTCAGCTATGATTTTTCTTTTTGCCATTGTGTTATTGTATAAACATTTTTAATCAGGTTTGTTAAAAGCTCATACATATGATTTTGTTATTTTAGAATGTGATACATCACTGAAGGTTAAACAGAAAAGAAAGTATTTAAAATGAGCACAGCAGTAAAAATTAATTCACATAACACTGATGAGGAAAATAATAACTTTTACTTCTAATACTTTATGTACAGTTTACCAGTAATACAGTTTTATAACTAGTTAAGTGTTTTGACAGCATGGTATGGCTACTTGTGCTAAAGGAATTGCTCTAAAAACTTTCTTCAGCAATCATCATTGTCAGTTAATGCTAAATATTTGAATGATGACTACAGATGGAAGTACTACAACACTGAGGTATAAAGGTCACAATATGGTACCAAGAGGAAGTTAAATAATCCTGTGTACATTAATCAATATTAATCTATTTTTTCTTCAAAAGAAAAATACAATTTAAGTCCTACTGCAATATCCTCTTCCCATTTCAACTTCCCATTCCCTCTATGAACCACCACTGTGCAATACCAAATTCTATGTGCAATAACCCATCTGTATATACATAACACTATTTATTACATATTACTTTTTTAAAACGGGCTTGTATATTTATACAATTTAAATATAGTTTTTTCCCCTCTGTACAGTGACAATAAAGGCATTTTATTCTATTCTATTCTATTCTATTCTATTCTATTTAAACAGGAGAATGTAAAAAAAAAAAGTGTGCTCTCTATACAGTAGTACTGTACCATTTTTATTTCTCTTACAATTACACTGTTATGATGTAAAAAGCCAACACTTGAAGTTCAATTAATCTGATATTCCATATCTTTATCTGTAATTGATTTAGTCCGCAGGGTTTTTGCTTAATTATTATGTCTGTCTATACAGCATCACTGTATAATCACTACATAAGTACTTTCTAGGCTCAGAGGGCTTAGATAAATCTTGCCATTGAACTGCGCCCACTGAGGTCACCTTTGCATGTAATCTGCCTTTCTAAATCAGACCCATAATTATGTGCAGAAATGAAATGAAAGCCACAAATTTGCCTTACACTTTCCTGTACACACAAAATGTACAACAGAGTAGGTGGTGATGGTGAAGCTGAATCACAATAGGAGATTATTTTGAAGTTTTAAGTTAATTATCTACCACAATTGTCCTTCCTTTAGCTTTCTTAATCACCCAGGTGGGTGGGTTAACAAACTCTGGATTTTGTTTAACACGTTGTTTCTCGGAAAGCTGCTTTGATCAGAAGAAATTCAGAAAGTCATACAAGTCCTTCACAATGTCTACTCCTGACAGCCAGATCAAAATAGCTTGACAGAAAGGGAAATACTCAAAGTACTTTATAGCAAACATCTACAACTCTCCAAGCCCATAAAATACATAGTAATTTTGATTCAGTAGTCAACTAACGGGAATATTTTTGGCTCATGAATGAACCCTTATTTGAGTGTTACCTCCAGTTACTTTAGATCTCAGACATTTATAGTAAAGTAGTTGACAGTGTAAACAAAACCACGGGCTGTATATGAGCCCAAGCCCCTGAGGCTCAAACACATGGTGGCTCTAATAAGCAATATCGACTTTAACCCACTGTCTGAACACATTTACAGGCTGCCATTTTAGCTGGCTGCCTCTAATATACCTGTCCGTCCTTATGAAGCTAATGCCTGGCTCTGTTCCAGCTCCAAAAAATGTCAACCCCTCCCTCCAAATGTTTACTTCCCTTATGAGCATCTGTTGGTCACAAGTCAAAAGGGATACTGCAGAAGCGCATGATGCCACCACAACAGCTGCCATGTTAAAGTGGAGACCAGAAGAAGTCAAAGTCGCAAAGGGACTGGCGTGCCCTCTACCTGACACTAACTTCTCCAGAGTGGCTTTTCAGAGGTGTCTCAGCTACAGCAGCTGGCACAGTGACGGCATCATCCTGTGAACCAAACTTCACTACTGTAGCGGTTAACTTCACAGAGATGCCTAAAAAACATTGCAGTATAAGGGTGAAAGGTAGATTTCTCCTCCTGCTTTTTCATGTGAACAACAAACTGGCAAGTTAAGAAGGAATTTGAAGGATGGTACACTTAACACTTTTTCTTTTCAATTTAAATGTGGTTTTAAAAGGGATTTTTTTTTTGTCAAATTTCACTTTTGTTGTTTTTATGTTTAAAAGTTGCAATAAGAGGCAAACACAGCTATGTTTTAAAAGAATATAGAGCCTAATTTATCTGAGAGATCTAAACTCTTAATGCTTTAAAGTTGTCACTGTCGCAGCCATTTAGTTTTCATCACCACAACCACCATTATGAAATACTCTGTGCATGTTTACATTGTGACAATACTTACAACCTCAGTGCTGATACCCAGGAAAATACTAGAAAAAATACAACAAAATAATTAATCATTTTTTTATAAAGTCATAAGAAAACTGAGTATTGAAAGCGGAGGCATCTTGACAGGGTGTAAGGAGCCGGTTTAGCTCACTGTGATGAGCCCACATGCCATAGCTGAGAGCCGCCAGAATAATAATATTATTTATATATTATTATATAATAATAAAATCTTACCATGCAGATGATACTTTGTTGGTTCTCAACAAAGCAATTATAAGGTTTCTCTGCCTGCAGCACAGCAATCTCCACATTTCATCTGACATCTTTCAAACAGTATTAGTCAGTCCGTTGCCTAGCTCAGCCTTGCCAGCATGGGTCATGAACGGATGGTCGTGTTTTGCTGCTGAGATTTCTAGATCCACCTGTTCATTAGTTATTTCAAGTGCACAGGTTTGGTCTCAGCATAGCAAGCAGGCTGCTAGCCCGCAAACGACAGATGACAGGATTAGCACTAAAACTAGCTAACAGTGCTAAGTGACATCAGGTGACGTTCTCCACAGCTGGAAGGCTGATGATGTTAACTAGCAGGTTTTAATTAAAATCAACATAAATACTTGCTATTACTAAATAGGCGATAAGCTACTTGTAATCTTTGGTTAAGTCACATTCTTGTTTTTCATGTTGTATGTTATAACTAGAGATGGACCGATCCGATATTACGTATCGGTATCGGTCCGATACTGACCCAAATTACTGGATCGGATATCGGCGAGAAATAAAAATTGTAATCCGATCCATTAAATATCAAAAAAGCACCTCACAAAACTTGCTACATGGCGTAACTCGGCTCATAACCGTAGCACGTCGCAGCAGTATGCGTCACGTGATAGAGCGGCTGTAGCCTCAATAGCAAACCAGCATTTCATCTCCGACGTTTTCCCAGAGAGAAGTAAAGCAAGCGTGTAAGTTCATCTCTGAATGTCTGTAAAGCGTTCCCACGTTAAGCTTAACAACAGATTTTTGGCGGGACTGCCCCTCTCTCTCTCTCTCTCCTGCTGCTACTTCAATCGAGAAACTGCTTAATGATCAGCTGATCGGCTTTTCTGTCGCGAGTCTGTCTCTCTTCTTAGTTTTTAGCCCACTTCTCACCAGAAAGATGAAACCAGCGGCTGAACAACAGCAGCACTATTAAGCTTGATAAGCTGTTGTTAGAATTTATTTAATATTACTTTCTACACCAGGATCTTTTTCTACGTAGCTGACGGCTGGTAACTGTGCAGGGACGGATCTAGCAAAGTTTAGCCAGGGGGGCCGATAGGGCATGAACAGGGAAAAGGGGGCACAAAGACATACTTTTCTTTCTTATTCTCATTTAAAATATCTAGCTTTTAATAAATAATTATCTGACTCTTACACCCAAAGTTTTAATCTGATGTAAAATATATAGAAGTCCATTACTGTATATAGTAACTGTTAAGTCTAATATACCCTAGTAAGCTATAGTACTTTTTCCTTTGGGAAGATACCATCTGTGCAGTCTGCAATTCTGTTGAAGAAAGATGTTGAATCTATTTAATTATTCTTGAAAAATAATTTATTTTTGTGCATTTTCCCCCTGCATCAAATTAAATTTGATTATATCGATTAAGCATCATGAGAAAGAGGGTGGTTCCCTATTTTTTTTTTGCTGGGAGTTTGCAACCCTATTAGTTAGGTTGCTTAATATTTCTGCTAAGTACTCTTTAAAATACCAGAATAGGGAGGATGGAGCAGGTTTAAGTTTATTAGATTGATCAGTTTTGCTGAACTATGAAATATTTTGGGCGCAGTGTATTTTTTACATACAGGTATAACAGAATAGCTTTAGTGTTGTTATTTATTTAAACTTTAGTATAAACTTATACAAAATGCAGCAAGATATTAAAAAAAAACTTTTATTGATCAAAAAACACACTATATCGGATTCATATCGGTATCGGCAGATATCCAAATTTATGATATCGGTATCGGTATCGGACATAAAAAAGTGGTATCGTGCCATCTCTAGTTGTAACAACCCTTATTGTATTATACCACCACTAGGGGGGGTTGCCCTACTATTGTAGTAGTTGTGGGAGTCTACTAGTGCAGCGGTCCCCAACCCCCGGGCCTCGGACTGGTACCGGTCCGTGAGTTGTTTGGTACCGGGCCGCGAGAGTTGAGGCTCAGGTGTGACATGTATAGTTTTCAGGGTTTTTATCCGTTTTCAGCGTTATTTTGTTATTGTTTTTATCGTTTACTCGGTTTTCCTTCATCTTTTCACGTGTGTTATGAATAGATTTTCTTTTTTTCGGTACTTTCGGTACTAGTTTTATTTTATTGTATTTATCCGCGACACCTTAAAGGCCGGTCCATGAAAATATTGTCGGGCATAAACCGGTCCGTGGCGCAAAAAAGGTTGGGGACCGCTGTACTAGTGGGTGTGTGATTTTAGCGGCAGCCATTCCATGCTGCTCGTGTTCTGTTCTCAGGAGAAACCTTACCGTTGTAACGGGCTGGCGCCGGCGACTACCGGTCTCTGAACATGTATGTACGGACCGAGTAGAGCCGTGGAGACCTGGCTTATATGGTCTTATGGTGCTAACAATGAATAAAGGTCTGTTGTTTGATTTAACTGACTGGCTTCGAGTTGTCAGGCTACCCTCCACACGACATGCCCGCTGGACCTGCTAGCCGCTTTTTCCTCACTGTTACAATGTCTTTAAAATCACTGTGATGTATCTGCGAAATCATATGCATGTTAAATTAATGTTATAATTTTGTGATGATATAACTGTGGAACTCAGAAAGAGCTGAACTGAAACTAAAGTGGAATTAAATGCAGCTTGTCCTGTAGTTTAGGGAGTGTAGACCAAGAAAGCCTACATAATAACAAAACATGGCAAAAAAAAAATACCGTGGATTGTGACCTGTTTGAAATCTGAAAAAATACATACTGACCTTCTCACTTGTTGTCATTCAAAGTTTGGTTAAATTGAGGCACTAAACTGAAATGCTTGGTTATGTTTAAGATCACAGTTTGTGTTAAAACCGACCCTGTTACAACAGCTGCATTCAAATGGCATTATTGAATAAACAGTCTCATTTAAAAAATGAATAGTTTGCACATGCAATTGCAAACATTTTTTTTTTTTAATGGTGGTATGAGTTATTGGTATTGATAGAAAACTGGGAACAGGGCACATGCACACACAGTTCTAGGAAAAGCTTTAGTGAGGCATGTTAGTTTCTGACAATCATATAACTGGATCAACTGAATGATGACCATGAATAAACCACGTGAGACATTGTGACTTTTTTTCCTCATATTGCCAGTGCAGCTGTGACACAGGTAGTAGAGATAAATGTTCACTAATCGTCAGGTTAGCGGTTTGAGTCCTTGTACCGTGCCCAAGTGTCCTTGGGCAAGACAATAAACCCGAAGTTACTCCCTATAGTCGGAAAACACCTTGGATGCTCTTGGTATGTATGAGAAATGTATTGCAGAGCACTTTGCTGAACCTAACTAAGGTTAAAAAGCACTATAAGTGGACACCATTCATCTTTCTTTATTCTAACATCTGAGAAGCATTCATGTTTATCCAGCTGCTCCTTTTGACTTATCAAGACCATCTAGTCATAAAAACTGAGCAGTGACTTCTGCTAGAAAACAAGTCGGTCTCTTATGTTTAACGTATCATCAAAATGACTAAGTTTTTAAATTGATGACTCCTAATATGTAAAATGATGACAGGCAAGCCTTTACCCTGTGGGCTGTGGCTAAATTGAGAAAGCTGGACAGAATAATACCAGTGATGTTAGAGCCAGGTCAGGGAGTAAGTAATTACATGGTGAGAGAATAATCTCATTATTTAAAAAATCCTAGTCACTGCAAATCCTCAGTCAGGTCTTTTAAAAAAAAATAGATAATTACTTGTTAAATGCTGCAAAAGGTTAAAAGGAAAAAGATCAGAATGTAAGATTAGTGACAGTGATATAATGACAATAATAATTCAAAATTACAGTCTCTTTAATGCCTGGAAGGGCTGTCTGAGACTGGGAACAGATTATAGAAACATTAACTTTTCCAGAGGCAATTTATCTTGCAGCACAAGTTACGAACACGTTGTGATTAAGTCTGCAGTCGCATATACAATCAGTGCAGTCTGGGATGGCACAGAAGTAAATTGCCTCAACTCCATTCTGATATATATTCTGATATGGGCTAATTAAGGATACAGAGACAGATAGGATGTTCGGAGCCACAATTAATGTGCACCGTGGTAGAAACAGAAAAGATGGCTCTCTTCCTTGCAGCATCATCGTGTGCAGCTCTGTGTCATGACGCTGTGCTGTTTTGCTGAATATGTGGTGTATCTGTCTTTTATCAGCTACAGCGGGTCAGAAAGCGGCGACTCTAAGTCTAATTCAGCGTGAACTCTTAGTGACCACGTTTTCTTGAGAGAGATCCTGAATTCCTCCAACCTGCTACCGTCTCAGGACGTCGACACACTGTGTTGACCTTCTCGTTGTGTCACCTTGCTGATGTAAAGAGAATCAGAAATATAGACTTAAAGAAGCAAAACCTTGCTGTTTGAATGCATCCAGCTAATCCACAGAAGAAAACCTCTTTTGAAGTCTAAGTTAGATTCTGAAGCAGTAGCAGATAAAGTGTTGTAATTAAAGTTACACTTTCTCTGTTCTGTGATTTGTTGCCAGGTCCGGTCACGTGTGCATGTTAATACATGTGAGTCCTTCACCTACAACTGTGGGTCCTTTCCATATTTATATAGAGGCAAGAATGAGAGTGAATGTAAATGAGAGTTAGCAGAGCAAAGTCCGGAGCAAGCCCCAACAAACCAGAGGAAGCATTGAATTTATGTGCAGTTTTATTTAAGCTCAGTGTGAGAGTCTATACTGCTGGGTCGTTGCTCTCTTCACTATTCATTGCATGCATCTGTGAGTGTGGGAGACAAAACACAAGGCAAAGCAAAGAGCAGAAAACAGCAGCGGAGACTTTCATCAGTTGGCATATTTTATATTACAGTCGTTTAGTGTATTTTACCTGCACCTGTAGGTTGTTGCAAGGTTTTGGGGGGGTGGTTGTAAGGTTTCTGATTTTTAAATTGGACAACATTTCTGACTGTAAGTGGGTCACATGCGGTAGGGCACATCTTTTTGATTTTACTTAACAACATCACGAGGAAACATTTAGCTATTTAGCTCTATTTTATGCTTATTCGTGATACTTTTTAAAAACTGTTTAAAAAGGTGATGGTGCAAAAGGACACCCACAATCCATCCATCCATTGTGTGCCACTTAGCATACATAACACACATTAGCATATGATGGGCATATTTCAATGTTATATAGCGATCAAGCACAATATCATGACTAGGTGAAGTGAATAATACTGATTATCTCACCACCGTGGTACCTGTTTGGTATATATATCGGAGAGAGAAGTGAACATTTTGTCCTCAAAGTTGATGTATTAGAAGCAGGATAAATGGGCAAGCATTAGGATTTGAGCAGGTTTGACAGGTTTGAGCTTGTGGGGTGTTCTCAGTCTGCAATGGTAAGTGGCAGAGGCAGTTTGATGCTATGGGCAAAGTTCTGCTGGAAAATCTTGGGTTCAGCTGTTCATCTGGAAGTAACTTATACTATACTACCTGCCTACATATTACCTGTCATGGAAATCGTACTTCCTGATGGCTGTAGTCTCTTTCAACAAGATAATGCACCCTGCCACAAAGCAAAAATGGTTCAAGAATGGTTTGAGGAGCACAAAAACAAATTTGAGACATTGACCTTGCCTCCAAATTCCCCACATCTCAATCCAGTTGAGCATCTGTGCAACATGCTGCACAAACAAGTCCAATTTATGCAGGCCCCATCTCCAACTAAGCCCTAGTTCACCCACTTAAACCTCATCTCACAATTATTTGTATTTATACCCACCGTCAAGGCACAGGAAGCCGCTGCAGTATTCTCCTGAAGCCAAGACTCGGCACGATTGTACAATCAGTAGATGCACCACATGATGTGACATCAAAATCAGTACTAAACAAAATGTCAACAGCATTCAAGGAACCATCCCTGCCAATAAAGACTATTAGACCACAAGCCATGTGTCGGTTTAGCTGCGATTGTTCTCAGGCTTGTACCCTTTTTTTTCAAACCCACCATTTGGGTCCATTTTGTAACTGAACTTACACATGTTCACATCTTTTGCAAATATTATACCACTGTAATAACGGTCACAAACATCCACTATCAGTTGCTAAAGCAGTCCTCAATAGATCCTTCCTCAAGCCCAGCAAAGCACAATATAAAAGTAACACTAGCTGATAAGTTGTCTTAATGTTAAACACATTCTGATACAATATTTCCCTCCCAAAAAACACAAAGACTGCGATGGAAATGTCTTTGCTTTTTAACCACATTAGTAGAATTGCTCTAGGGATGATAATGTCACTTAGGTAAGTCCACCACCTTTGTCCATACTGACATATCTCAACTGTTGGATGGATTATCAGAAATTGTGGTATAGATATCCAAAGCACAGAGCATGAATCCTGATAATTTATGCTTCCTTCTATCCTCGCTCCTCAATCTCCCAGGCCTAGCAGGGAAACCAATCTTCCTCTGCTATCATCATGGATGTTCCAATTTCTTAAATTTGTCTGGGAACAAGAGAACAATCCCAAAGGAGCTCAGGGCAAAGATTCAGGTGTAGTGTGTAGTGTGCAGAAGCTTTTCTGTGGATGGTAACAGCCCTGTAGTTATTCACTTAGTGCTACATTTTTTCCCCCCTTTTCTAATTTTACAGTCCGAGTTTATCTTAGCGCATTCAAAAAAGGAAATACAGAGACCCACATCTGCAGCCGGAGCTATTTCCTGGTAGTATCGGTGATTTTTCCTCATGTCTCTTAATATTTTAAGCTTTTGTCCTTTTTCATGTGTGCCTGTTCTATGATTGTCCATTTTTGCTACATGCATCACCCCTCAGTTATTTGTATTTTAGCTCCAGGGAGCCAAATGTTCTTTTTTTAAAGTGATCGTGATCAATAGTTCTTCAGTTTTTCTTTGGACATTGACTACTTTTGTTTTTTACACATTTTCGGTCCAATTCCTGTATCTGACCTTTTTCAAAAGAAAAAGGTTTGTTTATTAAGCCACTTATCACTGATCAATGAATCATTCAAGCATAGAAAATATACCCAACTCAACTGTTGTGTCTACACATAACAGACAACTTAACAAAGAACCAATTTTAAACTGTATCTTTGAGCACTTTGTTGTCGCTAAAGCACATAATTTGTTCCCATTTCCTTTGTTGAATCTATGAAAATGGAGGATAACACAGTTCTCTACAGCCACCTGTAAAATGCGCTGGAGGCTACATCATGGTTTGAAGCTGCAATTCAGCCAATATTGGGAATCTTAAAATAAATGGAATTACAAATGCAGAAAGCTATTATCAGATTTTGATCCATAATGGAATACCATCTGGAAAGCTTTGATGGCTATTGGACATGGATTGATCTTCCCAGAGCCTGCATTTCAACATTATTTAAACTGTGTGGGATCATCTTGACAAAGAACACAACAGAAAGCAGCAAAACCCAAAAAAGACCTTTGCTTCAGAGACTTCCGGCTGTGTTGGAGAATAAAGGTAGTCATATAGTGCATGTATCTGAATATCCTCTAAGGTTAAGTGTCTTTTGGGGAAGTTTGTTTTGCTGTTGTAACTCCCAGTGAAACAAAGGCCAGGAATAAAAAGAAAGCAGGAGACAGAGGTTCATTAAGGTACAGACAACCAACTGGCCACACGATCGTTTTTCCAATAGAGTTGGCTAACCACTGCTTTGGGTGATTATAGATTTATCTATCTCTGCTTCCTCTTCACACATCACAGACCTTTGCTAAATGTTTCCCTTTGGGAGCAAATTGGAGGAAGTTGATAAATTATGCTCATGCACAGGAGGCTATTAACTGATCTCTATGAACATCAGGCCACCGAGAGTCACTGGACCATGCCCAGTGGACTTCTTTCCATTATATTTATATCAATATTGTTATAGTCAATGCCTACATTTGTATGCACAGTGTAAACTAGCCAAGCCCAAGACATTAAATACCCATGAACCTGAGGTATAGCAGAGTTTGGCACAACCATAAAAGCTGCTGCCAAAAACATAAACACTGAAAAAAATGGCAAATAAGCAGTAGCTTAAAGGCAGCTGCTAGGAAAAGAAGAAAAAGATATAAGAGTTCAAAGCTACTCTTTATGTTAAGAAATGTGTGTTGTGAAATGTTACAAACTACGTGAATTTAATTAAGTTATTTTTCTGTCACAAATAGAATTTTGGTATCTTTTAATAATCGTTTTAGTTGTAGTTTATCTCATTTATAATAACAGCATGCAGATGTGTTTTTTTAAATCCCCAATAGACCCAAAGTATGCTGCCTGCCCAGACACAGAAGATTACAGATTGAATGGTGTAGACAGATCAATATGAGCTGAGCAGTGGAAATGTTGCTCCAAAGATTAGAAATAGAGTTAAACAGTAGGTATACTTGCTTTAAAAGTTGTGGATTTTCCTTCAGTTGTTGTCTGAGTGTTGAACTTGTTGTTTCAGTTATGCAACTCTGTAATGTAGATCTGTTTACCTATTTCTGTGTTTGACAACCTCTCACCCGTCATCTCTTCTGTCCAAAAACCCTGACCTGGAGTACTGGATATAAGAGACTGTGTATGAATCCCTTTTGAACAACTTTGGAAATAGTTTTGCACTTTTTACTGTAAATAAAGTCCAGAGTTTGAGTCCAGCCTGCAACCAAGATTATGACAATTCAAGAGTTCTTTGGCAAAATACTGAAGTGCTGTAATAACGTGTGTGTTTGTTTGAATATGAATATTGTTTCAATAAACAATGTTCAAATGTAAAAAGGAGACACCAAGTCTGAGTCATTTTTTGTCATCTTAAACACTTTAAAAATATGTGCTCTTGAAAATCAGAACTGATATAAGCTTATCAAGCCAAAAATAATTAAATATGTGACTACACTTACTGCCGACTGTGCAGTAGGCTTGCTAATACCAGGTTAGGCCATTTTACTTTCAGAGCTGCCTTAATTCTCCATGGCATAGATTCGATAAGATCCTGGAAACATTGCTCAGAGATACTGATCGATACTGACACGATAGCATCACACAGTTGTTGCAGATTTGTCGGCTGCTCGTCCATTATGCAAATTTCCCAATCCAGAACATCCCAAAGGTGCTCCATTGGATTAAGGTCTGGTAACTGTGGGGAGGTCATTTGAGTACAGTGAACTCATCATCATGTTCAAGAAACCAGTTTGAGATAATAACTGCTTTGTGACATGGTATGATCATAAAGGGATGGCCACAGTCAGCAACATTACTGAGACAGGCTGTGGTGTTTAATCTATGCTCACATATCAGTGATTCCAATGTGTGTCAGGCATTACATTACACCACCAGCAGCAGCATGAAGTATTGATCCGAGGCAGGATGGATCCATGCTTTCATCTTCATTATGCCAAATTCTGACCATACCATTCAAATGTTGCAGCTGAAATTTTCTGTTGTCTAACTTGAAGTTAGTAAGTCTTGATTTGTAGTCTCAGTTTCCTGTTCTTAGCCCGACTGGCACCCGCTTTGGTCATCAGCTTTAAGGTTCAGTGTGTTGCAAGAAGCTCTTCTGCATACCTTTGTTGTAACAAGTAGTTAATTGGGTTGCTGTTGCCTTTTTATCAACTTAAAAAAGTGTAGCCATTCTGATCTCTAGATCAGCAAGGCATTTTCATTTCCTTCTGTCTTTCAGACCATTCTCTGTGAACCCTAGAAATAGCTGTGTGGGAAAATATCAGTAGATGAGTAGTTTCTGAAACACTCAAATCAGCACCAACAACCTCTTCATTCGGATTCTCAGTTTCAGCTCCAGCAGGTCGTCTTGACCATTTCTACATGCTTACATTCATGCAGATTAGGTATTTGCATTAACGAGCATGTGTAGTTAATATAGTGGTTGGTTAGTAAATGTTTCAAAGTCAAAAGTAACTTTAAATTAAATTCCAAATTCAAATCTAGTAAAGACTGTGTAAGGAGGAAGATCTGATTTTTTTATTTATTTATTTATTTTACTTGATCTTTTGAGGCTTTTTTCTCCTTGCATTTTTATTGCACCAAGTAGACTCAACCCTCTTTCTGTGGGTTCACTCCATTATGAAAATTATGCCACCACTACCCCCCTACAACCCCACATTTCTCCCCCACTACTGGCTCCTCGCTCATAATTCCTTTGCTATATGGCGGCCGTCAAGTGATGAAATGGTTTCCTTGACCAGAGCAGGGCCTGGCAGTTGTTTTAGTGTTTGGGTTTTAGCAGAGCAATAAAGCATTGCTGGATAACCCCAGCTGACAGAGAGCTATTTCTAATAGGCCTGCCGCTCCTCTGCCAAATCGCTTGCTGCATTTCAATTAAGGGTTCTTGAGGAGTGAAAGGGCAACGTGAAGTTGGTATTAATGCATGCATGCACGCAGGCACACATCGATGATATGGTTCCCTGTAGAGTAAAGATAATGACACTGATATCAACAGCAAAGTTTAAGCTGGTTTTGTTGCCTTTCATTGCATCACTGTGATTAATCTGGATTCATTATGACTATCAGCTGGTCCATCACCTTTTTGTGGAGTGAAATATCTCAATAGGCACTGTTATCTCATGAAAAGTGGTGAACTCATTGGCTGTCTTCATATGATGCTTTTGTGATACCCTGACTTCTTATATAGTTATGACGCACAAATATGCAATGTGCATCAAGAAGTTATCGCTATAAATAAACAACCATGACGGCACCTTCTTGGACTGACTGTTAATTGACAGCAAATCCTAAACTCAAAGCACTCAGTGACTGTACCCATGAAAATAATTGAAGATAAATTATTGGAATTTCAGGAGCAGGACCACGCCTCCAAATACGTTCCTTCCACTTCTTATCTATATAGGTTTTCCCAGTTCTACAAGCTGCTCATTCTCATTTACTTTCCCCTCCCTCCTTCCCATTTTCAATTCTTTAACTTCTTCACTTCTAGTTAGTACATGAGGATCTGCAAGGCCAGTCACATTCGAGGCCTTCCCCAAACCGCAGTTCAATTCACGTCCAAGCCATTCACCTTTATCTACTAAAACACTGTCAAACCTAAAATAAGGATGTGAGCCCAGCTAGTGATAGCACAGAACTTCCTGCAGCTAAATGAAGAATTGGCCCTGATGCACGTAGCCCACTGACTACTACACATCTGAGCTTCTAATACATAAAACTGGGCAGATTTGTAAAAGGAATTTCAGCTGAAATAAGCATGTCAATCCAGTTCAATAAGAATACATCATTTGGAAGGGCTGAACATGATTTATTGAGATACAGAATTTAATTAAGCTATTGGGCAATTAGGCTCCAATGAGCTGTCATAGCAGAACAGAAGCCAATGGTGACAAGTAATAGGACAGGACACTGGTGGTGGTTAAGATAAAAATGGAGGCTTGGATGGCTACATTGATCAGGGTGAGATGGAGATGGGGGAGTAGGTGGGTTGCTAGAATGAGAGTCCGAAAGAGCAAATGACAGAATTGCACTAAGATTTAAAGTGGCGCAGAGAAGGTGGGAAGATGATCGGACTAGAGCAATGATGTCGGCATTGAGTTTGACCACGTGGGAAATGGAAGCCATGCAATGAATAGACTAGCTGTCAAATACCCTGGAAGGCAGCTGGATGAGTGATTACAGCAGCATGAGCAGGCTGTGCCTCCACTTAGATTTGTTTTTGTTGTCCTTCATGATTGTTTATGATTCATCATTTTAACCCTTTAAAGCGGTCGGAGCAGCACGCTTTGTTTTGCTAACTATTTTTAAATCCCGGTAGCTCTGCAACCACTTAAGCTAGCACAATAATTTTTTTTGCATATAAAACCGGAGGAGTTGTACTTACATCTTATCTCATCAGCTTGTCCTAGGTCAGTTTCCTTCCACATATAGCTTTGCAAAAACTGCATAAAAAGCACTTGCAGCCACAGAAACATAATATTCCAGAAACACGCTTTGCCGATCCGATCAGCTGTTTGTAACACTTCCTAGTCCATCAGCGCGAACTATGCATGTCCGCCATGACCGGCCCAAAACAGAGAGTGACGTCATTTTGCAGAAATGTAGTTTTTTTTACCATCAGGGCCTTATGAGCCTATACTTGTGTTTTTAAAAGTTATGTTTGACTTTATGACTTTCTGTGTCGTTTCTGGGATGCTTAGGACTCATATTGCACTGCTGGAAATTGTTTATTTTGATGCACATGCTGTTTTTTTTGCAAATTTGCATTATAATATTTATTTTCGTTTTTCCTGCAGTATATAAAAATTGGTGTATTTCAAAAATAAAACTATGAAGACACTTAAAATAAATTTCTTGTGGTGGGAAACTATTTTGTGCAACTTTTTTGTATTTACAGTTTTGAGAGATAAGCCTCGTAAATTTCTCTAACTAGAAATATATGTTAAAAAAACAAAAACGATTTGCAATTTTGTGTAATTATTATGCACTTAATGCATACATATTATTAAAATTTGGGCTATAATGGTTATATTGATGTATATCAACTTGAAATGCTCCCAAAAACGGCACTACAGCATGTAAAAATATAATATAAGCTCTGGCGAACTTGGTTCTATTCTAGGTCTTAAAGGGTTAATACATTTTCATTTTTTTTAAATTTGCTTTAAGTTTACCCTGTTTTTTATTATAACTTATGTTGTTTCACTTTTTATTTTATTTTTAAATGTTTTATTTGTTTTGTAAATTTGTAACTTTGCATTGAAAGGTGCAGTATAAAGAAAGTTGTTAATATTAAACTTGTGTTATATAAGGTTACATCATTTGAATGTTCACGCAGAGATGGACAGTAGAAAGCTTGTCTACTTCTGTCTTGGTCTTGGAAAGACCCCTTCCCTGAAATAAACTCTATGCCAGTGTTTCCTTGTATTTTCTCTTCCCTTTTCTCTCTGCTTTGTGCCTTCTTATCTCCCGTGTCCTCCTGTCTGTGACCCGGAAATCAATTTCAGCGCACCATCTTGTCTCAGTGCCTAAAATGCATCAGAAGAAGAGGAACAAGGAGAGAGCAGGCTTGTCTGAGGAGCTATGATTGGGCATACAAAGGTGTATCTGCTGCAGAAGTGCTTTTGACTGTGATCTTGAAAAGAAAAGGAGAGATACATGTTCTGAATTTCATTTAATACTTCAACTGTCATGAACGCTGCTATGCTCACCATATAATATATATATATATATATATATATATATATAAACAGTATAAACAGTAGGCTGCAATGAAACAATAATCAGATGGTGCAGCTGTGCCACACATCAGATGTTAATTGACAATGCTTTAAAATCACAGTTTTAAAGGAATTTTGTGAAATGCCTTTTATCTCAGCTCCTCTTTTTTTTACGTCTTCCTCATCCCCTCTATTTGCAGCAACATTACACAAGGAGAGGTCGGGAGGAAAATAACAGAAAGGAGAACAGAGGCTTGTTTCCACTGCTAACTTGGGTGTGGTCTCCATTCCTCCAACTCCTGGTGCTGGTAAGCTTGTCCACCTGCCCGTGATCAGCTAATCACCTTTCCCGTCCTGCTCGCCTGCACCTGTGTGCAGTATTATCCAACTTTTCCACATTGTAGTTTCCACCCTTGGACTGTATAAAAGATGGATGTAGCCACCATGATATCACTGGTTTTTGCAGGTGCCGTGTTGTGAAGTTGCCATGTTTGGATGAGATGGTGGATTGGTGAGTTAGTTATCAGCAAGCTTTATCACACAAGCACAGATATCAGACAATTATTAGCTAATTATTACTTGACTGTAAACAAATTTTTAAAGCTGTAAAGCTGAGCGTTTTAACATGGCAATCTATGGGAACTGGCTCAGTTAAGGAGCCAGCCTCAAGTGGAACCTAGAGGAACTGCGGGTTTGGGAGCATCTGCATTGGCTTCCCCTTTCAGGCCTGTTTGGCTAGGGCGCTGCTTGTTTCTACCACATTGATAAAAAGCTCAAGTTCAACTAGAGCAGGGTTTACATTTGTGCACAAGTCCACAAGGGTCTCGGTGATGAAATATTGTCATCAGGCCGTTAAACAAGAAGATCTACGCACATGTATCAGCCTGTTTCTTTTGACCGCATGGACCATGTGGACTAATCCATGGGTCTTTAATATTACAATGCACCAACTGTGCGTGCACCCCAGGCGGTAGACTTCAAGGAAATATAACAGGAACGTACAACCGCAACAGAACATAATCGATGTCTTAAATATTACTTCAAGCCACCTCAGCCTTTTTTCAAGTGAGAGGGAAAAAACGGAATTTACTGCTATTATGATACAGTTTGCAGTTTATACATAGAGAAGCTTTCAGCAGTGAGAAAGCACCAGTAATAAAATTCTTCATAGTCATCCACCTGTTTTTTTCTAAATTTAGCTAGAGCAAACTCTAACATCCATCCATCCATCTTCCTGGACAGTTCACTAGTCTATCACACAGCTTACAAAGAGATAGACAACTATTCACACCAACGGCACAATCACAATTTGGAATCACGATCTAACTTAACCCCACTATCTGCTTGTCTCTGGACTGAAGAGGTAAGCCAAAGTACCCAGAGAGAATCCAGAGACACAGGGAGAACACAGAAACTTCAAAATCCAGCCTATGGATCGATACATTGACCCTCTCTTATTTTAACACCACAAACATTGCAATACTGCCCCACTTTTCTTTTATTGCTCTCAGCCTAACACTCCAACACCCTTTTAAGTAGACGTCACCACTACTAAGGATCAAAAACAAAGACTGGACTGTACTTTGAACTTCCTTGCAATTTATTTACCAGAAGTAATACAGCCGTTTGTTTTTTTTTAACAATTTTAAAGACAGGGAAAATACTTGCACGGAGAACTTCTTTCTTCTTCTTCCCTCACTTTTCCTGTCTTCTCTTGTTCCAGTGAAGCTTTATCCTCTGTACCTTCTGTTGTATTGTGCGGTGACGATACCCTCATCAAAGTGAAGCAAAAGGGCGTGGAGAAGGTTCAGCCTGCACTACAGAGAACAGACACTGCAACAATGTGTGTGTGTGTCTGTGCATGTGTGTGTCTTTGACACCAACGAGGATGCCTGAATGAGACTCCTTTTGTTTTCCTTCATGCAGTTGCCCTCATTTATAATCACAATAAGCTTTGTGCACACAGCGCTGTGCTCGGAAAAGTTAAAAAGTGTTTCACATGGAAGGAAACCCCGCAACACAATCAATAGAAGCGGAGCAAAAACAAATAAAATAAAAACAAAACGACAACATAAAAATATGCAGAACTGGATCAGTGTGTAATGTTTGTCTTTGCTTCTGGTAATTACATTGCTAGATTGATGTGTCAATAATTTATAGACATTAAAATCCATCAAGGCAACTAATAAGTAAGTGAAGGATTAGATGCAAGCGTTATATGTGAGCCACACTCTTTGCAAGTTGTGGAAATTAAAAGACGTTTGTTATTTGCAGTTGTGTTCATTTAAAAATGAAGCGAGTTCCTAATATGTCAGTAGGTCACATTGCTGCAGCTTACGGTTTCATTTTTAATAAGCTATAACTTTTGTGCCGCCTTCTTCTAATTAATTACCCTCGAACTTATCTCCCCTTTTCACATTCAGTGAAAGGTGTAAATAAACAGCATGGCCAGGCTGAATGACTGCAAGCCTCATAGTGAAAACTTAGCACCTAAGTGACAAGGTAATCTCGCCTTTCAGAAGCAATTAACTTCAGTAAAAGTAAACAGTGGGAATTAAAAAAAAAGAGAGAAAAAAATCTCTCACTATAATAAAGCACCTTCTCCGTGAATGATGAATAGGTATTTTAATGTATCGTCATTGACTGATAAACAGAAAGATCAGGCTCTCCTGTGTGGGAAGGGTTTGGATGGATGTAAAAAGGCCAGTGAGGATGTTTTTCAGGTCTTTGCAGGTTTGCTTTATTATCTGGAATAAAAGAGGCCACAGGGCTAAAAGAACGCAGTCATTAATATCTGCTCACTTTTCTTCTTCTCATTTTACCACCATGAGTCGTTCACAGTCTATTTACCGAGGGCCGGCGTTTCCTTTCTAGTTCACCCCCCCAAAGGAAGGGAGTATCTGTCTGTTTGTTAGCAGTCTAGTGTCAACATTTTCAAATTTTGTGTGACAATAGATACCAATAACAGGTCGTGCTGAATTAATTTTGGTGAAAATAAGGTCAACGTGACGTTCAAATCAAATGTTAAAATCAGGAAAAACTTTATATTACCCACAATTTTTTATGGATTGCTTTCAGGCTTCCCAACATATACTAGGCCCTGTGTGGACATGAGTACCTAGGTTGGCTAAGCCTTTGACCTTGATCTTTATTGTTAGCGCCGAAGGTCAAAATTGAAAATGAAAGAAACCACATCAAATAATATATCATATAAAAGGGCACGGAGAGAGCTGTGCAACACACTTTTTATTTTTCCAATAATTTATTTTTTACAACACCCTATGTTACTGTTACTGTGACAAACCCTACAATGTCACAGTGCTGCCATAACAGGCTGACGTCAGCATGCTGTAACAGAAACAGGTTTTAAATGTGTTTTAGAACCTTTGCATTTAGAACAATGCTAATAGTCACCTTCTTACCCTCGCCATTGCAGCCTCATGGCTCAGTGTGTTATTGTCATTTGTCAGTCAGTAGTGTCACAGACTGTAGATTATAAATTTACATGGTCCTAAATGTGAAGCTGCTATGGAAGCAATATGGAAACCCACTGGCTAATGTGCTGACATAGCCTCCAAGTATTTTAGGGCATCAGATATGTAGGCTATGCAGAAAACCAGATGAATGTTATCTGGGATTCTTTCAACATGCAGGGTTAATTTGTAGAGTGGCGTATTTTAATCCAGGACACTAAGAACAACCAAACTGTTTTGGTGTCTTGGCTTAACCAGCAAGTAAAACTTGAATGAAAAAGCAGCAAGTCACTGAGCAAAAACCAAATGACATAAAATATGAAGCACAAGTCTCCAAAAAAGGAGATGAAGCATTGTCTTCTGACTCTTGCAGTTGATTTTTAATTCAGAAGATCTCCATTGTGATATAAGACAGTCGGCAGCCACTTCATTAGTTACATATTGTATGTTGAAGTGATAGTGTCACACAGCTGTTACAGATTTGTCATCTCCACATATATCATTCTCTCGTTCAACCATGTCCCAAAGGTGTTCTATTGGATTGAGATCAGGTGGCTGTGGTGGCCAGCTTGTGATTTGCGCTTTGTGACATCAGAAGATGAATACACTGTGATCATAAAGGGAAGATCAGCAACAATACTCAAGTGGCCTGACTAATGCTCGGGTTGTCCCAGGAAGATATCCCCCACACCGTTGCACCACCACCAACAGTCCTATTAGTACAAGGCAGGATGGACCCATCTGAATGTTACAGGGGAATCAAGACTCATTTGACCAGGCAATGTTTTTCCAGTCTTTTACTGTGCAGCTTTGGTTAGTCCTGAGATTGTGTATGATGATTGGCTACTTACATCGTTGTCTTAACAACCAGTAGAAGAGTGACTATGAAGTTCACTAAAGGGATGAATGCTGACTCTTTCACAGGGTCAGGAGAGTGCAACTGAACATAAAACATAAAAGCTATCTTCAACTGCAGAGCACCTCAAACCAGTAGCATCTGTAGATCGGTGCCATGCCGACCTACTCAGCAAAATACAAAATAAATTCCTGCTTTAATCAACATCTTCACAAACTTAACAGTTGACAATATTGTATGCAGTTAATTACAACAACAAAACTGCAAAACAAAGTCAAACCCTGAACTGAAAGATTTACCATGAACTAAGATCTCTCTTTAACGTCCTCGTCGTGGTTTGTTTACATTCTTGAAATGTCAGCTGATTACTGACAGCTGTGACATTATATTCATGCCACAATTAAGAGAAAAGGTTTGACTGTTGCTTCCAGGGAGCACAGATC
The DNA here is from genome assembly GCF_963576455.1 of Neolamprologus multifasciatus. NCBI lineage: Eukaryota > Metazoa > Chordata > Actinopteri > Cichliformes > Cichlidae > Neolamprologus > Neolamprologus multifasciatus. The sequence continues at coordinate 23,364,769 of NC_140448.1, forward strand.
AGGGTATTTTACCTGCACGCATTCAGCTAAATGTGTCAAAAAGATCGCAAATAACCAGGTTTATTGTGGGGAGGGAAGAAATCCACCTTAATATCCATCCTAATTAAAGCCTTGTTGGACAAAAACTTGGTTAATGTGCATAAATTACACTGAATTACGGCACCATTCTACTAATTATCTCATAACAATATGTCAAATTTCCCACAGAACAACTTTATCTTCCCTCAGCTATGACTCAGCCGCCGACTCCTCTTCTGTCTGTCAAAAGACCGGGATCACTGTTATAGATGCCCCCAGGCAGAAATGCATTTGAGTCAGAGGATAACAGGATCAGAATGTCTCCTCCAAAGTTGAAATACTGTAGAGAGAGCAAGCCAAATACAGGAGGGCCAATTAATGCAAAGGAGACGCACCTAAAAATACACACACATGCACTTACAACCACCAAAAAGAGCTGCTTATCAGAGGCTGGGAGAGGAAGATCAAAGTAGCAACGGAAAAGCATCGAGAGGGAGTGTGTAAGATTGAGACAGAGCTGAGGAGTAAGACGCATGATGCAAAGGAGAGAGGCAAAAAAAGGATAAAGTATGGAGGAGAGACAAAATAACAAGATTGATAGAGAAAGGAGGAGGAGGGAGAGAGAGAGGTAAAATATGAGACTAAAACAAATGCTCAGATCCAAACAGTCCTGAGAGGAAGGCAATCGTAGTCAAATATTTAAAAGCAAGAGTTTTGGATCCTGGTTTGATGGATATAAAAAAATCCCCTGGGTGGAGAAAAAAAGATGAAAAAAAAATACAAATGACAAGGGCTGATAAAATGCTTGGAGTGCAGAGGGAAGAAAATGGGGGTACGCTAGACAAGTTAGACTGTGACAAGAAGTTTGAAGGGGACTTAAAAGAGCGAGCAAAATGAAGGATTTAATATAGAGGAAAATATTGAGACATCAACGCTTTAAACCACAGGTTTGAGTTTACTGCTGGAAGGGACAGGCACGCATCGAACATTTGGTTTGAAGATATTTAGAACAATCTGAATGGCAAGTCAGAGATGGTGCTGATGTATTGGCTCATTCACCAGTTGCTCAACAATCAGTCTGCTGGGGAAATCATGACAGGATTCAACCTCAAGGGAGCACTTGGAGGAAAATGCACTCAGGCCACTTATTTAATAGACTCAGCCCTACTTCGAAGCCAAAGGACACCTTGCATTTAATGGGAGACGCGGAAATTATATCATGCCTTTTAGCCAAGGTTGCATCAGGTTGCTGTGACATCCCAGAGCATCTTATCAATCAAAAATGAGCACGCCAGCTTTTCAAAGCAATAGCTCATCTGCAGCATGCAGCCTGCTAATGAAACATGCAGACTGTCACTGTCTCTTACAACAACATCTAATAGTAAAAATAGATAGCTTTCGTACATTTTAGGAAAAGCAGTTCATCAATGTAACAGTTTTTTGTGCATTAGCAACTTGGAGCTACTGAATTGCAAGATTTACCATTCCAGTTTGAACTACACGGTGGCCCTGAGAGCTCAAACGCACTACAGTTTAAGAAAACACCAGCAAATAGAAAAATGCTGCAAAAAAACACACTGAGTGTTGAATAAAGAACAATGGAAATGTCCATCCATCTTCCTCCACTTATCCAATTCACGGTTGATGGTTGGCTGGGCCCAGCTTCAATAGGGCAGGAGGCAGAGCACACCCTGGACAGGTCCCCAGTCTGTCACTAGGCTAGCAACCAGTCACCTTCACATTCACACCTGTCTTTTGACTATAGGACTACCTGGAGAGAAGCCCCACAGAAAGGGGGAGAACATGCAAACTCCACACAGAAAGGTCGGATGGTGGGTTTCATCCAAGGACCTTCTTACTGTGAGGTAACGGTGGTAACCACCACACCACCGTACTGCCTCAACAGCAAACATGTATCTACAGTATTATATAAACAATGCCATTACAACAATCATTACCTTGCATCTTTTCCCCCCTCAAACACAGATGTAACCTCCTCTTCTTTTAAGCGTGCTTTAGTACAATCCTTTACCTGTTTTTGTTTCTGTCACTTCCATAGTTGTCTCCCCAGAAACACTTTCATTGTGTTGTGTGTGCTTTTACAGCATTTTCTCTACTTTCTTAGCTTGCAGTACATTTGACCTCTCAAGGCCACCATACAAACCCCTCCTAAGCAGAAAATATTGAAAAAGAACGACACGCTCATGCATATTGTGTGATAAATGCGGCACACTGTCAGACTTTTTTTCTCACTCTCCTCCCAGCCAAAAGAGCGAGAGTCCCTGTGCACCTTGAGAAATTTATTTAAAGCAATTGTAATTTGTAAAACAAAACCGCATGCCAGACAACAATAGAACGGTGAAGTCAGCAGCATCAGGCAGCGCATAGCTGGGTGGGTATGGTGGTGTGCCGTTGAGGTATTAAGGTGCAAAAGCAAAAGAAGATTGATAACAGGGTTGATGGATGGGAGAGGCAGAGTGAGCCGGCGAGCTTTTACAGCCTGGAGGCCCATGTGAACTACATCAGCTGGTGACCCTCATATGTCAGCCAATTACCTGCTAAGGTTAGTCAGGACAGTCTCTGAGACGGTGGGAGGGTGTTGCATATGTGCAGCACACTGTGTGTGTGTGTTTTATTCTAATTAGTACCTCTGATAGAGCTTTCACAACCATCTCCATCCTCTCTGCCCTTCTTCGCCCCCTCACATGCCGCGGAGCCTCCCACTTTCTTAAAACATAAAGACGATGGCTTCTGTGTTTTTCTTATGAGCAGCGAGGGGAAAAAATAAAAAAATCGAGAGGCTCCACTCTTAAAGCCAGCGAAGCAGAAGATAAAGAACAAGGATGGTTAAGCTTTGTCAACACTGAGACACAAGTCACTGGGAGATAAAATGGAATGGAGCAAACATAAAGCCCGGACATAAACCTTAGAGGAGAAAGAATGGAATTTAAAAAACGTAGCTGGGAAAGTGAGCCAACCTTTTCATAGGTTCACAAAGGTAAACAACGAAGGGCTACAACTGCAAAAACATCTGAAAACGTGGATGAAGTCAGAACCCGTCTGAGCTATCCTGGATTTATAAACCTGTCATTTGGAGTACTGTTTGTCCTGAAGGGTTAATGGTGTTTTTTTGTGTGAGTGATGCGTGATTATTTCAGTCAGTGTCAACAATAAATGAGGCTTGACAATGAGTGCGGAGGTGTGCTGATTCTACACCCTCTGTTGAGCTGGAAGCTTCCACTTTGTTCTGAGAGAATTCAGGCTCGCCCACAAAAACACCTGTTAGCCCTGGGCTCATACCACACGTCGCACCGGGTGTTCTAACACAGGATATTACAGGATTTAAAACTCCGACAACACTTTCAGTAGTAGAGAAGAACTTACTAAACAGGTGGGGCTGAAAGAGTCGGTGTTAATTACAAAAAGCCAAGTTTCAAAATCGCTTCCACTTTTCAGGCAGTGGTAGGTGAGATAGAGCTCAGTCGCCATCAGTGTTGGGGAGTAACGGAATACATGTACCGCCGTTACGTATTTAAAATACAAAATATGAGTAACTGTATTCCGTTACAGTTACCGTTTAAAAAGGTGGTATTTAGAATACAGTTCCTTTGTTGAAATAAATGGATTACACTGCGGTACTTTCCTGTTTCATATTGTGGCGGGTCAGGACTGTTTGGGTTTTGTTTGACAGCTACTTTCTGTTGTTCCAGGCGGCAGCATTACGGTTGCCATGGTTACAGGGTGACGCTCTCTCTCTGCGTGTTTCCTGGGTGAGAGAGCGCCTGTTGTTGTTGTTGTGCTAAGCTAATAGGCAGAATGCTACAGGTATAGCTCTAAAGAATGTAGCATCATAGGCAGTGTAGTCCGTGCTGCAGGGAGAATGGACTGACATACACGTTATGTGTCTGTGAGCGAGGGAGGGAGAAAAAGGAAAAGTACGAGTTGTCATCGAGCAGGAACGGAGCTGGAAGCATGTAAATATAATAATAACCACTGCAGCCAAGAAGAGAGCCTGACGAGCCCAGTTGTAAGTAAGCTATTAAGACTCGACTGTACACCGTGTTCGTGTTTTCCTCCAAAAACAATAAGTTCCGTTGGAGCAGCCTTTCAACGCCTCTCTCTGTCTCTGCTAGCAAAGTTGACCCAGACAACAAAGTAAAGCTAGTTTTCGGCTACGAGCCGACACAGAACCCACCGTATTAGCCAGAGGTCCCTTTACTACGGTTCGGAGCCGCGGACCTTCAGTAACAGTAATAAATCACAGCAATAGTACATTCATGTAGTTGTAAATAGCATGATAATATATTAAGTAATCCAAAGTATTCAGAATACATTACTCTCATTGAGTAACGTAACGGAATACGTTACAGAATACATTTTGGGGCATGTATTCTGTATTCTGTATTCTGTAATGGAATACATTTTAAAAGTAACCTTCCCAACACTGGTCGCCATGCACATATTTTAGCAACATAATAGTAAGAGTGGTAAGGGGATTACAGGTTTTCCTTAAGTTTTTAAAATGTCAACTAATAAGAAGGATAAGAAATATGAGTACTACCTGACAAAATCTAATTCATCTGAATGTAAAATTTAGGCCCCAACAGCATGAGCCCCACACCTGGACCACACACAAACAAACACACACTCACACCTGGCAGCTGTGCACTGAAACCTGTCTATTACTGGGTAAATGAGATCAGCGGGGGGTCAAGGGCATCTCAGTGTGAGCTGATGAGGGGAGTTACTAATTTACTTCCATGTCCTAAATATAATTTCCCAGAGTCCCTATAAAAATAAGTATCCTGAACGTTCTTCCAAAAATAACATTAGGCACTCCAATATCTCATACAAGACCAGACACAATAAACCCTTTCACGGGTGTCCAGTTATTAAACTGACTTCTGCTCTTTGGCGAATACCTTTTCAGTTTTCCCTCTATTAAATCCCATCCCAGACAACACATGGAGTATAATCTGAGCACGGTGCTGATGCTGAAATACAAAGGTAAGGAAATCCTTTCCCAGGTGTTTCCTCTTCCAGTGTTTCCCTTGACCTTCCCCACTGAGGAGGCAGCTAATAGGCCGGACGACATGATCTGATCGCAGCAGCGTGTGCTTTGATAAGTTCTGGCCTTAACCCAACATTTTATCTGCTACACCTCCAGGTCTCCTGCCGCTCAATATATTGACGTCTATGTGAAAAACGGATACCTTCTAGAACGAAGTTGTTAAAAGCAGGACCGACCTAATCCAACCAATGCTGAAAATACAGAAATTATTACAGAAAAGCCCCATCGGTCAATATCTGTCAGAACTGTCCTTGATGGATAGCTTCACACAGGCAATCCAATTGGGCAAAGATGTATTCTAGCTGTGTGAATTATTGCCATAAAGCTAGCGACATGCTGGTTTGCTTTGATTGCTTTAACAGGTTTATTTTTTGAACTTTTGAGCACTTTTAGACAACAAATATGCTTTTCCCTATCTCGTAAGGACATTACTTTCAAATGCTCTTTATCTGATGAGGACAGTTTGTAGGTCTGCCACTTCTTCTGTCCTGGTCTTGTGTAGTTTACTCACATTTATTTTAAGGACGCACTGCACACCATGACAAGCCTTCAGCAACCTCTTTGGAATCATCTTGTTGGTTTAAAAATTTTATGTTTGTGCTGTCTTTGGCATTTTTCATAGATTCAGACAAAGGAAATGGAAAAAAATGACATGTTTATGTGACATACTGCTGGTAAAAAAAACTGCCTACAGATGCAAGTTAAAATAGTTTCTTTGCTAAGTTACATGTAGATAAAACACTGCTTCATCCCTGGAATTACGTACCTATGCTTGAATGAGTCACGGTCAGTGATAAGTGACAAAACAAAACAAAAAACAGTCTTGTGAAAGGGGTGAGGACAAGGACTGGACCAAAATGAGCCAATAAGCAGTCGATGTCCAGAGAAAAAACTTGGCCTTGGAAGCAAAATATAAAGAAATCGGGGTGGTTCAATACTTTGCGCGGTACTGTATCTTTAGAGACTGGAACCAATCAAGGAAGCCACTCAATGTTTAATAAAAAAAGAAAAAATCAGATTGAGTAATGTCACTTAAAAGCTTAAGGAACTCTTTTTTATTATTATTTCTTTTTCTGAAAAACTTTTTTTAAAAGCCACTGCATAACCTTTGTCAAGATGTTCACTCTTCAGTGATCAAAAGTAGTTTTAGATTTTCTGGCTGGTGAATTTCATTTGCTGCTGTCTCTCAGATAAATACACCCAGCATAACATCAAACAAATATCCACAAAGCCTGGTTATCTTATCTGCTGATGACATGCAACCAGCAACCATCACTTCCTGCTTTTCTTTTTTTCCATCTTCAGGTTTTACATTTCAGGCACCTGAATGATGCTTTTATGCAGCAAAGGTTGCTATGATGCACGCATGAGTTCAGTGTCTTTAAAAAGGGAACAAAGGGCTCAAACATTAACTAATTAACTAATAGTATGATGTAACTATTCAACCCTATCATCATGCTAATTTAGAGATTAACCTAATTTTTATTCACTTTTAATCCTGGATGATTCAGTTAAGAACAGCTGATTTGTTCTACTGGCTTCTATCTCTCTGATATACGTCTTCAAACAGCTGACCAAGACTGGACTGGACACGCATCTCAGTGATCACAACTGCTTCTTCCGGATGCTGGAACACTGAAGCTACTAGTTGTTTTGCAGTTTGTCTTGATGTTGGTTGTCGAAGATTCCATAGGTCCCACATCCTTTTGTTGTAACACCTTCTGCTAGAACTGCTTGTGTTCTCATCCTTTGTTCAATTGTTCCTTCTTGTTCAAGTAGCCCACTTCTCATCATTGTGTCTTGGTTTCCTAACACCTGACACGGATTATATTAATCCAGCCTTTAACCAATTATCTATCTATCTATCTATCTATCTATCTATCTATCTATCTATCTATCTATCTATCTATCTATCTATCTATCTATCTATCTATCTATCTATCTATCAGACAGACAGATAACTAAATAGGTTAACTGATGATTCCAGGCTGGAGGTTTAAGTCGTGTCTTTAAGGTGCACACAAACCACAAAGGTACCTTAGACAGTGCCACCCTAGTGACAAGACTTTTGCTCATTGTACTTTATTTTGTTAAGAGTGTTGTTTCCTTTGTGTAGTTCTGCCTTACAAACTACAGCTGTATGTTAAATTTGTTGTTTCTGACCAAGAAATATGTTTCAGTGCATGTCTGTAACACTTGAGGAGCATTACGGCTGTGGGAACAGACTGTGGCAGACATTAATCAAAGACATTCACTCAAAGACATGGACATCTAACTTTACTTTCCATCTGTCCTGTCACTGTGCACCGTTTACCGACTTTAAAAAATAGACATGCCACAATAAATTCTTAATTTTTCCCCCTCTTAGTGGTATTTTCTGCACATTAGTGATGCAGATGCTCACTTTATCTCCTTTTTGCAAGAATCTGGGAACTTTTCTGCTCATGTTCTCTTTAGTGATATGAATAGGTCACCTGTGTCACAATGACAGGGAAATCAAATCATGAAATTGCACTTTTATTTGCTCAGGCACCAAAATTTAACTAGGTGAGGGAAAGAGCAGAAAATCTGACAAGTGAAGAACACATTTCCAGCATTGTTCTCCTTCAATTATTTGTGTGCATACTGCCTCCTTGTGGTCAAATTAGCAGCTGAGCTACAGAGTCTGCTTTTGTACACCAGTGCAGTGGTTTTTACGGTGTTTTATTTTTTCTTTTTGGTTATTTTCTTTTATTAACACTTCCCTGTTTAGCAAAATAACTTTTTAACTGCAACAATATCAGCTCAGTCTATGACTTTTAATTATCAAAAGATACAACACGTAAGCCTATTAGGATCAAAAGAGATCAAAGTATCCTCTCCTCTTAGTGATGCCAAGATAGTTAAAAAGGGCATTTGCCACATAAAAAGGCAGATCACACAAGAATACTAAATTAAAACTTTTCCTTATCAAAAATATGTCAGAGGATGAACAGAGGATTAAATGAAACATGAGCCAGAAAAATTACAAAGGAAGGATTTACGCAATTTGTGCTTTATTGACCAAAAAAAGCGAGAAAGATTGTACAGTTTCTACTGTTGATTGCGAGATCAGTGTTGATCCTTCGTCCCTTCATATTCTAGCTAGCATACCTGAACGGCACAGTGCAAATCTATATATATCCACCGTCTCGCTTGTATATTCACAAAACCAGCTGAAAACAACTGACAGAAGGCGTCGCGAGATTGATACATTTGCAGACTCAAGTGGCAGTCGTGGCATTTCATTTGAAGGCATGAGACAATGACAGAAAAACGTGGCTGCGACGCATAGGAAAGAGAAAAAATAAAAAGTTGTGTTTTTGCTTTTGTGAACAGGTCAAAGAGAGGGTGCAGAATTTCTGATTAACTTAATTCCACCAAAATACCCTGACAGGAGGCAAGGAAAAGTGAAAAGTTCTGCAGGGACATGAGGAAACATTGTCTTTACAACTGGCCACAGTGAAGATGGTTTTTCTGACAGAGACTTCACCGAAGTCATAAAACAAAGAGGGCCAGCACCAAGATTTCCACATAGCAAAATCTGGGCAGTAGGAGTAAATCAGGCATATTATTAAGACAAGTTAAATATAAAGTGATCAAGAAAAAAGAAGAATTCTGGCAATAGACATTTCTTTCTTATACATTAGTACCTTATCATCTGCATGATACACACATCCATCCTCATTTAAATGGCTTAAACACATGGCATTATCTTTCACCTGAAGAGTAGCCCCGCCCACCGCTCCTTAACTTAATGCTTAATGTGTAGCCAAGATGGCCAAAAATTTATGAAAAGTAATAAAACTGCCACTACTTTTCATCTATAGTGTAAGCAGAAACATTGGCAATAAAGTGATTGTAAAAAGCTCATTTTCAGGGTCCAATGAAAATTGTATTTCTCTATCTATATGCAAAGAAATAGCTAAACATGTTATCTGATTATTTCTATATGAAACAATACATATATTGGAATGGATATCTTTAATTCAGCTGCCCCATTATGTCAAACCGAGACAATTTAAAAGAGTAGAAGGGCTTTTCTGTGTTTGTTTAACAGTTTCTGCTTCATTGCACTTTTTTTGGATACTTTTGAAATATGAAAGGTAGTCATGCTTTCCACAGCAATTACTTAGGTGTTCATTCCTAATTTCAGAGTACATACTCAACTCTTCTATTAGTTCACGATCACATTACAGCCTAAAAGTTCAATTAACATGTAATTTTTGCAACTCTTAAGCAAAGTGTTAGAAATATTAAGACAATATGCAACAGAGAAAACAAAAAATGGGTATAAAGGAACTGTAAGGCTGAAACAATACTAAAAAAAAAAAAAAACCCTAAGAAATCCAAAATTATTAACTTAATGGCAATGACAATTAAAAATATAACAAGAATATATTAATAGGATTATTTCTTCAGACAACCAAAAAGGGCCATTAAAAAAAATTCCCCAACTACAATATCCCCTGATTTCTTATTGGCCTATAAAGCAAGACAAAGCATCAATCAAGCTCCATAACAACGCACAGCATCTTATCTATAAATGACCAGGAACTGGCTCTGCGTAAGCCTACTATATTGTTCCACTAGATTAAAAAATGTAGTCTCGGGTCATCTTGAGGGACGGCATGGCCTCATTGACATTCTGGTCCAAGCGGTGATACTCCACAGTGTTGCGGGAACACAGACCCTCCTTCCAGCGCCGGCTCTGTACCAGGAGGTAGATCTGAAAAGAACAGGAGAAAAATCAAATCAATTCAATTGTATTTATTTAGCGCCACGTGGCAACAATAGTTGCCTCAGGGCACCTCAGTCACCATAAAAGTTTGCATAAAGACTGGATTGAAGCCTTTCAGAAATAAAATCTGAGTTTATATGGGAGAAGATAAATCTGCTACTTATACCAGTCAGGCATAACATCATGACCACTGGCAAGTGACGTAAATAACACTGATTATCTCTTCACCATGGCTTCTGTTAGTGGGTGGGATCTATCAGGGAGTGAGCGAACATTTTGTCCTAATACATGATGTGCTATATGCAGCGAAAAAAATGGGCAAGCATAAAGATTTAAAGAGTTTGACAAGTGGCAAATTGTGATGGAAGAAAGCACCAACAAAGTGAGCGTCAGAACCAGGGAGCAATGGACGAAGGTGACCTGGTCTACGGATGGGAATCGAGAACCAGTTCCCAGTTCATTTCCTTTGAGTTGTTAGTCTGCTTGCCTATCAGTCCTGCTTATCGCGCTACAATCAGCTGATTTCAGTTTGTATTTCAGTTCATATGCCAGAGGAGGAAAATAGTGACACAGTCTGCAATGTGAATACGAACATTACTTTTATTTTTGTTTGACAAAGAGCGAGAGTGCGATGGTTAAGCGCAAACTGGGTCTGGAAAAGAAACAACTATGTTATGCTGCTATTATATCTTTGGCTCTTTGCAAACGTGCCCACGCTAAGCTAGCTAAGAACCCAGAGTGATATTAAAACTCAGTGAATCCATTCAGGGATCTAGCAGAGATGGATCAGGGCTCTTTGGGCGGGAAAGGACGGACCAACACAATATTAGGCAGGTGATCATACCGTTACGCCTGATCAGTGTATGATCATGGTATATTCTACAATACGAATAGCGAAATTAAGCTGATGTTGTTTTATTATCTCAAAGTGGTTTTACTTGGTTCATTTTAATTTATTTAACACTTTGCCACTTCTAATTATTGAGTCGAATTAACTGACAATGCAAATTAGTAGAAGTTAGAAGTAGAAGTTCATGCTTCCTTTGTTAACACAATAAGGCCTTCAAGCCACAGATCATGTTAAATTTTACCTTTTAATTTCTATGGCTATGTTTCATTATTCCACTGATTCTCAATTAATCAACTATTCCACCTATAATAGGTTAAAAACATTAAAAACAGCTGGAGACATCAGTTTTTGGTAGGGGTGCAACAATACTCGTATCGATATTGAACCGTTCGATACAGTGCTTTCGGTTCGGTACGCATATGTATCGATCAATACAACATTTTTAATTTATTTTATCAACTTTCTTTCTGACGGTGCTGTCTGTGTTGAGCGCTCAGTGGATCTGCGCTTGACAGTGCAGCCTAGGCAGAGTAGTCGAACACAGATTCACTGAGTGCAGGGCAAGCTAGCGAGACAGAAGTTAAGCTCTCCTTGCAACATGGCAAATTGAACCTCCCCCACCCTCATTCAGATCTGGCGTGATGTGATGTATGACCCTGAAGGTAAGCGTGTCATGGACTAAAGTAAAACAGTATGTTGGATGTGCCACGCAATGCTCAATTACATGGGTGGGAACTAGTGTGTTAGCGCAGTTAGCTCGTTAACGTGTTGGCTGTCCAGCCCCACACACGGGGCAATCCGCGGTAGCTCGTTAACAGAGATTTGCGGTGTTGTGGCGTTAACCTCATTTCAGATTAACGCTGACAGCACTAGTGGGAACACAACGAATATGACTGCACATTTACGCCGACATCATCCTAGTGCAAAGACAAGTGGAAGCAGAGAAAAACAACAAGCAGGCATGCTACAAACTTTACCCGAGTCAGCGGTTAGCACATGATTCTCCTTATGGGGACCTGATATGTTTAATATGCTGCTGAGAATATAGCCCAGAAGAAGCGTATATTATAGCTTTTATTTTGGAAAGAGCCATTCCTCTGTAATAAACTCTCTTTTCCAAAGATGAGTGATTCCTCAATCAGATACAGGGCTCGCAAAATCGCTAGCCCGACGTCCCGGGCTAGCGATTTTTCCAGTCGGGCTGCCCTGCCCTGCCCGTCGGCCTATCGTAGGAAGGAAAAATATATGTCAATGCTTTTGCATTCTTTCGGAAATGTAGCTGGGTAATTATGTCATTGGCATCGGTGAGCCACTGTGAATATGTGACATATTGAAATCGCGTTTGAATTTGCGCTTGTTTTTTGCTTTCACTTTGCAATCGCGCGAACTGTGTATAGAGAGCGACAGCACTGATTGGTGAGTGATGATAATTTGCGCACCAATTCCTCTGACATCATCTTATCAATCGTTAGCTTACTATGCAAACATGACAAGTGAAATCTCCCGCAGCAAGCTTAAACATGTGAGAGGTTGATCGCGCAGAGAATTGCTGAGCGTTATGTGAGTGCCTGTGTAAAAGCAGCAGGATAAATATTTTAGTTCTGCTGAGCCAAATAAGAGTCTAAGTGAGTCTAACTGTCACTTCTAAGTTTAAGTGACAGCCAAAGAAAAGCTTACCACAAAACGGAAACGTTATGACAAATCAGACTATAAGGCAAAAAGAAAGTGCAGCTTTATGGTTTCATGGACAAAAGAATTTCTGTGGCTGCAATATGACGAGCTAAATAACCAGGGCTGCACATAAGTGGTCCGCAGGTGCGTATTCGCTGTCAAAATAAAAAACGCGCACAAGATAAGAAGTTGCAACGCCTGTTTGCATACATAAGATTTTCTGGAGGAGGACAGACATTTGTTTAGAACTCTTAAAGATGTTGAAGAAGCTCCTTTAAGCAGTTACTTTGGTGTTCCTCCACCTCCAAAGAAATGTCAGAAGGAGTCCAAACCACAAAAGAAGCGCGTATTCTCGGACAAGTGGTTGCAGGAGGTGAGCTGGCTTCAAACAAATGATGAACGCACAGAGATGTGGTGCAGAATGTGCTGTGAAAATTTAATAAATGACAAATTAATAAAAAGGCATGAACATTTTTTTTGTATCGAAAAAATATTTTTTTTGTATCGAAAAAATATCGAACTGTGACACCAAAGTATCGAACCGAACCGAACCGTGAATTTTGTGTATCGTTGCACCCCTAGTTTTTGGGTGACAAAATACATCAATTCAACTTCAAACAATATATGGCAAAAAAGCAGCATGACCTAAGATGTTAACATAATTATTCAGTAAAAGCTAACTTCCTTATAGAAATACAAATTTTACTACATAAATAAGAAAAAAAAGAACTACAAATTACACGCAGAAGTTTCTGCATCAAGTTAGATGTCTGCAGAACACATCTGGCTTTTCCTCAGCTATTTGATCTGGATGAAGAAGTGATTCCTGTGCTGTGCAGCCTGTATCAGAGACTCCTACGTCTGTTTGACCTCTACATCCTGCTGTCGGATAGCTTTTGTCGGGCCGACACTCACCTTCCTCTTGTTGTGGTATGTGATGTAGACAATGGCCACCAGGAAAGCCAGTATGACCAGATGAAAGAAGAAGTGGGAGTCTTCATCCTCTGTGTTGTAGCTGTCTTGTTCCTTATATTGAGTCACACTAATCTCATCAGGCTGCTCCCTGGTCTTATCTTGCTTTTCATTAAATTCAGTGTTTTCAGCATATCTGTAGTCATCATCATCCTCATCTTCATCAATGTCATTAACATCAGTGCCCATGTGCAGGTCTTGATCACTGTCCTGGTCTGTAGTTGGGGTTGGTTTGTCTTGAGGTTTGAACTCATCCGGCTCGTCCGTTGCAGATTTTGTTGGTTCATTAGTTTCGATCGTGGCGTTGGCATTTTCTGGATCAGACTTAATGTCTGCTTCAGGAGCTGCTGCTGTTGCTTCAGCAGTAGCAGGTGTGTTCTTGGTGCCGTCATTTAGCTTATCAGAGCTATCGAACACAACAGTGTCACCTTTTTTTGGTTTTGGAACAGTCTGAGGTTTGATGTCGCTTTCTTCACGAACTTTTGGCTTTGCTGTGGTGGAGCTGTTGCCATCACTTTTTACAGGATCCTTGGAAACATCTGCAGCTGCTGGATTCTGATCAGCTGGTGCAGACTGTATCACTGTTGCTTCTTTGTTCACAGTGGTCAAAATAAGATTTTGAGATGGAGTTTCTGTGCTGTTTGGGGGCACTGTTGGATCAAAGGAAATAACAACGCAACACATTACAATTGTATTACAACATTTCTGACAAAGTGTTCTTTGAAACACTTGAACATAAAACATTTTCATTAACCAAAATATTGATTGCCCATCAAAAAACTAGAAAACTAGAACTTTGTTTTCTTAGCATTTGCCAACCAGTTTCACAACTACACTTTTTATCTCTTATTACGAAGACATATAAATGTCTCAATCACAAAATATTTAAAAAAAAATATTGAAAATGAACATTAAATTGTGACAGTTGGTGCTCCTACATGAATTTCAATCATGTCACACAACTACACCTCAAGTGAGACTGCCACGTATGGAAGCCCTTCAGCAAGCCAGTTAACCCTTGAGCTGCCACAGAGAAGCTCATAAGGGGACATTTGTACTGAGCAGCAGCTTGTTTGTGTGGAAACGTACAACCTTCACTGCAAACTAGCTTTATCAATGAAAGGTTTCATTTTGTGACACCTTTTTTCCTTGAACTGAAAACTATAAAAACTTTAGTTTTAGTTATCTGTGTTCCAAACTGGAAATTAAAACTAGTTGTGGAAAAAAAATGTTTTAGTCAGCGAAAAATAAAAACTTCAGATAATAAAGAAAATAAATTCTAAAGATTTTGTGAACTTTTTTATCCTATCTCCCACCCCTCACCCACAACCGGTCATGGCAGATGGCTGGATCTGGGTGTTTGTATCTCCTGAATGACATAGTTGGTGTGTGCTCATGCGTATGTGTTTTTATGTGTCTGCATGTCTAAGTGTGCTAGTCAGTGAGTCAGTTTGTGTGTCCATAAGTTATTAAAGAAGAATGTGCTGGCTGCAATGAAGAGAAGCGAGCTTATCGCAATTCTATAGCTTCCCCTGTGCACTGCAAAATTTTGTGCTACTGAACAGATCAGATCAGCAGCTCAGAATTTTAGTGGCACATGTACATTTTTATTGGCCTGCAAAAACAAAGCTTTTATTTTCATATTTGTAAATATTCATAGAATATCATGAATAGAAATATTGTATATTATTTCACTTTAAATCTGTCAAAATAATGCCAAAGTTCTCTTTTCTTCACATTGGAATCTGTTGAGGTGGTTTGATGAAGGACTCCCACCAGCTTTTTCCCAATTAAGGGTTTTACTGGTGATCACAGTAACAGGTGGTGCTGTTTTGAAGGCTAGAAAAACATTTTCCTTCACTCCACCTGAGCTCACCGTCTGGTTAACAGCTCCGTCTCTTTGCTGTGTTTGTAGACTCTGGCTCAACATTAAACTATGAGATCATCATAGTGTAACTGATGCTGTTGTCTTTTTTGTTTTAAAACTAGAGGCTGTGTGGGTTAGCGTTGGAATACTTTGTATCGACACACATGCTCCTAAATGCATTTCTTTTGCAGGTCTATTTAAAGTTATAAATGTGAGTGAAATGCTCACATTTATGTGCTGCCAACTAAGTGACAAAAGCCCGATGAATCGTTGCAGCCTTAGTTTTAATACCTATTAGTTTGGTAAAGATTTTATTACAACTTGCCTGATGAGGCACTGATGAATGTGTGAGATTCGTGATGTTAACAAGACTTTGAGTCAGCTTATTTCAAAAAGTTACATTTTTATTGTAACACCTGTACTGATTTTTTCCAAATCTAGCCTCTGACATACACCTTCCATCCTAAAAAAAAAAGACAAACTAATGCTGACACTTTCCTTTCTCTCCAAAACTGGTTGCAAAAATTAAATAGGGAGTCAATGGGAGCTCATGATGGCATTTCTCTGAAACAAATGGCTCCAGTTCAAAAATGACACATCTCTGGGCTTCGAGTAAGGGCTCGTGTGAAAAAAGGCAAGCGTGGCTACATTTTGAGGGTAAAATGATGGCTGTAGGGTGAAAATTGTGGTTACTGCTGGAGGTTAAAAAAAATATTTTTCAGTTTAGGTTTTCTGCCTGTCTTCCTCTAGTTCTCCAATACACACGAATGGGGAGGGATTTGAGAGATTTTTTGTGACATTTTTGAAAATAACTGCAAAACCATTGAAGGTGCAGCGACAAAAGTATGTTAGTTTTGTAGGCACAGTTGTCCTGGTCAATTTGGTGTGACAACGGTGTCTGTAGGACAAACATTTTGGGAGAAAATTGGCCCAAAGGAAGGAGAGTCACAGCAAAAAAAGTAAGAAAGGCTGGTCTCTCCATTCAAAGTTAATGTGACTCTACCAACAGAAAAGGTGGAATATTTCTGAAACAAGCTGCTCGTGCCACAGAGGGCGGCAGCCACACTATGATGAATAATAATAATAACAATAATGGCTGACCACAATAACATATACTGGGATCGTTGCCATCCAACTAATAAAATGAAAACTGATTATACTGTTATACATGTTAATCTAATCAGTATAAAAACATTATCACTCTTAAACTGAAAGACCTTTGTTTATTTAGCATTGCAGAAAAGGGGACATATTTTGAACTGAGCATTTTTTTTCCTTTTTCTTTTTTTTTAAGTATTTAAATTGTCAAGAATCTGTTGCAATCAGCCAGCCTTCCTCTTTCAGTGACACCATTCACCCAACAAGTGTCGACTTTATTTCATCCTCTGGGACTGGGAGGCGTTGCTTAGCAAGTGACAGGAGGAGAACACTGGGGACTTGAGGCACTGAGTAAGCCATCCCCAAGTGAAGAAAGGGTCTATTCATATACAAGGGCCTTGGCCCATATAATCTCTGAACAGGAAAGCTTTGTTGCATTAACACTGTGATATAACTTTAGCTTTTAAGCAGTTGACAAATGACTTAATATTTATATTTAAGCATTTTTATAATTAAAAAAAGATAATGTGGCATCCTGTTCCAGATGAATTTGCATTAAAACCATGTGACAGACGTACAATGTTTCAATTTAAAGCAAGTAAATATTTAGCAGGTTAATCAAACAGAAGTCATCCTCCCTCTCTACAATTTTCTTTTCTTTAACATCCTGTTTTCCAGTGACATAGCACAACCCTAAAACACACAGAGATGTTTTTAGATTATTTCAGCTAAATATGCAACTTCATACCCATTGAAAACAGGATGAAATGTTAAACAATTCAAATTGACAACAACACCTCTGTTGAATTAGGACACCTTTATCTCAACAGCACATCCTGAAATAAGCTGTCTGTTGCACACCATCATGTTTACCATATTAACAGTAATAGTATGAGGAAGGGAAGGGCAAGAGTAGACAACAACCTACATCCTGACAGCTCCAAAGTCCAATCACATTGTTTGTTTTAACAAACTGAGAACACATGAATTGACTACAGCGAACCAAAAGAATGCTGTAGCACTGCTCAAACACTATCAAAGCAAAACAATACCTGCCACTGACTGAAATATTACACCCTTTACTTACGTCAGGAGGTTTTCTTAATGACTCACTGACAGAGGGTTAATAATCAGTGTAGATATATGGTGGTACATATGGAATATGTCAGTTTATCTGACCGCCATAACTCATTAACCCTCAGAAGAGCATCTATTGATAGAGGCTTTAAAAACAATACAATCTTGTCTTATATTATGAGGTAAACAGATATTTAACTAGGTAAAACTGAACAATACAGATCCATTATAAACATACAGTAGTTGAAATGTGGTAGAGTTTGGAGATAAAGGAAAATATGACTTCCTGTTGATGGTTTCAATAACTTTGTTATGACCGCAAAACTGTCAAAAGACTCTCTGACGCACTGTGAGTGAAACTTAAGCAAAGCTAATGTTATGAATTTATGTTTGCAGCTTAACGTTGAAACGCTTAATTTTATTTGAAAGAAATATTAGCACTGTCTTCAACGTATAACATATTTTAACTAGAAATCGTTTTTGCCGAATCGCATTTCAGTGCCAGGGTAAAGGCGAGAGTTTTAAAATACTACTAAGTCACTTTTCCGAAACAGAGAAAGCCTGTTACGTGCCTTATTTTTTCCCCTGACACGGCGGATACTAGCATGACGGGCTAGCCAACTAGCTAGAGCAGGGACAAACCCTGTGGCTAAGTTTAAAGGAAACTTCGTCTCAGATACTTCAAACAAGTACGACATACCTTGTGTTACATTTCCATTCAAAGGAGCCGACAGGCAGCTGCTCACCAAGAGCTGGAGAACAATAGTCAGAAAAAGATCAAAAATAATTCTTCTGCTTCGCCACATATTTCCGCATGTCGCCATGTTGGTGCGTGAGTGAAGGGGCGTGGCTGAGTGCGGACGTACACAGTCTGTGGGCGGTGTGAGTGTACGAATCAGTTGTGAGTGGTGAAGTTTGAAGTGAAGTGAGCTTAGTCTATGAATATTAGTCCGTTTAATGTTATGTCACCCAGTAACTTATAACAAACATATGTAATTTGTCGCTAATAGTAAGAGTTCACATACTTTCTCCATCCACTGATAAAGGGTCATTTACCTCGATAAATATAGGTCAGAATGTAGTAATTGCGTCGTATGTTAGACTGAGTCTACTCATCTTATGTGACACTTGTTATAATTATACTTAAAAAGACAAAAAAAAAAAAAACCGTTGGGCCTCTTTATTAGGTATGCCTTACTAG
Source organism: Neolamprologus multifasciatus (assembly GCF_963576455.1). Taxonomy (NCBI): domain Eukaryota; kingdom Metazoa; phylum Chordata; class Actinopteri; order Cichliformes; family Cichlidae; genus Neolamprologus; species Neolamprologus multifasciatus. The sequence continues at coordinate 23,383,353 of NC_140448.1, forward strand.
TAATGGGCTTGGATCCCCTTTTGTCTCCAGAACCTCTTTATTTATTTCTTCGGGAACTTACTGACATGGTGTGATATCCTACTTGACTTGGCCATCAGAACATGGGCAGACTTTGGTCATGTGTTTAAATGATGCCCAGATGATACTAAGGGGTCAAAGTTTATACAAGGCATGCTAGAGCAATGCTGTCCTGCTGCTTACACAAAATTCCAATCATACCATTCAAAGGTTGCAACAGGAATCAACTCATTCTTCATCACTCGTTTTTCCCCTCCTCCTTTGTGTGCAAAGGGATTCTGTGTGCAATGTAGCCTCGGGTTCCTGTTCCAACAGGAGTGGCATCTGAGGTGGTCTTCCGCTGCTGCTGTAGCCCATCTCCATCAGCATGTTGTGAGTTTAAAGATGGTCTTCTGCATAACCTGGTTGGCAGTATCTCAGTTGTTATTTGAGATACTGTTGCCTTGCTATCAGCTCGATGCAGTCTGGACATTCTCTTCTAACAGCAACAGAACATTTTCACCCAGAGAACTGTCGTCAGTGGATATTTTAAGGGAAAATCCCAGATCAGCAGTTTCTGAAATAGTCAAACCAACCCACTGCTACAACCAACCATAACACATTCAAACTTGAATCACCTTAACATTTCTGATGCCTGATGGGAACTTCAACAGGTCATCTTGATTAAGGATCACGCTGTACCTGCTGCGGAGATTCAGATCTTTTGGAGTGAAGGGCCCACTCCTGAAGACCTTCTATGACTCTGTGCCTCAGCCATCTGTTACGGTGTGTTCTGCTGGGGCGGCAGCATCTCTGGTGGGGACAGGAAGAGACTGAACAGGCTGATCTGGAGGGCCAGCTCTGTTCTAGGATGCTGTCTGACCCTGTGGAGGTGGTGAGTGACAGGAGAATGGTGGCTAAGCTGTCATCCCTGTTGAAAAACATTGCCCACCCCATCCAGGAGACCCTGAAAGCACTGAACAGCTCCTTCAATGGCAGGCTGCAGCACTCACGATGTGGGATGGAAAAATTCCACAGGTCTTTTCTTCCTACTGCTGTGAGACTCCACAACAAGGACTTCGCAGCTGACCATACACACACATCCACACGTGCAATAACATTAAGTGCAATTAATTCTCTTTTTCTGACGTTGCATTTTATTCTATTGTATATAGTATCTTGTTCTTATGATCTTATCCTATTGCAGTGTTTTTCATTTTTGCTACCTAACTTTGCACTGCCCACTTTCTGCTGTGACACAGGAAATCTCCGTGTGGGACTAATAAAGGTCAGATTGCTGCCATATTTTTGGCTAGACTTAACCAAAGGAATAGGTTTATCCAATGAAGAGCTGTCAGCTTATCTTCAAATAATTTCACGCGAGAGTGGTCAGAAGGTTTATGTTGAAGATGTTAGATCTTTGTAACTCTCCACTTCATAAACTAAACATTTATCAGTAACAATGAGTCATGTGCTCCCATTCAAATCATCTTCAGCTGTAAAAAGAAATTACCCACCTGTCTGTTCAAGAGTGTCTTCATGTGGGCAGACATTATCATCACACCAGTTATGGTCATGTGACAAAAGACAGGAGAACAAATACGCTCAGAAACCGGTTCAAGATGTTCTTTATTTAGTTCAGGGAATGACAATACTGCCAAGTACACTAAGCATGATTCCCATAATCATTTGTGGAAGACGACAATTTCCTGGCCATCATTCTTCTTCAAAAGAAGCACTCTAGCTCTCACCCAGAGAAGTTCGGCTGTGTGCGTGATGGGTTGCATCCTGTTTGCTCGACCAGGAAGAATTGACAAGTCTTTTCCCTTCCTAAGACTTCAGGTGCATTAAACTATGTAAGACCATCAATAAAATAACATTATTTCTGCTATTTGTAACAAAAGACATGATTCACACCAAATGCACAGACACAAAAAGACAAGTGAGACAAAAACACAGAATGTACACGTTGGGTTGTAGTGTCTCTTTGAGCTACTCACAGCTGCTTACACCAGGGACAACTAACCCTTCCCATTGTACAATATATCAAGACAGATACTAGGGCTCTCCAGTGCCAACGTGCTTAAATAAAAATGAATTCATCACTACGCCTTTTGAGTGAGGAGCGCTTGCTGGTGCTATTCAACAGCACCATTGGTGGCCAAACTACTTAACTGCAGAGACTAACTGTGCTGAGCCCTTTTTGCATTTCGGGCTGATCTATTTTGATTCCCTTTTCACTGCATTGGAAAGCAGAGACACAAATTAAAGCATTATGCACGAATGTTGTGAAATGAACAAAAAAAAAAAAGTGAGGCCAACTTGAATGTACTCAAGGCTATTTTTCCCTTGCAAGCTACACAATTCAAGATAAAACCTTCTGTTCAACAGTTATAATTTTGTTCTAAAGTGGGCTCTTTCATTTCAAAATATAATGTTCCCAGAAATGGTCCATAAAAAGTGGTAAATTGGCGCAAGAACAATTTGACCTTTACGCTGTCTTGCTTCCAGCTATACAACATCTTTAGGGGACACAGGGATTTGTGAAGGAGAGCTAATCAATAAAGGATCTTTTTGGTGGGGGATGCATGTGTGTTTTGAGGACTGGAAGGATTTTTTCCCCCCATCCTTCTATGCCTGGAATTCAAGACCAAGACCAAGCTTGTGACCGCCAGCGTTGATGTTTTTGCCATCAAGGAGAGCAGAAAGTGTCAGCTTGATACCTAGGAAAACACATAAGCCACAAATACATTAACACTTTAAACATTACAAGGGTTGCTGAGTGAACTCATTCATTCACAGCTCGTGGACACACACTTCAGATGTTTTCCATCCAATATTCGTGCAAGTCTAAACATTGCTTCAACTCTTGAATATGCACTTCCCCTGATGAAACCTAATATAATAACTGAACTGTCTTTGTGAACAGAGTCAGGTCTATTTAAGCACACCTAACATCTGCAGAGACTTCACTCACCTGGCTTCAGAGTCTGAGTGTAGCCCAGGCCCACAAGGCTGGAGTTATTCACCTTAGCCTGTGAGGGAACCGCAGATCAATATTATACATAGAAGATGAACAGAGAACTTCACATTACAATGTGTTTTTTTTTACTCACTAAACAAAGAAGTTAATAGCCCTAAAAAAACAACAGTACAGTAAAAACAGCTTCTCTTCAGCGGGTTTTTGTGTCTATAATGCACAGGGGCGTTCGTGAAAATGAAAACTGTAAATTGTATTTACGCATTATGTCTGTAAAATACCAACTAGCCACATGGGTTGGAAATGAGCAGTAGTTATAAACTCTCTTAGAAACACAACATTTACCCAGTTAAAAGATTAAAATGTTTATGAGTGGCACTGTCATTAAAATAGAAGCTGAAATAATGCAGATAATTACACTAACAAACAGTCAGATTAAGTATCTCTGCTTCGAGTGGGAATTCCAGCTTTTATAAGGAAATAAACATCTGTTACAGTCAAGCTGTTGCCCAAAACAGGTCAGACAAAACTGATTAAGATGATCAGCGCCAGGTATATTAGTTTGAAATATGGTGTCTGTGGCACCGTTCCCATGCCAGTGCACCTGGATTGATGATGCATTTCAGGTCAGGTAGGAATGGTTGGTTTGTGAAAGGGTGAGCAACAGCGAATGGGAATAGTGTTGGGGAAAAAAACATTAAAAAAAAACAAAACAAGGAAGCATCCAAAAAGAGTATCTGTTGCTCAGAGTAAAAGAAAGTCAGTGACTACAGAACACAATCGATAGCAAAGACATACAGTGATTGTGTAATTTTCACTGCCAGAAGAGGGAGACATAAGACCTGAAATGTGGCATTAAGGATTAAATTAGTCCAAATCTTCACTTGCAGACACTCCTCCTCTTTAGCATGAGTGCATTTCTTTAAGACCATGCACCTGCACTGCATGACACAGTGCATTTTCTAATATATATACCTGCATTACAAGATCCCTATCAAACGGTCGACAATAGACCTGTCTAACAGTGCAGCAATAAAGTAACCCTGGCACAGAAGGATCTAAGTCACTTCAGTTTACACACTACTCACAGAGAAGGATGCGTCGGGATCAATCTGATACTTGGCAGCGATGCCAAAGCGGGTATTGCTGTTTCCAGCAGTCCAGGCCAGGTTGACGGCCGTCTCCAGCTGGTCATTCACCTTCTGGTAGATGGAACCACCAAACTCGGTACCGTCGTTTCTAAGGAAAAAGATATTTGCAATATATTTAATGCTGCTACACAGAGGTGACATTAAATTATGAGTTTGTGTTTCATAAACTTCTTGCGTGTCAAAGACATCCACAGTTGAGTGAACTGTGACTGGTGTAAAGCCTATACTACACTTTGTCTGACTTCATATTAACCACTTTACAAGCAGACTCAGACAGGCTCGGTCAGAGGCACAGCAGGAACCATGACTAACACCGTGCCCTGTCCCTCCCTCTTGCTCACCGTCTGACACCACTTCGTGCTACATTTTCACTGACGCCTGCCAAACAGTCACTCCATCTCACTTGCAAGGTAGTAAATCCCATCACCTGTGTATAAAAATAACCGCAAGGCACCTGGGTGTCAGGCAACGTGCCAAACAGGCAACAAGTCAATCATCCAGACAAGGACAAAAAAGAGGGCTTTGGAAGTTCTTGTCTAGCCATACACTGGTCTGGAGTCACTAATAACTTAAACGTTTAGCCTTTGACTTACAATGTCCATTACGACAGGACAGAAGCATTCACCTAATGTCAGAGTGTTTTATCCACGAAGACTCAAATAAAATCCCACACATACACACAGCACGCCTGCACACTAAGGTTGTATACTGCTTGATGCCAATTTAGGAATGTTTCAGTGTGGCTTGTTCTTCAGACACATCATTATTCCAGTAATATTTTACTCCTTATATTTTAAATGTGAATTTCTATTAAATAAATCAAATCAACAGCAACGTAGCTGCAATAACACAAGCTTCATAAGATTACTAAAACTGCACACAGATAAGGTGAGGAGGCCATATTAGCATCTCTTACACATTTGTGTGGAGCTGGAACTCATCAGTCTTGTATCCAACTGCGAAGTTGCTCTGGGTAATCCTGTTCCTGCCAGCCTCAAAGGTCATCTGGTAGCCAGCCAGCCAGCCCTCGTAGCCCACCACTGCTGCGCCGTGGACGGCTGTGCCGTTGATGTCGTAGTTAACGTCACAGCCAACATTGATGTGTTCGCACTTGTAGCCCGTCTTGAGCTTTCCGCCCTTTTTGCTGCCAGGAGATTGCAGGGAAAAAAAATACAGGTTGACATTGTTGTCTCACAGCATGAAACATAAAACTGCTCTGACAGTGAAAAGAAAAAAAACTGGTTTATCACAAACCAGGTGAGCTAGTGCTTTTTACAACATGTCCCTTATTAAATTATTGTAGCTGAGTAGACTGCACCGTCACAGGCACTCCTGCAGAAATTTAACATGTCAGTTACCCATATGCCAGTTGCAGTTTACTTATGCAGTGCCCCATGATATTGACATTTCTTTTTGCCCTTTTACTTCCCATCAACCTCTTATTGTTGCAAATTAAAATGCATCAATCAGTTGGGCACCCATACATGAGGCTGTGGATGTTTGTTTTCATATGATAGACATTACATATATTAATTCACTGATTGCACAGTTGGCATTCCTGCAATGTAGTTTTTGCATCCATTTGCTTTAAGCTTTACTAGAGCAAAAAAGCCAACAAACAAAAATGCAGCTGTTCTTACCCGGTGTTTGGCGAGAAGGAGGAATCCAATGTAAGTTTCAGGCCCTTAGCCAACTGTGAAAAAGGCAAGAATGACATTTAAAAGAATGACAGGAAAAAAAATAAACAAAAAGCGCTATGGTTTAAAAGCATTTCAAATCGCACATCTTGAAATTTTGGTCTATAAGCTTTTAGCCTCAATTTTAATGATTGATTATGTCTGTGAAGGTTCTCAGTCATCCAGGTCATCGTAGTCAAAGGAGCTTGCAAAGAAAAGCGTCTGGACTTCTTTAAGTTTAACTTAAAGAAGTCCAGACGCTTTTCTTTGCAAGCTCCTTTGACAATGATTGATTATAAATCACAGATTCTTTTGCCAGCAGAAATCTATGTCTCATTCTTCTACCATCACAGCACATCACCTGATCCTCGATGGTGATCTCAGTCCCCAGAGTGTTGTCCGTGTTCCACTTCTCTGTGAAGGTCAGTCCGTGCTCTGCCCACTTGTATTTGGTTTCCAAAGATCCAGCTACCTTGCTGGTCTCGGTGTTGGCAGAGCCAGTGCTGGTGAACTCCTGCAGATGATAGATAAAACCCACAACTCTGTTAATGTGGAACACCAAAACTAATACTAGTAAAATCTATCAATAAAATGCTTTTCCATGGTCCAGGTCCAAACTATATTTGCAGTGATAGCACTCTGGATAAGAAACTAGATCCAAAAATGCTGAAGGTGCATGAACAAGGTCAAGAAATCCATTTCCCTTAACTCTGAGGTAAGATGTCAATGAATCCTAGCAACATTTTAAAGATCAGATAATGAGCTACTTAACAGCCAGGATGGTCTTAAGCTATGATAGTACTGCTGCGGCATCAACTGTCAGCCCTGCTAATCTGATAATGACCAATGACGACTTACCAGTCCATTCTCAGACTTTGTTTTCAAGTCCAGCTTGATGAGCCCGAAGCCTGAAACAGAAAATGGTTCAAAAGATCAACAGTATGTACAACAATGTAACTATAGCACCATACGGAGAAAAAAAACAACACTCTGAAACAGTCTTGCTTATGGAACAACTTTCTTAAAGATTTACAAGCATTAGCAAGCTCTCAGGATAAGAACCGCTTTAAACCCTATACTATTAGTGGCATTCATGCAAAATTTGACTAATAATCATTTAAAGAGTGTTTTCGGAAAATTCAATACACATTAAATCAAGATATTGATTCTGGTCTGTGAAATACCCATTCATTAGCCACCAGAGTACTTTTTAAGTGATTTATATGCCACTGACTTAACGTGCATTGATTTGATGTCAATCTTCTGAAAGCATTAGTTGCTGTTAGTTATGAATAATAGCCAGAAGGTGGGCCGCACTGACCCAATTCATGGCACTGTTTGGCATTACAGCTGTCAGTTGATTCACCAGCCATACTCAACATAACGTAACTAAAATTCTCGACTGATTTTGCAGTCCACCTTCACTGAAACTGCAACTTGCAGTATACATATACAGGGGTTTAAGTCCTCGAGACTATCCTTTTTTTTTTTAAGTTTATGGGACCGGTAAAAACCTACGACACACTTAAAAGCAACACATAAAATATTATAACACTCAAAATAACTAAGATAAGTTTTATTTACACAGACAGCTGGTTTAAAAAGAATCATTGACCAGTCAGTCTCACTTGCCAGGAAAAAAGGAAGCATTTTTCGTAAACCAAACACTAGAGCCTGCTTTTTTTTTAATCCATTTACAATCAATGTTATATTTGCATTAATTCAGTATTGATGCCACATACAAATCAGTAGCTTCAAGAACTGTGAATTCTCCAGATTCTCAACGGACATCGTTTGGCAATCATCCGAGAATAGCAGCATATTTACACAAACGCAATCCAAGGACATCCAGTTTAACTGCAGGCCCAGTGTGCAACATGTGTTCCTCTACTGGTAAGCTATACACAGGACTGTGACTGGTTTGAATCAATCACTTTCATTTGATATTGCATTGTGTGCAGTGGCTGGATTTTGTGCAATCTCTGAGGGGAAGTGTTTTATTATAGATTCCAAGAAATCGTCTCATTTAGTCACAGAACAAAAGAAATCGCTCAGTGCAAAAAGAACATCAAAATATTCTTCCAGTGACAGAAGATTTACACAATAACAGTTTAATAAATGATTATTAAGTAAAAGTGGAAATAAAATGAACTCCAAATCACCTTATTAATGCAAAACACAGAAAAAAACCCTCAAAATTAGAAGCTAACATGCATTAAAAATCCTCAACTTCAATTTTTTAAAACATGGTTTTCCAGGCTTCTTCACCTCCATCAAAGTACCAGTACTTAATATTTGTTTACCTATATGCAACCACTTCAGTTATGCAGTATCATGATGACCCAAAGGAGGTTTCCAGATGTCTTTTGAGGCACAGCATTCACTTGTCAGAGATTTATTGAGATTCAAACCCTTTTCCTTCAAAGTAGACTACACTAAAGGCTTATGAATAAAGTGATGCTCAATGGTGCTTACCGTATCCTTTGGTAAAAACATCCCTGGCAGACTTTCCAAGGTCAGCATAGGTGGGAGGTACAGCCATTATCTGAAATGAGAAAACAGGATTGTCAACAAAGGCAGAAAAAAGTGCAACTATCTCTTTAAATATATTTTTTAATTTAAACTCTCTTTCCGCCCCCAACCCCTTGAGTACTGCAGCTTTAAAACAGGTAGAGCTTGAACTGGCAACACTACAGCAGAAGAACAAACATATAGATGTGATGCATTGTTGTCTTACATGCCCTACATTCCTTTAAACGTGCACACTTCAGAGCAAACTGGTCAGCTAGGATGCAGCTGCCACATTAATAATAACCTTTTCATTTCCTCTACTGGACATATTTAAAGTTTATATTGTATGAATGCTTCTGTGGATTCTTTCAGTCACTCTGCTTGAAACTACTTCAGATTTAAGGTCAAATTTGGGATATTCTGACACTTAAGCTGGCAGATTTTCTAAATGAAATTTTAAGTTTTTAAAATGGAATAAGGCAAGTTAAAAAGCGAGAGCGAGAACAAAGAGGGCTCAGACTAAAATGCAAAGTGACCCCTATGATAACCGTCTAGACTGCCTACTCTTATGCATGTGAGTGACTGACTGTCCTTCATTTTCATGAAGTGCCTGTTGTGCAAAGCATGGGGTATATTTCATCATTAGAACAGATTCACGTACAATCATAAATAGCTGCACGGGGACTTGATAACACACATGTTAATATTGATAGTAGATAGAAATGTTGGCCAGGTGAAAAGCAACTCTAGCTCACGCAATTTCTTAGTTAAAATTTAATATTAATAACAATAACAACAACACCAATAATAATAATAATAATAATAATAATAATAATAATAATAATAATAATAATGAGCAGTGAGTACCAGTGCAATAAAGCTGGTCTGTATTATATAAGAATATAAACTCCTTCGTTTCAACCTTTCTGAGCCGTTGTTTCCCTCAGGCTTGTTACTTAATGAGCGGCCTCACCCTTAATCAACAACTGCACCTTCATACCAGTTATAACACATGTTAGAAAAACACTGTATCAACATGCTTTTTCTATCTGTTTAGCCCAAACATGTTCCCCTCCATCTCAAAGGCTCGGATTTCCCTAATAAAGACTGGAACATCAGCCCATATACGTGTATCCCTAGCATGTTCTCACTATTAAATCATCTCTAAAGCTAGCCACCCGGTGTTCAGTGGAAGCACCTGGAGCAGGAATATCATAATGTCAATTGGACATTTACGACTAGTTAAGTTATTTACTGGCCCCAAGCTTGGATTACCAACTGAACGAGAGCCCCCAGCCCATGGATCTATTTCTCTACTTACAGAAAACCATACTAAAGCAGAGAATTAATGACTCAGACTGCTATTAACTACTAAAGTGATTAGCTTGGATTTCCAGCACTAGTATACTCAGTAGTTTCCGTGTGTAGTGTGGAAATTATAAAACTGGCAAGTACAGTCCCAGACACACTTTTTTTTGCCCAAGGTTCCTCATGGAGTTGATCCTGCCAATGATTACAGCACAAACACAGCTTGTGAGTAGTTATGTAGTTATGGCTTCCACGCGTGTCTACGAGCAACAATGGCAGAGGCCGTAGAGGACATGGAGGTAGGACAAACCCGCACGTATTTGTAAGAGAGCTCAGTAAGCTCTCCTACAAATACGTCAAGTGGGAAACTAAATAATTTTAGGCTAATATATAAGACAAACAGTTCAAGAATAAAAGCGCGCAGATTTCATAATATTAGCATGAGGAGGATCATCATTAAATGTCACACTTCCTTTATGAGTGCCCTTCAGGACCTCCTAAGTCACTGTCTACGTTAGAAAAGAAGACATCAGTAAAGACATGAATCAAATCAATTTGAAATCTCTAGTCTTCTACTAGAGTCTCCACCAGCAGTGGCCTCCTGGACTATAAAAAAGAGGTTGTAAAGAAAAGCAGAGGAGAGCATCTCCCTGCCCTCGCCTGCTAATCGATTAGCATTAGCTTGCTAACAAGGTGGGCAGCGGGCAAGGTGAGCTATATTAAAACAGGGTTATCAGTCAGGAAGCTCACAGCCTGCCAAATTGGCTTAATTACCTAAATGAAAAATACTTCATTAACTCTGCTGACTGTGAGTCTCCTGCGAAATGCCAAATGACCGCACCGCGAGACATTAGCAAGTAAGCTAAAAGGAGCAGGCCTAGCATCTCTCCTGAACTTCGACCTGCATCCAGCTCCGGTTAAAAGGATGGATGAGGCGGACAGTCCCCTGGTCTCTGGTATAAGAATCCGCAGATAGACAGCATCATCGCTTCTATGAAATACCTCAAAGGCAGGTTGTGCTCGGGTTCAGAAGAAGAAACATAACGTACCTCAGTGTGTTGCAGTACTAGCCGAGAAGGAGCCTGTCCACCGCACGAAGGGAGGAGAGAGAGAAGGGAGGTGGTGCGGCGTCACGTACGTAGGAGACACGTAAGCAGCACCAGCAACAGTCCGTCAGAGCCAAAGATACAACACAGTCACACAGCAAGATGGTGCTCACTAGAGTTCTGCAGTAGTGGGAAAAGTGTAGCTGGAGACTCCCTCAAAGTTCACGCGTAGGCTTATTTTTCATTAGGTACATTTATTCAAGTAAATTATTATTCTAAGCCGCTTTATTTCCGATGGAAACATTGCACTTTTCACTCACTATATTAGTGGTCATGCAAAAGAAATATTCTTTAAACTGCTAACATTTCACCCTATCCCCAGCATCCTCTATCAAGCCAACCCTCTCACTACATCAGTGAACCTCCTCTGTGTTTTTTTTTCCTGCAGGATCCTGCCTGACAGCTCCGTTTTCAGCATCTTTTGTTACTCCTTTTATCCACTATCTCTCCTCTGCACACGTCCTAACCTCCTTAACTTTGTATCTAAACTGCTCAACTAAACTGCTCTGAAATACTCGTTTCTAATCCTGTCCATCCTGCTCACTCCTAATGAAAATCTGAACATCTTAGGCGAAGCCTCTCATTTTATCAGCGCCATACATCATAGCAAGTCTCACTATCTTCTCTTAAACCCTCCCTTTCACTTTTGTGGTATCCACATCACCCCTGAGACTCATCTCATCAAGCCACCCTTGCTGCACTCTCTTCTTCACCTCCCCTTGCTTGGGGTGGTGCAGCTTCATCGTTACACCTGCCTCCCTTCATTCACACACGTGAATTGTCTTTCATTTCTCGTGCTTTTAGATTTGATTCTTTAAATGACACTAAGGAGGGGAAAAAATCACGAAACGGAAATAGCTTAAAATGAACATCTAGCCCTGCTGAATTCTCTCTGGGAACATTACCTCCACGCATGCGCAATTTGCTCCTCGCGGCACGCAATTTATCGTCATCGTCATCATCATCATGGCAGCATCACCTAAAATAAGCTCCCCGTTTTTCGGGTTGACTTATCAGCCTCTGGAATGTTACCTCATGCTTGTCCTCTTCATAGCAGGACCAATGAGCTGTCAGGGCTCATACAGTAGTCACCTTTACCATGGTGCGTTGAAACTGAGCACCTGTTACCACAGCAAAGTCTTTTCTGTGCAGGATTCACTCTGCAGGATAGTCTCATCCCTCACTATAACGCCTATAACCAGACATTACATTATTTTAGTGGTAGGTGCATTTCTTCAGGTATGCAGGGGCACTCAAGTACATTTTTTTTAATGCTTTCTTAGCTTTTAAAAATGTATTTAATTCGAGTTTTGTGTTTTATGCAATAATAATGTATTTCGAGTATAAGATAAATCCAAATAATTCAAACAAAAGGAGGTTATTCTGCTACACAGTGAGTATATTTTTCTATTGTTTTGTTTTTTGTTTTGCTTTTTTTTTGTTACCTCTTTACCTGTGCCTTTTTAATAAAAGTTTTATAATGACGCCAGTTTTACAGTGTGGCATGCATAATAATACCATAAAATCTACATGGATGTCATTATAACTGGATTTTAGTGATGTGGTTTAGTTATTTTTATGTTGATTACGCATTATTTTTCACATTCAAAAAAGAGTCAGACATTCTTGTTAAAGATTTGTCTGCATTTAGGTGGAAATTACGTTACAGTTATGATGCATACGATAAAGAATTTCTTGAGAAACTCTGCATTGCTTTTATCCACTTGGTTCTGAATGCAAAGCGGTGCTGTGCGCGTTTCTGTAGTTTTGTTTAAGTGCGTATGATTTCGCAGAAACATAGCCGTGTGGTTTAGTGATCGTTGCCCAAACTTTAAGGTGCTTCCTTTGCACCGGGTACAGCTGCCAAAAAAAACCCCAAAAAAAACCCTAACAAGTAGACATCTTATCTTGTACCCACCTCACCTACGTTTTTTTCTTCTTACACTGAATATAACAACACGTTTCTCTTTATTATTTTTTTTATTTCTAATTACTGAGATTTTAAAGAAACAAATAAGAACGGAAGTAATAACTGAAATTCCCTGATAGCAAAACAAGTTTAGGACCAGATTCCACCAGCTCCTGAGCGTATGTCTGCATTTAAACATTTGGCCAGTAGATGTCAGTGTTGGTAACAATCTGCAAAACGTCAAATTACTGTGTTCAGTAAGTTGTGAGTATTTTAGAGACATGCACAGTGGCTTTCAGCAAACTACATCTGCTCATCTCTGTCTGCTTTAAGAGTCACTTTCATTTTTTTCCTTCTGTGCAGTCCATCAGCAGAGTTGAAATGCAGTATAATTGCTGAACCTTCATCAGCCAATTGATTGGGATTAATTTGCAAAGCAAGGATTTCATTCTTTTCTTTATAATTACAATAAACGTAATAACAGATTCAACAGATTTGGTTCTTTTGGGTTGTTTTTTCTTGTAATAATCTAAAATCATTTTGGTTGTTTCTCCTTAAAAAAAAAACCAAAAAACAAACTGTATTGCTTGTCTAAATTTTTGTGTGTGTGTTATCTTCTTCCTCCAGATATAGTATACAGTACACGACACACACACTGTTTTAAACATTGTTAGCCTCAGTTAAATAATTACACCTTAAGAATTTATTTGATTAAAGCAGGGGCGCCACTAAGGGGGGGCACTGGTCACCCCCCAAAATTTGCTGCCCCTCCCAGTGGCTCCCCACCCCATTCTGGGGGAGTGAATCTTAAGCCGCTTTTGCTCAGCTCTGCTGAGAATCATTGAAACAATGGCTGGGACTTATTTGGTTTTCATATGTATCTATTTTCAGTGATATCAACTTTAATACAAGGGAATTGACTAGGCATATAATTCTTTTCTTTCTCTCTTTTTTGCCATATTTTTCAAGTAACCTATATTTGACAACAGCATAATAAAATTCTGTTTTTTGGTGTGCCACCCCAACGTTTTAGTGGCCCCTATATGGCCACCCCTATGGAAAAATTCTGAAGGCACCCCTGGATTAAAGGTGCAACTGTGACTAGAATATTCTGTCAAATAGCCTGCATTTATGTGATTTTTTTATGGGCAAGGATTAGCATGCAGAACATTAAGTTTATTAACTTAGAGAGAAAATTCAAAGCCAAACACACTTTATCGCTTGCCAGAAGGATTTATATTTGAGATGGGTTTTTTTAGGGAATATTGTGTGGATTAGTGTTTTTCTCCTGTCGACTATTGACTTAAGTAACTTATCTGTGATGAGCTGCAGCAGATAGGCAGACAGACATATCTCTTTTTTAAAAGCTTTAAAAAAAACTTTTTAGATCGCTCTTCAGATGATGCCTGCTTGTCTTTTTGCAAACTTTAAAGTTTTTTTGTTTGTTTTTTTGTTTTTTTTTTAATAGGACTGCGGTTTTTAACACATTTAGATGTAGTGATTCAAGAGATACATTTGTGATCGTGCTGGGAAACAGCGATTAATAACGTTAATTACAGCCACAATTGCAAACAGCATTACTCATAAATAAAAGGAGCTGTCTCAGAGAAGAGATAGGCCATTCTTTGCTCGGTCACCAACATCCGCAGCTTGTTGTCATTAAACAAACATATTTAACTTATTTCCTGATGTGTATTTAGGAGTTTCCATTTCTGTTTTATGTCCTTGCATCACTGAATCTCAAGTAACATTTAATCAACAACTAGAAACATGTTTGTCGCCTGTCGGTCGCCTTCAGAGGCAGCCAAAATTCATTTCTAGATTATCCGCTAGTCATATCTGGATGCTCTGCTTTCATCCCCCAAGCTTCAAAGCCGAGGCTGTGTTCACTTCAAACAGCCATCACCGAGTGCCAGTCAAACCCTGCTCCAGAAGACAACAAACACTGCAGAAAATGTTAATCAACCCGGGCCAAGCATCACCAAAGTAAATAAAATAAATTGTAAACAGATGCCATAATATGCAACATATGGATAAATAAGGCAGCATGTCATCTTTCTTCTTATTTTTTAATTCAGTGGTTGACGCAGGATCCAAACTCCTCTGTCTCCTCTGTCTCTTTCAATTCCCTCTATCCCATCCATGCCAAACTTTCAGCCAGTGACTTCACTGCACGCTGCTTCTTATTCCAGCCCGGGATGGAAGTCCACAACCCAGGGTCTGTTAATACAGAAGCATAAATCTCTCTGCCTGTGTTCCTGCGTTCAGTTTCCAGTCCAAGAGCAGTAACCTTTTTACCTTTGTCTCTGCAGGATCAAGCACATCGTTGGGCACGCTTAAAAGCTTCTTGTAAAAGATTTAATGATTCGAATTTCCACTCCTTCGATTCTGGACAGATTTCTGTCATCACACGGGGCAGTGAAAGTGATGACAGCTCAGAACGGATGACTAAAATCCAAAAGTATCAACATTAAAACTAGCGATGCAAAGCAAGTGAAGTCTTTCATTGTGAGAAAATATTTGTGTAGGTCAAAAATACTCCGCAGTCCCATCAGCGGCTGAGACACCCGATGAAAGAAATGTTAAATAACTGATATTCTTAATGTTTTTTTAAAGCTAGATGAATAACACATTTCTACTCAGTGGATTTAAAGTTTAAACTTCCATTTTTTTTAACATCCTTGATTATACATTGTATTTTAATCTGTTAAATTAATTAAACTAGCCAATCAGCTGATAGGAATGTACTTTTTTTGCTCAACTGGCTGCAGCTTGTCCCGGAATAATCCCTCTGACGTAACGTCTAGAAACGAGAACAATGCGAGCGTATTTCTCGAAACAATAAAAGTTTTTCTTCCTCTTCTCATTGTTGAGTGTGGTATCAGCGAGACATTGTGCTCTCGTGAAAAATCTGTTTGTTTCGGATACTCCATTCCTCTGAAAACCCATCAGAAGTTCTCTTTACAACGCGGACATGAAGGAAACAAAAGTGGTGGCTCAAAGGCGGGAAAAGGGAAGAAAAAAAAACAAGCTGGAATTGAGCGGTTTGTCATCGTGAAAAAAAAAAAGACAATACGCTTCTTTTTTGTTTTTGCCTTGTTGTTGTTTAATTTTTTTTTTGTTTTGATCAGCATCTTTGTTTACAAGTGGGTTACATGATAGGAAAAGTGAGAGACGTGTCCTTCCTGTCTGAACTTTGGTAAATACATTGGAGGCATGAGAAAATGTCAAGGCTCAACTGTGGTCAGAGT
This sequence comes from Neolamprologus multifasciatus, assembly GCF_963576455.1. Lineage (NCBI taxonomy): Eukaryota > Metazoa > Chordata > Actinopteri > Cichliformes > Cichlidae > Neolamprologus > Neolamprologus multifasciatus. The sequence continues at coordinate 23,399,242 of NC_140448.1, forward strand.
GCTGCAAGTGGAGCGGTGACTCATTTTCAGCATGAGTGTGTCTATGCACGTTTGTGTGTGCGTGAGGGGAGCGAGAGAGAGGGTGAGAGAGATGTAGTGTTTGTATGTGGCACTATGTGTGCAGCAGATGCAGCGATCTTTATCTCTCATTCATGGCGTCCAAGGAAATGTAGCGTAAGCTGGTTAACAGTCATTTTCTCGGTATCTGCCTGCCTGCCAGAGATGTGCTGATAATCACTACTTTGTCGCTCAGGCAGCCACCTGCCGTCTTGTTTTGTGGAAACTGAGGTAATGCTATAGCATTGCCCAATAGTTGTAGTGGCGCCCTCTGCTCCTTCATTGGTTGACTCTTACATGTTACATAGCTGCTCTGTGCAAAGACAGACGCCCAGTAGGAAATCAGCAGAGGGTCAGCAAAACTCACTTAATATACACGCAAGCAATTTATGCCACTCTGTCATCTTCTGCAACTGGATTTTGTTTTAAAAGTTTGTGCACCTGTTCTGGCTTTGTTCAAAACCAAATGCGGTGTGTGTAATATTGGGGGGGAAACTGATATACTGCTAATTGTGAGGCTCATGGTGTTAACTGAACACTGGTACTTTGGTCTTTGGAGCCAAGCCTTAAAGGCTCTGCACCATCTATGCTTATTTAAGGTACCATGGATAAAGGCATTCAGCAACTGACATACAATACTCAAAAAAAAAGCCCACATAAAGCCCATATTTTTGACCAAAGTGAGAAAGAACAGCCCATATAGCTTATACTCTGATTCACATCTGCAGCTGATAATCACAATATGAAACCACAGACTTGGCAGGATGAGGAGAGCTGTGCCCCTGCCAGCACTTTCACCACAAACTATCAAACTGCTACGCCGAGCCTCCTGCTATATACTGTGCGCAGCATCGGTGTGTGTACTGAATACTTGAATCTGTAATCAACACATTCTCCATATTCTCCCCCTCAGGTGCCCCGCCAACATCAAAGGAGGTAAAGGATGGTTTGGTATCTCTGTGTGCCTGTGCCTTCCAATGTATAAAACAGCCCGGCTTTCAGCCCCAAGACACAGGCGGGGAGCTGCCGAGGAAATTTAATTTCACGACTACCACATTGCTACCTGGCAGGTAGGGCTGTGGTTCATGTATTTTGTAGCTTTTGCCTGCACCTGGTTATGAGCTGATCACACCAAACGCCTCTTTAAACCACAGGATCAGATATGGAAATCCTTGTGCCAAAGATCCAGGTTTTTGTGATTCTCTGCACGGCAAAGCATCAAACTGTCACTCAATTAGACAGTGAGAGAAAAATAATAATAATTTAGGAATTTAACTACAGAAGGAAGTAAAACAGGTAAACTGTAGTGGAAGTAGTTACTGCTGAGTGACCCTTTAATTAAAAAATTGGATTTTTAACTTTAATTTAAGCTGTTTTGAGGACCAAACTTACAAAACAAATGGAATAATTTAGTTTGAGATTACATTTCTAATGGAATATGCATTTTTGAAGGTCTTATGAAAAGATGCATTGAACTGCATAAAGTTCCCTCCAGTCAGACATGGTTGAGTGAAATTTTAGAGGGGAAAAAGTACAAATTTTCACTCGTTGCACATCATAAGAGAGCTTAGATGCTCTTAAATTTATAACTCATTAATTGCAACGCAGTATTTCTTCTGAAGGTTGTTTTGCAACTTTATGTTATTTGGTTTTCTCACTGAAGTATGTAATCTTTACAAGTGACAATAAAAAAAAGAAAGCGGTTCAGCCCTCGTTTCATTCACTCACGCGAAAAGTATGTGACATCATTCAGCTGCCGAATTAGATCAAGATGTAGCTCTAATGACTCGAAAATACACTTTATCAGTTTGATATGAAGGTGAAATAATCCAGTTTAGGATGTACTTTTTGGTTTGGGGTGATTTGCATTGTTTTCTCGTCAGTGCCGTTTGGTCTTGGTTGCTCTTTGGCAGTTTGCTCAAACATTAAAGTTACTGTGGTTAATTACTGGAGCAAAGGCCCAGAGAGAGAAACTGCGCACCAACTGAAGCTCCTTGGCACTGAACCTCAAGCCCCGAGCTAGTAACCTTGGTGCGCTTTTTGATCCTGTCTTGAGTTTCACATCATAAAAATCAACAAAATTGGCTTTTATCTTCTCAGGAGTGCGGCCAGATATTGAAAGGCAGATGAATGCTTTTATCACCAACAGAGTTGACTACTGTAATGATTTTTTTTTTCTTTTCAGGAAAGCTTTGCAAAAGCTGCAAAGAGCAAAAGCAGATGTTTCATGGGTTGCCCCTCAGTTTTAGATTTTAATGTTCTGTAATTGGCAATTCGCTCAGGAGATGCAGACTTACCCTACTATTAATGCTACTTCTATCCCCAGTTTTACATTATCTTTTAATTATTTTATGATTAACAACAGACTTGATTTGACTTATTATTAAATATTTTGTAAACCCACAGTCGCAGAATCTAATTTTCAGGAGTTGCAATCTTTTCGATATTATGTCGACAATCCTTCGGAGTGACCAAAGCGAACCCTGAGTTTCTCCTTTTTAAGGCCCATTTGACATTTTGAAATGTAGTTCTGTGCACTTTTACTTTTGTGTCATGCAAGAGTTGCTGAAAGTTTGAAGTCAGTTGATTGCACTTTACCAGTTTGTAGCCTTAACAGATTATGCTTAGGCAATAACTTGCATTACAGTAAATCACTTGTGTAATTCTACATTTTAAAACGTTGCTTTGAACCTCAAAGTTAATTCCATTCACAGAGCACAGCTATCTAAGAGCAGGTTAGAGGTTGTTATATTGGAGGAGTACAAAGAACTTTCCACAGGGGTGTCTGATCAGCGCTGAGATCTTTCGATGGTTGTGTAATACTCTACGTCCCTACGAAACACGCCCTGTAGTGCCTTGACAACCCATCTACTGTAGATGTGAAGAGCTCTTTCAACTACAAGAGGTGTGAAGAAATCAGACAAACTGTTGTCTGCATGTAAATACGCTGTTTGTTAAGATGCTGACGGTTAAATCTAAATGCCAGGCACACCTCAAGCTAACGTACAGACAACCACACAGAAATACAATCACTCGCCCACTCTTGAACAGCCCACACAGACGCACACACACACACAGAGGTGAAAGCACGTATACACTCTCCAACTGTAGTCTGCCTCTTTCAATATCTCTCCAGAAAGATAATTTAAGCATACACTTTTCAGAAAGTAACTTCTTCAGTTATGTGTGGAAAATAATGAAACGTGTGGAGCAAGGTATTGTTTCATCGTCAGAAACCTGTGTGGGTGACACATGTATAGTGTAATTTGCTACGTTATGGCGTCAGAATCAGAATACTTTATCAATCCCTGAGTAAGTAACTAAACTCGACAAGATAACACAATGAATTACAAATTTACAAGATACAACAAAATAGCTCTAATTATAAATATCCCAGTATATTACACAACGTTAATATATGCAGTTGGGTAAAGGTGTACTTGTAACCTTGTTTCCTAAAAGTTGTGTTTTTTCAGAAGCCTTTTTATTTTTTTTATTTTTTTCTAAGAAACAGCCCACCAGGAACAAATACAGTATCATCTGCAGGAACATCCTGTTCACACTCGCATTACAATTACACACATTTGCACTTGGAAGCGGCCCAGAAGAACCACAGTGTAATCCGCAATCCACTAAGTATCATTTCAGAAAGTCAGTTTGTTGGTATGAAATGTCATTTATGCAGTTAATATAAAAATAAAAGTAAAATTAAAGAGCACAAGATCTCAGATTTAACATAGAATCTGTCTGATTTTATTTATTCATCACCTTCCCAACAATTTGGTGCAAGTCAAAGTGATTCGGAAGTAACTGCAAAACTGTTAATAACAGTATACAGAAGCAGTGAAGGTGATATAACTGAGAAAAGAAAACAATAAAAGTGATCAATACTTAACAATAAAAAAAGAAAAGGATGACATTCAAAGCCAGTTAAGGAGGTCGGTCTTATGCATTTCTTTGAAAATGTCAACACTATCAGCTTCACTGTTAGCCTGCACTCTGGAGCAGCTAAAGACCCTTACATATTCTCATATCCTCCCTTCTTCTGATCCTGGAGACTTTTTAATCAGTTCTTAAGTACATGCAGACTCAACTAAAATACATTTTCATTTATTGCATATTTTGAGATTTTTTAGAAAGAGCCAGTATTCCTGCATCTTTCAGTTAGCACCTGGTCTTTTTCCAAAGTTTCTGAGAATTACTTGATCAAATCAACTGTTTCCTACACCTTTAGCTGTTTTGAGAGTGCGCTAGACACAGAACATACTGTAAGCACTATATAAACAATATACATACATATAAACTGACACACACACACATACATACATACATACATACACATATATATATATATATATATATATATATATATATATATATATAGTGTTTTCACTTTTCATTGTAGTGAACGACCTACAAACATATCCAGAGATTTAACTTTTTGGTGTTTTGTTATTTAACAGGTAATCTGACCTACATACCACAGGAGTCAGAGGTTTGGTGTCTCTTTAAACTTTTCCGTTCTGTTTATTTTTACTCTCAAGCATCCTAACTGCATTCAGATATAGACCTCCTCAAGGCAAATTTTAATAAAACTAACAAACAAAAGTCTACAATATGTTGTTCATAGTCACTCTCTAAAAAACTTAAAACAATAAAACTTCAAAAATTAAGCAATTAAAAAAATAATGCTAAAAAACAAGTTTAGAAAATGCAAACAAAGTTGTCAACATGTACATTATTCTTTTTGATGTCTTCCCAGAGCCAAAAGAACAGTTTCTGTTTTTATCTTTTTTTGAAGACTGCTTCATATATCACAGTGTAATGCTATTTTAATTGCGTGTTATGACAAATGTAATTCATACAGTCAAAGTCACATCTCCATTCAGTCAGCCTTCGTTAGCTGAGATGTACTACGTTATTATCTTGCAGTTCGGTGGATAAGAAAAGACCGTCTCTTCGCTTCCACGATCCATCCAACTTTATTTCCGATGATGCAACCTCAAACCTCAGTTACTCTTCCCAGACAAATAAATTTTGTCAATCACAAAACAAGCAGCAAACCCCACATAAAGGTTTGTTTGACTCCAAAATGTTCGCAGTATCACCGCAGCGTTCAAATTAGTGCCGTATCAGATGAATCTCTCCATCTCACCAGAAAAGTCATGCACCGAGAAATGTTTCTGATTGTTTTCTCCGTGTGTTTATAACAACCAGGAGACAGAGCCAGTGCGCAGATATGTGTGGTGACACATTTGTCGCCATCCCAATGAAGGCCCTGTAATCTTCCCAATCAGGAAAACCAGAACAAATTAGGTTATGCAGCGCTTCCAGTGACCCATCACAATAAATCATCGTCATGGCCCAGAGCATGTATAAGTACGCCATAAAACAACAGGGCCTGGGAGAATAATGTTTGTTCCCAAGATTGGTCCACAAGTAGTGGGTGATATACTGTGAGAAGACTCCCATTCACATGTATTTCTCACACGCTTATTGTACGGTGCAGTGAAAGTATTTCCCAACGATAGGTTACAGGGTCGGCAGGGTTTGGGTTTGGCTCTCATTATTTTTCATTACGGTCTTTGCTGGCTGTGAACAAGCACCAGGCAATAAAGTATGATTGTTTACTGTCACTGTGAGAATGTATGGAAAGACAGTGCATTAAAAAAAAACATCAAAACAAAGGCCTTACAATCAAAGTCACGTAAACAACAAACACTACTGGGTGTTTCTGTACATGAAGTTGACAGAAAAAAAAACAAGTGGTTTGCACTGAAGCCTCACAGAGAGAAGGTTTGGGGTTTGAACCTGATCGTTGGTTTGGGAGTTTTCATGCGCTCAGTACGTGTGGGTGCTCTGATTTCTTTACACTATCCAAAGACATGGATGTGAGGCAATGGGGTTCTAAACTGGCTGTAAATATGGCTGTAAATGTGGATGTGAATGGGCATATGTCTGTCTGTTTAAGCCCTGGGTGTGCCTCACCTCACCTGGGTCCAGCCTACTCGAATAGTTAGATAGACAGTTAAGACGATGCATGGATGGATCACAGCTGTGGCCGGTGAATGAATAACTGCCACTAGTTTTGTAAACGTTTTTGTAAACTGGGAAACACCATTGTCACGGTCGGCGGAGACAGGCCGTGCGGTGGTGTGTGTGATGGACCCAGGTGCGTACACAAGTGAGTAGACGGGAGTGAACTTAACAGAAAGCGAGCCTTTATTATGGCTGAAGACAAAGTGTACAAACAAAGCAGGGATAGCGTGACTAAACTAGACTATAACTGAACTGGGAACACTAATACTGTGACAAACTAAGAAGACTCAGAGACTATGATGATCAATTCAATTCAATTCAATTTTATTTATATAGCGCCAAATCACAACAAATGTCGCCTCAAGGCACTTCATAGATACAGAGAAAAGCCCAACAATCATATGACCCCCTATGAGCAAGCACTTTGGCGACAGTGGGAAGGAAAAACTCCCTTTTAACAGGAAGAAACCTCCGGCAGAACCAGGCTCAGGGAGGGGCGGCCATCTGCTGCGACCGGTTGGGGTGAGAGAAGGAAGACAGGATAAAAGACATGCTGTGGAAGAGAGACAGAGATTAATAACAGATACGATTCAATACAGAGAGGTCTGTTAATACATAGTGAGTGAGAAAGGTGACTGGAAAGGAAAAACTCAATGCATCATGGGAATCCCCCGGCAGCCTACATCTATTGCAGCATAACTAAGGGAGGATTCAGGGTCACCTGGTCCAGCCCTAACTATATGCTTTAGCAAAAAGGAAAGTTTTAAGCCTAATCTTAAAATTAGAGATAGTGTCTGTCTCCCGAATCCAAACTGGAAGCTGGTTCCACAGAAGAGGGGCCTGAAAACTGAAGGCTCTCCCTCCCATTCTACTTTTAAATACTCTAGGAACAACAAGTAGGCCTGCAGAGCGGGAGCGAAGTGCTCTAATAGGGTGATATGGTACTACAAGGTCATTAAGATAAGATGGGGCCTGATTATTTAAGACCTTGTATGTGAGGAGCAAGATTTTGAATTCAATTCTGGATTTAACAGGAAGCCAATGAAGGGAAGCCAAAACAGGAGAAATATGCTCTCTCCTTCTAGTCCCTGTCAGTACTCTTGCTGCAGCATTTTGGATTAACTGAAGGCTTTTCAGTGAGTTTTTTGGACATCCTGATAATAATGAATTGCAGTAGTCCAGCCTGGAAGTAATAAATGCATGAACTAGTTTTTCAGCGTCACTCTGAGACAGGATATTTCTAATTTTAGAGATGTTGCGCAAATGGAAGAACGCAGTCTTACATATTTGTTTAATATGTGCGTTGAAGGACATATCCTGGTCAAAAATGACTCCAAGGTTCCTCACAGTGTTACTGGAGGCCAAGGTAATGCCATCCAGAGTAAGAATCTGGTTAGATACCATATTTCTAAGTTTTTCAGCACCGAGTACAATGACCTCAGTTTTATCTGAGTTAAGAAGCAGAAAGTTAGTGGCCATCCAAGTCTTTATGTCTTTAAGACATTCCTGCAGTTTAACTAATTGGTGTGTGTTATCTGGCTTCATGGACAGATAGAGCTGGGTGTCATCTGCATAGCAATGAAAATGTATGCTATGTCTTCTAATGATGCTGCCTAGGGGAAGCATGTATAATGTAAACAGAATTGGTCCTAGCACTGAACCCTGTGGAACTCCATAATTAACCTCAGTGTGTGAAGAGGACTCTCCATTTACATGCACAAATTGGAGTCTATTAGATAGATATGATACAAACCACTGCAGTGCAATACCTGTAATACCTACAGCATGTTCTAATCGCTCTAATAGGATATTATGGTCAACAGTATCGAATGCTGCACTAAGGTCAAGAAGGACAAGCACAGAGATGAGTCCACTGTCAGAGGCCATAAGAAGATCATTTGTAACCTTCAATAAAGCTGTTTCTGTGCTGTGATGAACTCTGAAACCTGACTGAAACTCTTCAAATAAACCATTCCTCTGCAGATGATCTGTTAGCTGTTTGACAACTACTCTTTCAAGGATTTTTGATATGAAAGGAAGGTTGGAGATTGGCCTATAATAGGCTAAGACTGCTGGGTCTAGAGATGGCTTTTTGAGTAAAGGTTTAACTGCAGCCACCTTGAAGTCACGGTCAGTCACTGCAAAGACTGACCGTGAAAACATGGAGGTGAGAACACAGACAACACGACACTGAACACAGCAAGACTGAGGACTAAATACACACATGAGGTGATCAGGGGAAGTGGAGACACATGAGGACACAGCTGACTAGAATGAAACATAATTACAGCACAGGGGAGAGTAAACCTAAATGCAGTGAACAAAGAACACCAGACTCTTTCAAAATAAAACAGGAAACCCAGAGACATGAAGATAAATCATGACATGACCTTAACATAACCACACAGACATGAAACATGACAGGTAGACGCACGAATCAGGGAGAGATGACAGAAACAACTAAGAAATTAACTGGATCAAAAATGGATACAAAAATACATAAAACTCAAACACTGGGTCACACGACCCAGCCCATGACAACCATATGTTCTCATTACAGTTCTAACACTAATTAACTATTGATGGGGCGATCGTGGCTCAAGAGTTGGCAGTTCGTCTTCTAATTGGAAGGTTGCTGGTTCGAGCCCCAGCTCTGACAGTTTCGGTCGTTGTGTCCTTGGGCAAGATACTTCACCCGTTGCCTACTGATGGTGGTCAGAGGGCCCGGTGGCGCCAGTGTCCGGCAGCCTCGCCTCTGTCAGTGCGCCCCAGGGTGGCTGTGGCTACAATGTAGCTTGCCATCACCAGTGTGTGAATGTGTGTGTGAATGGGTGGATGACTGAATGTATGTAAAGCGCTTTGGGGTCCATAGGGACTAAGTAAAGCGCTATACAAATACAGGCCATTTTACCATTTACCATCAGTCTGTGTGCTTCACTTTATTATTGTTGGGTCTTTACCTAAAGTGCCTTGAGGCAACTGTTGCTGTGATTTAGCTAGTTGAGTTAACTCAAAGTCCCAAATATCAACCTGATGGTGACACTGGAGGAAAAATGAGTCATTACAAGAATTCACCATGAATTTCTGTACAGGACAGTTTTTGGGACCAGCGGAAAAGGTGATGATTAGGATTCATAGTCTGTGGACCATGAACCTATTTCACATTTTTTGTTTAACACTGTAGGTGACTTTATGTAGACTTGGATACCTGGTAATCCACCCGACAGACATTTCAGTCAGAGTAGAGGACCAATGAACAAAACCCAACTTGACAGAAATAGATTCGGTTGATGCTACAGCGTGGTCAAATATGAACAGTGTTGGGGAGTAACGGAATACATGTACCGCCGTTACGTATTTAAAATACAAAATATGAGTAACTGTATTCCGTTACAGTTACCGTTTAAAAAGGTGGTATTTAGAATACAGTTACTTTGTTGAAATAAATGGATTACACTGCGGTACTTCCCCGTTTCATATTGTGGCGGGTCAGGCCTGTTTGGGTTTTGTTTGACAGCTACGTTCTGTTGTTCCAGGCGGCAGCGTTACGGTTGCCACGGTTACAGGGTGACGCTCTCTCTCTGCGTGTTTCCTGAGTGAGGGAGCGCCTGTTGTTGTCGTTGTGCTAAGCTAATAGGCAGAACGCTACAGACATACCTCTAAAGAATGTAGCATCATAGGCAGTGTAGTCCGTGCTGCAGGGAGAATGGACTGACATACACGTTATGTGTCTGTGAGCGAGGGAGGGAGAAAAAGGAAAAGTACGAGCTGTCATTGAGCAAAAACGGGAGCTGGAAGCATGTAAATATAATAATAACCACTGCAGCCAAGAAGAGTGCCTGACGAGCCCAGTTGTAAGTAAGCTATTAAGACTCGACTGTACGCTGTTTTCGTGTTTTCCTCCAAAAACAATAAGTTCTGTTGGAGCAGCCTTTCAGCGCCTCTCTGTCTCTCGCAAGCAAAGTTGACCCAGACAACAAAGTAAAGCTAGTTTTCGGCTACAAGCCCTACACAGAACCCACCGTATTAGCCAGAGGTCCCTTTACTACGTACTACGGTTCGGAGCCGCGGACCTTCAGTTACAGTAATAAATCACAGCAATAGTACATTCATGTAGTTGTAAACAGCATGATAATATATTAAGTAATCCAAAGTATTTAGAATACGTTACTCTCATTGAGTAACGTAACGGAATACGTTACAGAATACATTTTGGGGCATGTATTCTGTAATCTGTAATGGAATACATTTTAAAAGTAACCTTCCCAACACTGAATATGAAGCAGATCTGTGGCACTTAAGGCAAATTACCAATAAAAAAAAGTAGAAGAACATTTTTCGAGTAGTTTTGAACAAAGCTGCATATGTGAGTCACTCTTCAAGGGAGAAAAAAGCACTAATATCATAAGCTTCTGATTTTAATAATGGCATTGCTAAGTACATTTTATTAAGCCTCCTAACAAAAACAAAAGGAAGTTTTATTTTCATTTAATTGGTGCTGTTTTCAATCATTTGTTCCTTTCAAATATTTTGAAAAAATAAAAATGATAACTTTGATATAAAGATTAATACCAGAGAGCAGGAGATAAAAAAGAAGAGGAAGAAGAGGAAAGGAGAAAGCGAGCGAGAGGGTGAGGAAGAAAGGGAAGACAAATGGTGAGAGGAAAGAGAGAAGCAGTGAGGACCAGTCATACAGTCTATGGTTCAGCTCCAGTTGGATATCAAATCTGTGTTCTCAGTCTGTGAGTCAAGTAAAAACCATCAAAGCTTGAGGTTTGGAGACTGGAGGCTCGGTTCAATCTCCAACCATTTCCCACAACCTTTCAAGGGCTGCCAAACATTTATTTGTTTTGGATTAATGTAATTAACCCCCCCACCCCCCTTTCCTGGTGTCACACAGAAGAAGCGAGTCACAGTGAAAAGATTACAAGTCCTCTGCTTCTCATACAAGCGGCCCGGCCGTCCCAGCACAGTGGCTCGGAGATTTCATATCAGCAGGATTATATTTTTGCTTTAGCTTGACGTGTAAATCGCCCACTGACAGTTCTCACGAACACATCAGCAAACACTTTACAGCCGTGCAGTAAAAAAAGACATGCTGCAGGGAAGAATACATGTGTGATGTGTCTGTGTGTCCTTTCAGCCAACCTAGAGTCTCTTTGTGCACGGCCACACAAACTGTTGCTTTGTCTCTGATAGACACGTGAATTTTATATATTTTTTTATTGTTATATTTGGAAACTTTACAGCTCACAGGGGTCTAAAACATTTCAGCTGCTTTCCCGAATGTCTCAAAATGCCAGCTTTAACATTAAGTCGTTATTTATTTCCACGTTTAAATTCAAAAAGCTGTGACATTATATGTGAGGTCAACTTATCTCTTTCAGGATTTCATGTGAAGAAAGGCAAGCGTGTATTGCATCAGTCCGACATGCAGTGTGGAGTCATGTAAAAATAGCACATCTAAAAGCTGAAGCCCTGCTAAGGTTTCTCATTGTTTCTAATGCAAAGTCTGAACTCATTCAGTCTGATTTAAAGGTCTTCAGTTTGTATAATAAAACTTACTCAGTCAATAAAACTTCATTCAGAGTAAAAAAAAGGTTTTAGCAAACCAAGAATCGTAACTCTTTTGGCGTCAATAATTTTTCATGTGACAGTCGCTGTTAAAATTATGTGTAAGAGTATGTAGTGTATTAGTGTTTGAGCCATAGTAAAATGTCCCATAAATTCAGAGGCTTTTCTGTTTCATACACCGAATCTCCCTTCGTAGGCAGATGACGCATAAAAATGAAAAAAATCTGAAACCATTGTGAAAATTCGGGGATCAAACCCAGATGGGACCAAATCATTTTTCAAAGTCTGGCACGGTGAATAATACGCTTTCTGATTTTGAATGTTAGAATAATGAGAGGCTTTTCTTCAGGCTGAGGGATGCATGTTATAGTTTTGCCATTTCAACAACTGCTCAAACAAGAAAAAAGAAATGCAGTCTTGTTAGAAATTATGATGTAAACACCTGAAAAGAATCTTTGGGGGAATAAATATTTTTTGATCTCTCCAGTTCCAATGTTTTCCTTCAATGTTAAATACTTTTGAGGACCCTGAAAAGAAATGATTCATTTTTATCAGCTGTATACAATTATACACTGAAAATATAAAACCATAACTCCTGTTTAAGATGCAAAGATGTGCCTTTGCTCTGTTCTGTAATGCTGTGATCAATCTCTTATACCTTGCGTGGGTCTTCGTTCACATTAATTTCCATTATGTTCCTCAAGAGGTCAGCCTAACTCCCTGCGCCAGCAGCAGCAGCTGGCAGCGTGACCAGCACTGAATATCAGCACAGAGGTAATTTTTTAAAAGCTGGAGAAACCTGAAAGTCACACAGATCAAAATCTCAGTGTACATGTTGAAGTGAGGTGAGAGAAAGAAAGATATTTAGGATTAATGTACCAGTTCTTACTTTATAATATATTAACTGGTCCATTCAATTACCTGCAGAGGCAGATGAACTGTAATCCATATATGAGTTTATCTTGAAAGAGAACAGACTAAAATAAATAAATGTAGAAGAAACCAGCTTTCACTGGCTGTGCTCAGCTCGTATCCTGATGATAAACTTACAATGCATAAACTCACAGTTGGGTATTTCCCCTATTAGAGATTGGAGTTTCTCTTTATTATTCTTTTAATCACACAATTGTTCATTTCTTGGAGCTGGTTTGTTGAGCTGGCTGGTATTTGTTTGTTAGTAAATTGTTGCATTTCCTGATGCTTTTAATACCACAGTTTGGTCCTGAGCAACAGGAAATACTAAAAGTTAACAGGCTGTCCACACAAACTACACGTGTGTCTGGGTGCATTTACAGGCAGGTGAGCAGAAGGAGCACACAATCCACCACGAGTGAAACATGCACTTATACGTACTCGCGCTGATCTCGGTCCAGCATCTCCTTTGATCTAACTTGACTTCTCAGAATGATTGTTCTCAGCAGCAACACTGATGTCCTTCTTTGTCTTTGAGAACATTGGTCACTGCAGGTCATTTATAAATGTATACCCTATATATAGTGCTGATTTTAGTTTCCACTGACTTGCCACATCATTTTCACACAGGTTTATATATATATATATATATATATATATATATATATATATATATATATATATATATATATGTGTGTGTGTGTGTGTGTGTGTGTGTGTATATATATACATATATGTATATATATACATATATATGTGTGTGTGTGTGTGTCTGTGTGTATGTGTGTGCGTGTGTATCTATAGATATATCTATATATATCTATAGATATATAGATATAGATACACACACACATACACACACACATATATATGTGTGTGTGTGTGTGTGTGTGTCTACACTTATACTGTAATGTGCATAGCAAAAGTTGTTTTCAAAGAAAAGTTTAAACACATGTGCAACCTGTCAGTCAGGCCTGAAAAGAGGGTCCTCCAGGAACCATTCTTGAATTACAGGTTCTTCCAGTAACCTTTTACTCTACATTGAACTCTCAGGTTCTTGAGGAACCCCAAGTGAGTAAGGGTCCTTAAATAATCCCAAGGAATGCTGTGTGCTGCAGATTTCACCAGGAAAGTTACGGTCAAATGGGGAACATAAACCCTTTTTCTTTGATGGCCAACTTTGTGCACACTTAGACAAACTGGCACCTAAAAATGTTCCCTAGACACTTCACCATTTATAATAACACTTTTTGATTCTGTGATTCATTCACTGAAATATTTAAAATTTCTATATAATGTATTTTCATCCAGAACTTTACTCCTTTGTTGCATTTTCAGAGTTTTTATAGCTGAAGTTAAGAAAATATTAACACATACATATTCTGGGTAATCTGATCCTAAGAAAGCATTTTTCAGTATTCTAAAATATAAATTGTGAAAAACGATTTTAGAATCAACTCAACAAAATTAAGAAGTAAAGGAAAAGGGTTTTTTTTCCATCTTTAGCATTTCCAAGTATCAAACTCCTTCAAGGTCTCCTCGGGTATTCTGGGAATTTTAAAACTTCTTTTTTTTTTTAATAAAATCAATATGATTCTCTCTTTCCATCACAGACACAAGTCCTTACTCAGCTTTTGTCTTCTCCTCTTAAAGAAGTTGTTCACAAGTTAAAGTAAGTTTCCTCTGAGATAGAAATGGATAAAAGCACAAAAAGTGATTCACAAAATGAGCCTTGAGTTAAAAGAAGCTCAGACGACTCTACAAGCTGCTCGTCTTTAAGTCGAACAAGTTGGCAGAAGTCTTGAGTGTTTCCTTTTTGTTTCCATGGCAGCTGCCAGTTTGCTGAAGGGGGAAAACATGCCAGGATGTTTTTCTTTGTCTTGTACGACACTCCCTTCATTTGACCTTGGCTTTGGATGAGGCTGTTAGGGCACACTGTAGCACTTCGGAAATGTAGGAACATTGCAGAGTCTAGAGTCTAAAGTCTGGGATGGACTTTAAAAAGAAAAAGAAAAGTAATGAAACTCTAACAGTAAAAATACTGTTTGTAAAAAACAAAAAAAAGAAGAAGAAGAAGAAGAAAGATGTCTATAAGAAAGAAAATGTGTCTGCATATTTATCCTCTTTATACCTATATTTAAAATCAAAGAATTATTATTATTATTATTTTATCTTCTCTTTTTAAAGTCTATAAACCACCATACAAACACAAGACACTTCACCTCCCAGCCATGGAGCATGACATCAATCCTTTGACGGGTTTCAACTCTGGCTTCTTTAAGTTGTAAGTCTTGTGATCCCAGTCCTGCAGAATCCTTCACATCTCCAAATACAAGTTTTTTCAGAGGGATGTAAAATGCTTTTTTTTTTTCAAGCATTCTTGTGCAGCAATGTTTTAATGAAAGGCAAATACAACTTTTACTAAGCCTGACCCACATTTTCATTCTTTTATGTAACTTCCCCAGAGATGTCAACCCGTTACTTGGATATCGGGACACGAGACCTTCATCCTCTCACAGTCATTAGTCGTGCTCACCCTGAACATCCAGGATAGCTGTAGATTTTCTGGAATCATTCAAAGGGTGCATGTGGTCGTCTGTCACATTATATATAAATGAATAGATAAATAACAGAAGCCGAGGCTATGCCACTCATACTAACATCTCCAACTTTAATAGTATGGGGGGGAACTCCCAACATATTATTCCTCCCACCCAGTGTTGGGGAGTAACGGAATACATGTACCGCCGTTACGTATTTAAAATACAAAATATGAGTAACTGTATTCCGTTACAGTTACTGTTTAAAAAGGTGGTATTTAGAATACAGTTACTTTGTTGAAATAAATGGATTACACGGCGGTACTTCCCTGTTTCATATTGTGGCGGGTCAGGCCTGTTTGGGTTTTGTTTGACAGCTGTTCTGCTGTTCCATGCCGCATGTTACGGTTGCCATGGTTATAGGGTGACGCTCTCTCTCTCTGTGTGTTTCCTGGGTGAGAGAGCGGCTTTTTGTTGTTGTTGTGCTAAGCTAATAGGCAGAATGCTACAGGCATAGCTCTAAAGAATGTAGCATCATAGGCAGTGTAGTCCGTGCTGCAGGGAGAATGGACTGCCATACCGTTATGTGTCTGTGAGCGAGGGACGGAGAAAAAGGAAAAGTACGAGTTGTCATCGAGCAAAAACGGGAGCTGGAAGCATGTAAATATAATAATAACCACTGCAGCCAAGAAGAGTGCCTGACGAGCCCAGTTGTAAGTAAGCTATTAAGACTCGACTGTACGCTGTGTTCGTGTTTTCCTCCGAAACAATAAGTTCTGTTGGAGCAGCCTTTCAACGCCTCTCTCTGTCTTTCACAAGCAAAGTTGACCCACACAACAAAGTAAAGCTAGTTACAAGCCCCACACGGAACCCGACGTATTAGCCAGAGGTCCCTTTACTACGGTTCGGAGCCGCGGACCTTCAGTAACAGTAATAAATCACAGCAATAGTACATTCACGTAGTTGTAAACAGCATGATAATATATTAAGTAATCCAAAGTATTCAGAATACGTTACTCTCATTGAGTAACGTAACGGAATACGTTACAGAATACATTTTGGGGCATGTATTCTGTAATCTGTAATGGAATACATTTTAAAAGTAACCTTCCCAACACTGCTCCCACCAGACAAAAACACAGACACCAATGTATAAACCTATTAAACATAAGTAATACAGATGTTGCCATTCTTGTTTTACTTTGGTACTTGCTACATAAAGGAACATTAATATGAAGATATTAACTCCTTTTTATATGGTAATATAAATATCAATAATAATGGGGCAGCGTGGTTTTAATTGGTCAGCACATACACATTAATGCCAAGTGAGAAAATGACAGTTTATATCAGGTGATTTTTGCACAAGAGATCTTAAAATTGAGCTTTTTCTGCTTCCTTTTGTGTGTGTGTGTGCATCTGTGTGTGCAGATGTGTAGTGCCTATGTTTACTGCTTCCATTGTGGATGTTTGTTAGTGAACATGCATGCATGAACTGCAGGTCCTTGATCTCCTGCATGGAGTGGCACGGAAACGCTCACACAAATACACGCACAAAGACACACAAAAGCTCACACACACACACACCCACTCCCCAAACCTAAACAATGATCCATCATAGGAATCCACATCCTCCTCTGGGCCACATCAGTCCCTTTGCTGCGGAAAAACTGATCCCAGAATCGGCTGCTAACTGTCAACTGCAGGACTCTGAGCCGCCCACTCACCACTAGAAAGAGACCACTGTGGACGCACGCATTTAATAGGCCTGCCATCAGAGTAAATGGAGGCTTAGTTTGAGAGCGCTCTGATCTCTCTCTGGATTTGTGACGCTCCCCTTTTTTGGAAAAAAAAAAGAGAGAGAGAAGAAGAAGAAAAAGCCAGAGGGGAGAAAACACAATAGTGGATTTGTTGAGGCTGTAATTGTGATTTTAGTTTTAGTTTTGTTCCTTGTCATTGTAGGTGAATTGTCTGGCTTGTCGCAGCTGTCATCGAGGTTTGTGTGTGGTTTGTGCCTTTGCACTGTGTGTGTGTGCTTTCATGTAGGTCTCTGCTCTTTCCGCTGAACACATGCAGCCATTACAACTGGCTGCTGGCACACATTTACTGACTTTTGTTTCAAGTGGAGATACCACACTTTACCATTTGAAAAAGAAAACAGAAAAAACACCTGCCTGCCACCCGAAAATAAAATCAAGTGTTGTGAAATTTGATAAGATAAAGGTCAGCGTGCAAGTCGTAAATTGTTGCAAGTATTACATTATATTTGTTCATTTTGAGTGTGGAAATTGATGGATCCAGTGTGTGTGTGTGTGTGGCCATCATCATTAACCACCAGTACCCTTGAGCTGCCCACTGCTTCAGTACGAACATGGCCACCCACACTCCCTGCCCGGCACTACCATTTATATCAAAGTCCATATAATGGGCCATCTGGGGAATCTGTATGGTTAACTCATCAGCGCCATCACAAGTGCTTCTCTGTGCCAGACACAAAGTGATTTTACCATTTTCCAGTCTCTTGGCAGCTAAGTCGACCAGTACGTAAAGGTGGACGCAGCGAAGATAAATGTTGAGATTTGGTTCACTGACTGTTTTAAACAACATGGTTTTCATGGGAGACTGCAAATGGAGAGTGGGTACGGAGCCGGTGAGTGAGTTTCCACTAAAAGAATTATAAATCTGCTCTGACTTTACAGCTTTTTCCACGGCGTGTAAACTACAATTAAAGGAGCAAAGTGAATGAAAGAAGAGCAGCTGTTACTGAAAAAGTTGCGACAAAAATCGACCGTTTTTTAAATAAAAATTTCTCTTCCACAAAGAATTCTTTTTTTTTTTCCTTTTGCACTAAAGCAAACAAAGCAGCTGAAGAGGAAAATACAAGAGCGATCGTCACCTTAAAAGAATTCTGTAAACCAATGTGGTCTTAGCACTGGAACCAAATGAGTGCAATCTTCTTATTTTTTTATACATTCATTAGAGTCCTAAACCGACATGAGAAAACCAAGCTGATGCAATCAAAGGTACCCAAAAATGAAATTAAAAGAATCAGAAATTAAACTCGCCAAACATCTCTCACACCTACTTGTACCAAAGACGAGAGAACCAGCTGAATTGATTAGCACGGGGCCTGATAAGACTTTATCAGTGTCCGGTTTCATGCAGGGCATTCTGACTCTTCCCGATGAAGGTTCCTCCCAAACCTTCATCAGAGAGAGTCGGGCCTCTCTGCCTGTGGCGAACACACTAACCACTAATATCAGGTTGGCTCAGCAGAGGAGAACAACAGCACGGCCGCACTAACCAGGCAGCTGCAGCTTTCTGCATTACAATATGCTGCAAGAGGGATTAGCCACTCAACTAGGATAACAACAACAATACTAACAACAATAACACAAGAAATTATCATAATTACTCTCAGACCATGTTACACTATATTGTGACATCCACTACCATAGAAATGTGGCACACTGTATACAGTAATTGAAAGTCATAATAGTGGATCAATACTAAAGGTGATGCTTCACGTAAGGTTTTATTGAACATCAAACTTCTGAGGGTGATTTTTTTAAAGGGAGTTGGGCAGCTCTGTAGGCACATGGGAGTGCTTCGAGCTAAATGCTATTGCAGTTGGCACGCTAATATTTGTTACTGAAAACATTTAGAGGAGGGTAGAAATTTAGTTTTGTGAAAACAAAGTTTTCCGCAAGTTTGTCATCTTTTTTAATGAAATCTACCAGGCACTTTCTTCTTCTTCTTCTTTCAGGTGGCCACAGCAGACTATCTGCCTCCATCTCACATGTGCTTTCTTTCACACCAACTGTCGGTCACTGAAAAAACAAAACGTCAGCCACAAGGTGATGCTAAAGTAAAGGTCAAAAGATAACCAAAAGTCATAAAGTAAGCCATTCCCGGAGACCATGCTACACAATGTATATATAGCTTTTATTTTAACTCCAAAACAATTTCCAATCTTGATCTCAAGGTTGCTTACCACCAGTTGCAGCCCTGCAACAAAGATTGCTTATTGCAATATTACTACAAGGACCGAGCCTGGCTGTAGCTCAGTCCTACGCGGAGCTGTGCAGACCATAAGTTACATGTTGCAGCTGCGTACTTTCACCAGGGGGGCATTGTCAAAAACATGTGGGCTACTGTTGTTTGTGTTTACGCTGCCTGTTTTTGCTCCTTTAGCTCAGCACCTGCTACAGAGAACACAGAAGTCATAATGCAAGAAAGAGCTTCTTTGTGTCGAGGTGTCAGAAACAGTGGAAACTGTCCATTGCAATCACTTTGTGCTTTTCGCGCATGCTTTTTTGATCTTTTACTACCTTTCCTGTTCAAGCATTTTTATCAACCAGTAAGCATTCTAGCCACTGCCTTTTGGTCAAAGCGATGTTGGTTTTCTGGAGGACTGCACACAAGTGTAGCTGAAGAGCTACCCAAATGCAAACAAGATCTTTAATTCCTTATTATGTGACAACGACTCTCTCCTTTCGCGAAAAGGACCTCACATACTGATCCGTGCAACCCCGAAGCATTGCCCCCTTCATCGTATTTACGCACCAAATCTCACCAAACCTGGCCCCTCGTGGCACGTTTTGATGTCGGTAAATAATCTCATTCTGCCGTACGACTACCACAACCACCACATTTTCTACCCCGGGAGAACAAATTTCTTGAGTTTACGAGCCAAATCACTAACTCGTTTTGTGATTACTGAAATCAAACAGCAAATGGTGGGAACTGACATCACAACTCAAAACGTGCAAAGAGGTGTGTGTGTGTGTGGGGGGGGGGGGGGGGGGTGTTTTGTTTCCATTGAACCAAGCTGTAGCTTTGTGGTTCATCAGCGTGTGAGCGTGTTTGCTGCCGGCTGATTCAAATCTAATACATCAAGCTTTAAATAGCAGGCACGTTGCCTCCACTCATGCAGATTGCACTCTTTTCAGCATTTTTTTTTTTTGAAAAAGGCACATGAGTACGTCTGGATGTGCGCACATGTGCATGTTTATGTCATCTGTGTGTGTGTGTGTGTGTGTGTGTGTGTGTGTGTGTGTGTGTGTGTGTGTGTGTGTGTGTGGAGCAAGGAGTGAATGGCTTGGCTCCACATCAAAGGCCCCTGCGAGTCTCTGCATTAACGAGGCCCTTTGTTTCCTGCCTTCCAGATTACAGCACGTCTCTCCCCGTGCTGCCAGTGTGTTTGGGTGTGCATGTATGTGTGTGTGTGTGTGTATGTGTGTGTTTGTGTGCTCATATGCCTATGTATGTGTGTGAGTGTGCCGAGGGCACAGTAACCTGTAGACCAAAGGCCAAAGACGGATCCTCCCTCCTCATTTTCTTCATCTAGTGTAATCAAAATGAAGGAAAAACAAAGGTGACTGCGATTTCTTTTTGCCTAAAATCTGCTTGATAAATTCTAAAAGTTAAGAACTTATATTCAAAAGCTGTGATATTTGTCACGTTTTCCTGTATTTTTGTATATTTTACAATAAGTTTTTGCAATAATTGTTTTGTGACAATAAATTACAACACAAAAAAGTTCCTTCAAAGCAGAACACGTGGAAAATATCAAATCAAGATTCAACTTAAATTGAAGAGCAATGATGAGCAAATGATGACACTTTTCCTTATTTGGGATCAATCATATGTTGAAGCTGTCATGATTCATGTTTGAATAAAATAGCTGCGTGTTTGGAGACGTGTTGGAAGGACTGTAAAAGCGCGGTGCGTCGTTAACTCGAAGAACTGAAACAGTCAACACGCTTTTCAGACACAAGCGACTTGTCGTGGAATACGTTTCAAAACTAAACTTCCATCTCCCTGCCTCTTGCTTCAAAACCTGAAGCCTCAACCTTCCCTCACCACACACTCTGACAAACCTTGAGGTGTGTGTATGCGTGTTTGTGTGTGTGTGTGGTGACATGGGGCGACGCAAAAGCTCTTCTGCTGCTATTTCCAGCCACTATCAGACCCGTTTTGTATGAGCTGGGGCATGATTTGTTGATGCACGTCTTTAAAAAGTTCAGAGCTGTTCCAACCACAGCTCGCTTGTTCTTTCCTCTGAGAACTAGAGGAGAAGAGAGCCAACTGCTTGCACGCCGGCATGAATGTTTCGTTGAGGCAGAGATGTACGTGATTCAAAACAATGTGTAATATCAGATAGCACGAAAGAACGAGGTTGTTTATCATCTGCTGCAAAAAAAGAAAGCTTTTTTAAAGCGCCTTTAATTGAGATAAGCATAATTAATGAATTGGTAATTTAGCTCCAGATTATTCAATAAAAATGCAATTTATTAACCGTGCCGCTATCGTTATGTATCTGTTGCTCAGCATAAGCTCTTATTTTAGATTTTGCTCTGGACTAAAAGTTAAAAATAAAACGCTTGAATCTTTGTCCACTGATCCTCAGCGATGTGTTTTCAAAGCTCTTTTTTCCACCCTTCCACTGTTTATGTTTGTTGATTTCCAGACAAGATTTTACCCCACCCCACTCCCCAAAAGCCCCACACAGATCTGTGATATCAACTCATAAATGTTTGATAAGGAGTTAACGAAGAGGTAAAGAGACTGCATTCTGCTAAATCAAAAGAGACAGACACATTCAAATCAGCAAACACTCAGCAAACTAGAACTCGAGTGAGCTTCGTTAGCTGCCACTCTATATCAAGTCGCTTCTCCTCTTCTTCTTTTTTCCGTCTTCTGCTTGTGTTACAGCACACTCTCACAGACACATGGGAGCTGAAAGCAGGTCCTTATCACAGGGCCACTGAGTAGTGTCAGGTGGTAAGGTGCGGGATGACTTTGATTTGGTAGCTGATGAAGGAAAATACTGAACCTTTGCCCACCCGTTTTCTTCTTCGCTCTCAGTCTCATCATCTTTGTTTGATGCTGGCGTCGGTAACCTTTATTCTTGGTGGTGCTTCTGCTCTTACTCATGTCGCCACCTTTGAGTGTAACAACTTTCTAAATAAGTGTTTCAAATTCTGAAATGATTTCGAGTTTTTTTTGTTTTGCTTTTTTTCTTTTTGCAACCTCCTACAGATATTAAACCCACCTTCACAGGAGCAACGCAACATCCTGTGAGTGCACCACTTAAGACGAGCTCTTTGTTTAAAGACGATTCACTGGTATCTCTAGATTTTTAAAGCGCTTTGAAAGGCGCGCTTCGTCTGGATGACTGCATGCAGCCCAAACATGACTCTTTACTTCCTGTAGTGTGGTGCTTATCATGTTCTAGCTAATATTTAGAAACAATTAAGCATAAATCAGTTATACTTTATTTACCATTCCAGTCAATTAGTTCACTGTTTTATAGCCAAAACTGAGGCACAAAATTAAACCGTTGTAAAGATTTGTTGAGGTTCTATGTTGCTGGCTGGATGCTGCCTGGAAGGACATGGTTTTGATTGTAGGAAAACTACCAATAAAAAAGCACACAAGTGGTTCCAGTTAAGAGCCGTTCGCTTGGATGTGGCTTAACCCCAATGAAAGGACATGATTTAATTACTCTGCAGCTTTAATGCGCCTGGTGTTTCTTTAGAAAGCACAGTGTATAATCTTTTTTGAACCAACTGTGATTCATCTTCGAAAAAAAAAAAAAGAAACATGTTAAAGAAAGAACTTTTCCACCACCAATGATTAGGCAATGGAAAGGGGCTTGCTGAAGTGATCATCTTGTATTAAATGGGCTCTTTACACACTGATGGTGGGGTTGAAGTTTGCGCTATTAGGCTCTCCCTTCAGGGGCCGAGGATAAGATGTAATCCTGGTTTTTGCACTGTATCGCAGATGATCCTGATCGTTAATGGGGTTTACTGCACCACAGTTATTCAGTTATCTAGTAAGAAAAAAGGGAAGAAATCGTGTTTTTAGCTCTTCTCCATGTTGGTGTTCTTCATTAAAAAAGAATTCCCCTTTTGCTACATGACATATTTCATGTTTCTACACTTTACACATTGTTACACACAAACATAAAGCTCTTTTTATCAAACGCTCCTCCTTTATCAGTGCTGGTCTTATTCAAATTCAGAGCTTGTACTGCATCTGTGCCTGTGTGTGAAAAGCATGTCTTGTGGGGTCGCAGCAGCTACGCAGGCTTGTGTTTTGTGTGTGGGCTGCTTATCGTTTCTATCTGCTCAAGTTTCCTTTTTTGGCCTTTCCTGTCAACAGTTATTGTCTGATGTCACAGACGACACTCATTAGAGTTAGAGATAAAAAGATGATGAGAAAGGATGCACGGGGTGTGTGTGAGCATCAAACCTCTGAACTGATAAGGCAGGGTGATGTGAACTTAAAATATGACTCTGATCTGACAAGAATAATCAAACTGCTCATAGCGAAAAGAAAGAGTCTGTCTGCTCGTGTGTGTGTGTGTGTGTGTGTGTGTGTCTGTGTGTGTAACAGAGAAAGGTGTAGATATAAAAAGAGAAAAGGTGTTTGTAGGTCAGAGACCCTGAGAGTATTTCAAGAGCTCGTGTAGAGAAAATTTGCTCATCTCTGGTTCTTCTGTTGTTATCAGACGGGCTGACTGCATCCTTTAGCCTCAGGTGAACCTGAGAACCCATGAATGTGCGTAACTATCAGCGCAGATATTCAAGGGAACTGCGTTTGAGATCAGAGCACGGCGAGCTCACGAGGCAGCGTGGCCCACGCAGGAGAGGTGCTGCCTCTCTGGAAAAACAGCTGTCTATATTTAATCAAGGCGAATAAACAAGGAGTTTAAACAACTCATTTATAATTTAGATTTGCATACATTAAGACTGCTCATTTTAATCTTTTTATTAATATGCATCAACGATATTGTATAAATATGCAGCTTTATGCAAATACCGGGCCCATTTTCTGTTTGTATTTAATTTTGTTTCCCAGCTGTGGATCATCATTTTCATTCAAGGCAACCGACTCAGATTAAGTCAAATATTAAGTCACAGCATGGGAGTGTATAAATATTTCTCAATTAAAAACTCTGAAGACCAGCTATGCTACTGTATCAGCATTAAAAATGCATTGGCATTGGGAGGAAAATAGGGGGAGGCAAGTTACGAGTTTGATAAGACATCAGAACTTTGAGTCTACATCTTTGAACTATGTTTTTTTTTTTTCCTTGTTTCCCTCCTCAAATCAAGTAGTTGCAATAGCTAGCACTTTTCGCTGTTACAAGATCTGGGGGATGTAAGGACCAGCCAAAAACATGCCGTGCCTCTGTTATTGATGAGCAAGCCGTGCCTTCTGATGTTTTTCACAGAATGTCCTAGATTTTGCTGCTTCTTGCCTAAGCTGCCACTTTTCTTTTGATGCAAATGAGGAGTTTTGTTCCAAAATGTGAAAACTACCAACTGAACAGTGTGACAGCAGCTGCTACAAAAGGGCTGCTGAGACAGTGCAAAGCTCACAATGCATAATTACCAAAGTTATTAACTAGCTTGATGATAACATCCCAGAAGTACCCTAATAACAATATACCAGCCACATCTTTGACATGTTGAACAATTGAGATATGTGTTACATTTATTGTGAGGTTTGAAATATGGTGGGTAAGGAAGGAAAAAGCTGAACTGAATCCCTTGACAAGGTCCATATTTTTATTTGAACCAATCACAAGGAAGAGAAGTTGCAACTGTCAGCAAAAGCAACAAGACAAAAATGCTTTTAGCTGCCAACTTTTGTTTTTACAAATGTGCTTTATTTTTATGTTTTGTGTGTTAATCAGCATCCGTTTTATGAGGTAAACAAAACGATGACTGCTGTAAGAACGGAGCCAGTTTTCAGCCCTCGAGTTTAACGCTGAAGACCAGACCGCTTTCTTTTTAGGAGAATAAGATAAATAGAGTTCAGCTCTTACTATCCTGTAGTTTTTATTGGCATGCTCCCTGTTGGTCTCTTGAGCAACATCAACATCTGTTTGCGGCTGCTGTTGCCTCTCTGCTCACTGTCTCTGTCGCTTCTCACAGTGTCATCTGTGCTGAGTGTTGCTGAAAGTTTAAAAAAAATATATGATAGGGCCATATAGACACTTTAATTTTACGCAAACAGTCATCGGAGCAGCTATTGAATACACAACACATGCACAGTGACTTAACATGAAGTGTTTTGTACATGCAGACCTGATTTGACTGTTATTCACTGATCTCATTTAATTTACTTATAGACTTCTGTTTTCTTTGAAGCTACGATATAAAGATCCAAATCCATTTATCAGTGTTTGTTTAATTTCTTTGTAAATACAAGGCTTGTATTATTTGTATATTTTACTCCATATTCAGGTCATGCTTAAAACATCTTTGTTTTTCTGCTTTCTTGTATTTTATTAGTTCTTTAACTTACCTTGAAGTATGTTCCAAAGTTCCGTGTTATATTATATTTCTTATAAAAAATATCTGTTGCTAGTTTATAGGTTACTTTAAAAGCAGATTAACTAATGAAACGATTGTCATATTTTGTTTATGGCACATATTCTGTGACAGTGGCAGATGCTCACATAACATAGACGAAGTTGCAGTGAACTTCTTATACTTATACTCTTGATTTCCAGATCTGTTACGAAGCATCAACATTTGTATTATTTTATTGAAACTTTTAAGGATAGAATTTATAAGCAATAACAATGACCTATGACCTATTAAGATTTTTCCTTATTTTTGTTGCTGTTGGAATGATAGATGTTCATATTAAACATGGCCAAATTTTTAAATAATGACTGTATGGGCAAAAATTTCAGATTCCATGCAGCTCTAAATGCTCTGTTTCTGACTGATTTTTTATTCTTGGCTCTGTGTGATGTCATTAAAAGCAGATGTCCTTATATGGTTATTTCAAGTGCACAGCGCTAGCTGTAAGAACCACAGCACCACCCACATGCCATTCAAATCTTCCATTTATAACGGGCTGCCAATAAGAAGAAAGCTACTTTCCTTTCTTGTTATTTTTATTTTATTTTATTTTTTTGGCTTTGGATGAGCTGAGGGGCTTCACCATAGGTCAGTTTAAGACAATACGGTTTATTTTGAATTAAAATTATCTAAACCTACTCCAAAAGAGTCCAAGAACAAAAGGTAACCATACTAAAACCCACAGCTATCGTTTATAAATAAATATGTAAATATAATCTAAGTATATGTAAGCATATAAAGGAATATGTAAAAGCCTATATAGATGGAAATTAATATTCTATGGCTGAGGTCAAGCCAAAAATCATTTCCTCAAGTTTGGATAATATTTTTTTAGCTCTCTCAAAGTGCATAAATTGATTAAACCAGTAGGTTAAGAAAAGAAAACTGAGATTCTGTGTGAGCTTTACAGTAGCATTATATCTAAGCACTACATGAATGAGTTAGTGATTATGATTTAAATATCAAAAACAGGATTTTTAAAAAAAAAAAGTAGTAAAAAAGACTCTAGATACAGCTATTTTAAAATATAAACAGTGCTGAAGAAAGTATTTGATTAATTTGCTACAATGAAAGTAACAGTATTAGACTATAAATGTACTCCATTAAAAGTAAAAGTCTTTCATTTTAAATGTTACTTACATACAGTAGCATTACTGAAATGAATTCAAAGTATCAAAAGCATTAATTAAAAAGGAATTACTACAATACAATGTAGCTTATATAACCAGATTATTGCTAATAACTGCTATGTAAATAAGTTAATAAATATAATAGATAAATATCCATCCATCCATCCATCTTCATCCGCTTTATCCGGGGCCGGGTCGCGGGGGCAGCAGCCTAAGCAAATAGATAAATATATATAATATATTTATATTATTACATATATTTTTATATTAAATAGTAAAAACCGTATCTACAGCTAAGTCTGATAAGTTGCATCAAGTGCAAAGCAGCAGTGTGTGTTTTACTACACTGATTCAGTGTACGTAAATACACCGCACTGGCGGAATTCATGACGAAAAAGTTGCAGAAGCACAACAAAACTGATCTCCCAGCTGAAGTTTAGGTGGCAGCCGTGGGAGCGTGGAAGGTGTAAAGTCGCCCCTGGAAGTCA
The DNA here is from genome assembly GCF_963576455.1 of Neolamprologus multifasciatus. Taxonomy (NCBI): domain Eukaryota; kingdom Metazoa; phylum Chordata; class Actinopteri; order Cichliformes; family Cichlidae; genus Neolamprologus; species Neolamprologus multifasciatus. The sequence goes on from NC_140448.1 coordinate 23,426,373, forward strand.
TGAATAACGTCTGTTCGCCTGAGCTGGGAGAGGTGATGTCTCTTTAAGAAGCTCAGCCCTCTGCCGAAACAATTGTACAACCCCCCAACAAGTCATCGGGCCTGTCAATCATCCGGTCGGCGCCCTTTGATGTCGGACTCCTCGCCTTGTCTTGGGCTCAAATGAGCTGTTTGCTGCTGTAGGGAAACATTAGTCTTCTACCAACCAACCAGCCGGGGGACGCCACATCTCAACTTTTTTCTGTATGCGGTGGGGGTTTCTGTACTTCGGAGGCGCCCCAGACTGAGGAGATTTTAACAGAGAAGTCCCGCTGAATCTTTTTCTTTCTACTTTTTTATTTTTATTTTTTGTCAGTATCATTTTTTTAAACGTGTATAACATCGAAGAGGAGGGGGGAAGTAGACATGCCTCAGCTTAGCAGCGGCGGCGGGGACGACCTGGGAGCCAATGATGAGATGATATCGTTTAAGGACGAAGGAGAGCAAGAGGAGAAAATCCAAGAAAACGCGTTCACGGAGAGAGACCTGGCCGACCTCAAGTCCTCTCTGGTGAACGAGTCGGAAATAAATCAAAGTCCGAACGCAGCGGTAGGTGTCACGGAGTGTGACTGTGTGTGAAAGGCAGAGGGAGAAAGTGTGTGTGGAAAGCTTGTTTTATTTTACGCGCTGCTGAGAAGCTTTGAATGAAACCAACTCGCGCAGTCAACTTGCCTACAGGGTTATAGTAGTTAAAAAAAGAAGAGGGGGTGGTGGTGGTGGTAGTACGGGTCTACTACAGAACGAGGGCAAAACTGAATTGCACTTATTAGCGTGATAAGGTCAATATAAAGTCACTCTTGTTTGGCGTTTTCGTGACTTTTTCGGGTAATTCTCACTCGGTGTTTGTTTACGATCCCTTCCAGGCGGTCAGACGGGGACAGCAGGGCGAGCAGAGGGGCTTCCCAGACAAACACCGGGAGCATCTCGACGTTGGTAAGCAGAAAATACAAATAAAAAAAAACTTGGGAAAACAAACAAACAAACCAAAAAAACATGAACATACTCACTCTCATCCCTATGAGCAGTCAAGTACTGTGTAAGAAAGCGGTAAAAACCACCCACTGTGTCAAAGCAAGGAGTTATTTTGGTCACGGGCGCACGTGCTGCTGCATTAAAACTTCAAAGAAGCACCGCTCAGGTGTACACTGCAAAACAAAACAAAAAAAAGATGGCCATCCTGTCTTCAGCTCTTTAGTTTATCTCTAAGATCTATAGCTTGCTGGGGAGATTTCCTCTGCTGCTCAGTCAAATTAGCAGAGCTCAGCATAGATGCAAGCAAACTAGCTGTCTTTAAAAAAAGTGGAACCCTCCTGGCCTTAAATTGTCATTAAGCTTAGGTAAAGGCACTGGTGTGAAGGGCAAAGCAACTTCTCAGTAGCTGTAAAAATTGCTAGTGCCTTTCATTTTAATTCACTATGTTTTAAGCTTACTTATCTAGTGATCTTTTATAAGATTTTGCCAAAAAACCAAGGTCAGCCTTCCTTTTTCTTCAAACCTACCACCCAAAAAGATAGAGGAAAAAAAAAAGCAAATTCCCCTAACTACGCCAGGGCGCATTTAGACAACATATACAAAACAGCTTTAATTATAGGCATCACTGTTGTGTGTACTCATCTCTGAAAGGAAGAATGCTCTCACCTTGTGATCCTTTGATCAAAAAAAAAGAAAAAAAATCCTCATCAAATGTGGATTTGCGGTTTTTAAAAACTGGTCTATTTGATGGTCCTCGAGAAAAAGCGAAACCCGCAGAAATCAGAAAAAACTGTTCCGCCCTGAGGGATGCTGATTGCCCTCAGATTCTGTCACTCAGGTTCTGGCCACGTTAAAAGTTTTGTCACCTTCGCAAGAAAGCTCAGCACTCACGAGGGAAGCCAGTTGTTTTGTCTTTGTGTTTTGTGTGTGTGTATGTGCGTGTGCGTGTTTCTATGCAGGTATAACCTAGTCGTATCTGACCTCCACACAGGCCTCTCGTGCTTAATATGGGTGGTGGTAAGAAATAAATTAACACATAGGCTACAGAAGTTCACGCCTCTAAGACTATGTGGTGGTTGTAACGCTTTTGTCTCCAGTATTGTTGCCTCTGCTCATTCACGGATGTAAAGTGTAGTAACTAGAATGCCTGTAAATAGCTGAGCTGCTTTATATGCACGTTTACCTTCTTTTTATTTTGACGTTAACACCTTAGCAGCATTGTGTGAGTAAGTATCAGGTTTGATTTTTATTTTAATCCTCACATCCAGCATTTGCACCCACAGCTTTACCTTTATTGTTGTTTATTTTGTCTTTTCCCCCAAGCTGTCATGAGTTTTATTGTAAATTAAATGCATTATTAAATGATAACTATTGACATTTAGACAGCAAATCAAAAGAGTTTGGAAAAATTAGGCAACAAAGGTGACAACTTCTAATTGTTTGCTTTTCCTGTCAGTGTCGAAGCAGCAAGATGGAGGTATGTACAAGTCGCCGGGATATCCAGGGTATCCGTTCCTGATGCTGCCAGACCCCTATCTCCCCAACAGCTCCGTTTCTCCATCTGTAAGTCCACTTCTCATTGAATCCTTCCGCTGGCTATGGTTCTCCTCTTAGTAGCTGATGATATTCTGTGCTCACGAGAACTCCTTAAGGTGCAAGTTTTTGCGCCTCAGCTTGTCTTTGTATTATTTAGTATCAAGTCCAGACTGTGAACACACAGTGCTGAGCCCCAGAAGAGAAATCCAGTGTTTTCTAGTTGGGGAGAATGAAAGGAACACACACTCGTAGATGGAGATCTCGAGCCTGGTGTCCTCTGAGTGATTTTATTTTTTAATTTTTTTTGGGCTGGTGCAAAGACGTCCTCAGTAGTCTCAGTTCGAGAGAAAAGAGATGCAAAGCGGTGGAGAATTTACTCGACTTTTTGTGCATAAAAGCATAAAACATTTCTTCTTGGTATTTTCTGTTTCATAATTCATAATTTCTATTTTTTATGTGCATGCAGTTTTGAGAATTAGGAAAGTTCCCCTCACATCAGCCTAAATTTCAGTGATGTTTTCCCCTTTTAGATGCAATTAGCATATTGTGGCTCAGCTATAACCCCCTAAAACATTATACAGAATTTTAATGCTGCTTCTCTTATTTAGAGGGGTTTAAACTACCAGCTTTATATATTTTTTTGGAGGGGGGGGTCTCTTTCACATTACAAAGCGGAATCAGTCAGCTTATGTTGCACTAGGTTTTAGATTCAGAAGAGACAACACGAGTCTCTGTCAGACTGAAGATGAATGGCACATCACTGCAGATCTCTCTCAAACTTTACACATGCTCTGATTTGGCTTTGAACTGTGCTGCTAACTCCCCCCACACCCCATCCCCAAGGCTCACACCATCCCTAACTGCCTTATAAAATAAAGCTGCATTTAAAACACAGCGGAATAAAATCAAAGTGCCGCAGCCTCATGAGGCAAAGCAAAAAAAAAAAAAAAAACAGGAAAAAAAAGGCTTGTTTTTGTTTACGCCGTTGCTGAAGTTGGAATTTGATTGATGTCGTCATCGCGAAACATTTCACGTGACGTTTTCCCGTCTGTTTGTACCCCGGGTGAATGACAAGAGGTTTATTGCACAGCCTTAATAGCAGTTCTAAGTGTTAAAACCGCTAAAACAAACATCAGAATGACTCGTGGAAAGATTTCAAGTATGCAGTATTGCTCACCCAGCCAGACAGCCCTTAAAGAATTCATCATAAAAAAAAAAAATCCCTTCGAGTCACCCGTTAAGAACCAATATCCACGGATAGGCTGAGTAATTGCGCCGAACGTGAACGCTTGTGCCTAATTCATTTTTCACGTGCTGCGTAATCCTGTTGCCTGAATTAACCCCCTGCTCTAGCAGACAAGACGTTGCTAAACAGCATAGATGCCTGTTTGTGAGATGACATGTGCTGTAGGCTGATTTCATGTGAGAGCATAGTGAATAAGGAATATGCTGATTTATGGCTGGAAAATGTGATTTTCTAATGGCACCTTGGCGCTTCTTAAGAGTGTTTCAAGACGCCGTCAGTGTCCAGGTCATGGCCCGTTGGCTGGTCATGGGAGACTTTAATAGGGTCTGTGATTTTTCAGAATAAAAGCTGACAGTTGTTAGAGACTTACCTTCATTTTCCATGGTTTTTAAAAAAAAAATGAAACTAAAATTTAAAATTGTAGTCTGTGGGGAAAATACATAGTATGAGAGTGTCTTCTTTTCTCCGCCACAGCTATAAAGAAAAACGTATAATGGAGCTAAATGCATCTGTAAAGTAAAGATGGGTTATGCTGTTCATACATGTGATTTGGCTACACAGTGCCTTTTCACTTTAGTTTTATATTTGCTCCTTTCAGGTTTGCTAGAAAAAAAAATACAGGGTGAAAACTTTTGTTTTACTGTTTATTTCTTTTTATATTCTTGTATAGAATACATCCTTGACCTGCTAGCTCCATTTAATTGTGCTGTTTTGCACATAAAGCAAAGCCTTTGCTTGGAAGAGAAGCACTTGTAGGTACAGCAGCGTCTCCTTGGAAATCACATTTCATTTTCAGAGTCTTTATTCAGTAACCAGTTACATTCTGAGAATACGACTGAATGAACTACGAGTCTTAGTGAGCATGCTTGTTGTTTCCTCAAACGTCTTTATACTCGAAGCTGCATAACACGGCACATCCGGCATCGTGACAAACATTGTGAAGAAGTGGAGACAAACATGGTGTCTTCCACCTTCTTCTCTTCTCTTCTCTTCTCTTCTCTTCACCACAGAAGCCTCTCATAGATTGTTCTCGTTGGGGGTGGGATTGGCGAGTTGGGTAGAGTGAGGGGGGGGTGAAGAGGTACCGGTGGCGGCGGTGGTGGCACGATAAAGAGAACTTTCTCCCCCCCCCCCCCGTGTGTCTTCGAGACTCCACACAATGCTCACTTGTTGCTGCTTCCCTTGTAATTAGCCCGCTGGTTGTGAGGCGGTAGCGGGGTATCAGGCCCTGTCTAACCTGCCACTTGAAAGGGGCTGAGAGTAGTGGTTTAGCGGGTGAGGTGGGGGGGGGGGGGGGTGATGATTATGGATGGCAGAGCTGGATCAGAAGTTCAAGGTCAGGGTGACTGACAGAAAAAAGAGCTGTTTGTGGTTTTCCCGTTATTGTGATGTTGACACGGGACATTTCTGTGTGCATGTGTCCATGTCTCACTGCTGGCCTGTCTTGTCCTGGAGCTATGACTTACACTTCTAGTGTCTCACGTCGCACATGCACTGGAGCCTGAATCTTTTTTAGATCTTTTTTTGCGGGCGAAAAAATGTCTGATCCAGTCAGAATGGACATTAACTGGTCTTCAGCCTGCCAGTCCCATAGTACAAAGTCTGTCCGATTGTGCCAGGTTGCACGAGTGTTAGAGCAGTGCAGGTGAATTCATCGCTATTAAGTGGTCGCCTCATGTCTTGCCCATGCACGCTCTACTCTGGCAGCACAAGAGTTTGATTTTTCAGACATTTTTTCTGTAGAATATGTGTGTACACAGCTTTATCGTTGGTGTTTGTTGCATTTTCACTCATCAAGTAGTCTTTAAAAGGTGAGATGATTGCGACTTCTTGATTTTGTGTGTACCCGATGAGAGGGTAGCTTATGCTTACATTCGGCGGACGTAGATTTATGCTCACTCAGTTTCATGGATTAACCTACGTGCAGTTACTTAGAGTCAAAATAATGAATTGGTTAATCATTAATTACTAATCAACATAAAATGAATCCGGAGCCAATGAATTAATTCATTGAAGAAGTACACATGTATTAATCGAAGCAGTTTTGATCAGTTTTCTGCTTTGGTTACTCTACACTGTCAGATCGTTCACAAATCGCTTTTATTTGTTTATCTTCAGTTACGTACCAATTCTTTATTCATTCTGTTTATTTCTCATTTTTTATCCTAGAAGAAAGCCAAACCAAATATCATTGCACTGTGTGTAATGACAATAAAGACGATTCAATCGTCAGAACACTTGGATATATTATAAGCACTGCTTTTCTCATGTTTTAAATGTATTAAGAAACCTATTAAGAGAAAAGAAAGTGTAGCTTCATCTGTGTTATTTGAAGTCAAACCCTTTGATATACTTTCTTTTCTTTTTTTAAACATGAATTTATTTAACAGGCTGTGGTGTAAAAATTTCTGCAGCGTTGCCCACATGTCACCAGCTCACCTGAAGAAACAACAACACCTTTGTGCGTTCCCGTAAACTGCTTTGAACTGTTGCAGTCATTGTGAGAACCTCAGCTGAATGACTGAAAGTCAGAAATTAATTGTAAAATCAGTCTGCTCGTGTCTGTGTGGGTTTATCCTCACTTGTAAAGGTCTAGCCAGCTTTTTGCACTTTTTAATCGCCAACTGATGAAAAAACAGCCCCTGACCGTCGGAGTGGGCTGACTTACATTTCATATAGGAGGGGGAACGAAATTCCCTGAGCTGTTGTTGTGAAAGATTAACGCATTGTTTTCCTTATACAGCTGAATCAAAGTGGCAGAAATGGACGCAAACAGACTGATAATCACTCCTTGTTATTTTGGTATTAACATTTAAAATTTTAGATTTAAAGAGAAAAGAAGAAGCCTCTAATCTCTGCTGAGAAGTGGTTTTTACAAAGCGACTACACGCGTATTGGCTCCTTATCCCATTCAGCGATAATACTCCTATTACAGCATTTCATGAGACATTTCACTGTTGTTGCATTAATGGAGATATCAGCCGTCCTTTCAGGGGAAGTGGCCAGAGAAGGAGATTTGTGGGATTCGGAGATATGACTAAACTCCCTCAGCTTGTTGTCTTTGGATAAAGCTTTATCTCGAGTGTGTTTGTCAGAGCGCGTGCGTGTGAGTGTTTGCTGTTTAAGTTCATTACACTAAGTAATCTGTATGTATCAAAGCTTTTGGCATGTTCTGTGTGTGTGTGTGTGTGTGTGTGTGTGTGTGTGTGTGTGTGTGTGTGTGTGTGTGTGTGTGTGTGTGTGTGTGTGTTTTCTAGTTTGTTGCCTTAGGCTTGTGTTTGTACCCAGGGTTCATGGTGTGTTTTGTGTGATGATGCTGGCCGTATACTGTGGATGCAGCGTGTGTGTGTCAGCTCTCTTCTTGCTGTGTGTATAATGCTGTGAATTACCAGCAGACACACTCTCTCTCTCTTTTTTTTATTATTATTTTTGAAGGGATCATGAGTCTTTGTCGTCTCAGGCAGTTAAACCCTGTCGCAGGGGAGACCTTCAGTAGATATAAGAGTGTTTTTCTGTCTTCAGCTTCCATCCATCTTCCTCCTCACTCCCTTTGCACGCATGCCATTTCCACATATCCATCTCTTTTATTGTCTTGTGCTGTCTTCAGCATCTGAGGTGGTTCCAAGCATCTCTCTTCACTTCATTTTCCTACTCGGAGAGATAACTTCTTGGTAATTGCGAACTATTAAAAGGAGATCAGATGGGAAAATAGGAAAGCTTATTTTCATTCATTTCCAATTATATGCATCGGAAGCGTAAGAACTTTTTGTGTGTGTGCGTATTTCGTTAACCTCTTAAGTCACACAGGATCAACTTATCTGAGCATGAGAACCAGCTCTTCATTACTTAATGTTTTGATTGATTATGGAGGAAAGCACACAAGGAATCAATAGAAGAAGAAACAGAAGTGATGAGAAAAACATTTTGGTTCTGCTGATTTTTTGTGGTTTGTTTGCATTAATATCAAATATTTTATATGTTGGTGGCCATTTTTAGGTAAACATCTGGCGATTACTCACACGACTTCCCCTAAAACGCCTGTTATTAGTGGACAGTTTGGATATTAATTTGTAAGGAGGATGCAGTTGTTTTTTTCTCAGTTACTGGAACCTACAACTCTTAGAAAACTAGTCAAATATCTCAAAGTTGTGGGCTCTGAAAAGAAGTGCATATTTTACTCTAGACTGGAAGTTAACAGTTGTTATTGGTTTCCATAACGCCAGCTGCACTTCCTACAGCTGCTTCACAATAAAAGCCTCTTAATTTTAATCTCGCGTGAGATTTTTATTGTGACGATTCTCTGCTGCGAAGGAATCGAGAGGGTTAGACTGAAGTAAGAGGAGAAGCAAAGTAGAAGCAACATTGCTTGATTGTTGATGGGGATTGATGGATGTTTGGTTGAAATTAGTGGGTGGCCTGCCCGCTGAAGCAAAAACCAGGGTTTTTGCTTTATCTGAAGTGGCCAGTGAGTCATGCGCAAAGTGATTGGTGGTTAGCGGTTGTATATTAATGAGCCAAGTATTTGGATTTTAATCAGTAACCTTTTACCACCAGTCGTCTGAGAGATCCAGCGTGCCTCGTGGTTAGTTTGAAAGAAGCACACCTTTCTGGACTGATGTTCGCATGTAGAGCAGCTTCGACATGATTCGATCAAGAAGGAATCTGTAAGTCTGAAGATGTCTGAGGTTCGGCAATAAAGCGCTGAATTGTTTCACAACTTTGTCCACAGACTTCAAAGATTGTCCGTCTGGTCTGTTTGTGGGTCATTATCTGAATAATTAAGCAGTTTAAGCAGATATCTGATATTTGTCTGCATGCAAATCTATTCACTGTCAGAGAGGCTGTGAAACTCCCTGTGATGTGGAAGCTGTGGTCACACTATGACGTCAGCACGCTCTGAAGGCAGCAGGCTGCTCTAAAACACTTTCCCGCTCAGCCTACCTGGACACTGACTGTAAATGGCTCAGGTTCTTTGGGATAACAGTAAATGTTTGGTCGAAATGCAGTTTGACAGCGTGCTTTCAGTCAGTGGAATTTACGAGCCTGTGTTTTACAGCTCAGTGTTGTCTGATTTGGGGGAATTTCCTGCTCATTTGACATTTCGATTCACAGAGCAGAATTAAAAATTGACAGGAAGGCTGCTAAGAGATGGTTTATATGTTTGGGAAAGGCGGCGGGGGAACGTCGTCATTTCTGTGACTCTAAAGACTCAGCTGAAGTGTGTGTTTTGAACATTTCAGTGTCTCAGCCTACAAAGAAATATCAGTTTGATTGTTTTCACCCACTTCAACTGAAAGCTCATGCTTTCTGTTTGAGTAATTTCACATCTTTTAGCCCATAAAGGTTTTTCATACATCTCCTCCTTTTTCTTGTATCCATTCAGAAATCAGTTGCCGTTGTGAACAAGCTCTCCTCCCCGTTCCCCTTTCCTCCTCCTCCAATCTCCCAAATAATACGAGGTCGATCCTCTAAGATCAAGGGAATGGCATGTGTGTGTGCGCAAGTCTCTAGGATCTTGCCACTTCCTTGTTTCCCATTGTATTGCAGTGTTGACAGGGGGGTTGTTCAGCCTTCCCCTAGACTCTTGGTAAACAATGGCAGCAACACAGGCTGAGGCCTCCCTAATCCCCCCTTCATACAGACCCAGGGGCTGGGATGAGCAGTGCTGGGGCCTCCCTGTCTCTGACTGCCTACGATAAGGACCCTGCACACTCGGATTTAAGAGGCCTTAAAGAAAAGCAGCTTTCACTAGAATGCGGGAAAAGCCCAAGTTCGGATGGAAAGCTTGCATCTTGTCTTTTCTCAGATCTTTTTCTCCTTTAACTATAACTGACAGCTCTGCATTAAAGTAACACCCGTGCTGCGTTGCATCCATGAAGTAAAAGTTTTTGAACTATTAATGTAGTATGCTGAGAGGGCTTCACGAAGCCCCATCTGACAGCTTTTTCTATCATTATGATGTGTTCAAGTCTGTGATTATGTCTGTGCAGAGTGTAAACGGGAGTCAATTACTGCCAAACATGAAAACATCGAGTGTCCTCGTTCACAATTTATTAACTATTAAAACTAAATTTGGGACTCAATAAAAGGAGACATGAAGCAATGTGATCACAATATGTTACCCATGTTAAAAAATAGTGTCATATTACAGCAGCAGCATTTACTTTAATATAACAGTGTAACTGAGGACAAAAATACACCCAAATCCTCTAAAACTATCTATTTATATCAAGCGTTTATATATCTAATTACTATATATCAACATTATTCAGTATTGTGTCAGTTCAGTTTAATTTACTGTCTTATTAGCTCTCCACGCCTGCCCTGCTGTTCACCATTTTCCATCACAGTCACCTCACGTTGGTTAACTTCTGCGAGGAGCTCTTAAAGGGAACCTGTTACGCTCATTTTCCAGCTCCGTATTTTATTTTTGGACTCTCCTGGAATGGCTTTGCATAATTCACAGCTCAAAATAATCCCTATTGATCTTATACTGGGCTTCAGCGCGGCCCCTCGGTTCTGATCGGCTACCCCTCACAAACAGAAGGCCTCAACAGCAGATGGGCGGGGCTTCTATGCTCACAGCCAGAGACGACCTTATAATCACGTCGGATCTTACTGACATCATACAGAGCCAAGAATATAATAAAAAACTGTCCAAATCTGAGCATAAGCTTATTTATTAAAACTCAAGCTGTGTTCAATATAGACGTGTATCATTGTAACAGCAACAAAATAAGATGAAACAAAGATTTTTCTAAGCTTTATGGTTTAAGCTTTACGGAAGTGGCAGCTGGCTGTGATTTGAAGGAGTATTGACTGGTGTTGAAACATTGGTTTAAATTGTAAGTGTATATTCTCTTTATTATTTGACAGCGTGAATAAAATATTGAGAGAAAAAAAGGAGGTGCATCTCATAATCTGACGCTTTCTTGCAAATTTGCATCCATGAACGACAAGATACTCAATTCAGTGCCTTAGATATAAAAAGATATCTATCTAAAAAGTTATTCGCCTATCAGATGTAAATATAAAATAAAACTTTCTAATGTAAATATGGCTTCTGATGTGTACTTTCATCTTGTGTCAGTGACTAAAGACATGAAAAGCAAATGCAAGGACCAAACAAAGATGTTTCTAGTCGATATAAATCATAATCTTTATAATTGCTGGATATCATGCTTGTTTGTTTGAGGTCGCCATGTTCACTTGTCTCAGGGAGACCACAGCCAACGGAAAATGTGAGCTCAAGATCGAAATAGATGCGGATGAAGACAGATAAATAGATTTTTACAGAGGAAAGGCTGGAGAGGTAAAGACAGCGCTATAGAAGGAGGAGAAGAGGAGGGGGAAAGATTAAAATACAAATGACCATAAGAGCCTTCTCATCGCCCTACTGGCTTTGAAGTAGCGGGCTGTGAAGGCACCTGAAGAGAAACTGTTCAGAAGACTATTTGAAGAGGCGGTAATGTTAAGAAGAATATCAGGAGGGGGAGAAAAAACCCCCTTTGGATAGCCCCGAGGTGTTTATACCTGTAATTATTCATCCACTTATTTCTTTCCGGCGTTGAAGGAAGATGGGGTGGGGGAAGTGGTAGAGCAGTAAAAGACAGGTGTTGGCAAAGGAACTGTGGGTTTATTTGATTATTATTAACTTTATTTCTCTCTCACGTGCGCTCTCTCTGCCTTCATACACTCAAACGCACCAGCAGAGACAAAACAGCATGTGTTCGCTCAGCGAGCACCACGCCGAACTAAGTGTGCTAAAGATTCTGCAGTTGGTATGAAACTAAAATGAAAACAAGGGGTCTTGAAGGTTGCTAACCTCATGTGGCGTTAGTGCAGGTGTTTTTCTAAATGAAGACCACATTTCCCATGATTCCACCTACGTTTCCTGCCAGCAAGAATATGCTAGAGGTCAAACGTGTTAAAACACAGAGGGCCTTGATTTTAGTTGCCGTCTTGTAGCGTTGGCACTGCATCGAGGTCTCCGTAAAGCAGCACTTCGGAGCACCTCAGGTCCCGTGTTGTGCAACATGTGGTTCAAGGAAACCTTAAGCAAACATTAAAGTGGTTTTTTTTTGTTTGTTTTAAGTTCATTTTTATTCCTTACTCTCTAAGCTGTGTATACAAGCCAGTTTTCTGCTTGAATGGGAGAGTTATGCACCGTAACAGCTTGAAGGGGGAAGTGGTCACATTTTTGCAGGATTGAAAAAAAAAAAAGAAACACAGAGAGACATAAAGGTAGTTGACATAAGGTCAAGGTTCACAAAGAGGCTCTTTGTTTAGGTCCCAGTGTTTGTTTATGAGGTGTGTGTGTGCGCACATGTATGTCTGTGTGAGTCAGTGAGAGACTTGCGGGATGTTGCACCCAGGTGAGTCATTGGCCTGTGGAGCGAAACCATGCAAAACCTCTATGTTGTTGTTTACAGAGCGAGCTGTCCAGACCTCCCAGATGTGTGTTCACAGCCTGTAGTTAATCAATGACAGCAATGTCTCTCTCATACACCAGCAGATATCAAAGCAGCCACACGCGCATGCATATGTGTCTGTGTGCAAGTAAAAAGAACTGGAGAAAAGTTTGAAGTGCTAGTTTTTCACATATCATTGTCCACAATATCATGGTTTGAAACGTGTGGTTTTTGCTTTAAGGAAGTAGTGATGCAGCACAGTTTACTCACGAGATAACAAACCCGCATGGTGTCCAGCTGAAACTGAAAGAAAACTGCGAGCCCTAAGATCACTTTAACTTTTACTACACAGTATGCACTTCCAAAAATTTGATGTCTACGCTGCCTTCAGGATAGGTCACAAAGACAAGTTGGTTCAAAGAAGTGCAAAAGGATATTATATCGAATATGCATTTTAACAGGCGTGCAGTGTGTAGTCTAATGTGTTGCTGTTATCATGATTGGGCATCTGGCAGCTCCCCAGAACAAGCATGTTGCTGCTTTGTGGAACAGGCCATTTAAAGAGACACACGCACACACACTGAACCACATCACAAAGTTTGTAGGTTAGCAGGCCACACACGCAACCAGTGAACAGGCCGAATCCCTCCTTCATCCTGGGTTCTTGGGCAATGAGGAGATTCGTAGTGCACTAATGAAGAAACAACATATTCAGACTATATATATATGAAGATATAAATATGAGAAGTTAAAGTGAATCTGTATAAATTAATTAATGAATCAGGTTTCTTTTAAAAAGCAAAGGGTAAGTTCATATATGTTACTGGCGTGAAGGGATTTACACCAACACCTTGTACCTGCAAGAGTAGTTCGGTAGTCGGCATATTTTAGTTAAAGTTATTAATTCATTAGACTTCAGTTTTATTTATATAGCGCCAAATCACAACAGCAGTCACATCAAGGGGCTTTATAGTGTCACGTAAAGGCCGTATAATTATAAACATTCAATTTTGTTGTAATTTCAACTTTTAAATGTATAAGAAATTCCAACATGGATGTTAGGTTTACATATCGGTGGGAGATCAAGTGATATTCAGGTGATTACACTCTATACTGGGTTTCTGCGTGTAGTAGTCTGTGTGTGTGTTTGTGTGTCTGTCAGACAGACAGAGAGAAAGTGAGAGAGAGTGGGATTTTTTTTAGGTCACATGACCTATGGGAATTAAAAGTGTAGTTTCATTTCCTCTTCATTACTGACAATAATCAGACAGTTTCGCAAAAGAAGTTGCTACCTTTCTCGAAGAGTTTTACATGTAACTCACACATAATCATCTCGTACTTTCCAAAAAAAATAAAAACCAAGTGATGGGTTACACAATTTTATTAAGAGACGATGAGAAATATGAATTTCAGGAATGGGCCCTGATGAGTCGCTGATCAGATTAACTGAGCTAATTTGATATATGCTGTCATTTATATCTGCACTACAAAATTGTAAGATCTGCATCTTAAGATTGGCAAAGGACAGTTTATCACACGCAAATATTAAAAGATCCACAACATTTAGTCCTTAAGTCTCGACTGCATTCAGTCTAATAAGTAAATCGAGCGTTCCTGTCGTCATAGTTTAGCTTCAATGTGCTGACATTGAAAATATAGGCATAAAAAATCTTCCTTAAAGACATTCTAGGAATTGGATTTATCACTTGTGCACCTGTGAGCTAGAAATCTAAAATAAACTTAAGTTGATAGCATCTGCTTTGTAATTTCCCCTTTATAAAATGCCCCCACAAACCATGGTTTAATCAGAAGAGCCATAGATTAAAAGACAATAGTTAAGTAAGCAGTGGGAGTGCGGTGTGTTCTGGGGCAGAAACTCTGAGCAAATGAGTGCAGAGTTCACCACAAGCTTAAATGCACATGTTTTTGGATTTGTAGTACCTCTACATAACCAACAGGGGAAAAAAAGCTTTCATCAAGACTCACAACGTCATAGTGCTTGCAGTTGTTTTTCTTCTTAAGTCTTACGTAAGCTGAACATTTATCCTAATGCTTAATTTATACTTATCTGATGAAGAAGCTGTTTGTACCTGTGCGGGCAACATGGATGGCACATAGTTACATCTCCAGGGAGGTTACAGCATAGGGTTTCAGAAGGGTGTAGATTTAACAGAGAAGTATAGATGCCCTATAATCTGTCTAAAAAGTGACTCCTCAGGTAATGAAACTGACACATAACTTTGTTGTGGTGCCGTCTGTCCAGCTGCAACACTTGCCATAAACAAATCTGTAGAGGAGAATGTTAAATAATAGTTCAGACAGCAGAGAAAAGCAAACACTTTATTTCAACTGTGTCTCTTAAAAATCAGAATAGTCGTTCAGGTGTTTCCTCTGTTCGTGTTTACAATTTTATAACCCTTCCCCCTCAGCCACTTGTGGGGCGTTTCGCTGCTGCGCTGTGCTACACTGGCATATCTGCTGTTTGCAGTGTGACGACCACATGCAGTCGTAAATGACAAATTTCCATGTGAGCTCTGATTCTTTTCATCCATCCACTGTAAGGAAATTTACAACCTGTTTACACTCTCCTTCTGAAGGGTGGGCGTGTGTGTGTTTCCAGATTGACGACACTGATGTCACATCTTCTTGTGAGTGTTGATCTGGTTTAGAACAGTACACTGTGTGCGCTAAACACTTGGTGGGTATGTTTTTTTATTTCTGCGCTAATGGGAATTTCAAGTTTTCTGGAATTTTTTTCTTCTTCAGGATTTCCCGAAGGGCACTGAGAACTTGTAACCCCGTTTCCCCCTTTTAGACGATAAAGTACAACAGTATAAACTCTGCAGGGAATTGTGGAAAACAACATGAAACAGCAGCTTAATAAAACCTGTGAATACTTACGTTAAAAAAATGTAACCAATGACCTAATACCAACCAAAATGACTTAATAAGAGGCCTTTTATGAGTAAGTAACTGCTTGCATGCCCACCTGTTATAAAAAGAAAACCCACTGTTGAATAGAGTTTGTCAGATAAGTTTCAAATATCATAATAGTTGATATTTAAGATTGATATGTGGTCATTAATTGATATAAATAGGCAAGTTTCTTGGACGTTTGTTGGACTGATTTTGAAAATACCCTTAAATGCCTACACACTCTTATCTGACATTCTTGTTAGTTGAGTGGTCTAGCTGATCACTGACTCACTGACTTAAATTAATAATCACCATCATCAATCATAATGGGCTTTCCACTGCAAATAAAACATTCATATTTACTGTGTTGACGCTAGTAATTGATAATGTTCTTCCACTGACTTTTCTCTCCTCCGCTCGTTTCGCCCTCCAAACCTCAGCCTCCGCAGCTGACCTTTATCATCATTTTAATATGCACTTTATTGAAAGAGTGTTCATAAAAATAGTCGACTAAATGAAACTCAAACCCCATCCTCCTCCACCCCTCTCCACCCCGTGCCCGTGGCTCTGCCTAGACCAGCTGGAGCCTCCACAGCCGCATGAAGCAGCCCAGCACACATGGCTGTGATCTTAAACACACACGAATACTGACACACACACACGCGCGCGGGAGCAGAAATCTTTTCCTCCCTCTGACGATAATCGCCTGCTACAGACGGTGGCAGCCATTAACTTTATGTGCTATTTATATATATATTATATGGTATATACTAGAGACCGATATGATTCATCTGGTGCACATTTATGACACAGGACAAAAAGTCACGTGTTGTTGTTTGTGTGATTGTTAGGGTTGATGGTCTAACCCCAAGTTTATGTTACCTTTTCAAATGGTAATGCCCCAAAATGAATTTACACCTGCTGTTCCGCACTGTGCTTTGGTGTCATTTCAGCTTGCCCGCGCATCTCTTGATTTTTGTTACCTGGCCAGGTCTTTCACGCCATTTCAATGATATATCAGTGCAACAGCAGAGAATTTCTGGAATTCCTGCTTTGCTTCCTGTTTGACTTTTCATGTTCCTTTTCCAGCGCTAATGGGGAGGTGTTTTTGAGGAGCAATTAGACTGCAGCGAGTCTGATTCCCAACACACCTCAAGCGCCGGTATAAACAGTCATGGGTGACATCGCAGTCGACGTGCAAAACAACTCGGGTGGCGACCGTGAACTAGGCTCTAGTATTTGGCTAAGGACCAGAAAGAGCAAAGTTATGACATGAAGAGCTGAAGTGAAAAGTGTCCACTGTAGTGTCCACTTTTTTCACCCTTGAAGTTTGTTTCACGGTTCTCCCACTGTCACCCAACTGGTCAGTCAGTCAGCATTCAGCAGACACTTATGTCATCCACTTCCAGCGATGTGCAGTTAGGATCTTCCATCCGCTGTCTGAACTGAAATATGTATGCAGATGCTTTTTTCACAAGTGGGTCACCACAGCAGGTAGCTTTTATCCCAGATCCCATTCCCGACACAACTCCAATGGGATTTGTCTCCTCCTGGGATTAAAGACGGGGATGTTTTGCCTGTTAGGCAAATGTGTAAACCACTACACTATACAGACACTGCTTTAGTATTCAGCTATGACGCTATGAACACCTGACATATGAAGCTACTAGGAGCCATTGTTTTCTTCTTTCAGTTATAGCTAAGTGTCCACACAACATTTAACTTGAGTATGAAAAAATTACAGAAAAATCCTTGGCAATAAAAGGTACTGAAAAAAACTCATAATGTTGCAAAGCAATGCCCCAAAATTCCCCAAAACAAACAAATTTTATCCCAAATATTCCTACGTGTCCTATCAGCAGTTACTTTCCAGCACCTGATAAAGCTGTTTCCCACAATATGCCACCATGTTTGCCAAGCATGTTATAGTTTGAGTTTCTCCAGTAGAGAGGATGATGTTATGAACGGAGGTACAGGAACGCTGCATGTTGGACTAACAGCTTGTTCCTGTTTGAGCTCCTATGTTTTTGGCACTGTGTCCATCTGCTAATGTAATTTTAAAACAAGAAAAAGGAGGAATTCCCTTTTCAACAAGTTTCCTCAAAAGGAGCTCGGTCATGCGTCAAATTGATTTCCTACCTTTGTTTGGCCCTGTTCTCCAGAAAACGGGAGATACTCCCATCCCCACATTTACAGTCATGGGAACTTTTCATTTGGTCATTAGAAAGAAGAAGAAAAAAAACCCAGGCTTTTAAGGAGTGCAGTACTCACGCACATGCACCGATGGACACGCGACGAGAGCATGTTTTTCCCCATCAGCAGGTGATGAGAGAGCAGAAATGACATGCAGAAAATGTCGATTGAAGTCATGATGCAATTATCGGAAGCGTGGCGTTGACGTAAAAAGGGGGGCGAAGAATAAAGAGGTGGATTTGAGGAAGAGGAAGAGGTGATTTGAAAGGGGAGGCATTAAAAACCAACCAAAACATAAACAAGAAGCCCCACTAACGATAACGTTGATGTCATTGATACATTAATATGTTTCAGGAAGTAATGGAGCTCATAAAGCATTTTTATTCAGTGTTTTGTGCGTGTAGGTGTGAGAGAAGGTGTTGTGGTAAATCAGCTTGTGCGAACGTTTTTTGGGGCCAAACAAAAAACTAGAGCAACCGTGATATGCATTGCACTGTGGTTGATCTGTGTGTGAGCGTGGGTGTGTGCGATTGTGTAGGTGTTGTACATAGTACATGACATGTATGTGGGAAACACTGTATGCACACCAAGGACAGATGAAAGGGAAGAGGTGGGTGGGCAGGAAGTGAACAACAAAAGAAACACATCATCTGATTTATCAGATGGGTACAGATTGGGTCGATCAGATGGAGGAAAAACATGGAGAAATTTGTACCAAGAGTGAAAGAAGTTGAAAGAAGGAGAGACTGATAGTGAGAGAGAATGAGAACAATGGAGGAAGAAGGTAACTGCAGTAGCGGAAGGGAGTTAGCAGTAAACAATGAGAAGCTGGAAACCGCGTTGTGCACCTGGTAGAAAAAAAAACCACAGACTCAGTTGAAACAGACTCTGACACCTTACGAACACCTTTAACCGTTTCACCACCGCACTCAAGGAAAAGGAACACAAATCCACGGCTAGCTCGAATTCTGACAGTCAGTTTCTGCTTTCAGCAATAGGAAGTGGATCTCTTTGAAAAAGAAGCAAACAAAGGGAGCAGAGGGGCCACTGCAGCCAAAATGACTGTAGATTTTTTTTTCCTGGCCTGCACTGAGAAACAGTACAGCTTTCTGTTGTAGATGATATAATTTATTACATTAATATTTGGCTTTTATTCAACATAAGGTGGGAAATTGTGTCAGATCTGCCAGTGTTAGTAGTCCTTCCCTTGTCAAATGTTGTCCTTTAAAGAGATTCTTGATCTGTAGAATGATTAAATAGAGCCATTAGTAAATTAGTCCGCACCCAAAATTATTACTCTCAAATGACTGATGATATTCTGTATACATTAAAAAGATTACAATCACAAACCTTTATATGTAATAAAACATACATGCGCTCAGTGCTGTTGTTAGTCATACTGCAGTAAAAACAGGATGGCAACCTTCTTGCAACTAGGAGAAATCGGCAATGGCCTGGGATTGCACTGCATTCTTTGAATTTCCTAACTGGGTGCAAGTAGTTATGGCAACCAGAGGTTGAACGTGCAAGGCAAGACTCAAGACTGCAGTCAATATCAGAAAGATTGACAAAGGGTTGCAAGTAATTGCAGTCAGGTTGCAAGTGTGTTGCCGGTTGACTCTGCACATTGAATCTGCTTCACTTTGCGCCAGTGAGAACAGCTTGTCTGTGTAATGTGTCTGCAGTATAGGATTCGACTCAGCTGGTTGCCAACTGGTTGTATTCTGATTATATCCCTATAAAAGTGCATTGTGTCATTTTAAATAGCCGTCCTGCACCAACTTTTCTAGGAGGGATTTCAGAATTTTTGACCGAAGGTCTGAATGTAACTACAGAATATGAATTTTTGTGTATGTAGATGATAACAGATTAGCAATTTCAGCTAATAGTTAGTCGCTGTAATATTTCACATGCAATTGCCAACTGTACTCCAATTAATAGCAGACCAGTCGGTTTGAATGCAGCAACTGATCGAGAGAGAGGTGGTAGACTTGCAGCCTGTTTTCAAAGCATCCTCCGCATTGGCAGTGAGATTGTAAACTTATTTGTTTCGTCGTGGTCTCCGAGCACTGTTTTTCCCAGTGTGACTGTAGCATAAGGGATGCATGGACAAGAAGTATGTGATGGTGTGTTGCAGACTACAATATAACCTGCTGACATTTTATTTCAGTTTAAAAGAATTACCAGCAAACAGTCACATTGATCATGTCCTACAGTTTGGATTCTATATACAACAACATGACGACACCGACAGGATCGCCCTTGAGGTTTCTATAGATTTGAGGAAAGCACAGTATGAAAAACAACTTGCTGGGAATTCAGCAGTTTAAAAAACAAATCAAAACCCCACAAAATTCTGTGAATGAAAAGATCTGAGCTAATCTGATGCGATTTGGCCAAATGAACTCACGATCGCTGACTCCTCCACCCATCACCACCGTCTTCTCGCTGCAGATGTCACGCTGTCATTTTTATTTCATTCAGAGGGAAGAGAAGAGGACAGACTCTATTCTGACAGTCAGTCAGACAAACAGTCTCCATCAGTGATGTTTTTATGGTCCCCTTGCCGAATCATCCCCCAGACAGAAGCAGATTTACAGCAGGCACAGGCGCAGTCAACCCACTGTCAGGACCCAGAGGACTCGTTGGCTCCCCTACTGAGCTGCAAAGCGTGGCGACCTTCATCCCGTCTCGATTCTCTGTCTCGCATTCGTTCTTTTTTACCCTTCGCCTCTCTTCTTCGCCCCGTCTGCGCTATAATTTGTTTTCTGTTTTTATTTTAAAACGGGCCTAGGGTCTTAATGCCTCCAATTAAAGACAGCCATAACTCTGACACTGTCTCAAACAAGCAGCGCAGCTTGAGTGCCATCCAGGCTCCAGTTGATCCCCCGCAGAGGCACATTAATCCCAGAGCAGCTGAGGGAATACTGGTTTCAATTAAGCATCCATTAGCTAAACATCAAGTCAGTGGTATGCTGTTTTGATTAGAGGAAGCAAGAGAAGAGGACTGTTGATTTTTATTTTTCTCATTTTTTCCGCCCTTTTTTTTAAAGGAGAGAATGTCCCCGGAGGAACCCTGCTGACAGTTAGAGTTAAAGAGTTACACTCCAGAAAACAAAAACAGGACCAAAGAAAAATAACAGCTTTATTGATCATTATTGCAGAACTGGATGACCTTTAGGACGAGCGATTGTTGAGTATTAAAACAAGCTTTGAGCAGATTTTCTGGTTAAGATGCGTTTCCCTTCGTTTTCTTTTTTCACTGGTGGAAATATTCTGTTTGGTTAAGGCGAGAGGGGAGTGGTTAGAGTGTCATTTGTGTCCACACACAGCTCTTTTAATGCAATTTGTCAGGGATGCAGTACATGTTATTAAAGCAAGACTTCCACCTTCAACTTCTC
This sequence comes from Neolamprologus multifasciatus, assembly GCF_963576455.1. Classification (NCBI taxonomy): domain Eukaryota; kingdom Metazoa; phylum Chordata; class Actinopteri; order Cichliformes; family Cichlidae; genus Neolamprologus; species Neolamprologus multifasciatus. Next base: position 23,447,086 of record NC_140448.1, read on the forward strand.
CTACTTCCTACTTGTTTGTAGCAGTTCTATCCACTGTTTTACGGCACTGATTCATAACATATTAATGGCAAAATGCAATCCTTCATTTATTTTACTCAAATGATGCTTCTGCTGTTGATCTGTAGGGTTTAAAAAAAACCCCGAGAACCTCTTTGGTGCCTGCAAGGCCAGCCAAATTAATGTGAGGTGCTGTTGCATAAAACATAACCTGGATATTACATTCAGAAGTTTCTGCTTATGGCAACAGAAACAGTATTACCAAGCGTAGTAGAGCTAAACAGCGCATGTAGATATTATTTGTGGCTCTGCAAGGCACAAGTGTTTTCTCATTTGCAATAAAACTGTACTGAGGGCAAAATTTTACTGTTTTGGCAATACAAATCTTCTCTGTGTCACTCTGTGTGTGTGTGTGTCCAAGTGCATTTTGTGTCTTTGTATTCGCGTGTGCACACCCGTGTTTCTTGTGTACAGTTGAGCGAGGTTAAGCCTACTGTGGTTTACCATGGAAAATAAAGGCCTCGAGTCTCATTGTCACCTGAACACACACACACACACACACACACACACACACACACACACACACACACACACACGCGGCTCCTCCTTAACTGTGTGCTGTTGTTAAGTTGTTGGTGGAAAATTTTAAGGGTTCGCTTGCTCAACTGCATCTCCTTCTTTCCTATTTCCACCTTAAATGGAGATGATTTTGCTGTCTGCAAAAGCATCTGAACCTGCAGTGGAAACTGTAACAGAAACAGCAAAAAAAGATAAGTACAAACAAAACGTTGGTTTAAAAAAAAAAGAAGAAAGAAAAGAGGATGTGGTTTAGCTTTGTTGACACAAAGAAATCGCCATTCCAGCCTGAACCAGCATTGAAGCTTTCTAAAGGGAGGCATTAAAAATGAAACAGGAATTTCCGCATGTACTTTCCTAAAGTCTTCATCGGACAGGAGTTTTGTTTTTTGGGGTTTTTTTAAAGCCGTTATCAGTCGGGCAGCAAAGGTGGAAAAACTAAATCACTCCATCACCTGTCGTCATGGAAAACAATACCATGTTTAAAGTCACATTTTCCAGGTGTTGCATTAAACAGCACATCAGCAGCAGAGCAGAGCAGAATTCTTGGAAACTGCGAATCTTTGTTGCGCGAGATGAAATTATCCTAAGATATGTTGGCTCTGGATGAGGTGCTTCCTCGCGAGCCAGTCGCGGAAAGCGAAATCAGAAGAATCACGGAGTTTGATCAGTGGGAGTAATTGGTTGAAAGCCCGTTCGAAAGCAGCGGCGTCGCATGCAGTAGCTGGAGGGAGGGAAGCGGTCCAGGACGAGAGCAGCGATCGCTGGTTTGGCCTCGGTCGCGCTGCTTGGCTTTTTGCTCGCCCGACTTGTTTTGCTTGGACTGACATTAAACAAGTGAGGGAGTGAGAGAGAAGCAGATAAGTACTGTGTACTGGAGACATCATGAGGGTAACAAAGATGTCGAGATGAGAATCAGATAAATGATGTTTTACTTGTAAATTTTGTACTTTTGCTGGAAGCTTTGCCTCAGATTCTTGATTCCTGCTCTTTGGAATCACCTCACCGACTTCTAATAAAAACACCGACTCACTAACCAGTTGCACATTTGACTAAGAAAGCTAAGTAGCCTTACTAATCATCTAAGACTGCCCTGTGATGGAGACTGTCGGCTCCATCGAGGGCAGTCCAAGCCTGAAGGCGAAGCGAGCCATAAGGGCTGCTCATGGTTAGCCGCTTGGCTCGGGTGGACCCGCGCTGAGAGAGGAGAGGCCCGGGAACAATTATGGCTTAGTAAGAGTAACAGAGCTGAGCCAGGCAGCTGCTGGTTGCTCTCTGAATATGCAGTGTGCATTCGCATGTGTGTGCAAGCGCGCGCTTGTGTGTGTATGTTCAGGCGGCGTCAAGAGGGAGCGATGCTCTCATACGCAACCGCATATTTACATTACAAATCACGGCTAAACAATTCAGCCGACCACAGACGCAAACATTAGACGTTTTTATAGAGAAGATGGATAGATCAGAATGATAGAGGGACGGGCAGAAGAATGCACGAACGAGAGCACGAAAACAAGAAGGAATGAATGGATGAGTGACAAGAATAAATTGGTTAAATGGTTGAAGGACCATTATAGTCGCATACCAGTCATCGATTTTCTGTCATAAAAGAAGCAAAAAAGAGAGATTTTCTGTGGCAGAGGAGCAAAAGAAATAAAATGAATAAATAAATAAATCCATCTGATAAAGTCCGTGAGGCCTGGTCTGGTCTTGAGATGAGCTGTTCCAGTTGTTGTTGATTTAAAGAATCAAACCGTACCTAATTTTTTTCTCTTTTTAAAGAGAAGAGGGCAAGTTGATTAAAAATGACGACCCCCTCGAGGCAGAGACATGACCTTTGGTGAATGATGTCACTTTGGTTAACACTTGTATGTTTGTTTACTTTGTTAAACAGACAGAATGAAGTTGGATAGATGAAGACGCTGTAAACTCTTCCACACATACTGCTGTTGTGAGCTGGCACTGAATGAATATGTTTTAATTTAGTGAAACAGATCAAATATCAAAGACTTCAGCGATCCCGACTGTCCAAGTCAGTGGTTTTGGTCCCACATGACATTATGGTTACGGACAGATTGGACAGTCATAGCTGGAAGTGACATACTTATCAGCGTCGTGAAGTTCGATGCACTTTACCCCACACTGCTGCTGCTTTTGTTCCCACCACAGCTGTGGAAGAAGCCTTAAAGAAATCGTACAAACTCCTGAGGTGGAAAATTGCAGGAGTGTCTGACACAGAAACTCTTCTGCGACCTCAGTTCCCACATGACACCCACAAGGAAAGTCTTTTCTTCGTCTTTTTTTAACTTAAAGGTGTACAGAGGGAAGTCATGCGTGAAGAGTACAAGAAGAAGAAGTCGAAAAAAATAAGTGCAGAAGTGCGCAGATGACCGAAGTTGATTGGAAGGCAGAGTCCCTAAGTAGAGCCAGCTATTTTATTTTGGGGGGTGATAATTACACACTGCTGGTAAGTCACCATGTTATTTGTACATATGATCGATAGCAGAATATCAACCCTAGCCCCGTAAGCCAGCCGGGTAGCTTTTGGCAGGCACGCTGCAAAACACAGGCGTGCCATGCCCTCTCAAGGGACCCTAACACAAACACACAACGATACGTGCACATCGACTTATAAAACACGGTCCCAAACAGATGGAAAGTAATAACACGATACGCATAAATACATGTGAGCGTGCACATGTGGTGCAAACACATAAATACATGGACAAGGTAGGGCAGAGAGAGAGCATTGTGCCACAGAGATGGCACGCGGTGACAGGCGGCCTCTGTGTTGCTGCCGCACAGCGAGGCCCCGCGGGCCCGTGCATGCAGCTCTGTGGTCGAAACGCACCAGCGCTGGCTCTCGCAGGGTTTTGGACGAGCTCCACATGTGGTCAGCTGGATGGTAGCGCCCTCGCTTCGCTCTACCAACAAATACAGAGGACTCCTGCTGAGCGGGGCTGTGTCGAAATCCTCGACACTGTTTTTTTTTTTCTTCGTCTTTTTTGGTCCAAACCGAGAGCGAACCCTTTTCTTTTTCTCCTTGGAGTCTTGTGTATGTTAAAAACATTAGATCTAAATGGTTTGACTTCAAAAGAAGACTGCTGATGATTTGTGATATGTCTTTTTTTTCTGCATTCAAATACACTGATGTGGGAAAACGGTAGTCTCATTGCTTTGATTTGATATGGTAAATGTCACTGTCTCAGATAAAATGTCATGCTTAGACTGAGTTACGTGATGCCAGTAAAGGCTCAAAATGAGGTAAAATCCAGAGTGTGGTGGCTCATAGTTCACGCACTAGGTTTGCGTGGTGATACAAAACAAACCGTCTTTAACCTCATTTACGAACTGATTTTAAGTTTAGGCTGTTTTATCAAGGATAAACTAAGAATAGTTGCATTTGCATAAACACTATCAATGATTCTACAATTTCCAAAGTCAGTAAATGATCTCTCAACCTATCTCTTAAAAGGGCTCCGACCACCTCAGGTTAAGAAAGTCTTGTAAAAAAAAGAAGAAGAAGAAGAGAGAAAAAAACCCCAGTCTGCTTGGTTGGACCTGGTGGGGAGTGCATCTCTTCTCTCGCACACCGCTTTGAGATCCTGGAGATAAAAGCAGCTGGCGCAACATCAAATCAATAGGCCCATCAATGGTAACATCTCCTGAAGATTAAAGAGATACTCACTCAGAGGCAGAGAGGGAAGGTAGGGTGCTAATATAGTACAAGACCCGGCCAATGGAAAGAGATTTAATTGATGTGTAGAAGAGGGATGGATGAAAAGGGTGTGAGCTGACGATGTTGTAATGGTGTGCGTGCATGCGTGTGCGCCGAGCTTCCTTTGGTCAGCTGTTTCCATTAGTAGGAGTCTGTTTGTTTACATGTTTGCCACTATAACACCACGATTATTCATCTATCTTTTTAGGCCTGCATTTGCACAATGCTTATTTGTACCTATGTGCATTAACCTCTGTATCCTCTTGTCTGTTTACATTTTTTCCCCCAATCTCTTTGTAATTTTGGGTGTTTTTCTCTCAATCTTTTGGCCTCCTAGCTTTTCATTACACTGTTTATTTCCTCATCAGATTCTCTGCTCAATCCATTAAAAAGCATGTGGGTCTATAAAAATATATATAATGTCATTTGTTTGTTGCCCACACATTAATTTCAATTATACATTCCAGGATTGTGATTTCTATAATTTTGTCCCATATAATGGAGTTCTACCACTACTACTCATCTCTACTCATCTGTCCTGGTTGTATAAGGGAAATAGTGTTAATATATCTCCAGTCTGATGCTTTTTGTAATGCACAAATAAGGAGACCTCATCTGTGATGCTGATTAGTCATCCTTGATTCGTCTCCACTCTTACCAGAGCCTTCTGTCCAAACCTAAAAACCTATGAAACTGTGTTCGCATCCCTTCAGAGCCACTTGTCACAGCCACCGGCGCTCTTTGGACTCCCCCCCCAGTATTAAAAAAAAATCTAAATGAGAGCAGCATGTGGAGCAGGGGGGAGTACAGTTAGGAAATGTTAAAGGCATTCAAAAATATTCTTTCATAGCATGGAGACCACAGGATGGGGCCTGAGCTGAGCTGGGCTGTGTGGTTGCAGGCCGGGGTTTGTATGCTCTCTATCTGAAGCCACATCAGAGCCCTGAGCCATGTGTAATGTAATCTGGATGGGTAGAAGAGGGTTCCCCCTTGGATTCAGAAGAACCGCCGCTGAGGTGCAGCGCAGGGACCGGCGGTCAGTGATGTAAGATGGCACTTGGCGACAAACTATTATGGCTGCGGGTATGGTTACTATGAAACGGGCTGTTTTCTGCTCCCATTACCATCACTGTGCATCTGTTTCTGTGTTACTGCTTTGCTTGCTTTTTTTTGTTTTTGCTAATTTCTTTTTGCCTCTTATAATATCTCTTGTGTCTTCTGTTTCTGATGAGATTTTCAAATTTCTCATCATATACCTGGATGGATATTAGTGTCTAAAATCAGCCTCTAAACTTAAACGCAACACGTCTGATGAGAAATGTTGGGAACTGGCTACAAACACGCTACCAAATGTCGCAGCGCGGGATGTCGACGGTCTTCTCAGCTCGTTTTTTATGCAGATTGTTGTATCAGCAGCACAGATGGCCTCCTCAGGATTCCCAACCTCGACAGTGCTCAGCGAGCTCCTGTAGATTGCATTCCTCTCCTTTTCTGTCTTTTCCCGCTCTGTCCATCTTTCCTCCATCCTTTCTTCGTCTTTGCTGCTCTCTCCGTCTCTTGTTTCATCTCTCCCTCTCTCTTGGGTCCTTTGGCGTTCCCTCTGCTTACTCAAAGTCTCGAGCAAACAAACAAGCAGCGGGTGGCTCGCGTCTCCTATCTATAATTCAAGCCAGTCAAACTACAGCGAGGATGTTTGCCAGACACATGAAGTGCATCTCTCAGCATCATAGCGAGAGAAAAAAGGAATATGTTTTACCGTCATGGCTTGGACTCAATACACAGGGAATATCCCATCATCCAGCCGGGAGATTAAAATCATGTTTATAGCATTTCTGCTTTTAGTTGATCTGAACCACCACAGGGAAAGGCAGAGATGATATAACAGTATTGATATTATGCGATCAAATTTGTGAAGCCGACATATTAACAGGTTTTCTCGCAGAAATCAGATTTCCCGTCTTTACTAACCAAATGAAATCACAATGAAAATGTTCCAGCAGTCGCGCGTTGCGTAGTTGCAGCGCTAAAGGGACACGAGAGGATATTCGCTCTTTCTGTTTTTTCTCTCTTCTCACTTCAGACTTTTGCTCAGGGACACTGATGCAGCTGTGTAACAGTAACTGACTGCAGACGTTATCCATCCTACAGAAAAGCATTGAATCCCCCCCAGAGACCAAGCCAAACCACTTGTGGTAACAACAACTTATAACGATAAATGAGTCGAGAGGAAAACCAAAGCTGTTTTTCCAGGTGTTTGGATGAAACTCCAGAGTATAGTTTTCAACTTGAAACCGTTCTCTTCTCCTGAAAGCAGTCTTGTAACATTCAATTATTTTGTTTTATTTTTTTTTGAAAAGAACGACTTTAATGCCCTGGTTGAAGCAGTAAAGTGAGAGCTCTATAAATTTCTTTAGATTTAAACTTCTGCCTGTTTGGACAGGTCACATGCTACCAGAGCTTTCAGGTAATATACATATACATATTTATTTATTTAGATTTGCAGTTTATTCACACAAAATTGGTTCAATTTAACCTTTTTTTTCCATCAGACTGAGTTGATCTAAAAAAAAAAACCCCAAACAATTAAATTGCCTTTCACCTTTTCAATGATTCTCTTTCCTTGCGCTTTCTGATTAAACTTCCTAGATTGATTTCTTCTAATCTTCTCATTTCTCAGAAATAAGAAGACTCGGGTAACAAGTTAGTAATCATTAAAATTAAAATTTTTTTTGATGATGTAAAGAAAGTGTAAGGAAAGTGAGAAAGAGAGAGATTTTTATAGGCGGCAAAATTTATTCTGGGAATTGATGCCATCACCGTGCCAACCCACCCCATAATACTTCTTATAAATATAAAAACTTAAAAAAAAAAAAAAAAAAAAAAAAAGCTAACAGTCAGTTCTAACAGTTAATATTTAATGAAATGAGTCATGCAATTAGTCACTGATCAAAATGAGTCATCTTTGGATACAAAAAGCTGCTTTAGAGAGTCATTTCGCCACCCAGAAAATTCATGCTTTTTTTCCTCCTGACGCCTCATATTGACAAATCAAAACTGTTGCAGTGGATGAAAGAGGAAGCTAAGTACGTCTTATTATTGTTTTTTGGTTTTTATTTTGGGTGAACTTACCCTTTAATGACTAAACTTCGCATTATTTTGTCTGTGGAATCGAAACAAGTGGCGCGGCAGATCTCAGATTAGGTGGCGGAGACTTGTTGCAACCTGCGGTGGAAGCGGTGTTATGGTTACCATGGCTACGGCACTCCTCCTGTGTTTTCTGGCTGCTCTGTGGTGAGCAGAAAGAGAGGGGTGGAGGGGGGCTAGCTCAGCAGGTGGGCCTGAGAGGGGAAGAGGGGGTACAGTAGAGAGGGAGAGCAGAGCAGGTTAAGTTGCTGGGAGCTGGGTGGGGTTGGGGGTAGGAGGCGGGTGGGACATCCAGAGGAATCACTCCAGCCGCTGGGGTAAAAGGAATTAATCAGACAGCATAAATTAGAACATGAAAGGAGCGAGGGAGAGACAGAGTCACATTCACCCCTCCCTCTACACTTCCATCCATCTACTTTTCACTCCATCCTGTCATTTCCGTGCTTTTCCTGCATCCGTCACATCCACCCATGTCTTCTTTTTGTCTCCCTAAATGAACTGAATGATCATATGAACTGTTTCAGCAGTTTTTTAAGCAATAACCAGCTCACTAACTCATTCCAGTCTTTCTGCTACCAATACAGAGACTTTTTTAAACGATCCCCTCCTAATGTCCCGAAGCACATGTTATTGAAACACGCACACTAACTCAGTGATCAGCTGTCCTTAAATGGGACATGAGCAACATGTGATTCAGGTAACGAATCACTTTAAGGACCCAGATGATTGTTTTATTACATTATTTTCCTTTTTTCCCCCTGTAAAATCTTTTGTTTTGGTCTGTCGCACAGATTCAAAAGTCAAATGAAATGATGGCTCAAGCAGCCTTTCAGAAGGAATTTCAGTGTCGAGCCATTGTCAAGGACCCTTTGCCCCCCCTTCCCTTTGTTGAATGCATGTCAGCGTGCACTGAGACTTCTGCGAAACCCTTTCAAACTGTTTAGTATCTGAGTTTCCACACTGGTTACCGCTGATGAAAAGCCTGTTTTCAAAACTGTTTGTTGCAGCAACTGTAATCTTTGGTGAAAGATGGCTCTTTAAGTGCTCCTCAGTCAGACTGCTTGATCTCTAAGAAGACAATGAAAAGAACGCGCGTTGATTGGACAGCAGCCTCGGGGCTTGGGCTCGCTCCTGATGTCATCTGTTTGTGAGTCACCTCTTCCAATCAGTGTACATGTCTGCTGGTTTGTGTGCTGTTTGGCTGGGTTTGGGTTTATTTTTTCTCCCTCTCACCACCTAAATTGTCTTGTATTGACAATCAAACAAACGGGGCACTTTATGTTTTTTGGGACTGTAAGAAGTCTACAGCAAAGTTGAAATAACAAACAGATAAATCATCTGTACCTTTATTTCAAATCTTCAGCTTTCAAGAATTTTCTTATCTACTGATAAATAAAATATCACTTTCGGCATGCAAGTCACCGTACAGCGACAAGTTACAGTTCATTTATAATAAAAAGCTGCCTGCTGATGTGTGAGAGTCAACCGTATTTATAGGCCAGTTCAAATAAAGTTGTTTTATGTAACTCTATGCAAGTGTTGCAGGGGGTTTTCACTTCTTTAAATGATCATGTTAGCTGCTTCTTTAGCTGTTTTTAGCTCAGCACTTATGAGATATGATAAGAAACCAATCTTCTCGTCTAGCTGGTAGCATGAAAGCCAGAAGTGTATGGTCATGGAAATAATCCGTTTCATGTTTATTTCCATGAACAGACAGGCAAAGCTGCAGTGATTCATTAGGTGATTAAAAAGAAAATATATCTAAAGCTGTATGAATAATCAGTTAACAGTGTTTGGTATTTTGTTATTCTTGAAAACTTGATTTTTGAGGTTTCCAATGGTTTAGATAAATACCTTCCCGTATGACATATTATGACATATAGCAAAATGAATTTGCTATAATATATTTTGTGCCATTTGTTAAGTAGAAGAAGCTTTCAAAAAAAAATAATTGAGTTCTGTTTTTGAAATAAAATGTCTTGAGTGTTTGTCATTGTAAATTGTTTAATCTTTGCAGATGATTGGAATAATTATTAGTGACATCCTTAGTTATAATAATTTTCTTTTCTTTAAAAAAAAAACCCTTGACCTTGTAGAACTGCAATAAATAGACATTTGGTTTGTTCTATCAAACAACACATCTATACAACAAAGAGTGAGCAACTTCAAGGAAAACAAAAAATTCAGCCTTTTTTCCATTAAATGTTCAAATTCAACAATATGAGAAAGTAATGTCACTAAGAAAAACTTTTTCTGGTTCTGGTCAGTGTTTTACTTTGTGTTTTCACAGCAATAAAAAGGGAAATATATTATACAAATCAAATGTAAATTTGTGCAAAAACTTCTCACTTTTCAAAAAAGTAGATATCCCTTCATATTTGCCAAATCACCCATAGAACGCAAGTGTGCATGTAAATAAAAATAAATATTTCTGTTTGGGTTTGGGGGATGTTAAGGCCATTCAGCGCGCTCTGCCCGCCGGTTATTTCTTTTGCGTGGCCTTCAATACGTCCCGTAACACAAACGCCACGGGGATGAGATGATTTCGATAGAAACATCAAAGCGGCAGATCAGACAGAAAGCACCGTACATGTGAAGCAAACCGGTGACCCGGAGGGCAGAAAGCATGTAAGCTGATTGAGTCGCCCGCTTCCCCAAAAACTTCACTCAAAAGCAGTTGGCTTATATGTAGAGTCAGCCATGTATGACCCCCTCGTCAACGCCCCGACGCCACAAATATAGACACAACACATGAAAGTTGCGTGTGCTGGAAGGGAAACGTCTTATATATATTGAAGTGCATTTCAGGAAAAAAAGTGTATGTTTGTGTGTTATTTAAGTCTTTAAATTATACAATTGTGTTCATTTCCAGCTACTAGCGTAGCTTTGCATGATTCAAAGTTCAAAATAATCCCTATTTATCCTATACTTGCCTTTGTTGTACCCTCTCACTTTGTAAGGGATTTGACTCCCCCTTAACTGTAAGCAGCTTTAATTGTGATTGGCTGTCCTTCACAAACTTGGGGGGGGGGGGGGGGGGGGGACATCGCACAGATATAAGAGAAGGCTAAACATTTAGAGCATGTAAAGCCTGATCTTTGACTTTCTATATGTTGACCGCATCCAGCATTTTAAGTGAATTTGTGTAGTGTGTGCTAGGGATTAGAAAAGCACATTATGACAACTTTAATAGCTTTTAAATAGATTCTCATTGGCTGGCATATATGGTGAGCACCTCTGCACAGAAGTTGGCAAGGAAAGCAGTGTTTTAAAGTCTTTTTCTTGCAGAAACTGGTTACTGGTCAGCAGTGTTAGAGTTGTAAGCTGTTTCTCCAATTAACAGATCGGACATTAAGGACATAAAAAGTTCACAAAGTGGAATAAAATGTCCAGAGCTGATAGCAGAACACTTTATTTTCAAGTGGCAATGCGTGATACGTAACATTAGAAAATTGTAGGTGAGACAAAAAACAAACTGAAATCAGCATTTTCCCCCTTCATGTGTCAAAAGACATTTTGAGGAGTGTTTTGTAGCTTTAAACTTAAGTAGTTGAGTTAGGAGTTCATTATGAGGTAGGCCATCCAAATGCACACTAAAATGCAAATTTTTTACTTCTTTACTTTAAGCCCACCCATCACTTAAACCAGTGGTTCCCAAACTTTTTTTGCTGGGCCCCCCTTGTTTTACAAGGAAAATGTTTGCCCCCCCTTGGAGGAGGGGGCAAACATTTGGAGGATGTGTGCGCACACACACACATCCTCCAACCACACTCACCCATATTTTGCTCCATTGCGGTTTATTTCACACCTCAAACATTTAGTAAACAATTAAGCAAATACAAGTAATCTGAAATAAATTACAGGTAGTAGCCTAATAAAATAAACTACGAACCCTTTTACGCTGCGTCCGCACCTACACGGGTATTTTTGAAAACGCAGCTGTTTCGTCCACACGTAAACGGCGTTTTTGAATCACCGAAAACTTTTTTTATACTCCTTTTTTGCGTTTACCTGTGGACCAGGAATACAGAGTTTGTCACACAATTTCAAAGGTATGTGCCTTTTTCACGTCACGCTGTGCGCACGTTATTTTTTACATGAGATAAATTGCAGAATGGCAGATAGAGACAAAATACTGTTAATCTGACTGTCTGCAGGTTTTACAGGCTTACATACACACGCAGTTACTGTCCCTCCATTTACAAAGGCAGGGGCGTCACAGTGTGATTATTTTACGTGTAGTTTTTTTTTCATGTGTAATAATATTCAACATTGCTATCAATAAATTTTTCAAAAAATGCCTCTCTGTGCAAAATGGGTTTAAAAACATAAACAACTGTGGGATACTGTTTGTCCGTGATTTAAACAGCCCAGCGCTGCTCCCGATGCAGGGAAAACCAATCCTGCAGGGAGACCTACCTTGGCACTTGTGCAGGTGAAACCAAAGGGAAGATTTGCTTCACCATATTTTCTAGTGTTTGGCTCAGAATGAAGTTGGTTTGGAAACATATTCAGCGATGCTTCATCTCCTGCTTTGCGTTTCTGTGGGCGCCCCGTGCTAGCAGTAGTGTCCAAGTGTTTTGTTTTTTTCCCCCCTTTTCGTGCCGCGCCCCCCCTGCAATGGCTCTGCGCCCCCCCTAGGGGGCGGGCCCCACACTTTGGGAAAGTCTGACTTAAACCATTAAGTTTCACCACTGCGCTTACTTGAGCTCCCAGCAGTGTAGCCGTCAAGAGCGAAACGCGCCGAACAGCCGGTTTTCAAGTAGTGACATACAGAGATTTCTCGATTCGCTGGAGCGATGTTTCGATTGATAATTACAAGATTTAGTAAATCTTTTCTTGAAACCAAAAAAGGGAATTAGTGAGAAAGAATCAGAGTAATTGAGAGAGCCGCTGAATCTCTCTTCATCTAGAAAGGAGGGGCAGGGGGTAAGTGTTTTCACTATGACCTGTGAGAGTCTTTTAATGTGGTATTGGGTGGCCATATTTGTGTAATAAATAGATACTGGCACAAAGGAAGCGCGTCACTGCAGGGGTTTTTTTCATGTGTGGCGGCATTTCCCATTTGGGCACATGGTCTGGTATTTAGGCTGAGTGAAAGCTGTGCTCTGCAGCCATAGAGGAAAGGTTTCACAATGAGTGAGCGACAGACTCGCTCAGTCATCTCAGCAGGGGGGGACGGGACCACATAAACCTGCAGACGGGATCAGTATCACACTTTGGGGATCTTTGAGAAGAAGAAAAAAATCATAAAAAAAATAAAGATCTCAAGTCTCAACCAGTACAGTAGGTAGGAGATTCTCCAAAAGGTCACATTCTTGGCTTTGTTTACATCTTGATGAGTGGGTTAAAAAAAAAAGTCCATCACCAAAGCCACTAGATAAATCAGGTCAGATAAACACATCGAAGTTACAGATCGGGAACAATCCCGTCTGGCTTGGCTGACAGTAAATGCAAACAAAGACGCCTTTTCTGACAATGCTCTTATCAAACCGCTACATTTTTTTGCTTCTGCTAACAGGCTCCCACAAGACGGACAAACAGGGCTGCGGCCTGAAGTAGTCGTAGTATGTATTGTTCGAGTGAACCAAAACCCTGGAGGAAGTGCGTGTCAAAGAGGATTTATGCCTTGCGTGGTCGCCTCATTTCCTGCCGACTCCGTGTGTCAATATTTTTGTTGCAAACTATCGCCGGGATGTCACAAACAACTCGTTGATTGCGGAACGCTCTGATCGAAATAAACAAGTACACCATTAATTAGCTCTCTGTAGGACCAATCATTAGAGGTAATTTGTGCAGAGTGAAACTGCCGCCGCAGTCTGAAGGAGAAAGTTGCCCGCTTGTCTGTCTCCGTCCACTCATTAAGGGAGTGATAACTCATCTCTAAATGCCATCACAGCAGTCGAATTTCCTTTTGCACCCTGTCATATCCAGGGCCCGGAGCCAACTGCAGCAGAGCGCTGCCTCACTGCGATGCTACAGCGAATCTCCCTACACGTCCCATCTCGGCTGCTTGGCAAGCTTTGGCAGTGCTACAGCCTCAACCACTAGTACTGCTGCCGCCGTCACTTATTCTCCTCCTAGGGCCGCGGACAAACAAAAGAAATGAACAAAACTTTGCTTGTGAGAAGGTCGTCACTCTTAAACATACGACGTGAATCGTGAATCAAAAAAAGGACGTTCAGCAAGAGCAAATATGGGCGAAGATTAGACAAATATTAGAGGTCCTATTATTATGTTTAAATATTAGGAGTGGAAGTAGCAGTGGTAGAAGTGGAAGGAAAGGTTGTAGCTAGGGGGAATAGGATAAAAAATAGTAATAGTTATTATTTTTATCATTTGTATTTTTAAATATCTGAAATGAATAATTAGTTTGCATTATGTACATAAATCTAAAGACAAGGATGAAGGAAAGATGGATAAAGACAGCTTCTTATGTAGCTCTTTTCATTTTTAAGTGCTTTTTTATACAATGTGTCTCATTCACTTTTTTCTACATCTAAGGCGTTTCTATCTCACATTCACACACACTCCAGTGAATGCATCAGGAGCTCCGGGTGCAACGTCCTGCCTCAGGATACTTTGGCATGCAGACGGGAGCACCAACCTTTCAATTAGTAGATGACTTGCTGTACCTCTCAAACCATAGCCATCCAGTCTCTGCAAAATAGAAACAAAATACCGTAAAGAGCAAAAAAAATAGCAAAAAAAAGGGACTAAAAGGTTCTAAAAATTGGGCTCTAAATGGTATATAGTCAAATCTGCATACTGGTGGGAAAAAAGGAAATAGAAGGTTGGGGGATGTGTACTGCTGCTGAAGTTGAGACTAGCTCAGAATGTGAGAAAACAGCATAAAAACATAAAAGATCATATGCATCTTTTCCATCCCCAAAGAAAACGTGTTTTGTTTCTTGCTCTTCGATCCTCCTTAACAACCGGAAAAGCAGCCCTCACGTTTCAAATCAAGCTCCCATCCTGACACTGAAATCATTGTTTTCATTTATTTTTACATTTAGCTTTAAAATTTAATATGCATAGTAATACATATGGACACACATGCGTACAAATATTCCTGTCTGCTGCTTACTGATTCATCCTGGCCACAGCCCAGATGTTCCAGCGGTGTGTGGCAGCAGTGGACGACAGTGTGCAACAGCGTGTGTGTGTGTACTTGCATGCACTCCACTAGGCGTGTCCATGCTTACATGCATTCATGCATGTATACGAGTATTGATGTGTGTGTGTGTGCTCGTATGTGTGTGTAATTGGGGAGTGGGCGGGCTTGTTGTGGTGTTGGTGGGGGGTGTTTGGTCCTTTTTTAAACATAGCTGCGTTGTTATGGTTGCCTAGGCTTTGATGTTGCCCAAACCTCCTACTAAGAGGCTCTCATTTTCGGCTCCTGACTCGGGAGAAGGCAATGACTTCCAGATTGGGGGGACCTACAGAGTGCTCGCTACTCAGGATTTACTGCTGGGGTGGGAAGGGTTTTTAGGGGGGGGGTCAAGAAGGGCAGAGGAGGGTGGCTCGATGGCAGAGGAGAGGGTGCGACAACTGTGCTCCGTACGTGTACTCTGCAGAGCAGATAGAGAAAAGGTACTGACATCAGGTCTGCACGTGATGCTCGCTGAAACACTTGCTGGCAATAAACTGTTTGCAGACTTGTTTTCAAAAAGTAAATAAATAAGTGATCCAGGAGGCATTATATTTAATAATGCGCTGCATGTAACTGTACTGTGTGGAAGGCAGGATTGTCTGCTTGGCTCGAGCAACGACGGAAGAGAGTTGTCAAAACCTGCTGAAGTATTTGATACCGCAAGGAGATTGAATGCGTAAATTAAATGTTTCGCGAGGTTAAATATTCTGGAAGCTAAAAACGTGTGTATGTGGGCATCCTCTCTTGTAGATTTGTGTAAATTTCAGTCTCCGTGCAGAAAGTAAGACTTTCTGGCGTTTCGTCAAAATTCTGTCAGCCGTTTCTTTTGCAGAAACACATTAATCATAATCGTGTGCTCAAACACACACAGGCCAGTTTCAGAATTGTTATACATTTCGTATAGCTGCGTGCGTTTTCATGCACGTACATTAATCTCATCTGAAAATCAAGTCTGATCTAGGGCAGGACTTTCCATGGGATCAAACAAACACAAATTCTCTGGTCTCTAGTGAGGCACTGCCACCTCATGTTCCCTCTTTCTCATTTTTTTTCTGTCTCTTTTTTTCTGTAGTGCTTTTCTGTTTTGCACTTGCTCTCTGCATGCAGGTGTGGGGAATTTTACCGCGCCTTTATGCTCAGGTTTTTTTTTAATCTCCCCCCCTGCTCCTGTTCACCCATAAACCCAAAGTCATTCGCGTAGCGAGAGCGTGTCTGTGCGTCTGGTGCATGTTGTGCTCGAGACGGTCGACCCTGCCCTCTGACCTCTCTGTGCAAAGCTATGTGTCTTTGATAGTTGGAAAAAAATTCAAATGCACTGCTTAATCAGTGTGAAATGATCATAGGTAACAAAACCTCGGTGTGTTGCTTCTGCATCAAACTGCTGGAAACAGCTTTAGTTTCCACGCAGCATAAATAATCCCGGCTTCTCCTCCAGTTTATTCTCTCACAGCCGAATCGTTCCAAACAAAAACTCAGTTCTTCAATTTTCACTTTCCTTTTGCTCCATCCAGAGTGAGAATGACCCAAATTAAAATGACAAAGGCTTGATTAGTATCAGTATTAGCCTTCAAGAATTTAGTGGTCATAAACCACAGAAAGTGGAAATGACACTGTAGCATAATATAAAACCGACTGTGAATATAAAGTTTGTCAGTTGTCAGATTTGTATCTGTATCTAGTCAGTAAAATCTCAACTCATTTGATAGCATCATAAGAAAGCTTCTGCACAACAGTTAGATTGCAGCCACTTGAAAGGATCACATCAGCTCTACTGTCCATACCTTCTATTTAATCATTTATACCTTCTTTTTTCAAATTTCCGCTACGCCAGGGCAAAGGGTGACGGTGAAAGAAAGAGTGAATGAACGTTTTGAAAGTGCAATCTCCATGAAAAGTGAGATTAAAGACATTAAATTTAAAAGCACTCTCGAGTGAGAGGAGGCTTTAATTTCCGCTGCAAATCTAAAGAGACGGAGCTACTTAGTGTGTCATCTGAAAACTAAAGAATACATTAAAGGAGGGTTTTTTCCCCATTATAAGATCGTCTGAATCAAGGCGTGTGCGTGTGTCTGTGCGTTTGTTTGCACACGTGTGTATGTGAGATGCTTCCGTGTGCGAGGGTCAAGGTGGAGGGCCGTCATTACAAACAAGTGATGTCTGAGATCCCATTAATTCTTGTATTCAGCCGCAGATTTCTGTTCAAATAGAGAGGAGATAAAAGGCAGCAACAATATGCTGATAATTCAAAGGCCTTTCAAGTGAAATGAGACTACAGAGACACTGAGGACCACGTTCACGATTTCCTGATGCACTTAAAAAGGTGGTGCTGTTTAATTGTAATTTTTTTAAGTAATCGCGTCTTTGAAGTATTTAAATCTTTGATGTAATCAACAAATAGGAGCTTATTATTATTCAGCGCAGCCGTTCTCGCTGGGGTTCGACACCGAGTTTCTTCTCGTGCACGGCCGGTCGATTGATGTAGTTTACCCGGTTTAACCAGAGCTCGGCCGCTGCAGCAGGAACTCGTGTTTCGTGAGACGTGCGCCAAAACGCATCCTGGCATAGTGACACGGTTACAGGTGGTTCTTGAAACCACAGTAAGAGATTCCTTTTGAGCGTCCTCACACTAAACTGCAGGTTTACCTGCATGTCTCTTTTTAAAAGTAGTGAGTTTAGAAGCGTTGCTGCACACCACAACAAACTCCCATCAGCAGTGAATGCAGATTAAATCAGCAGAAGAGGGGATGTGAATGCACCGAGAGATAAATGTATGCACAGCTATGCATTTTTAGGTGCACCCACCTGGTCAGTCACCGCAGAAAGAGGGCGTGGCTGACATTGTTTCCCAGCAACACAGATTCTGGGTATCTGATAAGACCACAGACTGGCCTTGAGTTACGATCAGCACTTTCTATAGGCGAAAGGGCCCATATGCATGTTATTATCCTATTAAAGAAATAAACTCAGGGTTCAGTTGGCCACAGTTAACTCCCCCCCTTCCCTCTGTATTTAATATTGATCTGTACCATAAATTTATAACGCTTGGATGTATCTCAGTCTGAAGTGGTGGGTAACTCAACTGTTGCAAATTAAAGGGTGAATGAACTTTTCCCTCATCTGTTTGTCTGCGCGTGCACCGACACATGTGTGTCTATTTCTTTTCCTTTTTTTTCTTTCTCCAATTTACCAAAAACATAGCTGCAGGTCTACAGTCTCAGAGATGTCTTTTGCGTGTGTGTGTCCCACACATGCATGTACACGCTTGTCTGTTTCAGCAAAGGTAATTATGTGTAAGTTATGTGTGCGTGCGGGGGGTTGGGTTTTTTTTTTTTTTTTTTTTTTTTTAAACACAGAGGGGTTGATAATTATGGGTTAAATGAGTGCTCTCAGTCAGCCTCCCTGAGTGTGTGTAAAAAAAGGAAGGCACAGCGAAAGCCACTTCAAGGCCGGCTAATTACCCCAAGGAAGAGAGGAAACATAAATGGACGATTTTGCGGCTATAATGTTACAGCAAAACGGCTAAATCAACCTCAGCACGTGAAACAGAGCCACAGCTACTTTTGAAGGCTCCTAGCAGCCCTGAGCACATGTGCGTATGTGTGCGTGCGCGCGCATGTGTGCATTTTCGCCCCATATGCGAAGGATCTGCCGAGAAGCAGAAGATGTGCGTATGTGTCTGTACGCAAACTGTATGCGAGTGTGATTTGTGTGCAGAAAAGTCACACTTGCTGAGTATTGATGTTATTTAGCCTCTGCGTTTCTGTCCCAGGCGGTCTTTTTTCTGTAACGTGAAGAATCATGTAGAGTTTTGTTGGTGCTCATGAACATTCATTGCCTTACTTGTGGTTTTGACTCCTATTACAGGAAAAGTTTTTTTTAATGTCATGCAACCTTTTTACCAGCTATACCAGTTCTGAAACTTTTTCTAGTTTTCCCCCAACCAAAGGCCTCATCTAACTCTACAGTTCATATCAACCCTTGTGAATAAAAAAGGACCCAAATTCAATTTTAGTGAAGAGAGAGAGAAGAAAAAAAAATCAGCATGCTATCTTTGCAAACTCTTGTTTATTTTCCCTGCATAAATCACATTCATTCGACACAGCGCTCCATATTTTTCCACTAGGTCATCCAGGCAGTAGTTTTACACCCGGTGCAGTTTGAGAACCTCCGCATTCTTATGCCACTCACCGCCGGTGCCAGTTGCATCGTTTGGGGATTTTCCCTGCAAAATGTCAGTGATACTGCTGAATGTGAAGAAAAAATGCAAAAATAAATTGCTTCCCTTTCCTTGGATAGAGTTGTGTGTCGCTCATAAAACTGTCTTGATAACAAGAGACGATTTATGCAAATCAACCACATCAATAACTTCACAGAGAGGCGACGTCGAAGAACATTGATCATCTTATTTGAATGCAAAGGTCTTCTGGGAAACCTTGACATTCATCTGACATGTGGACTCATCATTGTCATTGAAGAAAAGCATTGCCTTACAGCAGAGGGCTTTGTTTAGCACGACTGGGCACCCTGCCGCTTCACAAAGACAATTTTTGCAATTTCTTGGCTGGTTCGTTGTAAGATCTATGACAGCGCAGCTTTTCTTCAATGCAAAATATTATTTTGTAAATCAAAAAATTACAGTTTTTTCCAAATTGCAGAAAGTTACCGCTCCCATCTCGCAATGAAGCATCTGAAAATAAACACAGAACAAAAGGAACTGCATCAGCTTTATAGAACGAAACAAATCTCAGGTACTTACATTGTATTCCAGTATATTTATAACATGACAACCGGACATTGACCCTTTTCCCTTTTTTTGGTCATCTCCATAATTTCTTCATAACTGCTTCAATCCATTGCTCATACCGAGGCTGCTGGCTTGTGGCTGCCTCACAGTACTGAATAGTTTTAGCTTTAGCTAAAGAGGTTGAGGGTGATTTAAGTGTCTGATTAGGTTTGTTGTTACAAATAATTTGCGTGGTGGTTCCCCCTGTGGTTTACTTTGGCGAACTTTGCTGTGAGTGAACTTTCTTCACTCACAGTGAGGAGTTTCCACGCTAATGACATGTGAGCGTGTGACCGTGAGCACACACGTGACCATTTCCCTGCACCGCAGTGCACGTGTTGCAGACCGGCAAACGGACATAAGGGAGTCTGACCAGCACAAGCTGAGAGTAGAAGGAAAAGACAGAAAGCAAAACGTTTTGACTCAGCCATCAGACGCCTCAAATCACGATCTCTTTTAACAACCGGAGGATTCACCAGAGTGCAACCCTCAGCGCAGTCCAGATCTATCCGGTAGTTGGCTGCGGTTTGTAACAGTGTGGCTGATTGGTGTTTCTGGGAATGAAAACGCCATCAAAGCAGCAGAAGGGTCATTAAAAGACAGACGTTTGAGAAAATCTGACCCCAGGGAGTCATAAGAAGTAGAATGCCTTAATGGAGATTTTTAGCATTTAGAAAATGTGGAAAAGAACACAAATGAATAATTTAACTTACATGTGGCCCGCCACATTAAACTAAAAAAACAATTGCTTGCCAGAAGCAACTTTTTGTATCCACGTCTGTCTGTTTTGTCTCAGAGTTACTTTCATGTTCCCATAAATGTCAGTTTCCCATCTCTAACTTGAAAGGGCCAATGCAGTCACCTCGTTTGAGCTGATGCAGTGTTAATGTCCAACCTTCACAAGACCAGCTGTGCAGACTTCTGTGTTTTCACACACCCATCCTAAGCTGGCGAAGTACAGACAGTCCCCTTTCCGTCTTCGACCCCACATGATTAACCACATGACATGCAAACCAGCATGGCGATGCAGCTCCCCTGCCCATCTTCATTGATAAAATACTGGTCTGCCGGGTCATAACCTTAAAACCTACTCAGTGTTTAACGCCTGCTGATTTCATTCTCTTGCCTTTGTTCTCGGCCTCTAAGGTGATGAAAGAGGCTTTTTGTACAATCCTTAAACCACGAGGTTTGTCCTCCGTCTCACTGTTTCTTCAGATCATTATGAATGCAGGTCATATTATCACCACATTTCACCTTCCTACTATGCTACCTGCTCCCCTGCACTTCTTCCCCCCCACCACCACCATCACCAGCCCCATCCTCACACCTCCCCTTCGGCTCTTGAGAACAGAAGCAGCCAGTTTTGTTTTCACGGCATTAAAAAGCGGTGTAGCAGTTCTGAGATCTGAGCTCCACTGCCGGTCATGCAGCATACACATGAGGGTCCGTTTCCACACATGTGTGTGTGCGCACGCGTGTGGTCAGTGCGAGTCTTTAAGATGCTGATTGATCGGAAAGGAGCGGTTTAAAGTGTGTGTAAATGTGCAGTGTAGCAGTGTGGAAGCTCTGCCTTTAAGTGATAAGGTGCTCGCTTTGTAACTCAGTGGGGGGTCTAGCGAGCAGCAGCAGATCTGGCCCTCTGCACTGCTGATGTTACACACTTCACACACATGCAAATAAATCTCAGTGTCCAAAATAAAATCGCTTGAAGAACTTCTCTCTCTTTTTTTTTTTTATGTTCGTGCCGAGAAAAATTAGCGCCTCTGCAGAGCCTCACATTTACACACATCCACCTGCTCGCAAACGCACTGATACTCAAACCGAACGGCACTATTTAAACTCCCCAAGAAAACAATACCAGTCCACACAGGGCCTGCTTCAAATGAATGCAGTGAAATTCTGTCCAAGGCCGGCCGCTTAGCTGCTTCCAACTTTGCAAACCGCTGTGACATATCGTATGTCAGCTAGCATGCTGCGAGCATTAGTAATAACTGGATTTCACGTAAGTTATTGAAAGCCATTTGTAAACAGAGACATGAAAGCAAACAAGCTCACACACAGCCTCACTTGATCATCAAAGACTTATCGATCAAATAGTCCTCCTCCTGCACCTCCTCCTCCGCCTCCCCGCTCCACTGAAAACCAGTGTGAGCGAAGTACGGCCCATCTGTTTTGTTCCCAACCGTGTTTAAAATGTCCAGCTTTCTTCCTTTTCTTTCAGCCTTGGATGAAGTATAAGTGCATGCAAACCCCCCCCCAAAATTCAGAGACACTTAACATTTGCATCTTCTTCCATCAGTGAATTATTTAAGAGGAGAACGCAGATTTTTAAATAATTCTTTTCATGTCTGGCTGCATCTTGTTATTTCTTTTGTAAGCAAATGAACGAAAGGAAAACTCGTGTAATTGCAAAGCTCTTTGATCGTGTTCAGCAGCGTTGGGCCGAACGGCTGATTCTGAATCTTAAAATCTCAAAATGCAGTTTGCAGACATTATTTGTAATTGGAATTATATAGATTCTGTGATCAAATTAAGATACGTGTGGTTTTCCTGACTTGATTCCAGACAACTTGATTAGCCAAACTTAAACAAATACTTTTGGGGGTTTTTTCCTTTTCAATGGGTGTATCTTAGATTACATCATCCTGGGTCTCTTTTATGTCTGTCACATGCAAAAGTCTTTATTTTTGCTTGGAAAATGTGAATTGTGCAAAATGTTCTAACATAAGGCAAACATAAGTTTTTCTACTACTCAGGCTTCTTGAAGGATATTCAAAGTTCTTCTTGCATCTAAATTAATTTGTGTTGTTGTTGTTGTCTCATCAACAGTCTAACAAAGTCTCGGTGGTACAGCAGTCTCACGGGATGCACCCGCTGACCTCCCTCCTGCCCTACAGCAACGATCACTTCAGCCCGAGTTCTCCTCACCTGCCCACAGACATGAGCCAGAAGACAGGTGAGAGCACACGTACACACCTATTATAGAAACATTGTGCACACA
This sequence comes from Neolamprologus multifasciatus, assembly GCF_963576455.1. NCBI lineage: Eukaryota > Metazoa > Chordata > Actinopteri > Cichliformes > Cichlidae > Neolamprologus > Neolamprologus multifasciatus. The sequence continues at coordinate 23,469,455 of NC_140448.1, forward strand.
CTGTTAGTGGAGGCTTGTGCATGCGGACGCAGCTGAACAGGCGTAGTTTTGGAGCTGAGTTAGATTTAAAAAGTCTCTCTACACAAGTGCAAGTAAACACAGACGTTCTCGGGACATCTGCCGAATAGTCGCTGAAACCCCGGTCCGCATACACACTGTTTGTGCTGTTGACACATCATTTGTCACATCTGTGCAGATGCAGCACACACACGTTTGTCACTTCACCAGAAGCACACTCGAGAAATGTAATATTACAAATTTAATCCAGTAATATTTTTGCGCACTCCCTCTTTCATATGCACGCACACAGTATTTCTTTTTTGGCTCCCCCCTCGCCTGGAACATGGACACACATAGAAAGACACAGGCACGCACTCCGTGTGTGAAGTGGCAGCATCAGCTCCGTCAGCCTGTGGCGGTCTCATGGCTTCTCTGAAGTGGCCTGCTCTTCTGAAGGGACAGCCAGCCACACACACACTCACACAAAAAGATGGAAACAATTAGGGTGACAATCGCACAAACCATTGCAGCAGCGCACACAAGGTTCTCCTTAGCAAGCACTACACATACAAACACACACTCTCCTCTGTTTGGAAGGCACAAACAAACACACCCTGGCATTTAAAACACTATCGGGTTTTGGACCTGCCTGTGGCAGGGCCTGAAGGGTGGCACAGTGGGTTTGTGCAGCATTTTGCTTTAGTGTGAGATGTGACAACTACCGGCCACGTTTGCTGAACGTGTTCCCCAGAAGATGGCTCATCAAGCTCCTCAAACGTATGCAGGTTACTGGTGATTTCCTTTTTATTTTAAACACGCCATGTGGATTAACGTGTTTATGCAATTGCAATGCTTTTTGTTCTTGTGCAACCTCGCTGGAACGGTGAATACTCTTGTTAAAAATAGCCAAAGCTTAAATAAGGTCCATGTGAGCCATGTGAGCTACGCACTCTTATTACTCCTGTTAAAGCTCATTTTTTAAAATAAAAAATTGCCTCTGCATGAAATCAGTGATTGTTGATTTCATGGATGAAGACTCCAGAAACTTGCTGTTCAGGCCTTTAGCCAATCAGAAGAAAGTTGTCTTAAAACAGCTTGTTTTAGACACAGTGAGAAACATTAAGATAAATAAGCATTATTCTGACCCTCGAATCATGCAAAGCTACTCTGTAGTGCTCTTTAACCTTACAAAGGGAGAGGAGGAGAAATGCAGAGTTCTCACACATGGTGGCTGACTAAAGTCGTGATCATGTATGTCAGTGGGGGAAACTTACAGAGAAATGAAACTATAAGAAAATTTATTTAGTTATTATTTGATGTAATTCTGTGGTTTCTTGGTAAAGTGTGAGCACCGCTGGAGATAGAAGTTTCGGCTCACAGTAACAACCAGACGCTCATATGAAAACGCGTCTGTGAACGAGGGGTGTGAAGAAACCTAAATATTTCTTTTTGTTTGCCGTGCTTTACATTGTAAAACAACAGTCAAGAGTGTTAATGATCTGTTCACCCTGTGAACACAATCAGTCACAAAGAAAGATGAAAATTGTAATGGTGACATGTGCAGAACACAGCAAAAGGTGCTAAAAAAAAGATCGACATACAGTGTAGCTATCCCACGGTTCAAAGAAGTTACAGTTTAATGCTGCTGAGAGCCTTAAAATTGTCGTCCTGATGTGGAGATATGAAATTCAGTGGTCTTCAAGCGCTGCCTGGTTTTTCCTCAGGAAATCATTTATAAACTCTCTGAAGTGTACAGAGTCTGCGAGATTCATTGAAGGATTTTGTCCTCTGTGGTGACGTCCAAGAGAGAACAGAAAAGAGGAGGAAACAGGCTGAGAGCGAGAGACGAGAGTGAAGAACAGACTGGAAAAAAAACACCACAGAGAACAAAAGTCTTTTATCGGCTCCGATTAGGTGTGAGACAGCGTGAGACCTCGGGCGATCTCCTGCCTGTTCCGTCTGGAAATCCCCCTTTTTCCTCCAAACACACTCCCGCTTGTCTGGCTTAGAGAGTCTGTGTGTCTTTGTGTGTGTGTGTCTAACACGGTGACTCAGCCCGTAATGACAGACTGAGCCACCTGTTTGTTACTTAAACACACACAAACACACACTAACACCTGGCTGCCACATCTAACCTTTCTCAGACCATCTCACCTGAATTATTTTGGCTACGCTTCCACAGAGGAACACCGTAGTGCATGCATACTCACGCCACCTTACCTCACTTCTCTTTTTGTCTGTCAGCTGATCACAGGTTCGGGGGTTACCTCACCATTGATATCAGTGTTTGGCGCACCTTTCTTCCTCTTTGTGCGTTGCTTAAAGGGGAAATAAAGGGACCTGAGCTATTTCTTTGGTTTTATATGTTAACTCTTGAGTGCTCGGTCTCTGGAGGCTTTTTTGGCCTTTGACCCTTCATCTTTACACGTGTCTATTAAGCCTCCATTGCAGACACGGACAGCTGGCACGCCTCAGGAGTCAATCCTGTTATTCTAGGTGCTTGTGTAGTTGGTAAATGTTAAAGCAAATTCTTCCCAACAAGTCTGCGCAGTCACAAAAAGCAGGAACACACATTGATGTATACACAAATCCTCCAACTAACCACCTGATAACGTTTACCTAAGAGGTCTCAAGTGGACTTGCACAGCAAAGGTTTAACCCATGCTTACGTAATTTAATCACAAAGTGCTACTTGCTCTGTACTTGCTTTCCCCTTGAGTTTTATCATTGAAGTTGACACGAGGAGGCTAGCAGTGTGCCAAAATCTCTTGTTTTTCTAAAGAATACGTTTTGGCAAAATCCATTTCCTTTCAAATATCTTGACAGCTAAAGTTACCCGCATCAGTCTGGTGGAGCATTTCGTGACACTAGCACTGTAACGGAAGTATCAGATTGCAAACTTTTCTCAAGTTGACTCCTATAATCTTGGTCACCTGTGCTCGGTTTGTGTCAGACACAAACATGATTCATGCTTTGGACTGTCAACATGGTATCCTCACCTCAGTTCAATCATCAGTCCAGTCATTCCAATCTTTAAAATCACAGCTGATGGAGGAAAATAACACCAGCCTCGGTGAGGGGGAAAAAATGCATTGATTTTCATGCTGTGGCTGCTTTTAGAGTTTCTGTTTTCTGTGTGAAAAAGGGTTAGGGATGGGGTTACCTGCCACCCAGGTAAGGTTGTAGCATGTTTAATAGAGTATAAAATCCCGGCCTTCAACGTGTGCTAGTATGTGGGGGTCCATTTGGGTCGGGCTGACATAAATTTGAAAGTGAGGCTTCATGCGAACTTCCCCGTATTGGTCGGGTTTGAGACTACGCTACAAGGGCAGCAACTGTGCATGCATTCTCCACCAGCGAACGCAACTCTAAGTCCTCTGTGTGTCTACAGGGCTGCATGTAGCTCCTCTGTAACAAAGCCTTGCATTACATGGAAATTTTTATTGATAAATCAGAGGTGAAACACATTAGTCCACTCAATAGCCTGAAATCAGCTGAGAAACTGGCTAAAAAGTGTCCTGCGGCGAGGCTGCATGTTGTCTTTGTGTTTACCCATATATTTCTGGAGAGTTTATGTAAAAACACACTTGTGCCTGACTGCTTATCTCCTGTGAAATTGTTTTATTGGCATCACAGAACGTGCAGGCCCACTGCAAAACCTCAGTAATATAAAACAGGTAGCCGATAAGACGTATAAGCTTCTGTGCTACAGCAGCCAAAACACTGAAATAGCTTAAATAAAAATGACACAGCTCAGTAAATAATATACAATAAGACATTAAGATGAAAATTACACAAAAGAGAGAGAAGCTCAGTTAAACAACTAGGTCATTTATACAAAACTCTGTTTATGCTTTTTTATTTTGCTTTTAGTTGAACAATTAACAAATTATGGTTACAAATTTCCTCTGGATTTCTTGACCTTAAGATGACTTTGCTTACTCTCCAGGCTTCTGATTGTTATTGCGTCATCTGCATCACTTCGAGTAAAAGGTCAGGATTGTGATTACAGTTTTTTTACATTTATTTAATCAATCAGCTACTTTGAATCTTTCTTGTGGCCTTGGGCCTTTCTTCAGAAGCACCGCACCATCGACGTGTGAAAGTTCATCTTTCCTGTTGTTGTTCTGCTCTTTGTGACATCATTAGAGGCAATAAGAAATTCCTATGAGTGGATGTCAATGTTAATGACAAACATCACAATACTTGTGGGTTTGTTTCTGTTTTGTTTTTGTTTTTTTGAAACAGTTAAAGATATAAATGTCCTTTTTTAAAAATCCTTTATTGTACACAGAGCCTACATCTGTCATTTATTCTCACCACACAGTTTACTTCCTCTGTTATTTCCATCACCACCCACTGTCTGTTTTCACTGCTGCCTAAATACGGAGTTGCCTTACCTTTAGCTATATTTCAACTTTACAACCCCCTTAATTTTCCCGTTAATTTCCCCTAAAGTAATGCACATGTTGCTTCATCTTTCTCATAGCATGTTTCACTTCTTTTATTCAGTGTATTAAAATTGGCCGTTAAAGTTGTCAGCAGAAAACATAGCGCGGGGGAAATACTTGATCCCCTGCTGAATTTCTAAGTTTGCTCACTCACAAAGAAATGATCGGTGTCTAATTTATTTTATGGTAATTCCATTTTGATGAAGAGAGACAGAATATCAATCAAAAATAAATTTAAAAAACACATAATATAAAAGTTATGAATTGATTTGTATGTGAGTGACTGAAATATGTATTTAAGCCCCTACCACCCAGACACAATTCTGGCTCCTACTGACTGCCTGTGTGGCCCAGTGGAAAACATATTACAATCATTTGATCAGTCAACAATTACAGAAAGAATAAAGCACTTTTTTAAAATACAGAATCCATTTCTCCCATTCTAATCTCTCCACCATCATGTCCAAGACCAAAGAGCTATCAGAGGAAGTGAGGGACAAGACTGTAGCCCTTTACTGTAGACCTTGGTGAGAAGGTGACACCTGTTGGTGTGATTATTCAGAAATGGAAAGAAATATAAAATGACTATCAATCACCCTCAATCAGGGGCTACATTGCAGGATCTTGCTTCATAGGGTGAGGATGATCATGAGAAATCGATCACGAGAAACTAGGGCTTTGTGATATGACCAAAATCTCATATCCCGATATAAGAATTCTATCGATATAAATCACAAAAATGTAACATGTTCTGTAAATTCTGTGAATCTCGGGCAGCTCGATTTACGTGAAGTGTTTCCAGCATGTACCTGGAGTCGAGTGTTTTAACTGATGCATGAAACTATACATTTTTAGACATAAGTTGTAAAGGCCGCCGTTTTCTTCGTGAGTATTTATTACACGGCGTGCTGCGGGGAAAAGCCTGTTCTAACGTTTGAGTCTAAGGTTTATTTTTTAGCACCTGGCGGTTCTTTTTTTAATTCTCATCCGTAAATAATCTGCTCTTTCACGTGATTCAGTTTATTTTGAAAAGTCTCAACAGGATCTTGAGCTTTATTGTGAAAGGTTTATGTGGAACATAAACAAGCAGACACGCAATGCTGCTACCGTTGTTGTTGCTAACCACAACGCATAAAAACAGGCGCTTGTCCATATTAAATATAAGAGAAAGAGAGAACTTTAGGAAATTAATATAGCCACTACAGTGACCATCAAAATGATGAGAAAATATTGCCGTAAACAGTTTATTTTGCGACACCACAAAACAAACGATAGCGTAAAATGAAACGATAGACGTTTTTATATCGTCATCTGATATATATCGTTATATCGAACAGCCCTACAAGAAACTGGCCATCTGTCCCGACCCTCAGCTGATTGGGACAGAAGACCAAAGTAGACCTCAAAATCAAGATGTTTGGAGGGAGAGAAATGCTGAGTATGTCCCACAGAACATCATCAGCACAGTCAAGCATGGAAGTGGAATCATTATGATTTTTCCTGCTAAGGGTACAGAATGACTTCACTGCATTTAGGGGCCAATTAATGTGCCAGGTACTGTAAAATCTCCTTCCCTTAGCCAGAATTCTGGAGTTGGGTCATGGATCGGTTTTCCAGCATGATAATGACCCAAACATATCGCTAAGGCAACAAAGAAGTGGCCTACCCATTCTCCAGACATCTGTCCTCCAGACATCTGTCCCTGACATGTGTGCAAACCCGGTGACCAACTAAAAGAAATGTTTTACCGTCGTGCTTCCAACAATGGTTTTCTCCACCATGTTTTGCTTGTTTCAAACACTTATTTCACTCAATGACATGCAAATCAATTTATAACATTTTTGTGATGTATTTTGGTTAATATTCCATCTGTCTCCATTAAAATGAAACTATCGTAAAACAGTTTTTCGGAAGTGAACAAACTTGGATATTCAGCAGAGGATCAAGTAAACATTTCCTCCACTGTAAAACTCCAACCCAGTGAATATTTATGAAGTATTTAGAGAAATTTCAGTGACAGAAAGATCTTCGTTAATCCTAGGTTTAAATTTAGGTGCTGCACAGTCACAGACACTGTCATACCTAAGCCCCACTTTACGTCACAGAGAGACTTAAAATTAGAAGCTGCAGTGGCAATGACAGGAATGGAAGGATAACCAAAGAGCTTGTTAACAACACTGTGTTTTACTCCTGTTTTTTTGCCACCCAAAGTGATAAACTTTAAACAGTCTTGTAATTATCTAACACATTTATTTGTCTGACAGATGAAACAATCATAATGAAAAGGCTTTTTTTAAAAGCAAAAATCATGGACTTTAACTAATTTTCACATTTAGAAAAAAGGCCTGGAACTTCAAACTTTTATACGTCTAATTCACGTTAAGCCTGTTTAAGCTTCAATGTCTTACCAATAATCCATCATTCGTGTAGCACCTTCCAAGCTCAAAAATACAGGTGAAAGTGTTTTACAACCTGAAAAGGAAAGCAGGAAATTTGACTGTCAGTAAATCCAGGAGATTCGAACGCTGCAGTGACCTTTCTGCCGGGTTGTGTTTGACATAGTGTGACCCAGCTGGTCGGCTTAGTAAATTCAGTCATTTCTCCAGTCAAGCGTAACACCGCGTGTGATTCAAAAGTGGAACATTCCCTTTAGATTGGGCAACATCTCACTTCAGATATGACTGTTTGTAAGTAAAAATTGTATTTATAGCACGTTTGAAGACAAATATCACAAAGTGCTAAACGACAAAAATGGTCAAAAAAGTAAATGAATAATAAGGACAAAAAGTTACGAAGGGCAAGTTTAAAAAGATGACTTTTGAGTCCACAGGTGTCAAGCTGAGTGGGAGCGACGTACAGAGTCTCTAGTAGTCTAGGGACCTGCTGTGGATGCAGGGAGGTAAAAACCAGAATCTTAAAGTGGACTCTGAAGCAGCTGAATTGGCAACAGTGTTAAATGAGAGTACGTAAGGTTCAAATTCGACTCGAGGTTTTATTGAGACAAGTGAACAAGGAATTACAGTAAAAACGAGATGATGACATAAAGACACGAACAACAATTTCTAGTTCAGACCGTGATACTGTAGGACTGAACCTGGCAATGTTTCTCAAGTGGGGGGAAAAAGGAAGACAATATTTGCCCAGACAATAGATTATAAAATACAGAGAAGTGAAACATGCCTGCTTACAATCACCCTGCCATGTGATTAACACTTACTGTATGCTATTGTATGTATTACTGTAAATCGGAAGGGGAGTGCGTGTGTGAGACAATCTGTTGTCATATAGCAAGCTTTGATTACTTCTGGAGTGCCAAAAGTGAAATAGCTGATGAGGCTGGAAATCAACTTTTTATTTATTTATGTTTATTTGCAACAAATGAATAGTTGCTAACACAAATTTATTTAATCATATTTTTTAAATAGTGATTATAGTTCCAAGCTTACCGGAGTAATTGAGACATAAACATCTCAGATCAAGAAGGTTCCTGGTTTGAATCCTGGCTGAATCCCATGTGGAGCTTACATGTTCACCCTGTGCCTGCCTGGATTTCTTCCCACAGCCCAACATTACATGCAGGGTAACAGGTGATTAAAGTGGCTGTGGATGTGAAGTGTTTAGAATAAAGTGCTGCATGAACGTGGGATTAAAATGCCTATATTAATGCAAGTAAATTTAATTATATTACAGTCACATCAGTTTAAAGTGCTGGCTATTAACTATTTGAGGCTCTTTAACCTGTAGTGCTTTTCTTCATTAAGCGATCGCATTATTTTGAAAAGAAACGAGTCGCTGTGCAAGAGATGCAGTGAAAAGAGTATAAAGGTGAATGAGCGCAAGAGTTAAAATAATAGAGTTAAATTGGGGTAAAAATGCAAAGCGTTAAAGTATTTTAAATTGGGTCATCGGAGCCTGTTTGTGCTAGCTGTTACATTTTTTTGAATTGGAAGCGAGAGTGTGAGTCACCCTGCTTAAAAGGAGAAACTGTGTATCGACGATGAATAATAAGAAAAAAAATAAGAGTCATATTCGACAATCTGTAGTTTTACACTGTAAAAAACTGACTTTTACTATTACTGCAGCTTTTGATGTTTGCACTTAAAAAAAAAAGGAAAGAAAGAAACAGTTCCAGTACTTGTGTAAAATTTGTCAGCACTTATTACTGCCCTTACTGTAACAAAACTCTGCACAGTTTCTTCTGGTCTTTGGGCTCTTTTATGTACACCACACTGGCTGATTGTCAAGTCATTTAATGGCTCAGATGCTGCATCGCTTTCACTCTCAGTGGTTATAACCACCGCGGCACATTATCAGTGCAGGAATACTATTTTCAGCTTCTCGACTCTCAGTTTAACATGCACACGTTCTAATACTGAGCTCACACGCAGCCACTTTGACTCAAACAGTTCCTCTTTGAAGTGTTTCCCGAGACGCCAACATGGAGACCGTGAGATAGTTGCTGTAGTTGTTATTAGACGGCCGCGCTGAAAGGGGCATTCCAAAGAAAACTGCCCCATTACTGCTGCTAATTTTCCCCTTCAGGTTTCCCAACAGCAGACAAACTGATAGCAAGGGCAAAAAGGTGACTTACAGAAACCATGATCAAGTTTCCTTCGCATTAAGGTGTGAAGATTAACTGCTAAAATAAAAACTTGTGTGCAGTTCGCATGTAGGATTTCGACTTTGATGTTTGCCATACAGTCATTTTAGGGAAAATGGGTAATTTCGAAAAAGGATGTTAAGTTTCAATATCACAAGAAGTATTAGCATCTGCTGTTGTTATTACTGCCGATCACGTGTTTTCAGAACATTTGCGCTCGAAGGGGTTAACTAGGCAGTCTGATACTCTCATCAGATTAAGCATCTTTAAGTTAACCGTGTTGATAGTGAAACTCACATGAGGGCACATTCAGATTGTCACTAACAAAGGGACAAAATGGCCCATGCTGGTGATACTGGTGAGGCTGTGCAATTGTTCTTCTGAGGCAGCAAATGTTTTTTAACACGGTTCTGCAAGCTGCATGCTCCAAGGTGTGTGCGTGTGGAGTCCTGGATAATTTCATTTGTGGCCACCAGATGTAATTATTTCAGCCACTACTTCTGAGAAATGTCACTTTGGCATGGCAGATGCCTACAAAACACTACAATACCCATGAGCCTCAGTCGCTGTTGCCTCAGAGAGGAAATGGTAGAGATATGAAAAGGCTTTCATGCTGCAGTTGAAAATAAAACACAGTGTGATGGTGTTCTCAGTTGTCTAGCAGTTTAACATACATACAAGTACCTGTAGGAGTTTTTTTCATGCTTAACTTCTGCTGCAGAGTTTTTATGTACGCAGATGTGTACTGTACCTTCACCTTTTTAGAACAGCAGCAGACATTTCTGACACATTTCTTAATCTCGCAGGGTTTCAGTTACATCTAAAGTAGTCGCAATGACTCACCTATGAGTGTGTATGGGAAAAAATGCCACTTTGTAACTTTATACCCTTGTTAAGATAGCACATACTTCATTTATCATGTAATTCATATGTTTATAGCAGCCAAACCTTTCAACACAAACTACAACAAAATATTAAAGTGGAAAAAAGAAAGTGCGTGCTTACTATTTCCATAGGATTTTAGGGGGTACGTAGCAGCCAGGCACTGCTAATCAAATCCATTTCATCAATCATTAATCGTGAACCAGTGTCAGCATCTCTGTAACAGCGGTTTTGGTAGTTTGCTCCTCTGCAGAAATGTCACAAGACTGTGCAATGCTCAGAAAAACTGTAGAAACTCAAGAGCTACATTTCAGACTCTAGAGGTTGTTAAATGTTAAAGTTCATGACCGTACAATTAGAAAAAGACTGAATAAGTATGGCTTGTTTGGATGTGTTGCCAGAAAAAAGAACATGGCATCATGGCTTTGGTTGAATCGACGATGAACTCCTGTGTAGAGTCAAATGTGAGGCCGTCTGTCTGACAGCTAGAACTGGGCCAAAACTCGATCATTCAACAGGACAGTAATCCCAAGGAATCGAGGTGTTGCAACGGCCCAGTCAAAGTCCAGACCTCAGCCTGATTGAAATGCTGTGGCAAGATTTCAGGAGAACCGTGCATAAGTGAATGCTTCCAAACCTCAAATAATGATGACTAAACAAATATCTCAGTAAGGTAAAAAGAACACAAGCTACAGCAAAAAAAAAAAAAGAAGAGCGAGTAAAAGTAAAAATAAGTTATTTAACTAAAATATATATTAATATTATCTTTAAGTACATCAAATCTGAATGTGATACAGTTAAATTCATGTAGTTTCATGTAGTGGAACAGTGTAAAAACTATAAAGCATAATAAAAGTATTTATTAAGTATTGTATTAAAGGTAGAAAAACAGCAAAACAAGGAGAGTAACACGTAAGTGGCACCCAAAATCTACTTGTACTTGTTGTCTCGGATGACACAAATTGTTGCAAAATGATACAGCACTTTGCCACGCAACAAAAAGTCCCCCCTTCCACCCCCCACCCCCCGACGCTTGTTTTGCTGCCTTTGGTTGCGCGACTGTTATTGTGGCGCAGCAGTTTTTCGTCAGTACGAGCACACTCTGAATGTAAGCCTGATGTTTCCAATAAATGGAATTTACCCCTCATCAAAAACTTCTATATGTTGAACAATCTCTGAAGGGAAGTGGCTGCAAAAGCTCAAAAAGTCCCTTCTTCTTCTTGATATACATACAAAGGGGCGTACTGAGCGCGCTCTGTGGCTACTTTGGCTGGTCAGCTAATCATTACTGTACTGCTGTGAACCAGTTTGAGTCAAGCACTCGCTGCAGCATTTTTAGATATTCTCTGTGAGTGAAGCTTAACAAGTTTAACTAAATACTCAACTGCTTACTTACACTTCATCGTGCACGCAAGGTGAAGTTTGTTCACACAAGCTGCATGAATAAAACTGTGGATGACATTATTTTAAAAAGAAGCAAGAACAGAGAGAGACCGATGAAGGCTTGCAACTTGAAAATGTCGCCATTAAATACTCGAAAGGTGTGCAGGGGAGGGGAGGATGACAAGGAATGAAGGTGTAATGACGAGGAAAAAAGGATGAAAGGGGTCTTTAATGAAAGAGGGAGAGACGCGAGGGATGGGAAACAGAGGCAAAAGGGTCAAGATGGGGTGAGAAGCAGGGCAGAGACAAGCAATAAGAAGAACCCGGACAGTGGGAGGGTAAAGGGCACCAGGGGAGGGATGAGGGACAAGAGGAGAAGGGAGGAAGGGCGTGGTGGGACAGACAGAGGAATGGGAGGAAGGGTTGAGTGGTGAGACAGGTCGACTGACTCAGTCTCGTTCCTGTCATCCAGATTTATAGCGGCTCGGGGTCCCGAAACAGGCCCGGAGCCGCGGCCAAATTACAGTCATCTAGAGCATTCCTCTGCTGCAAACACAGGTTAGCAGCCGGGCCGCGCTAAGTGCTAGGTGCTGCCTGTTGACAAATGACTTCCTTTGAAGGGCACAAAGAGAGAGAGAGAAAGAGAGAGACTGGATATTTTCTGTGTGAGGGCACAGAGTCAAGCAGTCTGTGTTTCTTTTGTTCGAAAACATTTCTGCTAAAAGTAGAGACAAAGAGTGTTTGTTTGGATGCTCGTCTGGGTGTGCGTCTGCCCGTGTCGTTGTGGGTTTTTAAAATGTGGCCGCTTTTACGACAGACCCCGACTTGTGTGGAATAAACCAGCGAAACCGACTGGCATCATTGGTTTCTAGTGGAAGACACAAACACACACACAGAGAGAAAGACAGAGTATGCCACAGTGACCGAGAATACGTGAGTCAGTGTGTTAACGTGTTTAATGCCAGGTTCCTATGCTGCTTACACTGCTAAACCCATCAGACCTGTGGGCTGGGGATGTTCAAACACTGAGAAAACCCTGATTACAATGATGTTAATGTGTGTGTGTCTGTGTGTCCTCCAGGCGTTCACAGGCATCAGTCCCAGGACCTCTCAGGATATTACTCCCTCCCTCCTGGTGGCGTCAGCCAGATCACTCCCTCGATGAGTTGGTGAGTCAAATTAGCCCCTTTCTTAAATCAGATGGGCGATACATACCTTTGCAACCTTCACCGGTCTGTTAAAGGGATGTTATTCAGGTGCTCACATCAAAGTTCAGACACAGCACAGACTTTCTCTCTGTCTCTCCTTGGTATTCACACCATTTGTTGTACTTGTGCTTCAGTGCTGTGAGACATTCACACTCTTGAGATCTCTCTTATGGATGGGGAAATAGTGAAAATGCAAGAAATAGTAATTGAGAAAAGTCCTCATCTCGCTGCAGCTGATTTAAGATGTAAGGTCATGGTGTGCGTGTTATCGATATTCGGGTCCCTCTTCCAAACAGTCGTGTTTTAGAGCGAGCTGGGCAATTCAGGGACACATGATAGAGATTTACAGATGTAATCTTGTGCGTGCCTGTCTGCTAATGCGACTGCGTTCAGTTCAGACTTGTGTTATGTTCTGTAAACGTTACCAGGTCTGACTTGGCAAAATTGCTGCTGTGGCTATTATGGAAAAGTGACCAGATGTTGAAGCCCTGCACTGGAAAAGAATTGCATGTCTGGCTGTCTGCACAGGACTTTAGATCATTTGTGTCATTCCGAACTAAAAGTGGGACAAAACCATGCCCTACCCTCTGAATCCAATGTTTTTTTTTCATGTTTTCTATGCTTTGGTGATGTCTGATGGACTTTTTCAGTATTTTCAGTATTTCATATTATAAACCTATATGTGTGTCAAACCCATTTTACATTGGGTCCCACTTTGATCATAAGTGGGACTGACTAGTGAAACTCATCTTTCTGTCAGTGTAAAAAAGTTTAACTGCACATTTAATCCCTGACATATTTTAATATAAGAAAAAGAAGTTCAGTTTCAACAGTACAGCTCAGTTTTTCTACAGGATAAAGACATGTGGCTTTGGGTTTCAATTGTAAGAATTGCATGTGTAAAATTACAGAAATTACTGAAAGAATATCTTTTTTCTTTTTTTCTTCTTTCTGGTAGTTATTTGTTTATCTATTACTTATTTTCTTCTGTGAAGAATAAATAACCATGGAGAAGCCATACAACTAATGAAAACGCAGTTAAATATATGAATAAAATGTTGCATTTTCCAAAGCCATCCAGTGGGCCAAATTGGAGTCTTTGGCAGGCCGATTCTAGACCCTGGGCCTTATGTTTGGCAGCCTGCTATAGACTAAAATTGTCAAAGAGAAATATCGAAAATAATTATTAGTTGAAGCCACAAATTAAAGCTACACTATACTTTGCTCCAGCATAGTAATCATAGTAAACTGCATATCTTTTGTGTTTTAAAATGTTGGTCAGAAATATCAAAGATATGTGAATGTCGTCTTTATAGTTTATGCTTCTTAATCCAATCAGTGGTGTTCTTCTGGGCCAGGTTTCCCATCATAAACTTGTAACTAACCCTTAACCCCACCAATGTTCCTCTTTCAGCCTGATTAAAGGAGCCGCAGTGGCCTCCAAACTGTTATCCTCGTTTTTTCCCAAACACTGTTATCATTTCATTGACCTATGCCGATGTGCACACATCACAGGTTCATCTGGTGTCAGCTCAGATAACCCGTTGTCATGGAAGCCACAGCCTTTGATCCTGTTTGTTGAGGGCTTCGACCCGTGGCCTCTGGTTAAAACATAATGAGTGTCGACAGCTGCAAATTTTAAATGAAATGTCAATCAAAGTAATGGTGATTGGCCTCAAGAAAGTCCTCTGCGGCACATTTTCTCTATATATAAAGAAGCGTTTTGTGGTCTTTAAACTGAAGGATGTTTCTATGAAACACGTCTTTAAAGATGTCCTGATGGCTGCAAACATCACAATCGGGTGGGTTCAAAGATTTCCAAACAATGAACAAAATGTTGGTTTTGGAGTTGTAGCCACTGCACTGTGTTTTTAGTGATAGAATTCCTTAAGTCTGTTTCTCATGGGCTCGGAGCGCAAACAGCGGCGATGCAGAAAGCTACGCTGGACACCTAAAACGGGCACATCTGTTCCATATTCAGTCATCCAGGTTTCCATCCATTCAGAGCTGATTGTGAGCCTCCAATGTCATGCTGGTTGATTGTGAACTTATAATGTCAAACTTCCCATTGATTTATGGATCAACACAAATCCATTTATTCCAACCTACAGCATCTGTGCCTGGACAAATCCCCTCTTAGAATAGTTAAAGGCTTACATCAAATGTCATGGAGATTTGGGATGAAAGCTTAAAAAGTTTTTGTGGGCATTAGCTTACATGTGTGTGTGTGTTTATTTTTTTTCTTTGTGTTTTCTTTTTTTTTTTTTTTTGTGCTTCTGTAGGACAAGCTGCATGTCCCTAGACGTTTCTCAAGTCTGTGATTTCCGGGGGTTTTATCTTTTTTAGACAAGAGCTCTTCATCATGGACTTTCACAAGTATTGCTAACAGTTAATCTCCTTTAACCCAGATTATCTGCTTTGTTTTGGCCCCTTATAGTGTGCTTCTTTGTGGAAGGAGGAGGCAGGGATAACATGGAGAATGAGCAGTTAAATGTCAAACTGTTGTTTTCTGTTCTTTCTCTCTTTTTTTCTTTAAGTCCCGTCCCTCCACGACCACCTCCAACCGTCCCTTTAGCCTGCTGGCTGGTTAAATCCATTACATCAGGAATTATAAAATCTTTTACCTCCTGCTGACCAAAGAGTCTTGTTTTAAGCAATGCAGACATTTAAAATCAAAATTGTAAGCTGTTATCAGAGAACAGAAAAATAACAAATAAAAGAATATGAAGAACATGACTAATAACCTTATTTTCTATCAATGAGCAGCTTAAATTACAAGTATGGAGGTCTGGTTGATGATTGAATGTAATCCAAAACAATTATACTGTACTTACCGACCCTTTAAGAAAGCACCTGAAGTCTTTTTGAGGGTCTTGGCATCAGAGCAGTTGCGGTTTCTTTTGGAGATAAAGCATCAAACTCTCTTCTTGTAGGGACAAATGAAGGCTCGTATGAGGAGTGGGCAATTAGATTAATATTGTATTCATTTAAAACTTCAAGTTTGAATCTTGGGAGTCTACTAAAATGGGTTTAGATGCTTTAATGTTGAAGAAAAAACATGAAAAAACAAACTGCGCCTGCTTGAAACACTGTTTTAGATCTTGGTTCTTTAAGGTTTCCCTTTTTAAAAGTCTAGTGTACACTTGCTGGTCAGCTGACCTGGCAAAAGTGAGTGTATTAGTTGCATACCAAAGCTCTTCAAGTGTAGACTCAGCCCTTTAAGAGCTGTAGGCTAACAACCCCCTGGCCCCCTGCAGAGGTTAATACGTCACACATTGGTTTCATGCATTGACATTGTTTCCAAAACCAACCCCATCGTCACCATTTATTCCTCCACCAAGGCGGAGACCAAGTAGCTGTCAGCAAGATCGCATTAAAAAGAACTACTAAGCCGGATTTTATTAAAGTTAATGGAGAGGTGGTGAGTGGGCAAAGGAATAACTGAGTGCATTTTGCAGCAGCTCCAGATCAATTTCTATCAAACTGTAGAAATGGGTATTAACTTGAGTATGCCTCAAGTTTTTAACAGGTTTACAGTCAGATGATTCCTAACAAGCAGTTGAGCTTTTTTTTTCCTCTGTGGTTGCAAGGACAATGCAATCAAAAAGAAAAGTCATGTGCTTGTTCCTGGGTTTTTCAGGTGCAGGTTGGGAGGCAGCTGCTCATTGTTTTGACTGCCAGCATGTTGAAGGAGCTGTTAGGGCTAGGTGTGAACTATGCAAGCTTGTTACATAGTGATGTAAATAAGTCACGAGAAAAGCCTGGACTACAAACGAGAAGTTTCGGGTGGCACAGCAGCAGTGCTTTCTGTGGCCTCCAAACTTTGCAGAGCACACAAAACAAAGGGGGGAAACCCTAAATGCATAACATGGGAACTTAATTTATTTTAATGGCTATGGATTAAAGAGGATTGGACTGACTAGTGGGCTGTTTGACTCATTAGATTCAGCGATATGAAGGAAAAAAGAAAGAAAAGTGGATGGGCCATTTAGTTTGAACTGCTTTTGTCTAAACTGTGTCGTAGCGTGGCCTCAGCTGAAACAGGGTTACAGCTGGAGCTGAGGCCACTAATCTCCGGATCTTATCCCAGTTTAGGGTTTCTGCTGCTGGGCTTTTCTGAATGTAAACAACCTCTGGAGAACAGATACAGCTGAAACAAAGAGGAAGAGATTAAAAGGAGATAGCAGAGTGTGACAATAATGATAATGATTGCAAAGGTGGTGTAAATGGTAGATGTGGACTGGAGCAAGCGAGCGTGTGCTGACATTCACAAACACCAGGATGAGTCAGTCGAAGGGGAGGATGGTTGCATTTGCTCTCTGGAGGTAGTTTTTTTTTTTTTTTTTTTTTTGGGGGGGGGGGGGGGGGTATTTCTACATATCAAAGGCTTTTCCCTACACCCGCTCCCCACCCGCGACCTCCCACGGTGTGAGTATTTGTTTGTGCTCCCAGTAAGTCAAGTATTGACGCACAGCTGTCAACAGTGCTGATCCAGGCTTTCCAGGGGGTGCATCACAGCATCACGACGGGCATTAAGGATTGCGAATTAACTTTATGTTAGAACCATCAAATAACACACAAGTCCTGAAGTTTATTTTATTTGGGTTTAATTCTGTTTTGTTTGCGTATTCAAATGCAATGCGGTATGAAATGTACATGGGTGACTTGAAGAAATGTATGCCTGAGCACGCACAGAACAAAAAAAGAAAAGCTGAATGAGTGTTTGAAAGCATCTCTGCAAAACTTTCCACCAGATTAAGAGACAACTTATATTGATGTTAAAGGATGGGAAAGGCACAGGAATGACAGCAAATTTCAGGGGTAAGGAAGTTTGTTGGGAATTTGGAAGATTATCCAGTGGAATAATGGTTCTGGAAGCATTCCATTAGGTGACCTTAATGAATCTGTTTCCACCTAATTCCTTAATTTAACCATTAAGGGCAACAACAAAAAAACTTTTACCTGTTAAATTAAAATCTTCCGTCTCTTCCCTCTGCTGTGCTGTGGCAGGCAGAGCCAGCCTGTCTATCCTGCCCTGTCCCCATGTGGATTCAGGCAGCCCTACCCCTCCAATCTCCCCAGCGCATCGTCCTACTCCAGGTACCGTAGCCGACTGGCCAGCTTGAGCCAACCCGATCCAAGTTGGGGTTGGGGGGAAAAAAAGGGCAACGCTCTGCATCACCAACTCCTGTTTATAGCACATCTCAAACGTCTCAGCAGGCGTTTTCCATTCACCGTGGCAAACTCATGTTCGGGCCGATTTCTTTGGACAGCTTCTGTAAAATGTTCTATTGGAGCCAGTGTGCTGTAAACAGGACCAGTTCAGTGTTTCGCCAAAAACAAGCTGAGTCAAGCCAAGCTAATCGCTGCTGCAGAATATGAAATGTCACACACACACACACACACACACAGAGAAAGAAATAGAAACAACCATTAGGACAGCTGCTTTATTTTTTCTTTTCGCTGCCCTTAAGCTTTGTTCTGGTTATAATTGTGTCTTGTCTTTATCTCGCTGTAAAAACGTCAATGTTTTTTTAAAAAAAAGAGAGTTCTTTTAGTCGTCATTGCAGATGCTTTTCATGTTTGCAAGCACACGCACGGAAAATTAAGTGTGAACCCACTGTGAGTTTAAGAGGGTTTTTGTGTTGAGTCAAATTTGCAAACCCTTAAAGATCTCTGCTCGCAACACACAGATGCTTTCTCTTTGTGTTAGTTGCCTAAAATAGGTGAAGAATCCCCAGCCTGTCTGGCATAACAGGCTGAGGATTCCTCATAGCCTGTTGTCAGTGACTCTGGTCTGTTGACAAGAGGCACAGTGTTTAACAACCCAAAATGGAACAATTAGGGACAAATTACTGAAAGATATCGCACAACTAACCTGCAAACAGATAGGAAAATATGAGGGAAATACAAAGCTAGATCACATCGTGATTGGTGGAATGCATTTTTACTCCCTACGAGTCAAGGTGTGTGACACACGAAGAAGCGTTTTCCCCTCAGCGCCCACTTCCCCTCTCTCTCGCTCAGTAATGTTTGGTCGCCCTCTAGTGGCGATAAATGATGGCATCACTCTTACACAAAAATAAACTTTAAAGAGCTTCTTTGTCACACTGCAGTCACATTTGTCCCGTGTTCTGTATTGCATTTACTCAGCTGTAGACACAAGATGAAACACAAACAACACTGATATGAAGCCCAGTGGACTTTCCATGCTTTCAGGCTCACTGCTTACATAAAACTGTCGCTCCTGCTTTGATGCTTACCGCCCTGCCGCCTCCTATCCTCAGTGCGTCTCTATGAACTCACCTTTTTTGTCACCCCCCCCCCTTTCTCTGTCTTATCCCCCAACCCCCTTTCCTCTGCTTTTTTTTTTCTCTTCTTTTTACCCTGCACCAGGTTTTCTCACTCGCTGATGCTCGGCCCATCAGGCATGCATCCTACAGGGATCCCCCATCCAGCCATAGTGCCCCCTACAGGCAAACAGGAGCACGAGCAGTATGACAGGAGCATGTACGTGTAAGTATACCCCTCGCTCCGTTTTAGGTACATTTATATTCATGGCTCCACCCTTTGTCAAAGTGTAAGAAACTATAAAGTTCTCACAGCCTCATTCCTTCACCCCACGTCTTTATCAGGAAGCCACAGGTGGAGCCCAAGCGGGAGAAGGAGCCCAAGAAGCCGGTCATCAAGAAACCTCTGAACGCCTTCATGCTTTACATGAAGGAGATGAGGGCAAAGGTCATCGCCGAGTGCACATTAAAAGAGAGCGCAGCCATCAATCAGATCCTGGGACGAAGGGTGAGGGACGCACACACACACACACACACACACACACACACACACACATACAGGCACACACATTGAAAAGCAGACTAATCCTGTTTCCAGGTCAGTCAGTAATTTCACACATGAGGAACATGAGAGGTAATGTGAACTCTGTTTCCCTCACTTACCAGACTGGTACTTATCTAGCACTTCTCTACTTTACCTGCACACTCACAGCACTTTCTACCACTACACACACACACCAGTGCTCATGGGTGCTGGGAATCGTACCATTGACCTTCTGATTAGTAGATGACTCGTTTTTCCTCAGCCACATCCGCCCCTTATTCTCATGCAGTAGTGCAATAAAGTAAGAGGAGTTACAGTCTATTGAACCTGGAGTACCCACTCAGGCACAGGGAGAGCGTGCAAACCCCACACAGAGGGTTCGAACCAGGAAGTGTCCTCCTGTGAGACGACATTTCAAACCACTGTATCCTCCAAATCCTTACATGATTATGTTATAAAGAGAGCGTCCCAGAGATGCACTGCCTTTCTTTTGGAAAAATGGAGAGAGGTTTATCATTTTATTAAAGACTTCAATGGCCAGTAGTTAACAAGGTTTAAGAATTACCCTCCTAAATGTAAAACTGGGTCTACGGTACATAACATCATTAGGAGAGTCAAAGGATTTGAGAACAGGCCTGGAAAACTGAGCCTGGGCCCTCGGGCTGCGCTGCATTAAAAACAGAAATGATTCTGCGATTGTTATCACAGTAAAGGCTCAGGAACACTTCAGGAAACCACCGACGGCAGCAAATGCAAATTGACACGCGACGAAGAAACATTTAAAAACAACATCCAGCTCATCTGTGCCGTAGAAAGAGAAAAAATGTCCTGTTGTCATAAAAATCTCCATTATAATTCATTTATAGTGAAAAATGAGCACATATTCCACACAGAAAAATAACATTTAATTTTCTCTTTTTGCACTATTTTCACTATATTGTATATTCTCAATAGAAAGAGAGTTTAATGATCAGATCAGTTCAAAGCTATTATCAAAGACTTTATTGCCCAAAACCCAAAAACTGTATAAAGGCAAGTCTGTGAAAATACTGACCTTCCTTTTGTTGTTTGTGTTTCCAGTGGCACGCACTGACCCGGGAGGAACAGGCCAAGTACTACGAGTTGGCCAGAAAGGAAAGACAACTGCACATGCAGCTCTACCCAACGTGGTCTGCTAGGGACAACTACGTAAGAACATGTTCTTCTTATTCCTCCCTCCCCTGTGTTCATGAGCCTATTCAGAGTGAGAAGAAAAACAAGCCGATATGACTAATTTCCTGAGCCGTCTGAAAACAAAAGCAGGGATATGCAAAAGCTCTCCCACTTTTTAAAATGGAAAAATAAAGGTGTGCAAGGCAGGGAATGTTGCAGTATCTGCAGTGAACATCATTTTCCATTGTTACTGGTTTACCGCAGTTTACGGAAAACAGTGATTTCTTGTGGCGAGCTCTAAAAATGCACTGAAAACTGTGCTGAATTACACGCAAAAAAGAAAATTGGAAGAAAAAAAATGTCCCCACCCCCTAAAAAAACCATCTAAAACTGCAGTTCTAGTGATGCAAATGGTACTTTCTGAAATAAAGTCCTCCCCCTGGATTCTTGGGTCATTGATTTATACCAATCTGAGCTTCCAGATGCATTAAAACAAAAGCCAGGAATCAGCAGAAGCTATTCACGCTTTGTTTTCTGTAAGGAGAAAACCATTTAATCAGAACCTGCTCTCTGGTGTGATTTCTGTGCAAGTGAAACCAAGAACAGGATCAGTCTCATGAAATCTGTTGTTTCTGACACTCTCAATGCCAGTGTTCTTAAATACAACGAATAAACTTATGTGGTGCATGCATTCTAGTTTCTGGCCTGCTGTGTGCCTTTGACTTCTCAGTTTGCTGTTGAACTCTTGCAGGAGGCGGGCCTTAGCGGGGTCGCAGGGGAAAAGAATAAAGCTGATTGGGTAGGGACACGTCTTATGGTGGATTTATACCTCTGTGGTGGGGGGAAGAAAAAAAAACTAATGTGAGGATTTGCATGAAAGGGGTTGTGGGTATTCCTGTTGCAAAGTTTGCATGCACCTTCCAAAAAAACAAACCAAAACAAAAAATCTGAGTGACTCACCCATGTCAGCCTCCCAGACAGCACGCACGCAGGCGGCGGCAGCCACACGAGCCGATGTGATTGGTCAGTTTTGGATATGGCCTAAGCTTTTGCAGCAGCTACGCCTGCAAGTATGTTAACCTTTGAAACACTAAATCACACAGAGGTATAAATCAGCCCGTTTGCTCGACTAACAGAGAGCAGGGCTGCATGGCTGGCCTCACTGCCTTAATATACAGCTTCAAAACACAGCACCTTCATTTTTGTAGCAACACAGCAAGACGTCTGTAAAGGAGGTTGTGGATGTTCTGAAAGAAAGACAGCCCTGGTTATGTTTTGCTGTGCCTGCACTCTCTTGCTTCTCTACACGTGATTGGTTACCGAGCTGAACTCTGCAGGCAGGCAGGCAGGCGTGGGAACTTGGTAACACTTTATCTGGACTGTGGTTTCTAACATGTTTGAAACATCTAAACTCGCGCTACATGTCACACAGATAACAGAGTAGCACAAGAAGATACCCTCGTGACCGCATATGTCAAAATTAAGGGTTGCGAGGCGACCCGGAGAGTGTTATTTCTGCACTCAGAAATTACCCTCATGTTGTTGTGAAGGTGTTGTAAACCAGAGCTTTAATACTCTCTGATCGCAGGTGTAGGAGCCGTCGCTGTATGCACACAGCTTTGAACATTGTCTTCACCTCTTAAACGGCTCTTAAATGTCACGATTCTAAGCACTGTAATTAAGCATAATCCACACTCTGTGGCTTTTTGATAGGCATATGGTTCAAGTTTGGAGAATTTAAAGGGATAGTTCACCTCAAACTCAAATATGTGTTTTCCACTGGAGCCCGTTTAGATTGTTTTGGCTTGAGTTGCCCAGATTGCACTTGCTTCCAGGTGTTCAGGGATCAAAAACAGCAAAACCCCGTTTTCGCAAAGGAACTATTTTCTTTTCACTGTCTACATCCGCCAGCTGGAGACAGCTTGCAGATGCTCAGTTTAA
Source organism: Neolamprologus multifasciatus (assembly GCF_963576455.1). Taxonomy (NCBI): domain Eukaryota; kingdom Metazoa; phylum Chordata; class Actinopteri; order Cichliformes; family Cichlidae; genus Neolamprologus; species Neolamprologus multifasciatus. Next base: position 23,491,906 of record NC_140448.1, read on the forward strand.
AAAAGGGGGTCACCATTAGTGTTTACATCCTGTCGTGCTGTCTGTCGTGAGCACAAAGTTCTCATCACAGGCAGATGCAGTTCTCCTTCTGCACTGTGGATTAGTCTGCAGTTCTATTACTTTTAAGAGAATTCCTTCAAAAGTGCACAACTCAAATCAGAGCGGTCTAGATGGATAAACAATTAGGGAAAACAAGTAGATTTTGCCATGAATGCTCCTTTAGTGTAAAAATATTCTTGGGATATATTGTTAGTGACACGACACACTCCAAAATCTTTTGAATCGATCACAAAGTCCAGGATTTTAAAGAAAGGGCCACTTGATGATCAGTCCACAAACTGTTTATAGGTGAAGGACTGAGCTTTAAATATCGTCTGTTGCATTTGGAAAATAAATAAATGAGTAAAAACAAGCTACCAAGTGTCCTCGCTGCCCTCTGTTCTCCTTCTGAGTTAAAAAAAACAAACCACTGGACCTACGAGCAAAACAGGAAGAGAAGTTCCACATATCGCCCACATACCTGTGGAGGGTTTCTCCTCCAGTTCCCCCACTCAAAAAAAAACAAAATATATACACTACTATACTACATATAGGCTAGTATATGCACACACACGCACACACATACGCCCACAGACTAAGAAGCTTCAGAATGGTGCACTTGCAAGAGGAGTAACCACATATACAATGCTGACAGCGAGCTGAGGAGGGTTAGACATCGAAGCGTAGGCGGTAGATTTCTGTGCCCACATCCTTCATCGCACCCAAATATGAGGCCTCACTTCACCATCACCGGATCTGTGTGAACAGCTCTGATGTTTACCTCAACAGTCACACATTACAATCAGCCTGGGGACACAGAACAAATGCGAACACGAATATGAAAACAGTTAGGAGTTTACAATGGCTTTAATCTGAATTCACGTTTCCCTCCTTTACTTACAAGGCCTTCAGCTTCTTTACTGTGCAGATTTCAGTTGATAGAAATGCCAGCCGAACACGGTGATTAAAAGTTATCTAAGACACTTGCACGTAACTTTTATCCTGCTTGAGATAAGCCAAATGAACTGGAAGATCTGCTGGTAGTCAGCAGTGCAGTCAAGAGTCCGACTCATTTCATTTCTTTGGCTTTTTTTTTTGTTTTGTTTTTTTCTCCTCAAACAGGGCAAGAAGAAGAGGAGAAAAAGGGAGAAGCAGCAGGACTCCAACACAGGTAAACCTCTAAATATGGATTTCCTTGCTCTCGTCTGACGGATGGTTAAACGTTTTTTTTAAAAAGCCACACACACAGAAAATGACCAGTGCCAAGACTTCTGGATTTCAGAGAATTCAGTCGAGCTTGAGTTTGCGTTGGCGCTGCGTACGGCACGGCATCTCGGTGTGCAGGATGTGTCTCAAACGTCAAACCACCCACCCACTCTGCTTTCCATGTAACCTCAATTACAAACATTTGAATCCCAGTGTGCAAAACTTTGTGCTGATCTTAGCTGTTCCAAGTTTAAAAAAAAAAGAAAGAAAGTCAGCCATCGTGGCAGAAAGGAAATCAAAAACTCTTATCGCATGACTAGCATTTTCCCTTTTCCACCTCCGCCATGTATGAACAATAACAAGCTTCTCAGCTCTGACCTGTTCGGTTTTGAGAACGCAGACGTGGTAGTTATCCACGTCCCAAGTAAACCACTTGAGTGCTTGTGGTAATACTATAAAAGCTACTACAGCATCGGCACGATGGCATCAAAGGTGAGACGATAAGAGGTTGTAACACTTTTGTGATTGTTTTAAAGAAGGTCGTGGATGTTCGGCGTCTTCACGATGCGCGGCAGCAGATAAAAGAGCCTCGGTCTCCCCTCAGCTCATGCTAGAGCGACCTGAGTGCTCTGCCTTAACTGGCACGATGCTTCATTTTACCGTGCAGTAACACCAACGTATATTTACTTACAGTATGGTGTAGGTCCAGAGCCATCCCTCATTTCTTTGTAAGTGGTCTTGAGCAGTAGCTCTCCATGCTTTCTGAAGGTCTTTTAGTGTTTTTCTTTTCAGTCCAGTACTTGTACCTGAACATTTTCAGAGATTTTTGTTGTTGTTGTTTCTTTTTTATATTTGAAAGACTGATAAATCAGGGTTAAATGGTTTTAACAAAGACACCGAACACAGAGATATTACCCAAAGCTTCATCACAAATGGTGTCAATGGAAGGATGCCAGTCAAGAAGGGAGAAGGGGCTGAAGTATATCAGATTATGCAAGAATTGGATTAAAAATAAGTGGGAACAGGTCTTATGGAGTGATGAATCCATCTGTAAAACACAATGGAAACCCTTCATGGTTGGGGGCGACATTTTAGCCAGTGGTGTTGGGGATCTTGTCCGAATGGAACTATGTCCAGTAGTACCGCCAGATTTTGATCCACTATGCCAGGGGTGTCGAACTTCAGGCCTCAAGGGCCGGTGTCCTGCAGGTTGTAGATCTCACCCTGGGTCAACACATCCGAATCAAATGATTAGTTCATTACCAGACCTTTTGGAGAACTTCAAGACATGTTGAGGAAGTAATTTAGCCATTTAATGAGCTGTGTTGGATCAAGGACACATCTAAAACCTGCAGGACACCAGCACTCGAGGCCTGGAGTTGGACTCGACACCTGTGCACTACGCAAAACCAGCTGGAAATTGTCCGATGTGCATGGCAATAATCCCAAACATACTGCAAATCCAGTAAAATCATACAAGGATAGAATAACACACAGTGAGACACTATTAGCACTATTAGTCATGGATTGGCCTCCACAGAGCCCAGGCCTCAGCTTTATTTAAGCGGTTTGGGATCATCTTGACAGAAGCCAGAAAACATCCAAAGAAGAGCTCTGACTTCCTCAGGAAGCCTGGAGAACTGTTCCTGAAGACTGCTTCAAGAAAGCTTGACTAAGAGAGTTCAGGCTGTGTTGAAGAAAAAGGGTGATCATACTAAATATTAACTGTGTCTTATAGACTGTATTTTCAAATATGGTTGCACATTTAAGTAAATCTCTGCACGTTTTTCCTGTTTTACATACAAAATATAAAGAAATGAGGGGTGGCTCAAGACTTGTGCACATTAGGGTATTTTCAGCAGATGTTTCAGAAACTGGAAAATATATATTTTTTGGATTTGGGCGTCGTTTTAGAAACTGAAAACCCTTGAAAGGTCCAGTACTAACAGTGTGACAGCACGGCTGCTTCTTCCTCTGTGTGTTAACTGACCCACATGTTTAACTAAGTTGTGTTGGGCGGTTGATCTGCTGGTTGTTAATGTCGCATTGTGCCGTAACCGTCTACTAACAGTTTTACTCGATGGCTTTTTCCGAACAAACGGTGCTTTTGTGCCGCCCTGACGAGCTTGTTTCTCTCTTCGTCTTCTTCTTGTCTGTGTCTTTTGTCGTCTAACCTGTTTCCTCCCCTCTTCCTCTGCTTTTCCTCCTCCCCTTTTCCTGTGCATGCCACGCATTGTGCTCAGACCCGGGCTCTCCTAAGAAATGCCGGGCTCGCTTCGGCCTCAACCAACAAACGGACTGGTGCGGTCCTTGCAGGTGTGTACCAACCATCCACCCCACTCGCTCCGCAGCACCACGCTACGCTCACGACTCCCCCATCTTTCTTCTCACACCGCTCAAGTGCATCGCGTCTCTCTGATGCCGTAGGAGGTAGAGCAGTCTTGGAGGTGGCATCAATCTCATTAATCCCATCAAGCTTGTTTTTTTTTTTCTGTTTTCCAGGCCTTTTTTTCAGCCTTTTCATTTGTCCAACAAGTAAACTGCTGAATGAAGACAAGCCCCCTCCCCTATTGTGATTATGCCTGCCAAGATGAGCTCTACCTCCTCGTGTTTGAGGTCTGCATGTCATCTCTCACTAACCTGCTGCTCTGCAAATAGAACCCATACATATGCAGTTAATATATAGCAAACAGCGAAACATGCTAACTTTAGTTAGGCTTCAGTCATGTGCTTACTTGCAGGTAAAAGGTCAGTCATGCAGATTTAGAGGTGTTGCATGAGTTAAAATGTATTTAGAGACATGTTTTCACACCCTCTCACTCCACCCCTATATTTAAGTCTGTAAATATATATATGTGATGTCTCACCCACACCGTCGAGGTTAGTTTGGGTTCTTCAGCACCACTGGCATAATGCCTTGCATAAGCAGGCCCTCTGTAGTGAATGGCTAGAGGTTAAAGGGGAATACCACTCATTAAAATGCTCTCTTTCAAACAACAACAACAAAAAAACAGTATTATTCACGCAGCTCATTGATAATTAAAATCAGTAATAGCAAACAGACAGATGGTTGAGCAGTATTCCTTCCTTATGTAACTGTAATAGCATCACCGTTTGTCAAAGGTCAAACTTCCACATAATATTTCTTTGAGTGAAGAAGCTCAAACAGATGTTCTGTTTCCAAGGTCGCCATATTGGAATCATTAAAACATGTCGGGAGCCACGTTTCTAAACTCAAGCTGGGAATTTCCCTCTTTTCCCCCTGTCAGCACAGGATTAGTCCGAGGCAGTTGGTGTTTTATAAAAGTAAAAAGAAACTGGGTGCGCAGGGATTATTTAGAGATCAGGTACGCCGGCTTCACCGGCTGTTTTATTTATCTGCCAGAGCAGCTCATTTGTCTTCTTTATTTATTTATTTTTAAATCCATTCTCAAAACTGCAGCGCTCTCGGATGCGTTTCTCCCCAGCGAGAGCTGACAAATGGCAGCGGCACAAGATAAATGATCAGAAGCGGGCCCGTCAGCAGCTCGCACGGCCGGGTTTGAGACGCGCCAGGATTCACGGTGCACGGCAGCCCAACGGCTTTGCTGCAGGAGTCAGGGATCTGTGTGGTTCTGCAGAAAAAGTTTCTACCACCACAGCACTGTAGAAACCCTGTCGTCTTCCCCACCATCACGTCATGGAAATCTGAATGTGTGTGTGTGTGTTTGTTTCGCTTTGAGAGAACAAAGGGGGCTGAATGTGGTTAGAGCAAATCCTTATCACCACAGCTCCACACAAACACACACACACTAGCGCGCTCCCTGCAGCTTTGCATTTTGACGGCATTCTCATGCCCATCTGCTTTCAACTTTCTCCATTCATGCGATGTGGTAACGGGCGCCTTTTGATGGTGAACTCTGACATTTAGAAATCACTTTCTATTGCACTCTTCCTGCCTCTCTCCCTCTCTAAATATGGCCTAGCGCCTTTCCTTGCGGTTAAACCCGGTGACTCATATCATATTCTGGTAATGATCATGGGATCCTGTTAACTGCTTTGATGCTGCACTCAGCGGTACACAAGTCTGCTTTTAAGTATAACACCTCACAAAGCACAGCAGGGTTACTGCTGATTGCCTATTAGACACATGTAATACGTTCGGTTCAGAACAAAAAGAAGTAGAAAACTGAAACTCCAAACTAATCGCTACGCAATTCTAATACTACTTTTGTGGTGCTTAGGTTAAGTGAAAGTGTCAACTCGCAGACTCTGTGTGTTAAATCTTTAATCAAAGGAGTTCATTCATTCATGCTAATAGCACTAATATAATCACGGGGGTGATTTTTTAAAACTCATTTTAAAGTCGAGTGGTATTCCCTGGTTTCAGTTATCAGGATTTTGTGTGGATGAAAGGATCAACAAGGTTTATAGCCTTTGCATCAACTATAGAAGCAGACGTTCACAAGTTTAGCTTAACATAAAGGTGCGAGAAGAGTTCAAAAAATGAAATCTTTTTAAAGATTTTAATGAGTTGCTTTATTTCACAAAAGGTCCGGTGTCCACAATTCAGATGAGAGTTATTATATTTTGAATTTTTTCATTTAAATTTGATTTATTCGGCTTTTCTTGTTTTGGTTTAGTTTCATTTTAATAGGGATCAGTATTTGTCAGGGGTTAAATCTAAGATACTCAGAAGAGATATGAAGATGTAGATTCCCTACTATTAATAATTATATGCATCCCTGGTCAGCTGCAACTATTCTATTGCCAAGGACCAAAATTAAAGATATTTCCTGCACAATATTGTATCAGATGTTTATCTTTATCTATTTTTTCTTTTCTTTTTTTTTATTATATCTCAGTTTTTCAAACCTGGGATTAGAGCTGTACTGCTGTCATTTCTATGACATCATATTAGTGTTGCTACAGGACTGTCATTTCAACTGACCAATAGGGCTTTTCAAGCCTTTCGGATAGAAGGGGCTATTTTAAACTACACTATGTTAAAGCTAAATTAAAAACTTCAACTGAAAACAGACAAAAAAAAAAAAAAAAAAAAAAATCATGTCTGACTTTTGTGTTTTCTTTTTTTAAACTTCTCTTTATCAGATTTTATACAGTACTGTTTGAATTTTGTTTTTTAATACAGCACCAAATCACATAACAGTCGCCTCAAGACAGTAAAGACCGTACAATACTACAGAGAAAAAATCTGACTCCTCGTGAGCAAGCATTCGGTGACAGTGGGAAGGGAAAAGTCCCTTTTGAAAGGAAGAAAGTTCCCTTACAGTCTGCTCTGCGATTCAGTTCTAATGTGATGCAGTCAACATTTAAATATAAATGACACAATTTCAGAATAGGGGTGCATAAAAGAAGAACGACAAACAACTAAAAAGCAGCACACACACACAAACGAGCATGAACGAAGAAAAATTGGTTATCACAAACCTGGATACAAAGACATTTGTTATGGACATTCCCATGTAAGCAGGGCCCATGTCTTACACAACTAGCATATTTAAGCTTTCTTAACTTCAAGTAGGTCATGACATCCCTCAGCCATCTCATATGGGAAGGGAACACGAGACCTTTCCAATTTTAAGGATAAGATGACGAGCTAGCAGGAAAGCAAACTTTGCCCTCATTCTCAAATCCCTGTCACTGAAGCTCTCACTATATCCTTACACATCACTGCATTTATTCATTAGTTGTCATTAAACCCTGCCTCTCTTTCCACAGTGTGTTTTTTTGTCCTGTCTCCGCCCCTTCACCCCTAACCAGTTGGCTGCTCCTCCCTGAGCCTGGTTCTGCCAGAGGTTTCTTCCTGTTAAAAGGGAGTTTTTCCTTCCCACTGTCGCCAACTGCTCGCTCAAAGGCTCTCATTTGAGCTCTCATTTGTAGGATCTCTGCCTTGTAATATAAAGCATCTTGAGGTGACAGTTGTGATTTGGCTCTATATAAGCAAAAGGGAATTAAACAACAGCACGACTGGTCAGCTGCTATTGTCGTCCTGGAGCAACACAGACTGACGCTGTAGTAAGCCAATCTGACACTGTTGTGATGCACATTGCGTGTCTAACAGAAACCACCCTTTTGCCATAAACGCACAGAGACTCACAATGTGCAAATGGTGGCATTTACATTGCTCTGGAACTGACCTCCTTCACGTAGAGACATCCACATACTGCTATTGTTCGCTGTGTCCATTTGTGTCCCTGCTCATTGACCTCAGTGTGAATGTTGCATCTTCACTAAAGCCTGCTGACATTTACCATCCACACTTTATTCACAGATAACTCTCTCTGACTGTTCCTAGGAGGAAAAAGAAGTGCATTCGCTACCTTCAAGGAGGAGGCTGCCCCAGCCCAACTTCTTCAGATTTAAGTGCTATAGACTCTCCCCCGTCCCCTTCTCCCGCCCGACACCGTCTCTTCCAGCACCAGCGGCCCCCCTCCCCGGGCTGCTCCCCGCCGCCCACCTCCCCTTCGGCGCGTCTCCCCTTGTCTCCGCCAGCGTATACACTCTCACACACGCGCTTAACTCCGGAGCAGTCTGCCGGCAAACGCGGGGACCTCCGCACGCTCGCAGCAAAGCACCCCCACGCACACCCGGAACTGTCCAGCAAGCAGACGCACAGCCCGTCAGTGCTGTCAGCCGCCAAGGCCGCAGGACTCTCTCTCAAAGTGCTAACGGAGACCCAGTGATGGCTGTGGTCTGCTCACATCAACAACCCCCCGCACTCCTCAGCTTCCTCCAGAGCCGTTACGATCATCCTCATCAGCTGACATCAGTTTTATGTACACCCCCTCCCCCTGAGGTTCATTTGATGTTACAGAAAAAGGAGCGAGTTGAAGGCATCGATCCCTCCCCTACTCCACCCTATCCTCAGTAGGACAGTAGCTGTCTCTTAGTTCAGAGGCTGGATTCTTCAATATCTGCATTTTTACGGTCACAAAGTCCTTCTCAAAGAGATCTGTCACGTGACATTACATTAAGCTGACACAAGCCAATTTGAAGGATCCAGCCGCTGAACTGGTGACCAAAAATCCACCAGCTTTAGAACACATAGTAGCGAGCAATGCTAAAGTGCATGCAACAACAAAACAATAAAAAAATGATTGTGGTTCTTTGGCTCCACCTGCTGCAGTTAAAACTCAACTGAAGTGATTATCATACCTTATGGATAAGTAACTCCATAGCGATGACAATCTGACATACTTTTACTCTTAAAGCTTCACCATCACATCCATCTCCTGGAAATGTTATCACCCATTTATAAGAACCACAAGAGGGGAGCAAGGACCAACTGCCACCCAACCTGACCAGCAGAACCTCAGATTCCAAGAGGCATGGATTCACTTTCAATAGCTGCCACTTCACAGTCTGACTCTAAGTTTCCCCTTTTTTTCCCCAAACATTTTTATGAATACTTGTGCAGCTTCTTTGACAAAAAAAATATAAATATATATATATATATATATATATATATTTCCAGCAGTTTTAAAAAGAAAATTCTGAAGTTCACATTACTTTTAGGCACTTTCAGGCTGTCAATCTATGGCTTCACCAACTGTTACATTGTTTGTGTTTTTGCATAATTAGTGGTATTTTTTTGTATGAATCTCATGATTTTTAAGGTCAGGCTTTCTACAGGTGGGAATCCCTCAGAAGAGTGTTGTCTTTTTTTAAGTCTTGTTTTCCTTTGAACATTTTCCAGCGCAGCAGATTAAACTGAGACCAAATGGGTACTATTATATTGCATTGTGTTGTAAAGTTTTATAATTAAGCTTTTATATGGTTTTATGTAAAAAAAAAAAAATTTAAAAAAAGTTTAAAAAATATTCTTTTAAAAAAAAGTTAGTTTCTACCATTTCTTAAAGCAATACATTTGTTTGTCTTGTGCAAAGTTTTTTTTGTCAAGTGTCATGGTCTTACTCTGCATTTTTTACAGCTAACGTAACAGACATTTTGATTTTCTTAATAAGGCTTTAATTTTCCTTTCTGCTTACAGCTTCTAACTCTGTGGACAAACTGTAGGCTGAGTTTTTTGTACAGCAATATAGTTTCCCTCCACCAGAGAGAGCTATTGTGCTAGAAGTAGTTGCAATAGTGGCAGCACCTCAAAGATGTCCAGCTTTTTATTTTATTTTATTAATTTCTTTTAAATGCCTTTGATGTGTTACTGTGTTTTTGATTGTTGTAATAAAGTGTTTTGACTATCTGGTCCATGATTCCTTGAGATTTAGACCCCCACCAACCACAACTAAAAACAAAAAGTGACAGACACCATCCATTTAATGTTTTATTTACTCCTTCAGTATGTTTGAGCATCCCAAAAACCAGCATCAGAGCTTAACTGGGAAAAGTTTTCAATTCACTACAACAGGGCACGTGTTACCCAACGCTGCGTGATAACACAAGTACTTCGAGTCCAGGGGGACATTATGCATTTAAAAACAAAGTAATCATTCTACCTCAAACTTCACTTTTCCTATAAACGTCTCCTTGACATGGTTTCACAAAATGGACACATTTACAGAGCAAAAAGAAGAAAACAAATTCACCCTCGCATATCCATTGTCAAAAAATGCATTTTATTCATTCACTTAACCTAAAAGAAAACAAAATGTCAAGTTTAAAAAACAAAACAAAAAGCCAGAGCAGTTAATAACAGGGGGAATCTGAGGAGTCTTCGAATCTTTAAAAGGATACAAAGCCGTGAAACCAGGACCATTTATTTTATGTCAATACACAACGTGAGTGTGCGCGAACAGAAGAGAGCTTTGCTTTAAATTAATGACACCACACAGGCAAGTTAAAATAGTCATGCTATTATCAGAAATTAAGGAAAAGTGATGGTGGTGGGGGAGCGAGGGATGTGGCTCTAAATATACTAAATGTAAATATTAACAAGTATGAACAACGCCAGTGCAACCAGTTAGCAGAGAGAATCCTTTTCAGTGTGGTAGTGTTGGCAAGATCTTCCTCTTATTTTTCTTCACACCACTGGTTCTCTTTGCGTACCTGTGGAAGAGAGGGACAAATTAATCATCCACAAAGGTGTGGAATGCAACTTTGTGATCACCATTTTAATCCCATCCGCAACATCCGAGTGATTTCTCGTTGCTTATGAAAGCCTTTTGTTTTCTGACAGACAGCTGATGGGTTGGAATAAGTACCTGGGCTTCCTCCTCCTCTGTGAAATCATTTTTGATGTTGAAAGTCTTCCTGATCTCCTCTGGGGTTTTGCCTTTGATCATGTTGGCCACCGTCTTGCAGGTGACATCTAACAGGCCTTTGATGTCCAAATAGTTGGCGGCCTAAACAGAAAACACGGAGCTATGAATGAGGAGCTGCAGGAGGGAGGGAGGCGGTGAAAGAGCACACAAGGACAACTGATACCTCAGCAACACTTAGATCTCAGAACCCAACAAAGCATATTGTGTTTTGGATTTGTTATTTACACCTGAATAAAGTAAAAAGTGTAGTTTGAATTACCAATCAGTCTGATGAGGGATGACTGTTATCCCTGAAAAGCATTTATATACAATTTAAACCCCACACGACACTCCTTTCCCATGATCCTTAAGTAAATTACCCTGTAGAAACAATTTAGCCTTACATATGCTGAGCAGTGATCGCTTAATAAGACTTCTGTATTGATTTTCATAAAGCACAGGAGCAGCTGCTGTGCTCTTCTGAACCCCTTCCTCTCAGCCTTTGTGCTTGTAAACATATTCAAGTCACGGGGGGTGGGGTCAACTCAGGTTACTGACGCAGGACCATTGCTTTCATTTCCACGAAGCTACAGACACACCACCCATTTATCCATCTCTTCCAGGCATTGCTAAGGTTACATTTTACATGAACTCCAACATCACTCCATGTTGTTTCACACATTGAGAAAGGTGGAGGGGAATTTTTTTTAAATGAATAAATGAGTCTTTCCAAATCCCTCCCTCTTCTAAACACAGTTGCCCAAACCACCAGACCTCCAGCTGTTGCTAAGCAACATTTGTGTCTTGTTTGAACTGGCCACTGAGCGAAATAAATAAAGTATAAGAAATAATTTTTCTAAGAAAGATTAAGCATATTAAAAGGACTACAAGAGAAAATAAACACTATATACACAAAGGTGCATAAAAGTGATTACTATTTATAAAAAAAAAGGAAAAGAAAAAAAAAAAAAAAGCCACTATATATCAACTCCAGCTGCTGACTCTGGATCAGCACCCCAGAGAGCCAGACCACTTCCATTTAAACCAATTCTGCTACAGCCAGTAGGATATTTCACAGACCTGTGACAGGTCCTTGTAGATTCCAGTAGATTTTGCCAACTGTGAAGTTTGAATACATAAAGAAAAATAAATGCCATTTCCACAGCTCAACTATATGAATGCACGCTGCTCTCCCTCTCTCTCTCACAAAGACTACTTGGAGTGGTAAAGATATCTGAGCATATTAAGGCAACATTTAGCCCACAGTGTTATCTTTACATCTAATATTACCAGTCTGTGACCCACCAAGGCTGGTGATGTAACAGCAGATTTTATAGAGGATTCAACTGGCCTAAAATTCTCAGCATGAGAAAACTATACAACGAAGCTACAACACTATAAATGCATTAATTCACATAAGTATTTGGACTTCTCAGTGTAAAGCACAACCTTAACATTTAAAACCTCAAGCAAAAAAAATGTCAAGACTTTTGAGACTTTTGTTTAGCAGAAGAAAAAAAAACCCACACACAGAGTGCATGAGAAAAGCTTTTGCCTCCTGTGGTCAATACAAACAAATGTGGAATAATTCCCTTAATTGTAATGCACAACATCAACTTTCCTTCTACTTTGGTTTCTCTGCCTCCTGCCAGCTGAAGGTCTTGTTTTTACTGTCCGCCGCCACCACATGTCAAAAGTTGTTGGTAGGTTTGTTGAGCTTTTGACCCTAAGACCGCATCATAGTTCTGATGCGGCACCGAGAGCACTGTTGTGAAGCACAAACCATTAAAAAGTAGCTTCAGAGAAAAGCTTGTGTTCTTTTTTTGACTGTTTTTGGGAAAGCACCTGAACAGTTACGAAACAGCGATTAAAATCACACGACCAAAGTCCACAGCATAGTATTGTCTTTATAGCTTCTGATATCGTACCCTTTTGTCATTACGCCCAATAAAGAGAAGATAACGTTAAAAGTTGGGTGAAGTCCAGTGACGGGTTTCCTGCTGAATGGTATAAGAAATCTGGAAAAGAACTGATATCCTTACTCCACCTGACTTTTAGTTAGATTCACGCTAAACATGTGATTCCCTCTCTTGGAGGGAGGCAATTATCACAGTACTACCAAAAGCACAAACACAAAAGGAATACTGCCAAAATTACAGGCCTATATCAGTGTTAAATGTTGATTATAAAATCTACACTGCAGTCTTATCAAATAGGCTCCAGTCATTTATACCAGACCTGATAGATGAGGACCAAGCAGGTTTTGTCAAAAATAGACCGGCACAAGATTATATTAGAAGGACCCTACACATTATACACCAAATATATAAAGACAATATACCGGCTGCGTTGATAAGTTTTGACGAAGAAAAAGCCTTTGATCGAGAGAGAGAAAGGAGGAATGTCGCTTCCTAATTTAAAAGAATATTTTCATGCTGCACAGATACGCCAGATAACATATTGGTGTAGTGATGATTATGGGGCTCGCTGGAAGGATGTGGAGCTCTCCACACTCCATGTCCCAATTCAAACAAACATAGGTATAAAAAAAAGACGCCTGAATACATAACTAAAGACCAAGATAGGAACCCCATAATATCCTTTAAATTAAATATATGGTATGGCACAGTAAAGGGGTTGCTTTCGATGAAAAATTTAGACCAGGACAACCGGACTTTTTTTTTTTTTTTTTTTTTTAAACCAAATCACTGAGAAAGTGTGGTGTGAAACGTGGAAAGAACATAAAAACAACTCAATCATTAAAGTGGAGAGAATTCATTTGGGAAAAAAACTAATTTGCTATTTTATTACACCTAAGATTAAAAATAAACGAACCAATACACAACAACAGTGATGGAAGCTGTGCGGATGGAACGAACCAGATCATACACACATTTTCTAGAAATGTAGAAAAATTCACTTTCTGGGTCAAAATTCACTCAGCTCTGTGTGATATATTAGATTATATAATTCCCAGAACTTGCCTTGTTTTGTATCTTGGATACTTTGAAGGTGCTGTACATGTAAAGGACCGCTACTTGGCTAAAATTTTCCTTTCTGCAGGAAAGAAGGCCATCACCAAAAACTGGCTTAAGACAGAGGCACCAGGAAAGAAGCAGCGGGTAGCAATGGTGGAGGGCATAAATAAAATAAAAAGCAAAAAGAAAAAAGTTGGGTGAAGTGCAGCAGCTCAGGGCTCAGAGGAGGAGGATTAAGTGACAGACACATCAGTGGGATTATGTGACAGTCACTGCAAAGAAAGGGAGGGATACTTCACTGTAGCTAACTGCAGGGACACCATTGACAGGCTTGCAGTTTAACTGAGCATCTGTTAACCACTGTTTTTGTTCTCTTTCGTTTTAAAAAGGTCCTTTTTCTATTAAAACTGCTTCAATACAAATATAGACAACTCGGTAAGATCCATTTGCAATGATGTGATAATCAACCATGTGCAGGGGTTGCTGTTAAGGTTAGGTATAGGGCAAGGTTTTGCTTACACCTGTTAGTTGTAGTTCAATCCAAAGAAAATGCAAAATAATTCAAGTATGTTTACCAGAATGAGTTCAAACAAGGTGCCTTGGTCCACTTTGAGGAACTCCTGATCCCATACAGGGATGTCATCTGTCCTTTTCTCCTTGTTCTCATCGTCCTCAGGAGGAGGGGGGTCATCTTTGTGATGAGTGCACCACTGAATCACCTGAAAAAGAAAGACAGACAATAACAAATAAACACGTTGTTTTAACCAAGGTAACCCATTATGCACAGCACCCATCAGCTGTTTAAACTGCCCATTAAAGGTTTGAATACCAAAATTAAATGGCAATTCTTTGCCACAAATTAGGATCAATTCACACAGATTCCAGGTCGTTACCTCCTTGTAAGAGTGTAGGTATGAGAGTAGTAAGGAGAAAGAAAAAAAAAATCAGAACTTCTCTGTTGCCAAAAATGGGATTAGATGATTTGCTGGCATGAAAATAAAAAGGTAAAACTGAGGATGAGAAACAATCGCATTTTGTCCATTTTTCCAGGTCCACCTCAAAACTGTTCAGATTTTGTTGAAACCACATCTGAGCCCATTACTCTCAGAAAATACATCAGCAGCTCTTTCCAGCTATAACACTGTTACACTGTCCAGCTATAACACAAGTTTCCTAGATTATTACAATGTGCTTCTAAGATGTGGTTTGATTGACTGGCACAGAAGATCATTTCAGCTTATTCTTTCAGCTTTAGCCTGGCAGTGCTAAAATGTTAAAACTATAAGGGGAAGGCAACCAAACCCAATTCAAATTCTTAGGCGAGCTTATCCGCAGGACACAAAGTACCACTCTTTGCCACTTACGAGCTCTGCTTAGACCAGGGGTGGGCAATTTCAGTCCACGAGGGCCAGTGTCCCTGCAGGTTTTAGATCTCACCTTGGGTCAACACACCTGAATCACATGATTAGTTTGTTACCAAGCCTCTGGAGAACTTCAGGACATGTTGAGGAGCTAATTTAGCCATTTAAATCAGCTGTGTTGGTTCGAGGACACATCTAAAACCTGCAGGGACACCGGCCCTCGTGGACTGAGATTAATTATGGAGTTCCACAGGGTTCGGTGCTAGGACCAATTCTGTTTACATTATACATGCTTCCCCTAGGCAGCATCATTAGAAGACATAACATACATTTTCACTGCTATGCAGATGACACCCAGCTCTATCTGTCCATGAAGCCAGATAACACACACCAATTAGTTAAACTGCAGGAATGTCTTAAAGACATAAAGACTTGGATGGCCACTAACTTTCTGCTTCTTAACTCAGATAAAACTGAGGTCATTGTACTCGGCGCTGAAAAGCTTAGAAATATGGTATCTAACCAGATTCTTACTCTGGATGGCATTACCTTGGCCTCCAGTAACACTGTGAGGAACCTTGGAGTCATTTTTGACCAGGATATGTCCTTCAACGCACATATTAAACAAATATGTAAGACTGCGTTCTTCCATTTGCGCAACATCTCTAAAATTAGAAATATCCTGTCTCAGAGTGACGCTGAAAAACTAGTTCATGCATTTATTACTTCCAGGCTAGACTACTGCAATTCATTATTATCAGGATGTCCAAAAAACTCACTGAAAAGCCTTCAGTTAATCCAAAATGCTGCAGCAAGAGTACTGACAGGGACTAGAAGGAGAGAGCATATTTCTCCTGTTTTGGCTTCCCTTCATTGGCTTCCTGTTAAATCCAGAATTGAATTCAAAATCCTGCTCCTCACATACAAGGTCTTAAATAATCAGGCCCCATCTTATCTTAATGACCTTGTAGTACCATATCACCCTATTAGAGCACTTCGCTCTCGCTCTGCAGGCCTACTTGTTGTTCCTAGAGTATTTAAAAGTAGAATGGGAGGGAGAGCCTTCAGTTTTCAGGCCCCTCTTCTGTGGAACCAGCTTCCAGTTTGGATTCAGGAGACAGACACTATCTCTACTTTTAAGATTAGGCTTAAAACCTTCCTTTTTGCTAAAGCATATAGTTAGGGCTGGACCAGGTGACCCTGAATCCTCCCTTAGTTATGCTGCAATAGATGTAGGCTGCCGGGGGATTCCCATGATGCATTGAGTTTTTCCTTTCCAGTCACCTTTCTCACTCACTATGTATTAACTGACCTCTCTGTATTGAATCGTATCTGTTATTAATCTCTGTCTCTCTTCCACAGCATGTCTTTATCCTGTCTTCCTTCTCTCACCCCAACCGGTCGCAGCAGATGGCCGCCCCTCCCTGAGCCTGGTTCTGCCGGAGGTTTCTTCCTGTTAAAAGGGAGTTTTTCCTTTCCACTGTCGCCAAAGTGCTTGCTCATAGGGGGTCATATGATTGTTGGGCTTTTCTCTGTATCTATGAAGCGCCTTGAGGCGACATTTGTTGTGATTTGGCGCTATATAAATAAAATTGAATTGAATTGAATTGAATTGACTGAGATTGCCCACCCCTGGCATACCTCTCACCATATACAAAAGTCTACATCATCTTCGAGGACACCATCACAGGCTAGAAGCTAGCGCTTTCATTTAAATTTGCCTCCCAACTACAACCACGAGCAAAGCCCAAAAATTCAAGGCACACAGATTCTATGGCCTCTTCTTCCAAATTATTTTTTAGATTAGCAAATGATTATATGGCCAAACAATTTCTTCTAACCCTGACCACCTAAAGTCATGAGAGGTAGCTTTAACACTGCTTTCTTCGGACATTTATTCATTTTAAATCTGTGGACCAGTGTTTACTTGCTTTACCAAAGAAAGTCATTCACTCCCCCTCTCAAATTTACATCTTCCTTCTTATCAATCGGAACCTTTGTGTCAAGCCACACAACAGGCTCCACCTTAAACTTTGGTAAATATAATTTGCCTATGTATGGGAAATTAGTGTGTACCAAGTAGGTCTGCTGATAAAGTAAATAAGCAGCTCATTCATCACTTGTTCATATTATAATAAACTAAGGTTGTAAGAAAACTCCAGGGCATTTGCCTCACAACATACACCATTTGGGAAGCATGGATCTAAAACATAACCTTCTCCAGAGCAGGCGAGATGAACGCCATTAGTTAATAGCATCTCAGGAAGCAAGGAATCAACCCCTCCCACATCCAACAAAACACCACCCACACAGTCTGTGTGTGAACAAAAAACCCATTGGACACTTCAATATGTGCATTCTGTACCTTCTTGAGGATGGCAGCATTCACGTTAGGAAGGGGAACTGGATCATCATCTCCTTCATCATCCATTCCCAAATCTGTCAAAGATTCAAACATTACACATTTGTAACCTATGTCCATATTATGGTTTAATTAAGTGAAGTACTATAAACCCTATATTTGTGAACTGTGGGGTGTCCTATTTATGGCAGTTGTGACTTGATAACCAAAACGTTTACCGTGGTTCAACACTTACCTTCAAGCATGGTCTTAATGGTGACAGACTGTTTGGCTATCTCAACGTCCACCTCGAAGATTTCCCCATCAGAACTCTGTAGTTTTATTGTGGGCATTATCTATAAGGCAACACGTTAAGATATTAAAAGCCTGTGCAAGGAGACAACACTTCTGAAAACAAACTTACGAACCTTAGTAGTAAACACGCATTAGCAACAGCTATTCTACGTCTGGGAGTTAATTTGTCAGCTATCGCAAGAAAGATCGTTTACATGATTATTAGTCGAATACGGTAATAATATCCCACTACATAAATAACTAAAAATTACCTGTGCGGACCCTTAGTATTAGAAAAATAAACTCAAAACAAACGTTAAAGCTTACCTCAAGCTAACAAACGATTAGCTACCGACGACACAGGCTAAACAGCGGCAATGCTAGTCGAGCAGCTACCTTTTATTTGAATACAGTTTATAGACAACTGAAGCTGGTGCGTGTTATTACTTAAAACACATAAAAGTTGGCTTCGCTGCTTTTTGCTCAACCATAATATTTTAATATTATCGGTTAAAATTTAGGCTAACCAGGAAGCTAGCGTTACCATGCACAATGTTATAGCTAAGCTAACGCCTAATGTCGACGTTAGTTGAGGCCTCTTAGCAGCCACAGCGAGGCTCTTCAAATAAAGACACAAGCAAAATTAAACAAAGAGCAGTTCATCCCAAGCTGCAAAACTCAACCTGGGCTAACTAAGCTACGTACCGTGACTGTTTTAACGCTAATCCAGAGGTCAATTTCCTCTGTAGTCAGCAGCAGCACCCGACAGACGCGCAAACACAGACAACCGGTGGTAGTCCCTGGACCAACCTAAGAGCCTGAGCCTACCTTCCGGCGACTAATACGCCTTTTTTCCTCGAGGGGAGGGGTTAAGTATGGGCTCAAATTATCCACCCTTCTTTGACTGGTAATCTCAGGGTCTTTCTGCCTTTGATATTCTGAAATATCCCAAGTCTCTTAAATTATCCCAAGATATATGTATAAGTATAATGTGATAGGCATGTTAGGTTTGCATACTTTTTCCCCGTATATTAGCATAGAACAGGATAGCCCTTTATTGTCATTGTACGTGTACAACGAAATCGTGGGTGCTCCACACCAACTGTGGCGGACAACAAGAATAAAAAGCAAACAGAAGAAATATATACAGCCAAGAGGGAATGTATACAAAACAGTATACAATATACAAAACAACTCACACATTAGAGAGCTAGTGTTTGTTGACAGTCCGAATGACCCAGGTGAAGAAGCTGTTTGTGAGTCTGGAGGTGTGGCCTCCACTGATCTGAGGCACCGATCAGAGGCCAGCAGGTCAAACAGGTGGTGAGCGGGGTGCAAGGGGTCACCTGTCTTGGTTTTCCTTAGACAGGATGAGCTTGTGATGGTCCACAGGGGTGGAAGAGGGCAGCCAATTATATTTTGGGTGGTGTTAATTACCCTCTGGGCAGCCTGTTCTCAGTTGTGGCCTCTGCCTACCCAGGCAGTAGGAGAGCATGCTCTCCACTGAGGAGCGGTAGAAAGCCAGCAGCAGCTTCTACTCCAGGTTATCCTGGCTAAGGACAAGGAGGAAGTGCAGCCACTGCTGGGCCTTCCTTACCAGGATGTTGGTGTTGTGGCTGTAGGTGAGATCAGCAGAGATGTGGGTGCCCAGAAACCCAAAGATGAAGACAGATTCATCCTGTTCTCCATTTATAATGAGAGGGTAGTGGACTTGTCTATGCCTCCTGAAGTCCATTATGAGTTCTTTTCTTTTAAGGACTTTCAGCTTCAGGTTATTTCCTGACCACCAGCAGGACAAGTGGTGGTCTCAAACTGAGCAAAGAAGGTGTTGAGCTCCTCTGCAAGTTTGAGGCTGCTGTTAAGGGTTGGAGGGCTCTGGCCATGTAGTTGGCGAGGGCTTGGATGCCTCGCCACACTTGGTGGGGGTTGTTAAAGCGTACATTGGCCCACTTTAATGCTGTCCTACCTTTTCTAGACTGTTTTTTACTAAGACAGTCTAGCAAAGTCTCAAACATTTGAGATGTTTAACATTGCTGTGTAATTATAATCTTTTTCTTCTGGTCGTTCCCTTTAACAATCTGCTGAGCATCATCTCAATCATCACCCCAGTATCCTGTCCTGTCAGAAAAACCCTGTGTTTTTCTTCCTTGTCTGTGGTCTTGCTCTTTTGTTGCTGCCTGGGAGCTCCCTATTCATCATGCTTTGTCCTGTATATCAACTCTGTCTTCTCTGCACATGTCCAAAAAAATGCTATCTTAAATATAAAGATATTCACGAATTTAAGATTCACTTGGGATAGATTATATTAAATAAGCCTTGTTTCATACAGTAATTTTCAAAATTAAAACCCTGCGTGTGTTATTTATCAAACCGCAGCGTTTATTGTAGTATTTAGAGCTACCATTGGATGGCGCTTTTCCCCTATTACGGATCCTCTCAAGCGGTTTCCATGGTGCGCTCAAGTGTTCATTGAAAGCCATCCTTGAATTGATTCCACTTAATTTCAAAATAGTAAGTCATCACAGCACTTTAGCTGCAGTAGGACACACACAAAAATGAACAGTGGGTGTTATGACAGCTAAAAACTTTAATTTAAAAATAAAAAGTCAGATACAGTCAAAATTTTAATAAATTGTGATGTATTAGTTCTATAAGCATCCAAGTTCATAAAAGATCACTTATCTTTGGGGATATTAATTCTTCTTTATAGACAACAGGTTGTATACCAGAATGAGAAGGGCAAGCTTGGTTTCCTCAAAAATCAATGGATGCAGCAAAATAATGAAGATTTTCTATCACTGAGATGTAGTGACTGCCGTTCACTGTACTGTGGTTGGCTGGGGGAGCAGCAGCTTTAGAGCTGAGATACCAACTGAGTAAATTAACTGCCTGGCAAGGCTAGCTCTGTAATTAGCAGCAAACTGGACACTTTTGAAGCACTGGTGGAGAGCAAACCATCATGGAGGATTCTGACCACCTTCTCTAACAGACTGTTTCAGCTCTGCTGAGACAAGGACAGCCATCGGAAGTCTTAGCCACATGCTATCACCTTCTATAAAACAGTGATATCTGGCTGAGAGGCATCTGCCAGATTTTATTATTGGCTTTGCATCCTCACTTAAATTGCTATAATAAAAAATAATTCACCAAATATGAGATAAAGTACTTATCATCATAAGTAAAACACTTCTAATTAGCATTCCTAAGAGATAAAAGATTAAAAAAAACTAAAAAAAAAACTGGGTGCTCACGTTCATACTTGAAATTCATCGCTGGGAAAAATGCAAAATTGTGGTAAATTTTGGCATCAATGTAAATTGAAATTTAATCCCAGGACAATGCAAGGACAGTGTAATTCAAACCATAACACTGTTTTATATGAGGACAAACAAAAACACAAGAGCATATTCACATCAAGAAGCCACCTTCGTCTTTATTAATAAAATTGTTTGGTTAATACAGATGCTGTAGCTCAGAGGGAGTCAGTGAGCTGAAGTGGATGAACACTCCATGTAATCTTAAACACCAAGCTGTGTGACTGCAAAAAACAAAACAAAACAAAGCAAAAAAATTTAATTAATTAAAAAACAAGAACAAGAAACCTTGTGTAGAGCTTGGGTTGGGAAGAAGAAAAAAAAAGGAAAAAACAAACAAACATCTGTAGTGTGAAATCTTTTCCATATTTGGACATATGTTACATTTCTTTTCATTTACAAAAGTGCAAACAGATCACGTTCAGATCTACTCAATATAAGCCATGGCGCGTGGGACTCAAACAGCCGCATTCAGAGTAGCAAAATTTATGTCTTGGACCTCGGTGCCATCAGTCCAGCTACACAGTAACAGGAAAGGGAATTTAAACATTTCTGTTTTGTTTTTTCCATATAATGGGAAGATTCGCAATACAAGTCCTCGGCAATGGATATTGTTATGATTATGGCACACACTTTTTGGTCCATCCTCAGACACGGACATTGTTTTTTGCTAAATGCTTAAATAGTTGTTTTTTTCGTGTGTGTTGATATACAATGTGTACCGGTGTGCCTCCTGCTCCACCGCAAGTCTTTCACCCTCCCAGTTCATGTTGTCTTCAGTTGAAAGTCATACTGTACAAATGTCAAAGGGCGATCGAGTTTACAGGAAGTAGTCTGGGGTGCGGCGAGTGACGTGGGGCTCCCCTCTGCGAGGCGCTGGATCAAACTGCAAGCTGGGTAGAAGGAGTAGAAAGAATAAATACGATTTGTTAACCACTATATGTTTTATATAAAATTACAGCCAAAGCTACCAGAATGCATTGTGCCTTAGACTTTACAGGGTTTAAAATAAAACCTAAAGGATTTAAGACTTTTCGGTACTTACAAAGAGTATTTTAGGGTGTCGTCTAGTTCCATGATTGCCGCCTGGTTGCCGCAGCGGTAGCAGTAGTTGGGAGCGCTAAATATTGTCACAACGTTCCTCTCGTGGCACCAGTTGTAACCCTGAGGGAGGCAGATGCATTATTCACTGGAAATGTATAATTCAGAATAAACTGCAACTCTAATGCAAATCTAAAACTGAACTCGCCCTTGAACTCTGTATGACTGGTCGATGGTGATATAACCATTTTGTTCCGTTGTTCTCTGTAGCAGCCAGGCTTTCATCTCCATTTTTTTGTACGGTTAGTGCACTTCCAAAGGTTGGAGGAGCTATTTATCGTAACGGCTCTTTGTTGCAGTTAAATTCATATTAGCGTGCTGACTGCCGGTTGGAAGAGCCGTCTTTCCTGAGCTTATTCACCCTCAGCAGCAGATGGATTATTTGTATGCACATCAAATGAGCCAGTGACATACCTCCATAACCAGCTGGTGGGCACGGGACACCAATGTGAGGCGGTTGGCGTGGTTGAAAGTCTCCGAAATGTCCTGACCAAATGTATAGCCGGCTCCTCGCGGAGAGATGCCCCAGCCACCGCGGTCATCCGGGTCCGACCACAGCAGGTCACACATGGGACCCTACAGGAGACAAGGAGGAGGAAACAAATTGGTTTATGGGCTGGATGGACTTAAACAGCCACTCTTTTTAGCTCAATTTAGCTTTCAAATATTATAGATTTATTTAAAATGTCATTGTTACCTCATGTGGCACTTCCTGTAAACGGTCCAATGCCCTAATGTGATCCAGTGTATCTATGGATGGTGACAGGCCTCCATGAAGGCAGAAAATCTAGAGGGAGAGGAAGGAAAACATGAATCTAATTAATATTTCCTCTACTAATGTTTGATTCTTTCAGAACATTACGCTTACATATGTGAAACCGAGTTTATATTCTTACCTGAGAGTCTACCAAGGCAGTGAGGGGGAGGTAATCGAACAGGTCTGTGAAGTACTTCCAAACATTGGCGTTACCATATTTCCGTAGACACTCGTCATAGAAGCCATACACTTGCGTGATCTGTCTGCTCTCGTGATTCCCTCTGAGGATTGTGATGCGCTCCTGGAAGCGTACCTGAGGAAAAAAATAAAAAATAGCAGAGAAAAGATCTGAATGTTATTTTTTATTCTCATTCAAATAATTAAAGGAATACATTTCAGGTTTAGACAAAGTCAAATGTCAGAACATATCACTTACCTTTAGTGCTACTAGTAAAGTGACGGTTTCTACAGAGTAGTACCCTCTGTCCACGTAATCTCCCATGAACAAGTAGTTTGTGTCTGGAGACTTCCCTCCAATCTTGAACAGCTCCATGAGGTCATGAAACTGGCCGTGCACGTCTCCGCACACAGTCACCGGACATCTCACCTCTTGAACGTTTGACTCCTTTGTCAGGATCTCCTTTGCCTGGTTGGAAAAAAGAAATAATTCAATAAATAAATCTGCCTGATTCAGGGTTTGGAAAAACAAATGATCCCCACTATCGAAACATGTCAAAAATGTACAAGTCTGAAATACCAAAAGGCAGCTTGGACAAAGCAACACTGGCCTAAGAACATTTTCAGTTTTATTCATTTAAACCTGCCACTGATTAGTTCCAACACAGAGGAAGTCATGTGATCCGTTAATCACATGCACAATACAATGTAATTTCCAGGGTCATTCTTTGTTCTTTATTTGAGAGCTGGACAATTTCCTGACATCCCCACTCCCCAATTTCCACATCAGCCTCCGGGGAATCCATTAAGATGCTACACAGTGATTATAGTATAAACCGAAACACCACCACCAGAAGCTCTCTATGGATGTAAGCCTCTAAAATGCGTGTATGTGTGTGCGTGTGTCTTTTATTAATTTCCTGCAGGTCTGGCTTGCAGTGCTTGGAATTGCAGCTCTGGCTGCACGGCAACATTTCCCAAAAAAATCAATTAGTGTGATGCTTCACAACCCAAAAAAATGATTGGAGACTGGCTGCTGCCACTTTCTGGATGGAAAAACACTTGGTTTGCTCTGATTATTCATTTAAGAGGACTCAACCAAAGCCAAAAGTGCTGTAGCAATGCAACATGACCGCTACAGCTAAAAGTAGATGCGATGAGAAATGTTATTCTTAGACATAGTTCAATCGACTCAGAATTCACCGTGAAGCAGTCGAAAACCTGCCGCTGCTGAGCCTGAGTCACTGTGTGGCCTACAGCTAATGCTTCTGGAGGTGGAAAAAAATAGGATACTGCTGTCTCATTCAATGCACACAGGAAAAATACACACCAAAAACCTGAAGCTGATATTTTATTTGAACAACCACTTTTTGGAGCCTCTCAGTTCAGAGCAGGGTTTTCTTTCGGGGAAGGGAAATGTGTATTTTTTTTCCAGCTTAAAAATATACCCTGGCATTCTGTGAATCATTTTCACCAGCCAGCTGCCTGCTTGTTATGCGGTCTTTAGCTGCAGTTGCCAGATTAAAACAAAACAATAGGGGAACACTTTAAACAGCATCAATACTAAATCTGGACACCCACAACAAGCCCTGTTCCTGGAGTCAGTCTAACGTGGCTCTCTTCCAGCCACGAAAGCCTAATGTTTTGTCAGCGACGCAATCTGAGCAGCCGTGCATACTGTCCCCTTTAAACAACAGGGTGAGAGAGAGAATCAACAGAGTCAGAGTGCTATAGCTGGCCTGTCAACAGCAGATGGGACAAACCCAGAGTTAAAAGGATGGAGTTGCATCGCCGCACAATGCTGACCTATATAAAGCACGCCCCTCCACGTGCCCATACTGCCATGAGGCAGGAGGCTTTTCAGTGACTGGGCTTAGCTTGGCAGGCTGACCGCTGTTTCTGCCTTTAAAGCAATTGAGCTGCTAAGGCCAAGAGAATATTCTCGATGTCTGCATTCAAGTCAAACAGCGGTAAGTTTTCATCCCAATCTCACGCCAACCCCTATTAGTGGCGTGAGGGGAAATAAACAAGCAAACAAACACGCACTTTAAGTAGGCCAGGTCAGGCTGTCTGGGATCGTCTTTACTTTTCACCGCTCTGCACTCAATTTTTTTCATTTCCTTTGCTCACAGTTTCAGTTTAATTAAGCACAACATGCAATTCAAACACTGTATAACTGGAGAAGAGCTAAAAAGACTAAATTAGTCTCGCAAAATCACGCAACAGTGATAGGAATCTAAACAGTTTTTTGTTATTGAGCACAATGACTACTATTCACTTTCCCAATAAGGCAGATGAGAAATATAAATTTAATAAAGAAATAAAATGTGTTATTTCCTCAGCCTTGAGGTTATCCACCATGTCTGAGGAACTCTCAGTTCCTCCAGCTAAAATAGTTTCAATAAAAACAGCAACTGCACAGATAAAATAAATTAGACTTTTACTACTATATTTTTTTTTACTCAGAAGCAACCAAAACAAGTATTTCAATAAGGTAAATAATACAAAAAAGATAGAAGCACAATTAAATATGAAATATGAACTCTTTCCCACAAAGAGACGGCATTTGACGAGCTCCTCTGTATGCTTCATGACGAGTTTTGACACCTCATTATTTCTCAATAAACATGTGGTTTGATAACCTTTAAAAGAGTTTCTGGGTTTTTCCAACAATAGCTGCATAGGCAGAGATGCAAACCCAGTCATTTTGTTCTATAACCAGGCCTCAAATATGTCAGGCACAGCTCAGTTAAGAAAAGAGCTACGAGGACTGTTATCCACCGACACATCAAGGTTTTCCACCGAGTACATACACAATGAAATGTGATGAAATCACAAAAAGATATGTGAGCCTTTGGCTTCGTATTTGTGACCGACCCACGAGCGTCTGCGTTCTTCCATTTATCATTTGAACACTCTTAACAAGTTTTTGGGTGTAACATTTGATCTTGGGCTCTGTAACCTTACACTAAAGTCGATGTGTAATGTGTTCAGTGACGTATCAGGTGTCACCTCTGCGTAAACTGATAACTTGATTAACGTAATGTGCTTTCTCTTTATAGCTTTACGCACACAAAGAAGGGTGGGGTGCCTGTCAATATCCTTCACAAAATGTCACTTTTATCACCTGGGATTAACTTCCGATTAAATATTACATAAACTGTAGAAGCTAAATCAATACAGTGTCACTTGATGTTAGGACTTTTCACTTCTCGCAATTTGAGATCGGATTTAGTGAAATCCACAAAACACGGTGTGTGAGGCAACTGTTTATCCACGAGATGTCCAGTAACAGTATGTACTCTGGAAACCAGACAAGCTGTGATTGTGAAAAAGGATGACCACACTGATTACTCAAGCACCTCGTCCAAAGTACAGGCCACACCTGCCACGGAGAGCAAACTCTGCCCAGATTACGACTGCACTCAAGGCGCAGGACGGCCTGCGTTCAACAAAGTGCGACATGAAGTCAGCAGTTTATGTCAGCGAAATCAGTCATCAGTGTGGAAGAACCAGCCAAAGGCTCACCTGCAGACAGCTTCAGGTGAAATAAATCTGACAGCTCTGCAAGACTGTAACCACAAGCAATGACCTCACTCCTGATTTATGGTAGCTGAATGTTATGCATACTGCCGACCTCACCGAGTGAAACCACTGTAAAAATAATTAACACGAGCAGCAGACAAATGGTGGCAGGTTATGTCCGATTTCATTGGCATTTCTGCTATGACAGTATGAATTTTGATGACATGTATTTCACAACTCATTTTGCCTTGGATGCACTCACAAAGATCACTGAGCAAACATCCATTTCTGATGTTTTTTTAATGAGTCAACCAGAGATACGCAGTGACCTCAGTTGCCAAAGAAAGCTTTATTTGCTCTGCTGACTTCAACAAAGATACAAAAAAAGGTCAAGCAGATGACATCAGTTCTAACAAGTGGGTCAACTGCAGCAATGTGACCAAATGATTGCATCACTGTGGCACACTTTAGAGGTCTCTACGCACCTGCGTCATTGCATTTCTTATCTACCCTTAAAGATGGTTCACCCAACGCAAGATTCAAGATGAAGTAGACCAAGTTAACATGTTTCAAAAGATAAGAAAATGACTGTGGCTGACTACAGCCAAAATACCAAAAAACACACGCTATACAAATATGGCTTAAATGAAGTAGAACCAAAGTAGCACAAAAACAAATAAATAGAATAGAAAAAAAGAGGCCAATCCAAAAAATACATAAATCTACATATAATACAATAAGGAGCTTACAATATTACACACAGAAACCATCTCTAGATGATTATGTAACCCTTTAATAGGTTTACTTTTGGCCAAAGGAAAAAGCAGAAGGTCATAAAAAGGTTAACTCTCCCCATCTGTGACACATTTAATCACATTTTCTCTGAAAAATTGACAGCAACATCAAACCAGTATCCAGTAAGCAGACCCCAGTCTGCAGTCACCTAATTCAAACCTGGCTTAGTGCTAAATTTTCAAACCAATGACCTTACTTCTGTGAAACAAACAACTTTTGCAACAACATCCAGACTCTTAAGAGTGTGGAGCCTACAATAATGCAAACTGGGGAAACAATTAATCACGTTAAACAGAGGAACACTTCAAAGCATTGCCTCTCAGCACACTGACACCAGGCTGAGGCTCTGGTATGACCGGACTTCTTGTGAGACAACTGGAAGGACAGATTACACAGCACATCTCATTCCTCTGCACCCACACGCATCCCCAAAACAGACACGGCCTCTATCTGAGTCACAATGAACAGTGTTATCCTGAGTCACACACTCTGATCCCCTTAGCAACAAAGGCTTTCACAGTGTTAGTGATGCAACTCACAATCAATCATATCCTCGGCTATTTTTAAAATCCGGGAGGATGTTGTGTGGGAGGGGTGGACGGACAGATACAAGTAGACAGTGTGGAGAAACTGGGCTCCTGACAATGATACAGCCCCCCCACCCTCAGCTGCTTTAATGGCATCTTTGCTCCATTAGGAAGGAAACAGGAAAGAGGAACGCTGCATCATTTGTGCAGCTCTTCCATCTACAGCACATGTGCCGTATCGCCGATGTATCACTCAATTATTAGCTGTTTCCTGATATACCAATATCAGTATTTATTACAGCTGATATACAGAGATTTAAAAAGCAAAGAGGAGGCAGGAGAAACACCCTTCAACCATGTTATAAGTGTTGATGTGGCAGCCTGCGACTCCCCTGTCAGCAACACGTGCTTGGAATGCCACAAACATGACAGCTGGCTGAGTCTGGCGGAGAGTATACGGGCAATTTATGACTTATTATGACAAGTAAACAAACTGAATTATCATAATATCTCAGTAAGGATTTATTTAAAGGAAAATCTACAGTTACAGTTGGAGAAATCTTTTTTTGTGTGTCTGTAAAGAAAAGACTTGCTGAGATATCACATTTTAAATCCCTGAATATTGTCATCACTCTCAAAAATCCTATATCAGTCGGGATCTAATGTGCTGTGCCAGTATAGCTGTCTTAACAAGTGTTCGCAAGATCTGTCTGTCTTTGAGGTAGTTTTTTTCTGTATGTTGAACTATGTGTTAAATCAAAGAGGCTAGTATAAACAATCACTGTGTGCTTTCCAACTAACTCCATTGATAAAAAGGCCAATTTATATGCCCAGCTAAGCACTGACCACCACCACCACCTTCCCTCTAAGCCCTATGGAAAGGATCCAGTCCCTTTTTGGGATCCTGATACACAGTGTAATGAGCATTTAAAACTACTGGGACTCAAATGGAAACAAATATTGGGATTAACGTTCCGCTTGAGAATACCAGACCTTTAAACTTCAGCACACAGAACTCCAAACATGGTAGAGGGCCCAGTCTTTGTATCCTTTTAAAAGTCAAGGAGGGGGGGCAGAGCTGCAGCATAAAAAGAAAAACAGACTCTGAAGACTGTCCAAAAAGAAAAGAAAAAAAAGAAAAGAAAAAGCCTCTTCTGTCAGCATAAAGCCTAACAGCAAATTTATAATATTCACTATATACGCTGTCAAGTTATGGTGTCAGTCACTTGACTTCTGACACATAAATCTAACAATCAGAGGACAGGGTGTCAATTCTCCAGCAGGGGGAAGCCTAAAAATGGACCATGGCCCAAGGCGGCAACAATATATAGCACACTTTGGGCAAGAGAGCTTTCTAGAAAACAGAAATCATAGACAGATCAAGATCAGGATTAAAAAGCACAAAAAACAAATCCAAAACCCCAACAAAAAGAGTATTAATTAAAACAATCTGAGGAGAGAAAAGTGGTAAAATGTTTACGAGTAAATGCTCCTTTACAACCAGACATCCAGAGCCGGAAATCAGCACAGAGCAGAGAGATTGGGGTTAAGCTCAGCTCAGACCACAAAATCAAATGGCCAGTTATCAACCAAAGCAGAAGCATATGGGCATAACAACACTCATAACAAGTTAATTAAGGTTAGTTTAAAAAAAAAAATTTTAATAGTAAAGTAAGGAACCACCTTACACCAGCTTAAAGGTCAACTTCACACTGTGATGATAACATCAAAGGTCAGTGTCTGAGGGAAATTACCATTAAGTCACTTTTCAGCTATTTTTAACTAATTCTATGTTTCCAAAGCTGAATGATGCAACGCAGTGATGCAAAAAAGTAGAGCAAAGGACTAAGGAACTCAAATTGAAAATTACAATTCGGGCCACGCATCACTTTCATCCATTAGGTCATGTTTAAGTTTGAAAACCGCCCACATTATTGCCTCGAACAAGTCATCCTCTCCATTTATAGACATGAGTAAACAGAAGGTTACAGATAATGGACTCAGTTTCCTGACTACCTGTGAGAGCTGCTGAGGGGCAAAAAAAGCACCACACACACAATCAGCTGGCAGTTTATTAGGCACATCTAATTAAAAACTAACAAGATTATGACTTTGTGGAAATTGCCTTGATTGAGACTTGCAGTGTTTTAGGAGACTGCAGTGTCTGCTGTTGCCGAATTGTGCCGAATTACAGGTGTTTCTCTCATTTAGACTAGCCCTCATTCAGGGTGTTTCTTGGCTTAAAGGGTTTTTCTTGTCATTCTAACATTTGATGTGAAACAAAGTTTTGCACTCAGCGAACAAGAATGAGAACACCCAAGAACAACACATACAGAAACAAGGAGCAGGATATACATTTGCATTGTAATTTAGCATAAATAAGACGTGGTGGACAGTGCAGAGCCCAGTGGTTTCTCATGTTATCTTTGGCTGGGAGCAGCAGAGACTATAGAGCACATTTAGGGCACTGATGGGGCTTTGGCTACATAAACAAACATTATTCATCCACATATAGTGAAGATAAACAGACTGTGTTACCTTAATTAACAAGTCTGAGCAATTTGCTATTTTTTTTTTTTTTTGGGTCATTGGATAACCAAAATTATTAAGCTTAAGTATTTTAAGCTCGACTAAACTAAGCCCCACTTAGAAATAACTTGTTATAATTGGATGGCCAAATGTCTTAAGTAGGTGCCAACTTTCTTTCTTTCTTTTTTTATTGCAGGGAAAAAACCCTCCTCGTTGATATAAATTGACTGGCTGGATTTATTACCCTGTGCCGAGAGCTATACAGTAAGCTTTTCCTCACCTTTTCATTGCTCCAAGTGGCTGCACCTAAACTGGATACAATCAACCTTAATAGGCTAAATAAAAGGACCCCAAAAGCCTGACTTTCTCACAAGAAATCAACTTTATGTCTTTCCATTTTGATGCCAACTGGCCACATTTTTCCTTTACTATTTTCCAACAGCTTCCATACATAAATACTGAGGCATAAAATGAGGCAGAGCACTTCCACTCAGTAGCACGGCTAAAAGAGATGCTGCAGTCACTGTCAGTGTGAATGAGCAGGCTGTAAATGTGGTATGTGACTTGAATTCAAAGCTTGTGGGTCATTCTGGCAGCACGGTAAAGCACCAAGAAGCCCGAAAACTACCACATGTAATTTCTTATTTAGCGGTGTAAAGCTGTTTAAACAGAACAGAAGTCTGGGGCAACTCGTAATGATTGTCAAATCCATGCACAACGCAGTGAAATGTACACTATAGACGCCATTTTAAGAATGTCTGGAAGGCGGCGGTGAGGAGGGAGAAGACGTTAGCAATAAGTTAAGGGAGGGAATTAAAAAATAAAATCTTACCTTTTCACATAGTGTTTTTACTTGTCCCTCGGACAGCTGCTTGCATTCATTGAGCTGCTCGATCCACTGATCCAGTTCTTTCGTAAACGCCTTTTCGTCCATTTCTGTGTGTTTTCGGGTTTGCTGCAGTTTGTCACGTTAGCTAATTCGGGTTAGGAGACGACTCTCCCAGAGGTTACCGTGTCTCGAGGGCTTACAAAACGGCCACAGCAGAAGCTAATCACTCTCTTACTAACAGGCGCATGTATCGCTAACTGCCAGATCACTGTGATGATTTGACTGAATTGAAACTGGGAGAGGGAGGGAGAGGTGACAGTTAAGGATCCACCCTTGTCGAGCCGCTGGCGAGCAAATAACAAACTTCCGGTTGCGCTTCGAAATAAAAGCTTCTTGGCGAACACGTTCTGAAATACACCCTTACCTAAAAGAAAAAGAAAAGAAGAACTTGCTAGGCTTAAACATAACAACAATGCAACTAGGAAAAACTAGCATCTGGCAAATAATCGAAAAAAAAATAAGAGCTTTTAATTGACCACCTTTTACA
Source organism: Neolamprologus multifasciatus (assembly GCF_963576455.1). Taxonomy (NCBI): domain Eukaryota; kingdom Metazoa; phylum Chordata; class Actinopteri; order Cichliformes; family Cichlidae; genus Neolamprologus; species Neolamprologus multifasciatus. The sequence goes on from NC_140448.1 coordinate 23,523,426, forward strand.
ACTTTTCTACGTATGTAAATTTTAATTTTATGTAAACAGCTCAAGTAAACATGGTCTGAATAAATTTCTGCCACACTCTGAAACTTACACAGTGACAAAGGTTGGTAAATATACATAACATATATCCCAGAATGTCGTCTATTATGGTAGATGTTTGAGGATATATTATTTTTATGATGATGATGATTGTTATTATTATGTGAAGATTGCGTCAGACTAGGGTATTGTTGAAAAATCTAATAATTTCCGGTATAACGCTGTGTGGTCTACCTTTACTAAAAACAGAGCGCCGCCCGAAACAAATAGCAACCAGAGGCCTATGAAGGCTACTCACTGATTGGTTCGCTGAGCTGCTTCCTGTGCAGTTTCATTGGCTCGCCGTTTATTGGGGACGTTACTAACAAACCAAAGAGAATACGTCATGGCTCTGCGAAAGCATGCCGTGCATTTCGCGTTGTGGCTATGATGTCAGTGTTTTATCTCCTTGTTGTCAAGGCCAAAAAATGTAAACAAAACAAAAGACAGCGTTGTCTTTTAACCACGCTTTCTTTAACAGGCTTACCTTCCGCATTGTATTAATTCCTCTCAGTTTTCGGTTATAAATAAAGGTCGCTAGGCCCATTTAAAGGAGTTTATTGTTTGGGTACTGTATCAACAAAACTGCCAAGTGATCTCACTCAGACTCAGTCCTAAAGCCAGTGACTTTCTAACAAAAACAACGATTAAAGATTCATTGATAATACATCTGTGCGTCACACATGTGCAGTCATCACTGTAATAAACATAATCAGAGTTAATCTTTCACAAAAAGTTCTCTCTTCGCAGAAACACCAAGTTCACCTTTAAATAACACCAATTTATTTAATATTTCCAACCCATATTTACCTATATTGAATCGTTTAGGAGGCACTTGATAAAACCACAGTTCCCAGGTGAATTTATTTAATTGCCTTTATTTGGGAGTGTCCCTTCGATAGCTCAGTTGGTAGAGCGGAGGACTGTAGGTATATGATAGCAGGAATCCTTAGGTCGCTGGTTCAACTCCGGCTCGAAGGAGCTTTTTGGGTGCTTTGAGTACTCCGGGATAGTAGAAAAGCGCTAAATAAGAATCAGTCAATTTACCATTTACTATATGTGAATTAATCAGCACGGTCAAGCCCCTTCTGTTTTTTGAAATTATGTAAAAGGACTCAGTGATTGAGGGTGAGAGCAACAATTCAAGAAATATTTCGAATTACAAAAGTTGGGGGGGGGGGGGGGGGGTATAAGCTTTAATTGGGAACATTGATCCCATACCAAGCAGTTTGTTAGAATGTGGCAACAACCTTTTTGGGATAAATTTGCTGACACTTTCAGCAATGACCCTGCAGTCGATTCACAAGAACCTTCTTTATATGTATGGGAAATGTATATCAAACTATATTCTTTAAAAAGTTACTACACACTGTAAGTTTCTGACTGCAGCTTTAACAGTTTCAGTTCAGCATACAACGTGTTGTTCTTCTTTAACTCTAAATATAGACCTATTATATCATACTGTTATGTGAAGTCCAAAGCAGGTCTTCTCTTGTATTGTGCAAAAACATAAAAGAATGGAGACTTTACTAAACCAGGTCCCAGTTAATCCCAGACTCAATTAAACTGGTAACATAATAAATCATATTTATTTTAGCTGGGGGCTCTGTGTGGAGCAGGGATCCCACATCTTTTCTAATCAGCCAGAACAATATTTGTCAGTTTGTCTATATATATATATATATATATATATATATATATATATGTGTGTGTGTGTGTGTGTGTGTGTGTGTGTGTGTGTGTGTGGTTTATACTGGAATTTGATGGTTTCATTTATTAAAGAAAAAAAGCTATCCAAAGCCTACTTGGCACTGTGTAAAAAAGTAATTGCCCACTAAATCTAATAACTGGTTGTGCCACCCTTGGCAGTAAGAACTCCAAACAAGTGTTTTCAATAATTGATACTTTCAGTTTGTCTTTTCACTCTTTCACTTTGTCTCTTTGCTCTTTTACTTTGTGGTCTAAGAACTTTGACCCTCTCTTCTTTGTGAAATTATTTTAATTCAGTCACATTGGAGATTTTCCCAGCATGAATGATCTGTTTAAGAAAGCATCAAAGTATCTCAGTTGGATTAAATTCGGGGCTTTAAATGGGCCAAACCCTTATTTTGTTTTGTTTTGGGTTTTTTTGTTTGGGGGTATTTTTTTTCCACAGTTGGACTTCGGTGGTGTGTTTTGGATTATTGTTCCGCTGCAAAACTCAAGTGTTCTTGAGCTTCAGAACAGGAACTGATGGACAGATATTTTCCATCAGGATTTTCTGTCATACAGCAGAATTCATGGTTCAATCATTTACAGCAAGTTGTCCTGGTCCCGAATCAGCAAAACAGCCCCAGACCATCACACTACCACCACCATGTTTGACTGTCGGTATGATCTTTCTATGAAATGTTGTGTTAGTTTTACACCAGTTTCAACAGGATTCAAACCTTCCACAAAGTTCAACTTTTCATCATCAGTCAACAAGACATTTTCCCAAAAGACTTGGGGATCATTAAGATTTGTTATTTTTTTTTGGCAAATGTAAGATGAGCCTTTGTGATGGTTCATCACTATTCCAGGTTTTCTCCATTGGTTTTGTAACCCTTTTCAGAGTGATAAATGTCAATGACTTTGTTTCTAAGTTGTTTTTGAGATCTTTTAGCCTATTTCACTTTGTCAGACAGGTTCCATTTAAGTGATTCTTGAGTCAACATGTCTGGCAGCAACCAGGCTTACGTATCACTAATGAAATTGACATCAGCTTTCCAAAAAATGTGGTTAATCACAACTAATTCATGATTTAACAATGGATAGCTTTTCTCCATAATAGATGTAATCACCACTTAAATGCTGAATGTTGTTTTCAAGATTAAAATTTGCTTGATGATCTGAAAAAAATAATAAATGTTTGACAAATATGTAAAAAAGCACAAAAAAAACCCCCCACAAACAAATGCTTTTTCTTCTGCTTATCTATGGGTCATGTGTACCAGAGCCTTTCCAAACACCAGGGTACACCCTGGAGGGTCTGCCACAGAGAACCCCTATAATCACATCTGTGGCCAATTTACAATCACCAACTGACCCTGGAAGCATGTCTTTGGACTGTGGGGGGAAGCTCAGCTGGCCAGTGGATACAAATCCAGGTCTCTTGTGCTAACCATCAAAATGATCCCTTTCCATTTTTGACCTACAGTAGCTGTCTGTTTCGATACTAAAACTGTTGCCTTAAAGGATTTTCAGGTCATTCACAATTCTGCCTTCAAATTACCACAAGCTCAAGGCAAGCAAGTGCAGTTTTATTGCTATTCCATTATTTATTACATCTGTTGTATTGCTGCTCTGACTGTAGCTTCTCTGTCATGACTTAACTGTATGGTCTAATTGTTTGTGTCAGCAGGAGGTCACCACCGGTGTAGACTGGTGTCAGCAGAACCACCTGCTGATCAACGCCAGGAAAAACAAGGAGTTGGTGGTGGACTTCTGGACACACAGACGACCACACTGACACCGGTGAACATCCATGGAGTGGACATTGAGATAGTGGACTCTTATAGGTACCTGGGTGTTCACCTGAATAATAAACTGGACTGGAGCCACAACACTGATGCTCTCTACAGGAAGGGTCAGAGCAGACTCTACCTGCTGAGGCGGCTGAGGTCATTTGGAGTACAGGGAGCGCTTTTAAAGACCTATGACTCTGTGGTGGCATCTGTCATTTTTTACATTGTGGTATGTTGGAGCAGCAGTTTATCAGCAGCTGAGAGGAAGAGGTTGGATAAACTCATCAGGATGACCAGCTCTGTTCTGGGATGCACCCTGGACCCAGTGCAGGTGGTGGGAGACAGAAGGACTCTGGCCAAAATAACATCTCTGATGGACAGAGTCTCCCACCCCATGCATGTAAATGTTGCTGAACTGCAGAGCTCCTTCAGTGACAGACTGCTGCATCCTAGATGCATGAAGGAGCGTTTCCGCAGGTCCTTCATCACTGCAGCTGTCAGGCTGTACAATCAGAACTGCTCCCAACAAACATAGATGTTTACATCAATGCTGTAACTGCAACAATTTAATCAACCGATTCGCACTACAACCTGGTTTGCCTCTTATCTGTAGTTATTTTTATTTAATTTGATAACTGTACAGTACTCTGTTTATAGTAACCATTGTCCTTAATGTAAACATGTAAGAAAAATTGTGTATGTTTCTGTTCTGTGTCCTGTGTACTGTTTGTTGTATATGTGTCTTTCTGGCTGCTGTTACAACCAAATTTCCCCTTGTGGGACAATTAAAGGATTATTCTATTCTATTCTACTCAAACAGAGGCATGAGACTTGTGCCAGAGACTTGTCAAGACTGTTGTGAGCAGAGGCTGACAGAGGTCATAGGGGTTACGTCTAAAAGAATAACCATATACCATCCAGGGAAGCCAGTACATGTCAGTCTTGATGTAGCTCTAGATTTTCAGCAGACTTATGAAAGCTTGACACAAGCATATCCAGGCCCATTCAAAGGCAAATGCAGCCTTTACCACAAACAGAACAGAGACCACACATGAAACAATAACAGAGATCAAAGGCTATATCTGCTCTTCCAACACACTGGCACATGTTCAAGTATGTCACGGCAATTAACAATTATCATATCTTAAATCGGGAAGCTTTGCTGCTGTCGCACAACCATCAATTACTTTTTGAAGAAAAAACTGCTTCTCAATTTTCTGAGTGCTCTTATAACAATCAGACATGACATCAAGAAACGAAATATCTTCAGACAGTGTATATTAATCATGGGCATTCCAGCGATTCCAGCAATGATCTTAATTCTTAATGTTCAGCATCAGTGAGGGGAATGTTATCTCCCTGAAATTGACCATCTATCATTGTTAAGCTCTATTTGAGAGAAAGAAATGCACCAATACATCTATTTTCCTCATACAACAATCACACAGTCCTTCAGAGGATGTCTCTGTGCTGCAATGACGCATCTGTCCCACTGGGTTTTTGTGTTTGTTTGTTTGTTTGTTTTTAATAAAAAGCAGATTAAAATGTCCCTGGCAGTTTTTCCCCCCTCTCTGTTTTTTCCTATTTGAGCCTCTCCTGCAACAGCAATTCATGTAATCAAGCAAATTTTCAAGAGCGCACTCCTCATGATTAGAAATTTCTGTTTGCAAGGTCACAATGGAAACAAGCAGTCATCTTCTGCTTTGCACAGAAAGGACACAAAAGCATCGGCTGCATCCTTGAAGTAAAATCTAACCAGTATCTCCCTCTGGATCACGCTAATCAGCGAGGGGATTGAATTTCAGATCCCTCCTTTGATGAGCCGCTTCTCTTCTCGTGTTTGCGTAAACATAGTGGATCATGATACAGTTTTCCACATTATTTTCCACTTGACTCATGATAAGCTTACAGTTCATCAAGTTTCAAGTCTTTTAAACGGTGACCCTGTAGTCTATTTTAGATCACAATAAGCATTCTCTGGATCGTTGTTTTCCACATTAACATTTCATTGATCACTTTGTGAAAAGCTCATCCAGGCTGCCTGATTGTTGGGGCCCTGGCTTTCCCAGCCAGTGGAGTGGGCAGCCATCCAAGCAGGCACACCATGATGATTTTCCCGTCTACCGTAAACACTCTGCCTGCATTTAGCTGATCTCCTTAGTTGGTTTTCAGTTAAAATCCTGTCCCAAATAAGAAAGATGAAGATTCTTCAGTGTCCCTTTTAAAAGAGGGCACTATCCTATCCAGATCTACTGCATGTATGCCTCCTTTGAACTTTATGTTTCCAGATGACTTTGTGATCTGTAGTGAGAGTAGGTAGCAGGAGGCGGTATGTGGTGGATAAAAGTCAGCAGAAGCAAGGCAACATTATTTTGAAGAGGCAGAAAAGAAGGGACCAAGAACGCATCAAGTGGGGCCACAGGAAATCCGAATGTTTACTCAGAACTATTTAATACGTGTAGATAAGTGGTGATAAACCATATTTCCAAGCTCATATGCAGCGCTGTGTTCTTCCACAGATTTATAGTGTGAAATGTTGAGGTGCATAAGAATTTAATCTTATGATGGAGAGTTGTAAAGTGTTGCAAAGTAGGAAAAAAGTATTCAGACATTTTACTTGAGTACAAGTTATAATCCTACTTAAGTAGCTTACCATGCCACAGGTTGTATATTCAAATGTATTTAAAGTACCTAAAGTAAAAGCATTCATGTGTAATGGCACTTGGAGATTATTGGAACATAATCAATGAATCATTGATATGTATATCTCTTTAATGTTACAACTGTTGATGGTTTTAATTACTTATATGTTGCTCAGTAGCTTGACATGATAATAATGTTATTATTAAAATAATAAAGCTTTAAAAATAAATAGTATGGATTATGAAGTGCAGTAATTCAGTATTCGGAATATACTGGAGTAAAATAAAAACTATAATCTATTATATAAATTATATTCCTACTGGTCCTATCCATGATCTCATCCAGTGATGTTGGGGATTGTCGGTTTTAACTTGGCTGTGTTGGGGTGGCACTAGTGGGGACCAATCATATTTAAAGTGGGCTAGTGCCACACCTCCCTTCTAGACACATCAATGCCCCAATTTGAATTGTAGTTTGTGTTCATGTCTGTTAGCTTCTGTTTCACTGAGAAAGTTGTTTTCGTTTCATTTTACTTGCTGCTTTGTGATCATCCTGATTGTTTTCACCTGTGTTTTAGGCGCTCCTGTTTCTTGTTAGTTTGAAACACAGACACTGTTCTGTGTTGTCCATAAAGCTCTGTGTATTTGGGCTCCTGTTTTGTGGATTTTGTGTCGTTTTGGGACTTTAGGTGCATTAGTTTCCTGCATCCTGTCCAACACCTCTACGCTCCAATTGATGACGACCAACAATCCCTATGTAAAAGCTAATTCACAAGGGAGCTGCCTTTTTGACAGGTGAATTAGTTAGCCTTCATTGCTAAGTGTTGCATAACTACAGTGATGACAGAGTGTCCTGAAAGTTTGCTTCTACATATAGAAGTGATGACATTATTACACAAAGAGGGGAACAGCAATGGCAGGTAACATAATACAAGAGGTTAATCCAAAGTTGCACAGTGTGCTGTAGCAGTATGGAGCCAATGTGAGCTCTAATGTACCATCTTTTACTACCAGCAGTCAGCTGCAACTTACCATTAGGCATTAGTGTCTGGTATAGTTCCTATTTGGATACAAAAGCTAGTTAGGTACCTGCTGCTGCCACTGTTGTTGTTATTGAATGTCTAAATTTATATTCACTGTGTGTGCCAAGGAGGTTTGGAGAAAAGCTCTCTTAATTCCAGGCGAGCAGATGCAGACCATGTTTGATGTCCTTGCCAGGCAATCGGGAGAAAATGGCTGAACCCCCTTGTAAACAACAGTATCCGAGGTATGTGCGGTGTGGCAGAAGACAGGATGGTGTTAAATGGGTTGTTTTGGAAAGTTGGGCAATGATATTGTGGAGGAGGAGGAAGATGGTAGAAACAATCAAAACCCCGGGGGACAGTCAGACATCATGCTCCCAAAAATACAGCCACCGGTTGTATAACGATAGCTTATCAGGCATACATAGCATTACATCAGTGGTGCATTGTGAAGTCATGTGATGATTTCCCTCTGCATGAAAAACTCCAAACAGAAAGAGAAGCACAGACTGGCTGTCTGCAGGAGACGGACACATGCGGAAATAGAAGAAGCTGACAGATTATTCAATGCCGGGTTTGGATACATACAAAATAAACACTCAAGACAGTAGCTTTTTAATGCAGAAAGTTACAGCAGACAATCACTTCAATGAAATTATGCTGTCAATCACATGAGAACAGAAAGTAATAAGAAAAAGGCACCAAATGCAACATGTTAAAATGCAATGTGTCATAAATATATAATCTAAAACTACACTTTAGGGCACCTGTATGAAATATTGTTCTAATAATGCATTATTCTAACAACTTTTTTCACTCATTCCCTGATTTTATTGATTGTTTCATGTGACAGGCTAAATATAGAGATGCGGTGATTTAGAAAAAAAGAGGAAGAAGAAAAGAATGAGGCAGCAACACTACCTCCACCTCTCTCTCATTCTCCTTCTACCAATTAGCATCCAGCACTGTGCCTCCAGGATACCTGAAACCATGACAACAACAGGCTACTGTTCCCATCTGAGATCTGGAGCTCCATCTGCTGTTACTAAAGAGGAAATACAGGCTGTGTATCCCTCTTTCACGTCTCACTTTTAAGAAAGGATTGTGGAGGATAATTCTATTGAATATATATGTAAAAAAACTGTTAAGTGTAATGTTGCCTTTATGAATGAACTTTCATGCCCAGAAGACACCTATTTTGGGTCAATCGTTAGTCACCAAGCATTTCTGAAACTGGAAATACACTAAACTGATAAAATGATCTCTGAACGTCTACTTAAGAAAGACCACTGATCTCAAACTGCACTTCAAATGCCACAATGAGGGGTGCCTCTCACGGTTGCTTTTTCAAAAAATTCCACCACCACATAACATCGTGAGTCAGAAAAACAAAGCAGCCCTTTCTCCAAGGGAACAAAATGATCCGGGTCTTGGTACATGCAAAGATCCCACAGCCTCCCTTGAGACTTGCTTTAAAAGGAAGGAGACTGACAAAAGGCCAGAAAGGTGCAGCCCACACAGTTTATATTTGTGGTCAGGTACCCAGACTGGCTGGGTACAGCGCTATTGTTTTCCATGCCTCACACCACACTGTGCAAAGGTATTGCCTCAAAAGCCCTGTTGTTGCATCAGCATTGAATTATGAGTTGCAGCTTACAGTTACCCACAGCTTTAGACTTGAATTTGATTGTGTACACCTAGCACATGTAGCCTAATTGTAAAGATAATTACAGACTTTTATAACAGCAATGACATTTTTTTAAATGTGTTTTTTAAAAAGCAGGGCATAGACCATGGAGGTGGCTACCTAGAGCATCGCCAGCTGGACAGGCACACTCTTAAAAGTCTGGCACTGATATGCAGTATGCCTTATATATTGCTGAAAACATTTTTTTACTAAACACCTAATACTGAGAATTACAGACAGACTGTAGGAAGGGGAGGAGGAACCTAATGGTCTTTGTTTTAGCTTTTCCAACTTCACACTGCTTAACAATGTTACTGACCTTCCCTGCAAACCTTCTGATATGACATGAGCATCCTGCTGCAGGGTGGACTTGTGTAGATTTACTCACACAGCCCACAACAGTCACGGTAAAAATGAGCTATTAATTATTCCAGACACAGAGATGGGCATCAATCAGAATCTAACAGCAAATCACAGTTTGTTCTTTTTAACATCTAAGACGTGAGGGTCAAAGGCATCAAATCCTAATTGCACAAAGAGCAACTAAATGGCTACAGCTGGCTTAGAATCCCATCTACACATGAAAGGTTCCCTTTATGGAAATAAAAAATCAGAAGCACTGTTAGGATCATACGTACTTGAATAATGAATCATATTTTTGTAATTTTGCCTCTGTACACCACCACAGGGGATTGTAAATCAAACAGGCCACATGTCATTGAAGTGCAGGCTTCAGCTATAATTCAAGGGATTTAATAAAAGTATTGCATTAACTGTAGCCATTTTCATACACAGTCCTAGATTTTCAAAAAGAAGGAATGCACTGATCAGCAACACCCACAGGCCTAGAAGGACACGGGAGACAACAAGTGGATGATCGCAATTATTTCCTAAGTTAAAATAGAGCCTTGACAGCATCTAGTCACGAACAACCTTGACGAGGTAGGCATGTTATTGTTAAGACAATCGGGAGATACTTGTATTTACAACAAGCTGCAAACCACTGGTTACATTAAAAAGCAGGAAGGGTAAATTAGGGCAAATTAGACTTAATTAAAATTAGTTGGAAAATTTTGGAAAATTCTTTGGTGGGGGAAATCCATGTAATCTTGTACCAAAATGGTGGGAAGATGCATACCACATCATCTGTCAAATATACTGAATGCAATGTTATGGTACTGGTATTTATGGTTCCAGTGGAATTTAGTCACTAGTGTTTGTTGATAGAAGTAGCAGGATGAATTGTAAAGTGTAGAGGTCTATACTTTCTGCTCAGATTCACACAAATTGCAAAGATGATCCAATGAAGTAGATGCTTCACAGTGCAGCTAGATAATAGCAACAACATTCTGCAAAAGAAACCAAAAACCAAAGAGTTTCTCATGGCAGTGAAATCAAATATTCTTTAATGGTCAAGTGAGTGACCTGATCTCAGCACAAATACAAGACTGAAGGCACACAGAGTCACAAAGAAGTAGCAAGAGGAGAGGAATGGAATAGTTAATGGAATACTTTGCAAAATCTCGTGAATCTGCATTTCAGTCATATCTTGACTGCTTAAATTAAAATCCACTGTAATGATGTACAGAAGCAAAATATTTGTAAAAAGCAAGATTTATTGTCAAAATACCTACTGAACTTTATTGTTTGTCTACTGCTAAGACCTCTGCCACTTCCTTAATCACTGCAATATATCAATAAAAATTAAAGAGTATACTAGAAAAAAATGAAAAAATACAAAAACAACAACTTGCTTTTGCAGTTTCACTATTTAAGCGAGTAGTCCACAAATGAAATCTATACATGTTGAGGTTTGGAGAGAAAAGAGGAAGTATCTTCGAAGAATACTTAAACCTTCTTAACCTCCTTCCCGATTTTATCTTAGGTGGAGCAGTTAAGAAAAAACTTAATCATTAGTCTTTCTTGGTACTATCAGTGGCAAGATATTTAACTCAAATCTAAAGGGAAGATATTTATGGATAGCACTAAACAAAAAATTCAATAATCACCAAAATCTGCTGGTCCTAGTTTTTGTGGCTAGAAAAATCAGTATGAGAAGGAGATGGTTGATTATAGAGCACCTCCTAAAACTGTGATAGAATTAATTTAAAAAGGGCTTGGTTTAATTAATTTAAATTTCATCACAGTCACTACAAGTACCAGTGCCCTTCACACATCCTAAAATCCAACCATGACACCAGCTGCCTAACACTTAGCCAGTCAACTGTGAAATTTAATTACCACCATTGCATCAAAGCTCTAATGAGACAATTAGCTTGTGCCATCTCAAAGCTTTGCTCCTCATTAGCACTGATGGCCGCAGCACATGTTGATGGCTCAGTCACAGTCCTGCCCTCACACTTAGGCTGGAGTCTTCCAGCCAGAAGCAGGTTTTTGTAAAAACTAATGAGTCAGTAGAGTGAGACTAATGCATGAGGTATGCAGGCCTGAGTGATTTCTCTATCCACACAACACAAAACAGAAGAAGGCAGGAAGTATTAAAGGTAAACCACCCGAAGACTGCAGCTGTCTGATTGTACTTATTAATGCACCAAGTTTCATCTAATTTTGTAAACAAGCCTATCATATTAATGAAGAACATATTTATTTCAAGTCCATTAACATTTTTCTTTTCTGTTTCACTGTGATGAAAATAAGATTAATCTAAGATTAATGGCTGACAATTAGTTTTGACTCATCAGCCCAGTTTTAGTTTATACGTACATCTTTAGCAGCAAAAACCTCCAGTGATCATTGTCTCTATGACTTCATCAGTCTCTCACAGGGTTGTGGAGGAACTTTGGCCCACTCCTCTTTACAACGTTCATTCAGTTCATTGAGGTTTGCTGGCACTTGTTTATGCACAGCTCTCCCACCACGCATTTCAGCTAGGTTGATGTTTGAGTTGGCTATTGCAGCACCTGCATTATTTTCTTTTTCAGCCATTCTGTTGTAGATTTGCATTTGTTACATGACCCAGTTTTAGCTGAGGTGTAGCTGTAGGATCGCTTGTCAGACATACTGTGGTACACAGAGAAGTTCATGGTCAGCAGTATAACTGCAAGGTTCCCGGGTTCATAAACAAGAAGTTGTTCCAAAACAAGTCCAAATCCTCACACATCCACCACCATGTTTGACAGCCGGCATGACTGATATAATGTATTTAGCTTTCACCAAACATGGTGCTGTGCATTATAGTTAAACATCTCTTTTTTGTCTTTTCTGTCCCAAGGAACTGCTCAAGCAGTCTTATAGTTGCTTGCTAAGTCTTTTTCTAACTGTGTTGTCATGAAATCAACATTTAACATGCCAGCTGAGGTCTACAGGGTCTGAGGTGGATTTTTGGGGGACTGATCTTGGGAGGAATTTGATGCAATGTCCACTGCAGGGAAGAGTGTGGCATCCAGTGTTGGGAAGGTTACTTTTAAAATGTATTCCATTACAGAATACAGAATACATGCCCCAAAATGTATTCTGTAACGTATTCCGTGAATACTTTGGATTACTTGATATATTATCATGCTGTTTACAACTGCTATTGCTGTGATTTATTACTGTTACTGAAGGTCCGCGGCTCCGAACCGTAGTAAAGGGACCTCTGGCTAATACGTCGGGTTCCGTGTCGGGCTCCTAGCCGAAAACTAGCTTTACTTTGTTGTGTGGGTCAACTTTGCTAGCAAGAGACAGAGAGAGGCGTTGAAAGGCTGCTCCAACGGAACTTATTGTTTCGGAGGAAAACACGAACACAGCGTACAGTCGAGTCTTAATAGCTTACTTACAACTAGGGATGGGTACCGATATCCGGTGCCATGATGGCACCGGTTCTGACATAAACGGTAGTAACCAGACCGAAAAGCAGCGCACATTTCGGTGCTTTTTTTTCCTGAGCTGTGGTACACTTTCTTCTTCCTTACATTTATATTGGCGGTTGGCAAACAACTGAAAGGTGCATTACCGCCACCAACTGGTATGGAATGATACACTTTAGATTCTAGCCAATCATTTTACGTTTCCGGATAGTAGGCGGGTCCATGTACGTACGTTCTTTTAGAGCAGAGCTACAGATTAAAAATGCCCAAGGCGAAGCGGTCAAAGTCTGGCTGTACTTCACAGCAAAAGATGCAAACTCAGCAGCTGCAACAAGTGCTTTAAGCTGATACTGTCAAAGAAGGTAACACCTCAAATCCGATGAAACACCTGGCGACGGATAGCGTTTTTTTTTAAAAGCCGAAAAATGCGCCGTATTTGATAGCTTGCTGCAAGACCTCACACCAGCGCATCTACTGCGGGTGGGTTGCCTGTTATCGGACCCGGAGTTAGCAACATCCCCCAAAAACCCGAAGAGGAGAGTCCTGGCCCCTAGCCCTGCCAGTGTAGCAGAAATGATGACGGATGATGATGGCAGCAGCAGCCGTTCTTCTCTGCGTGAGTAGCTTAGTAGGCTAACCACGTTATTAAATTAATGCATGTAAGGTGAACTAGCAAACACCGTCATAGTTACATGCAGCTGTCTTCTTGTTTGATGGCAGATACTCCCTTCACCCTGGCCAAAAAGGCTAAAATGACCAAAGAAAAAGTGGAAAACAGCTAAACATGAGAGGTTTTTGGACAAAGTTTGTGTTTTTTCCATTGATTAAGCACTGCTTCCAGCCAAGAGTGATACCATAAATCCCCTATAGCTGCAGAAAAGGCTAACATTGTTATCTTTTTACAAAAAAACAGCTGAACATAAGATGTTTTTGGACCAATTTTGTGTTCTCCATTCTTTAAGCACCGGTTTGAGCACCGTTTAAGCACCGGCACCGTTTCAAAAGTACCGGTTTGTCACCGGTATCGGATAAAACCTAAACGATACCCATCCCTACTTACAACTGGGCTTGTCAGGCACTCTTCTTGGCTGCAGTGGTTATTATTATATTTACATGCTTCCAGCTCCCGTTTTTGCTCGATGACAACTCGTACTTTTCCTTTTTCTCCCTCCCTCGCTCACAGACACATAATGGTATGGCAGTCCATTCTCCCTGCAGCACGGACTACACTGCCTATGATGCTACATTCTTTAGAGCTATGCCTGTAGCATTCTGCCTATTAGCTTAGCACAACAACAACAAAAAGCCGCTCTCTCACCCAGGAAACACACAGAGAGAGAGAGCGTCACCCTGTAACCATGGCAACCGTAAAGCTGCCGCCTGGAACAGCAGAACAGCTGTCAAACAAAACCCAAACAGGCCTGACCCGCCACAATATGAAACAGGGAAGTACCGCCGTGTAATCCATTTATTTCAACAAAGTAACTGTATTCTAAATACCACATTTTTAAACGGTAACTGTAACGGAATACAGTTACTCATATTTTGTATTTTAAATACGTAACGGCGGTACATGTATTCCGTTACTCCCCAACACTGGTGGCATCATGTTACACACCTGAATGCCACAGACCAACAAATCGCCAAAACGTCTGTTTTTATAGAGGTGCACACATTTGCTGAAGATCAGTTCATTTGATCAGAATCATCTGGCTGCTTCTTACCCTCTTAATTCCCACAGGAGGAGTAAAGTTGCACTTAACACACACATGCACAGTAATGGTAAAGTTAACACAGTATTGTGTTAATTTACTTTATTTACTTTAATAACTCCCACGTGATTGGAAAGCATTTCAGTTTGGATTTGTAAGGTTCAAGAAAAAGATTAAAGAGTCAATAACTTTTCTAATATAAACTTTTTAAATGGACTATGTAAAGTTTGCGTTGTATACACTGTAGTTGTAGAGTTTGAATGTTTCACTAAACCAGTTTCAGCAAAGAAAGATAAGGTTTTCTTAAAACACATATATGGTTTTATTAACAGTATGTTTCTGTGAGAAGGAGAGATGAATGGAAACACCACTGTCCCTGCGTCTCGGTGAAAGTGAGAAAGCAATGTACTGTTTCTTTGCCCTTTCTATTAAAAGCACCTGAGCTCAGCTGTGGTACTCTCTTCCTGCCTGTTTTGGCTGGATCCAGGCGTTCATCCAACTCCGACAGATAGGCAGACAAACAGAGGGTTACATTTTTCTCCAGTAATCGACCAGAGAACAGCAAATTAAAGTAATACTGTGTCAAGAAATATAAGCTGTTCAAGAAACCCAATCGGTTGCACTCATAATAATGTTCAACATTTCACTGTTTCTCAGTGGATATAATCGGCTTCATCGCTGTTGATATGAAACCATATATAAATCAGTTTCTTTCCCCAAGAGCTTGCAAAGCATGGCAGGGTGAAAATGTGTTTTTCATTACACGAATGCTTTTCATTTCCAGTTATAGGGTGAGCTGATGCCAGCCACTTTTGTTTGTGAGTGACCTACATTCTCTCACTGTTAACAAAGCTTCAGCTCTATTGATAGCTGCAGACTGGACTCTCTCAAGCAAAGGGCCAAGAGAATAATTAAGCTAGATTAAATGGTCAGTTAGATTTGCTGAAGCTTTGAGTGGGATTTCACTGAAGCCCAGTAGATTTCAGATGACCCTGATGAGTTTTTCTGCAACAGCTCTCCAGTTTAAAATTCCAGCAAGTATTGGCCTTTTCTCTGCAAAGAGCAGAGATGGTGAAGTTACCAGTCAGTGGAAATATGACAAGGTGCTTTACATGCACGCTGTAACAAAGAAAACAATCAGATGATTAAATAATGTCACTTGTTTCTCAGCGAGAATCACATTCACTTACACAGAGACCAGAAATCAGAATAGATTAGAGCTGGAACTAATTTCTATTTTGGTGAGTCAGCAAGACTTTTGTAATTTTGCCTCTCTGAACGACCACGGTTAATTTTAATTTTGAAACTCTGATGATTTGGTTGAAGTTTATACCTTCTGTTTCATGTTTTCGAGGTTCAAAAGTAACTGGAAACACCACAGAAAAATTACATATAAGGATTGGCTTGAGTGCTTTTTGCAGCCAGAGTATGCAGCCGTGCATGCCCATGTCATAATACTGCCTCCAACGTGACTTACAGATAATGTGGTATCCTTCAGATTCTGAGCTGTTTCTTGTTTTCTCCATGTTTTCTCACCATTCTGCGAGATACGAGATAATCTTGGGTTCATATATCTAATTAGATGTTTTCTGATGAAGTCTGTTATGATCGTCTTGTTCTTAATTGTAAACAGTGATCTGTGCCTTGCTGTATAGAGGCCTCTATTGATTGGAGAAGTGACAATTTCACACCTGCTTCTTCAAGAGTGTTCTTGACTTGGTTTGATGTTGTGAAGTTGTTTTTTTGGGCATCAAGTGGATGATGATGCCATCATCCACTTTCCTTTCTCCTGTGGTCTTTTAGGCTACAGTTGGTCAGCGCATTGATTCCTTTTAACAATCTACCAGATAATTTTGCTTTCTCTCTGATAGGTTTATTTTGGTTTTTCAACCTTAATTTGCACTGAGATCTCTTTGCGCCTCAAATTGACAGTTCCATTGTGAAGACGGTAAACTCAAGCTGAACGACTGGACTTAAATCCAAATCTTTTATCTGCGTAGCTTGTCATGGAACATCGCGGATACAGGCATCAACCGGCTATAAAGCTTCTTGGCAGTCCAATGATAGTTGAGCCTCTTGAAATAACTGTGCACAAAAATTGATTTAACTCCTAAACAGTTAATGCAATACTTTTGTTAAATCCTTATTATTTAAAAAGTACTTCAATCAACTTTGCACTATTTCAGATAACATATGAGAGAAAAATAACACCTCGTTGAAGTCTGTAACTATGAATAATATTATCTTACAGGATTTTATGAAGACTGATTATTGAGGTAATTCTCTCTGCAAGAATCCATGTAACTGTGCATGTCTAACTTTGCGTAATCTAAAATCTCCGCAGTCGTTTTGACTCACCACCATCAAAGCCAGTAAAAACAGACACACTCAAAATTTATTAAGGAGGCTGATTAAGTCTGATTAAAATATAAACTGTAAATAAATCAACAAGAAAAGAGAGCATTTATTGTTAGGGAATAATAAACCATAATAAAGATGCATAAGTTAAAACGGAAAATAATTTCTAGAGGAAAATAGAACACACAACAAACCATTTATAATAAAAAATGCTATTTAAACAATAGGAGAAAAACATTTTCCTTTTCTTTTCCCAGACTGCAGGTACAAGCACACTTACAGAGTGCTGCATTTTTATTTGGCCTGTTGTATTTGTAATATTGTGCTAATCACAGAGAAGCATGGAAGCATGAAAACAAAACTGGTTATTGTTATCTCATGCTAATAGCTTTTCTTGACCACTAGTGCACGAACATGCTCAACGTCTGGGATCAGAACACCCTGAGTTAATGAAAAGGGTTGGCTCTTTATTTGATTGTAGTGCAGTTTCCTTTTGTGCATCACAGTGTACTTGTATTTATTATAGGCTGCAGCATGATGACAGCAACTGTATTCTCAGTAACTATTGAACTGTTTAAAAGTCAGAGGGTGTATTTGCAGACTTGATATGAATCACTTCACAAGGAGGACCATGCAGACAGAGTGCATTACCTACAGACAAATTATGTAGATTTTAAGCTAAGCTACTTACCGCAGAGTGGATTACGAGCCAGATGCACATTCATTTTTATTTTCACTTGTCAGCCTCCCGCCCGTAAGTCAGAGTAGTTAGATTGTATTAGAGGGATGATATTCAATCAAATCAAAAGTAAAACACGTTCCATAGTTCCCAGTAAGCTCAGTTAGATCAGGTAAAAATCTTTCATTCAGTCTCACTCTTCTGGGTTATTTTGTTCTCATCAGGGCAACATAGCAGAAAAACTTTGGCAAGACAGCAGCAAATATTTGGTTTTTAAGGTTATTAAAACCATGGCATTGATTGAAACTCACACAGGTCTGCACCTTGCTGAGTTAGCATTCTTAAAGGTGAAATATTAATTGTACTGTTACCATGAGAACAGATGAAGTTGGTCAGTATGTGCAATGGCTAACTCCAGAGACAGAGTACTGTGCAAAAGTCTTGAGCCACCCCTTTATTCTTTATATTTTGCTAGAAAAATTGCAGAAATTGGAAATAGGTGAACTGTTCAAATGGAAATTAAACTATCCATCCATTATCTGCTACTTATCCAATTCAGGGTTGGAGACTCTTACTATCACCTACCATAGGGCGAGATGCGGGGTACACCCTGGGCAGGTCATCAGCCAACGTGCAAAACTTCAACACAGCCTGGACTTTCTTAGGCAAGCTTACGTATAATTTCTTTAAGTAGTCTTCAGGAATAGTTCCCAAGGCTTTTTGATGGACATTCAAAGCTATTTTTTGGATACTGGCTGCCTTGTGTTCTGTTCTCTGTCAAGATGATCCCACACTCCTTCATAATATTGAGGCTCGGGATCTGGGAAAGCCAATCCATGACTAATTCGGTTCCATTATGTGTTTTTCTATCCAGGTATGTTTTTACTCCATTGGCAGGGTGTTTGGGATTATTGTAATGCTGAAAAATGAAGCTGTTGCTAATCAGATTCTTTCCAGGTGGTATTGGATGGTGGATCAAATTTTAAATTTGGATGCATCACTCCTTCAGACCTTTTGCCACTGATTTTTAGTCCAGTTATTGTGTGATTTGCTATACCTCAGCCTTTCCCCCCATGTGTTCCTTCCATAAGAATGGCTTCTTGACAGCCCACCCTTCCACTGACATCATCTCTAATAGTGTGTGAATAGAAGATGGCTCAGCGCTTAGACTAGATAGATAGATAGATAGATAGATAGAAAAACTACATTTACCTCACATACATTACTAAATTATTATAATCAGTCTCTCTGTGGGAGGAAGCCTGAGTAAGTCGGTTACTCTGGAGTTGGTCAGACATGCAAACTCCACACAGAAAGGCTCCAGGATTCCAACCAAAAACTTTCTTGCTACAAGGTGACAGTTCTAACCACTGCCCTGTTTTAGATCTCGTGTCCATTTCAAGGCACCCGCAGACCTCTGTGTGACCTCTGTTTCTTACATGTACCATGTATGATCCCTCCTATGGTGTTTCCATACGAGCCTTCAAAGTAACTTGAAAAAATGTGGTGGGAAAATAAAAGTTCTCATGACAATGTCATGGTGCGCCTTGAACTCTGTCACCACTGTCCCATAAGAAAATAAACACAGATATGACATTTATAGTTTCACGGTCACAAGATTTCCAAAAAGCACTATTTTCCCTTGATTTGAACCACAGTGGTAGATTTTTTTTAAAATCCATATCTCCACAGATATGACCTGGAACAGCCTGGATACATAGAAAACTGTAGCACAATATTAAATAAATATATAAAT
This sequence comes from Neolamprologus multifasciatus, assembly GCF_963576455.1. Lineage (NCBI taxonomy): Eukaryota > Metazoa > Chordata > Actinopteri > Cichliformes > Cichlidae > Neolamprologus > Neolamprologus multifasciatus. Next base: position 23,542,651 of record NC_140448.1, read on the forward strand.
AAACATTGTACATTTTGAAATATATTATATTTTGTGTATTTCTGGGGCAGTTTGGGAAAAGAATAAGGATTTAGAATTATTATTATTATTATTATTTTTTGCTGCTATTTTTTAAGTTAAATTCGACACGAACAGTGTGTAAGCGTTCCGGGTATTTTGAGAAAATGAACACCACCTATAGTAAGAGTATCAAAAATAGTTGGATTTGCAGCTCGGAGGTGTTTAAATTAACACTTTTACATCAGCACCGTTTGTGAGCTAAAAGGGGCCGTGCCTCTGTAAGCAACCGACGTCACCATAAATAGCTAAAGCTAGCCAGTGGTTCAGGGAGAAGAAGAAAAGAGCTGCAAGCGGAAGAAGTACCGGATTTTGTTTCCGACAGTATTCGGTCTATGGTCTTGGGTTATTATTATTGTTGTTTTTTAAATATCTGTATTTTTAACACATTTTGAATTATGTCGACACCGGCAAGGAGACGGCTCATGCGAGATTTTAAAAGGTACCGTCCTCATCGTTTGGGCATCTCTGTGTAGCTTTAGCTCATGAAGCTGTCGGCAGCTAGCTTAGTGTTAGCTCCTGGTGCAAACAATGCTGTGCAGAAACCCAGGTAGGAGTTACTGTGAGACAGGCTCATCGGTAATGGTTTGTCTCGATATTTGATGGCTAATGAAGTGACCGAGACGCTAGGGGATCATTTAAACGCTGTTTGTGTTCTGCAGTGGGGGGAGGTTTTTGTACCGAGGGAATAACGTTTTCTTTTTTTATGGCTAGTTTTGTTTTTTCTTTTTTTGGTGTGGGATCAGCCTCACTTGCAGAGGTTTACTGGTGACCGTTTGTCTTGGCTTAACTGGCCCCGATTAGAAGCTAAATGTCACAGGATTTATCCTATTAATACCCGCAGTCTGCAAGCTGTAGGTTTATATTGTGCTTTCAAGTAAGTCAGCCAGTCGGCATGGTCATATTTCATCCTAGGGGTTGTAGGTTTTGCCAAGGTTTGTGGTCGGGGATTGCTCTATCTATATGTTCCTGGTGCTTTATTTTAAATCCAGATATTTAATACACACAGTTAGTACGTGATGATACGATAACAAAAAGAATATGTTAAGGCTTCCTGGGGGAATAACACCTGGCAAGGGCCTGCTTGTAATACCTGCTATCCCCAATCTGTTGCCTCGCTCCATATGGCATCCAACTGTGTGTGCGTGAATAACAGACACACACACACCTGTCAGTGGAAAAAAGATGCTGAGCTATTCTACTAAGAGCAGCCATTGAAGCGGAGGGGATAATGTGTCACTGTAACTGAACTCTGCTCTGCTAGTCCCCAGGTGGTAAATGGTGACACTGAGGCAAGGGAAACACAATTGCACATGCCCGAATCAGCATGTGTCCACGCCAGTGCTGGCTGATTGAATTCAGTCTTGCTTGGTATTGCTTAACCTCAACTGTTTGACCTGTAAGTCAAAGTGTATGTTTCTTAAAAATGGGCCGCTACACTGTTGTGTGGGGTTTTAGCTCAGTAATTTAGATGTAATAAGACGGCAAATAAATGCTGTGGTCCTTTCTTTTTGACTATATTCAGTAAGGCTTAACCTTCTTTTCTTCGCCAGATACATTTTCAGAAATAATTTTAGTCCACGCTGCAGTGAGCTGTGGCATTTATTCTTGTACGTTGTTGTCTGCATTGCTGCCTTCATGAATGAAACTGGGCCGCTCGTGCTGGGCTGGAGCTGATAAACCACAAACTGCAGTTACTTTTACCGAAACACAGGAAGGAGAGAAGACTTCAGAGCTGACTCTGAATATATACACACATCGTCAGAGTTAAAAAGAAAGAGAAACAGGGCATCTCTCTGCACTCTTAAAATAGTTTTATTGTTTAGTAGATGCATTCTCTGTATGCTAATCAAATACTGAGTTTGTAGGGTATATTACTATGAGGAAGACTTATGATTATACGTGTAGTTACATTTTAGCGCATTTTAGCTTACTTCGTAGCATTAATGCAGCATTGTAAATCAGGTATTACCCTTTCATATAACACATGGATATTTTAAATAATAACAGTGTGTACGCTCTGATTTCTATTAGAGAACATTAAAACCTCTTTTGGCACATGTTATAACACTTTGTGTACCTTTTTTTAACCCCAGGTGTTTGAATTTGCTAAACTGCATCATTTCCGGAAGGCTTTGTTTGAGATGAATGATTATCTTGACAACACTGTTTTTAAAATAATAAACAGTTTTATGAGGGATTGCAATTAAAGTCCTGTAACAATGCAGTGTCCGATATAAAGAGTCTAAAATGACAGTGACTAATGTCACATGAAACCAAGTTGTACTTTTTGTCTCTATTTAAAGAGAAAACATGTTGGATGTATTTCATGATATATAGCTACAAAAAGATGATATGAATGTTTCTTATATAAGAGCAGTTTCCCCTTTCTTAGGCATTGAGTCTGTTTCGCTTAATGCTTACTTTATTACTTATTTAATGCTTTCTATTGAGGAAAAGCCAAATCTCTCCCCCCAAAAATGTGTAACCCCAGTTTTGGGCTTTATGTGTCTGATTTACACAAGGAGGCTTTTAATTTGAAATTAATGGGCTAATTTCAGTTCAGGATTCAATCAAAGAGGCTGGTATAGTAGGGATAAGAGGCTAGTCTTTTAAATTTTAAATCTTAATCGGGTGTTTTCTGGCCTCAGCCATCGGTCTCTAGAGGTCATAGAGCATGTTTTTGGTCCACATATAGTTAAGGCAAATAATTAATTATATTATATTATATTAGCCTATTTTTACATAATAGTTTAATATAATACTAACATAATAACTTGATACTAATATATTAAAATGCATTCCCATTTTATTTTCTGAAAATTCATGTCAAATTTACCACCACGCAGTCTCTTCATCAACAGTCCCGTACTTGCCCTAATCTTCCTTACTGCAGACTTGTGAGTAATCCCCACATTTCAAGTAAAATAAACTATCAGTCTATCCTAGAAGATGAACTCAGTGGAGCTTCCCTTTACCAGCAAAGAGTTCAGGGAGATTACTGTAAATGAGGTTAATTGCAGTGGGTCCGTCTACAGCAAGGGACTTAGACATGGATCTGCACTCACAGACGCACAAATCAGCCTACCTTGTTTTATAGCTATAAGCTCTTATTAAACCAGCTTTTAAACCGGGCCTGGAATTGTAGGCCTCAATAGCCTGTAGTGACTGCCGGACTTGGCCTATATAGATTTGGTGATTTGAAGCAAGACCTTTAATGTTGCACAATAATCTACCATGAGCTTCAGAAATCAGTTTGATAGCCAACACAGATTTTATTGAGGCCGCTGTCGGAAACTTCATTTAAATTGTTGACCCGCTGCCACACCTGTTTTGATTTGCTGACGCCTCTGTTGCTAGGCAGTTGCTGCTGTGGAATGTCGTTTGTCAGGCACGCCTGGGTAGTTTTATTTGTGGATCCTCGACAAATTATTATTTTTAATTATGATTAATCCAGCTGTGGTTAATTTGGGTTAGCCGATAAATCATTTGGGGGCTGAACAGCCCAAAAAAATGTATATATGATCTCAAACCCTTTTTAGTTTCTTATTTTTACCTTCTCACTCTTTTACCTTCAAATTACAAGCGCTATCATGTGAAAAGCGATGGTTTCCCAAATCTTTGACTGGCACTCATTTGACAATCTTTCACCTTTCATCGGATCAGATAGAGGTCTATGTAGAGAAGATATAATATGAAACATTATGTTTGAAAACATAGCAGAGTTATTCCACCTTAACTTGTTTAAAAAAAAACCCACTATAGTGATTTCATTTAGAGCCCAGTCTGCCAGGCCGGGTCAAGCTGCTGTGATACGAAGAAACATACGTTTTATCAATTAGCCAGAATGTTAGGATATGTAGATGTGCCGGTTTTCATCACTTGTCTCCACATGGTTCCACAACCAAACTTGCTGAATTATTTAGCAGTGTAGGGCGTCTATAGAGGAAATGTAAAGGTTATGGTTGGAATATGATTCGCAGTACTTTCATCAGCACATTGTGGAAGATGGTGGAAAAATAGTACTTGTAGGATATTTTAATATGCTTAATTAAAACAAAGGTAGGTTTATTTTGTAGTACTACAGGCTTCCTGTTACTGGGAAGATCTGGGTCCAAGGTCACAGTAGAGGTGAAAAGGTCAAACACAGATGATAATACACAGATTTGAATCAGTACATATTTTTTTTTTTGCAAGCAGTTTTTAAATAGTTTCTTTTGTGTGTGTGTAACCTTTAATATAATGACGTAATGCCAAAAAAGGGCTTTAAGCTTTTTTCTTGCTGACCTTATATAAAACTTGCGCATTGGCTAAAACTGCTTACCCAATTTGTCTCCCTCACAGAGCAGTGCTGTGGCTGAACGAATGAGACTGAAACGGTTTCACACATATCAAACGACAGCCTGTACATTTCATAGAGTAAGCAGTTGCCATGTCAGATCCTCCTGTGTCTTACACAGTCGACATTTTAGATTTAGTTAGATCTTTAAAATTGGATTTGATGACCGGGTTTTTGATTGGTCGTGTGTGTCTAGTCTGGTTTCGTTAGTGCTCTTAGTGGGGGAAGCCTGGGTTGTTTTGTTGTGGTGATAACACCACAACAAAACTGATGGTAGAGTAAGGGAAGTCAGATTAGGAAAAGAGATCCTGGATGTGTTGAGCTTGCTTTGTAGTGCAGGCTCGTGGCTTCCGCTCGTTTCCTGCTTCGACGTTGTTCTGATAGCCCGTCGGTGCTACTCTGAAGTCATTTCAGGTGAAGGTCGACTTGATGGCTTAAGTGCTTTGCATTAACAACACCAGAGATTTGATGGTCACTGTGGATACAGTACTGGTGCTGCAGTGCTTCAGATGAGCTCTTATGTTCACTGACATGTGACAACAGGACTGTCATAGTGCTGTTGATCCTGCGAGCCTGGCTGTCTGTTGAAAGTCGTGTTGATACAGCAGTTCGTGTTTTGATTGCTAATTTTCCTGCAGTAAAGCTGTTAATTTAAACCATCACCCCTCCTCAGCTGTCTTTCCCACTTGCTTCTCTCCCTTTACATCTAAGGGGTTTTTATTTTTGCCATCATTCTTTTTCATGTTTTTCTCCCCTTTCTTCCCCCCCCCCCCTTTTGCTCCTTTACTTCATGTCCCTGCCTCCCTTTCCACTGATTCAGGCTTTTTTGCTGTGCACGTCTTCTCGTCTCACCTCTTTTTCTTCACTCTAAAGTCTCTGTTTCTTTCTCCATCTTGCCCAGACTTCAAGAAGATCCTCCTACCGGTGTGAGCGGAGCACCATCAGAGAACAACATCATGCTTTGGAACGCTGTTATTTTTGGGTGAGTCATTCTCTAAATCCGCCCTGCCGTCTTGACTGTGCCACTGCGATTGTGATGCGCAGATTCTGCAACCCACCCACCCCCACTGTGTTCTCGTCCACCACATCCTTCTGCTTTAAAAAGTGTTTCTGATTGCAGCCCTGATTGTTGCACAGAGCAGTCTGGAAAATCAGCATGTGGAGTCACAGCAAGTGTTCAGTGGAAGAGAGGGCTGGAAGACACTGTTAGAGATAAGAAAGTGTGTTAAGAATAAACCTGTATTAAAGAAGTAGCTTTTTGAATACTGGGTGTATCTCTGGTGGATAATTTGCTGTGCGTGTTTAAAAGAAGAGCGACTAGAGAAAAATCTACTCAGAAGTGATGTGAAATTTAAGTCGCAAGACTTTATAAAACATCAAATGCACAAGCAAATCAAATAGCTGAAAGTAACTAGAAATCCAACCAGGACCAAGGATGTGTAACAAAACCAAATTAGAAATACTCACATGGGTTTATAAAAATACACTCGATCGTAGTTGCTCACCTAAATCAAAGGGGAGGTTGCTACAAATGTAAAGTATGAAGGCAGCTGTTTTAATTGGCCCCTCAACATGTTCTGTGTGAGCACGAAGAGCTTAGTAAATATGGACCCTGGTGTCTGCAGAGCTTCTACTCCTTGAAGGACAGACTGCAGTACTACTAGAGGTCTTAATGGGGATTAGCAGTGGGGATATTTGGATTTTGGAAACATTTTAAATCTCTCTCTCTCTCTCTTTGCCTTCTGCAGGCCTGTGGGAACACCATTTGAAGATGGTAAGTTCTACATTTTGAGTCATCTAAAGTGCAGCCTCATGTTTATCTGAGTTCTAGATGTGGTTTAACTTTGCCTTGAACTCGTGATGTTGTTGTAGAGTCGGAGAACTCCGTCAATGTATTATTACTTTTTGGGCAGCGTGCGTGTAGTGAAATGATTATGGGTTGCATGCTCAAATAATCAGTCTACCCGAGCACAAAATCCTACAATTATCGTGAGGATCGCCACACCTCTGAGTAGATAGCTTCTTTTTTTTTAAATTGTAAGTTAGAAATTATTACAAATTGAGTATCTGGAGTGGTTTAAGTGCCTGAAATGCATTTAAAATGACTTAAATTGAAAACAAATTGGTACTTTAATCGGTCATCATATTTTGATCATGTGATAACAACTAGACCTCTGAGAGTTAGGAACTGCTACAATTATTTTTAAGTAGAAAGGGGAACTGACATTTAATCCTTAAAGGTTGAAGAAGTTGTAGTCTAATTTATACACAGTTTTTTTTTTTTTTGATTTTTTTTGTATAGGAGTCCCTTTGGCAAGTTATCACAGCTGCAGTAATTTCAACTGAACAATTATCAGGGGCTCAGTTTTGTTGGGCTGAAAACTCGCTGTATCCACGCACTGGCTCTATAAATATGAATAAAAGTACTTATTTTAACTATAGTATGATGTGAATTGAACAGAAGTTTGTAGGTCGGTGACGCAGCATCATAAAGTAAGATTTTTACCCTTCGACCATAAAAGGCTGATGTGGTATTGTCGTCCCCCTGCCAGGCGGGCAGGCAGCGTTCATACAGTTTTCTCCAAGCTTGGATTTAAACACTGTCCATTGCTTCTTTTATAATAATTAACTTTCTAGCTTCTCTTTTCAGTCGAGCTGCTGATATTTATAGTAACATAATTCTTTCTCTCATTTTGTCTGACCCCCTCCATCTTTCACATCTGTATTCTCCTTGCAAAATTCCTTACGTTCACCCCCCCCCCCCCCCCCCCGCCCCCTCGCGCTCCCTCTGTCTGTCATTTGTTCTGCCTCATACCCTCTCCGTCTATCTCTGCAGGAACATTTAAGCTTCTGATAGAGTTTTCTGAGGAGTACCCAAACAAGCCTCCCACGGTTCGGTTTGTCTCCAGAATGTTTCACCCAAATGGTAAGTGGGCTAGCAGCTGAAATGCCCTCAATTATCAGTGGTGCAGCACCCATGTTCACTGAAGCTTACAAAGTGTTCTGACCTTCAAGCAACTAAGCTAGTCTAGTGAATAAAAAAACAGTGTGACAATGACAACACATAGTTGATACAGAAATACTTTTTTTTAATGGCTCTATTTGTGTGTATTATATCTATACTATATCCTTTATCTGTTACAGATCATCTAAAATGTTACTTTTTCAGTCGGGTTTATATAAAATTGTGTTAGAAAGAAATTGTAGGAATAAAAATTTAAATTATTTACATAATCATTGCCTTTTATTTCTTTAAAAAACATCTTTGTTACAATATATATATATATATATATAATATAAAAATAGATTTTAAAACTTCAGGTATGTTTATGTGATCTATGTGTTAAAGTATACTAAAATAAGTGTTCAACATAACACGTTTTGGCTGCCAGGCCAGTAGATCAGACTTTTACTGGCTATTTTAATTACTTTCTACACTAAATCTATAAGAATGTAGCACAATCTATGAGTAGATTTACATTTTATAGTGTAACCTCATCCCTGTCTGTATGCTGCAGGTATATCTCAAAGAAGGAGAGTGGACAGCCTGCAGTAAAGTCTACAAGTTTAAAGACTGAGGACTTTATCTGCATTTAGCTTTTATTGTAGCAGGTAGAAAGGCGTCAGGAAAGCTGGAAGAAAGAACAGTAAACGGCATCAGGACAGCCTCCACATTAACCTTATGCCAAATGAGTCACATGCTGAACCAGTGAGCTAATCCAGCCAGATAAACCAGCACCCCTATGCTTCAGTTTTAAACACAATCTAAAAAAATTGTAGATGATTGTGTAATATTTAATATATTTTGTGCAAATAAACACACATCAAGACTTCTGTAGATATTAAATGAAACCCTACAGTGTTAATATATATATATTTTTTTTTCTTTTAAAGAGTTAAAAAAAAAAAAAAATGTCCAGGAGCAAAAATGAACCACTGCAACTTTCCACTAGGTTTATACCAGCGGCCCAATTCCTCTGTTTAAAAATAAAATTGTAAGAATGTTTAACTTTTTTACATTTTTACACAGAATAATTATCCAACTCTTGCTAAACATGTTGTAAATTTGTCAATTTTCCTTTTTAATGGTTTGTTATTTTATTCAGTTTGTGGAGGTAGACCCAGTCTTCCAGATCTCGCAGTCTCAATAAACATGCATCAGAGCCTAAAATGTATTTTCACACATTTTTATGAACTATAATAACCTTGGTGGATGCCGGCATTGTGATGAGTTATGTATGTAATATGTTAGACTTATTTATGGCTTTGTTTCATTTTTAAGTTTTTGGTTTGCAGCGGTAAAATAAGAACAAGCACCAGATTACAATGTACTTCACCAGCAATGTAAAGAAACTGTCTTGATAATTTAAATTCAATTTAAATGTTTAATTAAAAAAAGTGTCATGTATTTATTTAAAGGCACGGTGCACATTAATGTCTATATTTAATCTGTAGCCTCTGGCAGGTCAAACAAAAACAGTACAATAAGAAAACAAGGGGCAACAAATAAATATGAAAGCATACAGCATTAAATATAACGCACATTAGCATAAAATTAATGGTCACGGATACATTCCTCATTAGCTTTAGTTGTAAATGTGTTGCTGATCTTTTTCTCTGCATGTCAGTTTACGCAGATGGCAGTATATGTTTAGACATACTTCAGAATCGCTGGAGCCCCACATACGATGTGTCGTCCATACTCACCTCCATCCAGGTTGGTCGTGTTTCACTCCCTTTTCATACATTTTGGTTCACGGTGAAGCATGATGATTCTATACAGGGACATCCGAAGTATCTCTCCTGGTTATTTAACCTTCAGGATGTCAACATTTTCATCATTAGTCTTCTTTTTTTCTCTCTCGCAGTCATTGCTGGACGAGCCAAACCCCAACAGCCCAGCCAACAGTCAGGCCGCACAGCTCTATCAGGAAAACAAGAGAGAGTACGAGAAGAGGGTGACGGCCATCGTGGAGCAGAGCTGGGTGGATGTCTGAGCTCCTCTTGCTTTCTGCTCTCTACTCTTCTCTCCGTCACCCGCTCTTCACCATCCAAGTACTTCAGTCTCTCATTTTTACCTCATCGAGAAAAAAAATCAAGAAAAAAAGAAAACACAGCAACTATATCAGAAGAACTTAAGTGCCACACTGGGGGGGGGGGGGGGGGGGGGGGGCAAGAACAACCAAACCAGAATGGACATTACCTTGCTTGCCAATGCATTTTAGGGAAACAGGAGAGGGGAAATCAATCTTGTATTTGTTCCCTGTCTTTACTTTTATTTTTTATTTTTTTTATTGCATGATGTGACATAAGTTATTGCTAACAGAATTTGTAATATATCTCTGGTTGGAATGATGCTGTTTGTGTTTCACAGACTCCTTCCCATCCCCCCTCTTCTTTTTTTTTTTGTATCCACAACTTGGCTAAGAAAGGGGCACATCAATGACTGAATCATTATTTTGAAAGTCGTGGGAAAAGCCAGAATCGGTAGCATCATCACCATCATCGTCATCTTTGAAGTCGACAGCAGATTCAGCTGATAAAGAGCAGTCCCTGATCTCTTCCGGCACATCTCTGTTTATTTTAAGAGATGCTGTAGGTTTGGGCTCGCAGACGTCACAGGCTGCAGCAGTGCCAAGTCTCCCTTGCACTGATGAATCATGACTGGCAATCTCTGAGCTTTTCTTTTAATCATTTCTGCTCGCGGGTAGAAGAAGGTTGTTTGAGAGGGTTATGAGAAAGTGAATATTAACACGAAAAACTTGGACTGAGGCTCTGCAGTCCCCGACAGTTTCATTCTTTGGTATATTAGAAACCGCATATAATGCTATAATCAAAATATATGTAGGGCCTGATGGCCCTTAGCCAGCGAGTTCAGATGTGGGTGGTGTCGCTGTATCATTCGATGTGGGGGGGGGATGGGGACAGAATTGGCATTGCTGGAGGTACTCTGCTTCTACATCGTGTTTCTTTAGTCTGCTTTTTTTCTATTTATTGAACCTTTTTACTGTTTGCAGTCAAACTGTTCTCCTCTTGGTTTTCTCATTTAGTTCGTCAAAGAAAGTAAATGACGTCTGAATGCTTTGTCGCCTGTGACATGTGTCAGCCTGAACACAGTCGGTGCTTTTGTTCTTTCTCTTAAAAATGACACAGCTGACATCTGAATTAGCAAATAAGCAGAGGATGAAAGCTTCATACGTTTTTGTTTTTTTTTTCCCCTATAATTTCTGGGCACTTCATAAGAGAATTGATTGGATAAGAACAAACTGCTGCAAAGATCATAAAGCCTGTTCCAAGAGTGTGATGTCAACTGTTTTCCTAAGGGCTCAAGTTGTTTTCATGCCTGCTTTTTGCCCACCATTTTATTTGCTCTTATTCCCCCATTTAAAAATGCCATCCCTCGAGTGTAAATTACTCACTTAACCTGCCCGACTCCAGCTAAATAATCAGTCATCATAAACCAGAATTCCTCTTTTCCTTGATAATAAAGGTTATATTGTGGCTTGTGACTTATCTCACCCAATAAGCAGAAGGGATATGTTATAAAAAACAATTTTGTGAATTAAACATAATGTATACTTAACGATATGCTGTATAAACATAATAAAAAAAACAACACATTTTTCAGACTTTGACACAGGTTCTGGTCATTTATTCATCCATCCGGTTCCTTATGTGCTTAACCAGGCTGGGTTAAATTCCAGGTGACACAGGTAACCTGGACCCACAGGGTTAACGCAAAGAGACCGACAGCCGGTCTCATAATTACCTATAGGGTGGAACTATTACACAGAGTATTGTAGTTTTTCATATTGTCATGTAACTTAGTTAAAGCAAGATATTGCAACGTTTCTGGCATGTTTGCTGAGCCTCTGTCTTTACGCTGCTCGTACCAAAATCAATGCGAGCTTCATCAAAACTTGAGATTAGTACTGCAGTGATTGTTTAATTGATAAGATGTACTGTTATTAATGAGCAATAGTAAATATTGCCAAAAACTAAATCATTCATTGTATTTGTGTGGCATATTAAATCAGATTTTATTAAATGCAAAAATGAATCACAAGTACAGTAATGTCCCAAAATGTTAATGTTAAGCCACTAAACCGTGGCTTAAGATAAAATAGTACCTTGGGAAGCTCTCATGTATTAGAACTAAAAAACAGTTCTCACAGTATTGAATCTGTGGGATGAAGTCACTTTGGTGAGTGCATGTCTGCGTGTTTAACTTTGCTTGTGAATCACTTGGTATGCGTGTCTGTAAGCCTTTCAAGGAGAATGTGGTGGTTGTAATGAAGAGAAGCAATCATATCAGCATTCTCAGAACTGAGGCTTGCCTTGTGCTTTTGCAACGCTTCCTGCTGAAGAAAGCAGACGTTCTGACGGTGCACATGTTAATAATTAATGTTAATAATAATCGAGTGTCCAGCCTCACAGCCCCAGGGCAGCTGCTCAAGAGTTTTACTGACCTATATTTTCACTGGTCTGCAAAAACGCTTTAATTTTCATATTTTGAAACATTATATTGATTAAATTGTTTTAATGTATTCAGAGAAATCTGCAAAATAATGTTGCTAAAGCCTTCAAGTAAATATGGTCTAGTGCACCCTTTAGAGTCACCCCTGCTTGCTGCAGGTATTGCTGCCATGTAAAATAGGACAGCTGCCAACACACCATGCCAGAGTAAGTTAACAGCTTTCATGTTAACCTCTGTAGCTTTACTTTTAACTAAAGTTCACTTTTCTACATGTCGGAGCTCGTTGAACAGACGTAGTTATAAGTAGCAGTATTTGTATTTTATTGCCGTATATGATTAACTATGGAGTGGCTCCATAATGTAGTCAAAAACAATGTGACCAGGAGGAGGCACAGACCCACAGCAATGACCACACAAAAAATGATAAAACAAGTTCTTTATTGTGCTTCAGACAAGAACACCAGTGTCATCTTTAGTTTGAAGCTACATTTAAAAAACACTTTTTTTTAAAAAAAAAGTAAAACTGCGATTGAAATAGTCGAGCAGTGGGGCTCACAAACTGCCGCAGACACCGCTGCTGTTTGTGCACAAATAAAAAAGGCTGAAAGTCTGAAAAGGACAGTTTTTTGGCTCAAAATAAAAATGTCTTTGGATGTCTGAACTCCTCACAAAGGGTAAGGTAGGGGTTAAAAACACCAGGATTGTAAAACTATAATAAAATAAAAAATAAAAAAAAGTCTGACGTGATAAAAGCTGAATCCAGTCTGTGTTCATCCAGCATGACTGGTCCGGTCATCGACCCTGTGACGGAGCAGAGAGATCCATTAACAAAGACTGTCATTGTAGCTGTGTGTGTGTGTGTGTGTGTGTGTGTGTGTGTGTGTGTGTGTGTGTGTGTGTGTTCACAGACATACCTGTTGCTTCTTAACAATCTCATCTCTCGTTTTGAAGACCGGTGCGTCCTCCACTACGATGCCTTCAGCCATTTCCTTCACTTTTTCCAGCAGCTCTGTGCTATACCTGCCATCGATTATGAGACATAACACTTCATTAAACCAGAACTCATCCGTGTGCTTTATATTCTTCTGTAAGGATATAGTGCACTGGGAAAATAACATCACTGAACAACAGAAAACGATAATATTGGTAAGAGAAGAATTGTTTATTCTTCGATAAAGTTAACAGATGTGAATGGTTTCTTCACCTCCTACACATTTCCCTTCATATAAATGAAATTTAGTCCTGCTTCTGATTCACCTTTGAGTGTAAAGGATGAAAAAATAGTGATATCCTTTTATCTGCCATTTTTGCATGATTGCACCCTATACCAATTCCGAGGATTAATGTCTTTTAGAAGGTGTAATCACAGAAGACATCCAATATGCACTTCAACAGCCAGCGCTGCTCCTCGAGCGCCCTCAAACTCACTGAAATGAAAATCCAATTTTGTGGGTTTATTGCTGTCCAAAAGCTAATACCAGTCGCAGACCCCAGTGGCTGCAATTACAGATTACTACAATGACAAGTCGATCTGTTAAGTTGTTTGGTGTGTAACAAAAAATACAGATTTTGTTTTAAATAACTGGAAAAACAAAAACTGTTTCTGTCTAAGAGTCCAAATCATTCATATCAAGTCAGGCATGCATTTCATAATCACAGTATATCACAAATGTCAGTAAATCAATCTAGTCAGCCGGGAAGAAGAAACCTGTTTTGTTGCAAAAGAAAGTGACATGTGCACTGGAGAGGCGACAAAAAGACAGCCCACCCTAGTTCTGCTTTTTGCTAACATCCATGTAATTGCTAGTAGCGTGAGGCAGAACCATGAAGCCCATTCACATTGCACAGGTAGTGTAGCTTCTCTGGGATTGCACATCCATACTTGCTTTTGCAAGGTTAGCTATATCTGCCTGCACACTCTCAACATGAGTTTGGAGAGTGGGTTACCCAGACCTAACTACTACCAGACCTTTTGAATCAAGAAATCACTTATCATTTTAAATAGTTTTTCACAACACTGTGTCCTTGTTTTCTTTTTAGACTCACACTGCAGAGGAGATTTTTAAGGGCAGATTTTCCCCTCAACTTTGGCCAAGTGCTTGAGGTTAGAGGATCGCTACATCTTAGGGTTTCAATTTCTTATGTGGCAGAATTTTTACCATATACACCATATATAAAAACATAAGATGCCACCACAAACACAAACAAAAATAGGGTAAAATTGAAAACAAGGCCTGTAACTTTATAAAGAGACCCACTTGATAACCAAAGACTGTTTTTCCAGTGAAGAAAGACTGGATGTTGTCCAGTAGCAGGCACAAACATCTGATATACTGATATCAATGCAATATTGCATTTGATATTTCCATTATACATACATTATATTTTTTCCCTGAACCATAATTTTTAGGGCCATTAAAAAAAATGTATAACCGCATAATTTATCCAGCAGGATATCTTTACAAACTCAGCATCGTCTGCAGCAAATGTAGCAGAGTAGCATTGCAGCTTATGCAGACGACTCCAGTGCTGCAGGGGGCAGCACCGAGCCCACCAGCGGAAAATAAACCTCACTATAAACAATAAACTCTGTAAATAGTTTGGGGTAAGTAAGCAGCAGGAACAACAACAACAATAATAATAAGTAAGTAAATACTAAATCTAAAATCAAACTAATAATTTCAGAGAAAAGAGAACACTGGCTGTTACCCTTTAGCAACCCTTTAGCTTGTTTAATAAGGAAGACAAAACTTAAAAACAGTGGTTAGTCATCCCGGGCTGAGGGAGCTGTGGAGCGGCTCTCTTAGAAAAAGTGTTCGTCAACAGGCTTTAATTAGAGGCATGAAAGCACGCTGTGTTTACCCACCGGCAGCCGAGGAAGACGTTGTTGGCCCACACCATTGAGAGGGAGAGCAGGTGGTCCAGCTGCGAGTCTTCAAAGTCGTTCAAGTTCCGCAGGATGAACTCCCGCCTGGGCTCCCAGTGCTTTTCGCTCTCCCAGTAGCCTCTGTATTTCTCCACCTGCTCGGCCACAGCTCGGTTTTGCTGGATAAAATCCTGAACGTCCAGGGAAGACATCTTGCTCTCCCTCGGCCAAGACAACAAAAACGACTTCCTGTCCTTTCAAGCGCGTCTTTGAAGTCGTCTTACAGCCCTGCTTGTTTTACACAGCTCCACGCAGTGGTGGAGCAGAGCGGTGGTTTACATCCAAACGTGAACAGCAACTCTCAATATTTCATATGCAGTGTGCTTCAGAGATACTATGAAGTGCCATAATTAAGAAATAATGTATCAAATAATTAATAAATTAACATATAAATTCATTTTATTTAAAAAATCAATAATATTATTTTACTATTTAATTGATTATTTTATGGTTCATGAATTTATTGTGTCAGCCTCACCCATTAAAGTCGGGGAGTGGGGTTAAAGCCGATATAGTTAAACCCACTGTTTTGGTGTGGAGTTGTTTCTTTCAGTGGGTGTTTCTCAGTGACAAGTACACAGAGTTTGTACTTGCACACTTGTTACTTCCCACTTGGCAAGTACACTCAGAAGTCCAGACTTCTGAGGGCAGAAGACAGAGCTTACAGGGCGCCAGCAGCATAACTGATGACATCAGGTGCTTAGTATTTACAATGGAAAAAAAAAGCAGATGTAATTACCTGTGTTCTTTTAAAATATTTATACAGTTTTATAACCACTCCGTCAAGTTGCTCAGCTATAAAAGGCAACTAGTTTTGTTTAAAATGCTTTCTGGGATACCTGACTGCACACATCACTAATAATTCTGTGATCACGCATCAACCAATTATCTGGTATCGATCTATCTTCACTTGCTATGCAAACGAACCAAAAAACAAACAAACTTAATTGTGAATTTAATTGAATTTTTGTCATTATTTATTTCAAATTTAAATTCGTTATCGATGCATTTAATTAATTGTTTAATTTTGTATTTATTTATTGCATTCTGGGATTCTTGGCCCTCCACAGTCAGGCAGTAATGGACAGTAATTATTATCCCTCTCAGATAATCTAGAGAGCTTTCTCTTACATTTATATCTCATGTCTCAATTTCTGCATTTATTTATTTATTCCAGATTTTTTTTGTAATTAAATAAATATATAATGAACTATACTGTAACAACTAAAATCAACAAGCGCAAAAAAAGAATTTAACATGGCTTAGTAAATGTAGCCTTGCCATATACACACATTTAAAAACATTATATTATATTATAAATTTAAAAAAGGTTTTTTTCAACGTTATTTTCGTACTTGACTTCTTCTTACTTCTTACTTTTACTGAAACAGCGTCATTACGATTCTATTGGTTTTAATATGGCTTTAAGAAATGTTCAAACTTATCTTTGGTACTTTAATCTACAATATAACACCCCATCTTAGCTTAGAAATGTTAGGATGCCTGGGTCATTGACCCAGGGTTTTTGAGTTTATTATATTATTTATTATTTCTAGTCTTTGGTTTCTTTGAGTTTTGTCTTATGGTTTGTCTCTGTGTAATCCTTAGTTGCTGTCTCCCCTGTTTGCTATATCACCATGTCCAGTCAGCATCTGTGTCTGCCCTGGTCCCACGTCTCTGTTCCCTCTGTTGCAGTGCGCACGTGTTAGTCTGTGTCTTTAGTTCAGTCTGTGTCATGTTTCCTGTTTTATTTTGAAGGTCCTTGGCTGATGTTAATGTATCTGGTTTCGCTTCCCCTTGTCTCGTTAGGCTTGATTTGCCCCAGCTGTGTTTCCCTCCTGTTACCCATTCCCTGATTGCTCCCTCTGTGTATTTAAGCCCTGTGTTTCTCTGTGTCTGTGTTGCGATCTACCGTTTATCTAACTGTGTGTTCTGTCTGTCTTCTGGTGTAAGTTTATTTTGATATTTCCAGTTATGTTATATTTGAGTTTAGCATTAAAGCTGTTTTGAGTTCAAGTTTGTCTCCGAGTGTCTGCACCTTGGGTCCTATTCCTGTCTGCACACAGCTGTTCCATAACAAGAAAATGACTGTTTTCTGACTATTACTTCTTTTTAATTTAATTTAATTTTTAAAAAATTATTGAATATTTCATTTATTGAAAGACTCCGCCCAGGGACTGCAGATATAAATGAGATTTTTTTGTTAAATTTGTTGGAAAAATATTTTAATTTTTGTTTTTGCTTAAGCACATAATAAGTTAGCATTTATTAAATTTTTTTTTTTTTAAAAATCAGAACATTTACTGAGGTCTGAGTGTAGTGTGATTAAAATAATTCACTTACATGGCAGGAATGCTTTTGATCGCATTTCTTCTAATCATCTGACTAATCAAAGCAGATGAGATCACTTCAAGGATAAGTCTGTGTTCCATGTTAAGTGGTAATTCCTGGACCCTGACACTGATTCGCATGAATGAAACGAAGCCACCCGTAATGTTAATTGAATCCGTGTTTTTGCTGTTTACGTGCAGCAGTCTCAAAATTTAAGGAGAGCCACTCACCACCTTTAACGGCTGCCAAGAAGCCACATTAGCTGACTCTAGACTGTAGTTGGGCCAACACAGCTTTAGGCTTCCCAGGGCTTCTCCCCCCCTCCTTCTGTGCCGTCTTTCCATGTTTGAAATTCACGGAGCAGGTAGTGTGTCAGTGAAATGTTTGCACCACATGCTCGCTCACTCG